>NC_064618.1:353642792-354842792 GCF_023898315.1 Schistocerca nitens | reverse complement strand
GGAGAAGACTTGAAGTTTGAAGGGACGCAGGTGGTCTGCAGTGATGCTCAAATAGTCCACAGATGCCGTGCTGCTTTCTATTACTAACACAGGTTCATGGAAACGTAGGTGAATGTTCGTCATAGCATTACACTACCCCTACAGCCCTGCGTCCGAGGCGCAGTGCATGTTTCGATCAGCCGTTCGCGTAGATGATGGCATATCTGAACACAACCGTTACGCTGGTTTAGCAAGAAACTTAATTCAAGCGATCCGGTGACACGTTTCCATTGATCTACGGCCCAGTCACGGTGACTCCGTGTCCACTGCCCTTGTCACTGACAATTTCGTTGGGTCAGCGTGCGAACAGGTCGGGGTGTTTTGTTGCGGAAGCCCATTTTCGACAATGTGTGCTGTATGTTGTGCTCCGACACAGTTGTACCTGTGGTGTCACCGCCAGACACCACACTTGCTAGGTGGTAGCTTAAATCGGCCGCGGTCCATTAGTACATGTCGGACCCGCGTGTCGCCACTCTCAGGATCGCAGACCGAGCGCCACCACACGGCAGGTCTCGAGAGACGTACTAGCACTCGCCCCAGTTGTACGACGACGTTGCTAGCGACTACACTGACGAAGCCTTTCTCTCATTTGCCGAGAGACAGTTAGAATAGCCTTCAGCTAAGTCCATGGCTACGACCTAGCAAGGCGCCATTTGTACAATTGCATGTACCTCAAGATAGAGTCTCACTTGTATCATCCAGAATGCTGTATACCAAAGGACAATATAAAAGTTAAGTGTTCTAGTAGCTACGTTCTTTTCTTTATCACATTCATTACGAATCCTGTTCCAGACTTAACGCCAGACGGCGTGAGTTGACGCGTGCCCTTCGGCTACTTCACTGTGCACTGGCTGCCTTAACAGTCCACTACAGTACCCCTCACCAACAGCGTACCGTGTCGTCAGGTCTCTCACAGATCGCCACATATTCTGCTTTACAGAACGGGCAAGCCTCCAACCTCCACGTTTTGTATCAGGGAGTGGAAGTCCAACGTCTTGTCGTCTTTTCGTGGCTCCACCATCCTTCAGTTATTTTCTACAGATGCTCACAACTATAACGCGCGAACAGCGGAACCAGCTTTGCGGTGTGCAGATGCTCGCTGCCCGGCCCATAGCAACCTTGTCAAAGCTCTTTATGTCTGTGGATTTCCCCATTTGCGGCCCGTATCGTCGCTAGAAAGAATTCCCATTCGTCTCTCCTCCGCTGACATACTCTCCTTAAAACGTGACGTGTCCGCACGCCACCAGGTGGCATTCAGTCGCGTTGGACGGAGATCATGTTTTGGTGCACTTGTGTGTGTGTGTGTGTGTGTGTGTGTGTGTGTGTGAGAGAGAGAGAGAGAGAGAGAGAGAGAGAGAGAGAGAGAGCGAGCGGGACAGTTGCGTTGCATCACGTTTAAGAAGGCACTCTTCTCAAGAAGTTTCGCGATAAAACACCTGTGTTTCCCTGCTTAAGGGAATGGCAGCAGCAATAATAATAACAACGGTTATGTGTCTGATACTAAAATATAGATTTTCACGGCCGGAAATGTCATGTCCATTATAATTATCCGGACTGTTATGCCGTCATCGGTTGATGAATTCTGTGTCAATTCCCAACGTATCGTCCCCGTCTGCGGAGGACATCTTCCAGGCGGTCTGTAGCTCGATGGAAGGTCCATGGGCCGGCCGTGGTGGCCAAGCGGTTAAAGGCGCTACAGTCTGGAACCGCGCGACCGCTACGGTCGCAGGTTCGAATCCTGCCTCGGGCATGGATGTGTGTGATGTCCTTAGGTTAGTTAGGTTTAAGTAGTTCTAAGTTCTAGGGGACTGATGACCTTAGAAGTTAAGTCCCATAGTGCTCAGAGCCATTTGAACCATTTTTGAACACCCACTGGTCTCGCGAGTTAGTAGCCTCTGCCAGGCACTTAAATGCGATTAGCAGAGTATCCATGTAGATGTAAATGTAAACAAACCCGTAGTTGACATGGGACATCAGGTGAACGGTGAATGACATACGTAATACCTTATTCGGAGCCGAAAATGCGGGAGATTTGAACATGTTTTGTGTTATTTTATATTTAGCTGTAAAACGGTACATTCCCAGACAGGAGTTCCTATCCTAACTATGTCTTAGACGTGGTCACGTGTTCCCCGTCCCCTGCTTGTGCTCCAGATAGAGTCCAGAATCGCTCGTTACAATGAACCGGTATTCATCTAAAAACATCACCCTAGCCTACTAACAGTTTTCCCTCTCCTTCCAACACACTCCTGGAAAACGCCGTCGTGTAATTGAACCACTCCGCTCGGCGCTGCGCGGCATTTGCGTTATTGAGAAGCGTGGCGCTGGTAAGTGGCGCCGTCGGACAGACGAGTGTGTACGGATGCAGCTGCGGCAGGTCGCATTCCTTATCTCGTTTACACTGTCGGGGCGCCATAAATCTTGGCTTCTGATAAAGCCAGCGCCAGCGAGGGCCGCCGCTACCCGGCTCGCCACAATTACTGCTGTCAGCCTCAGATGACCCCATCTGCATCCCCGCGCTCCCAGAATAGACCCGCCACAGTGGACACCACTCCCGACTCCGGATTCTAACCGTGGCTCGAAGAAAAATTTTCCAGAAATTTGAGGGACAAGCTAGTCATTACGTTCGATTGGGAGCCTAAAATGGTTGTCCTTGCTTTGTACGGTACTCATTCATTACAGAAGTGAGCACCGGCAGTAGCCTGTTTCAAGGAACGATGTTGGCAATCACACGAAGTGACTTTAGCAAACAACGGCAAATGTATCGGGGTGACCTCCCATACGGAGTACAGTGTTACAGCAAAACAACAAGTAGATCTACATCTCCGAGAAAAAGTGAAGTAAATGTACGCTTTATTACCAGATGACAGTCCAGCATTCCGTTGTATGTTAGTTATTTTTAGCTTCTAATGCGTACCACAACGAGTGCCTAACACAGATACAACCGCTAACACAGATACTCTTAGTGTTCAAGACTCGCGGTACCTTGCGACAGCCTCCTTGTACGAGCACAGCTTTATCAGGCGTGAATGAAATTGTTTTCCCGTGACCTACATAAAAAGGTCCAGCGACAGTCAACAACGCTTTTTGTATGATGCCATCGCATCTCTCTCGTGGTCTGCAGTCTTCGTCACCAACCATGTCGCAGTGCGTAACTCAGGTGTGAATTTGCTTTGTTCCAATCAATGACAGGAATTTAGGTAGCACGGGCACTCAATCACCACGTTCAACCAACTTGTCATAAAACTCTGTTGCTTAACATCAGGTGCTATAGGTGTGACGTGGAGCCGTAACTAAGACGATCAGGTCGTATTTGGGAGGAATGTGGTTCAAACCTTCGCCTTGTGATTCTAATTCAGGCGAATGCTTGCGTGTTTCCTTTAGCAAGTCCTCGGCTGATATCCTTCCGCATCCTTGTCCGAACACTAATGACGTGCACGTTGACATTCAGCTATAAGTTTCTTTCCGGTCATCTGTATCTTACTCCGCAAGCCAACTAATGATGTGTGGCGGAGAGCACTAATGTTACAACTAACTGTTCCGTTCTTCGCTGTTCCACTTTCTCTAATTTTCTCGTCGCATCTTTTCGCGAGATGTATGCGGGAAGAGGTAATATGTGGCCCGACTCCTTAAGGAAAGAGCTCTCTCCAAATTTCAAGAGTAAGCCTCTCCGTGATCCACAGCGCCTCTCTCGTGACGTCTGCCACTGCAGTTCGTTGAGCATATCTGTAGCGCTCTCGCACAGACTAAACGATTCCGTGATGAAACGCGCCGCTCTTCGTTGGAATTTCTCTATCAGTCCTGCCTGATAATGATCCCAGATTGATGAACAATACTCAAGAACGGCTCGAACAAGCGCCTTGTAAGCCATTTTTCTCGTAGATCTATATTTCCTTAAGATTCTTCCTGTGAATCTCAGTCTGGCATCTGCTTTCTCTACAACTTGTTTTACGTGGTCATTCCACCTAAGATCATTCCGGATAGTTATTCCTAGATTTTTATGGTAGATACTGTTTCGTGCAATTTGTCATCAATTGCGCTGTTGTGCTCTAGTGGATCTCTTTTCTTTTGTATGCGCAATACGTTACATTAATTTGAGTCCAGGGTGAACTGCCAGAGCGTGCACCGTTCATCAGTCCTTTGCAGGTCATTCTACAAATCGATACTATCTTTTTGGTTTGGTACTTTCTTATAGACAACCGCATCATCCGCCAACAGTAATAAATCACCAAGGAAATCACATGCAGAAGCGTTCCCCTAAAGTCAGTCCTGTTGGACGTGGAAAGCTAGTGGTATCCCGTGGCGAAACATTTTCTCTCCTAGAGTCTGAGGAACCCTTAACATAAGTGGAAGATATAATCCGGATATTGTCAATATGGGTGAGATTTTCAACGTATGGTAACTGAAGAAAACTTCACTAGCGAAGACCGCTAAAAAGGCTTTTATTGGTTGTTTCGGCAGAGCTAAACTGTCACCATCGGATCTGCAAGAGATGAACAGAAACTGACAGGAAAAATATTTTACGCTCTTGAGAGCATAACTTGATAAACTGTCTTATAACACAGTCTGTGGGACTATAACATACCTTTCTCTTTAAAATATTGCATAACTTGATAAACTGTCTTGTAACACAGTCTGTGGGACTATAACATACCTTTCTCTTTAAAATATTACCGTATACCGTTCATCATTGGTGCTAGTCGTTCCACATTGCATTTACACTTCCCACTAGCATGAAAATCAATGCAGTTCGGCACGTCAAATGTAAAATTAGTATATACAAACATAAACACAACTGTATTGGGCCGATTACAAGTGTTCATGTTCACCAGTAGCTGGCGCCTGGCACGGAAGTGGTTTAAACCCAACGACCACCAGTCAGTCGCCACAGTACCACCTGGTGGACACAGTAATTTTCCATTTGACATACCGAACTGCAGTGATCTTCATGCTAATGGGAAATGTAAATGCAATGTGAAAGGACTACCAACACTGATGATCCGTATGTTGTAATATTTTAAAGCATAAGGTATGTTATAATTCATAGGCTGTGTTATAAGACAATTTATCGAGTTATGGTATCATGATTGTAAAATATTTTTTCTATCAGTTTCTGCTCATCCTCTTGCAGATCCGATGATGACAGTATAACTCTGCCGAAACTCGTCATCCAGTAAAACGCCTTTTTAGCGATCTTGGCTTGTCAAGTTTCCTTCAGTTACCATAAATGAAAGGGGCTCATTTCGAGAATGTCATCACGTGTTGCAGCTGTTATTTTCAAGTATACGTTCTTCCTCGGCACGAAAGTTTCCCCAGCGGTGTAATCTGCATTCATAATCGGCGAAAGCCCAGGCACACCATCCTTATGTGGGCTTAGCAAATCTCTCTAATCGGACCCTTCGATCTTTCCCTTTCCACAGTTAACTCATTTCACTAAATAATACGTTGAAGTTTCCTCCTTTGACAATTCAATAAAAACATTTTTGGATCGTACCGTTCCCGAGCCTACATGCACGAGGTTACATCGCAGTAAATTATTCCATTCGTGGTTTGATTCGAGGAGTGATTCCTACGGACATCAACTTTAGCCTACATGCACGAGGTTACATCGCAGTAAATTATTCCATTCGTGGTTTGATTCGAGGAGTGATTCCTACGGACATCAACTTTGACGGTTGCAACTTGAGCCGGAATGTAATTTAGACGAGGGGGCAGTCAATCAGTGGATTTCTTAATAGGATGCATCCGCATCCGCGCATGGACTAGAACTTTCTCCCATATTCTTTTGGGTGGATCTCCGAGCAGAGGTGACTTTTCGGATTATTATAAAAACACTATGAATGTTTTTGCGAGAATTTCTCGGCTAGCCAAAGGATCAGAGTATTTCCAGTTGCACCCTTCATAACATCGACAGTTTCCCGGGAGAGAGACAGGGGCGTCCCCGTCCTCATTCTCAACCCACCCTCTCCCAAGGCGTTCAGTGTGCTGCACTGATATGATGGCCAAAGATATTTCAACAAATTGAATGGCAGATGCGCCGCTTTGCTGAGTCTTAGGTGTGCATCTCTGCTCATTAAATTGTCCGTCACTCTCTCATCACCGTTGCCTCGATTACTACGTTGACGCGAAACTTCGGCGCCTCGTAGCTGTTGAAATATCGTGTAAACTAGGAAATATGGATGCTAATCAATCTCGCAGGGGAAGCTTGGAATAATACATTCTCAGATTACTGTTTTTATTATAAAATTTTCTCTTTGTCGTGATAGAATGAAGCTCAGAAAAAGTCATTGACTTTTTTGCCAATAGCTTTCCCGAGTAGTATCTAATTTGATTCTGCTGTTGGGAAAGATAGTGCCTATGGAACCCGTTTCCTCTCTGTTTCATCCACTCCGGTTTCGTGGCACCTCCTTCTGTAGGGTTCTGCGAACAAATGATGCTTGCGCTATTATTTCTGTCGTTCATTCCTGATCCTCAAGCTGGTGGAGCGCAAATACCGTGCCTGTATTTGACTCCATGTCGTAGCATCATCGATTATGCACCGATAGACATCCGGATGTATTCGTTTTATTATTCGGCGACGCGTTGTAGGCGGAGGATACGGCTATAGCACCTCTGTGTTAGGGCGCTGGCGGGATCACCGGGTAGATGGATGGGACTCGGGGAAGACGAACAGTCCGTGATGCTTATCTCGGGTAACTGCCTCTGGAGGGCGGGGAGATTCAGCCACAGGACTGCAAAGCCTGAGACGGTGCTTTTTGCTAACTCTATCGCCTCTCCCGGGGCGAAACAAATTTACGGCAAAGAAAGCAAGTTAGATGAAAACTTATAGTCGGTAGGAAAACTCTAGATTTTTGGACAATTGGCGGCACGTGTAGATCCTAACATTGTTGGGTAGCTTCAGAAAAATGCGAATGCCTCTCAGATACTACTGAACAGAACTTCGGACACCAGTTTAACGAGAAGTTTTCTAAGTGTGCAATTCTTCGTTTTGCGATGTACAGCTTCGTGGTACTATCAAACCAGTATATTTCTGTTACTAGTACGCGACGTTGGTTCCGACAGCTTAGATCGCTTTAACGTAAAGTTTAAAGATATCTCGTCTCATACATTTGTCACTTACACACACACACACACACACACACACACACACACACACACACACACGGTACGGCAGCTATTTTACGAAGTCAAACGTTGACATTGCCACAAAGAAATAATTTTCATTCGTCAGTTTCTTTTTTCGCGTTCGTTAGCTGAGTGGACTATTCCTTAACTGTTCATAATTTTATGAGAGTTTTGTTACAACCTGAGCGCTTGCAATGCAGAGAATATCCAAAGTGTAGAAAACCCGAAGAACGTGAAAATCGAAGCGTTTGAATAAGTGCCGCTCTCACTCAAGTCGCGTTCGAATCACAAAGACTCAAATCAGATCACAAACTATGAGAACTTGGCCCGTCACGACGCATAGGTTGCGGTAACGCGAGGGAGAGGAGCAGAGGTTGTGGTGACGCGGGGGTGAAGAGCAGAGGAACAGTCTTTTCAGAGGCGTTACTGGGCTGTGAAGTTATTCCACACTAAACGTCAATAAATATCATTTGTTTCTTGCACAAGCAATTTGGTCTTCTTTGCGCACTTGGAGCTGGCGTTAGTGTCCTGTTCTTTTGATGATAGCTGATTTAGTAAATACCGTCACTTTGAAGTTACTTGAGACAAACAAGGGATATTTATCAGAGAATAAGAAATAAAAGCTGTTTATTGATGCCTTAAGCAGTGAGAACATGCTTGAAATTTGGCTTGCAGAGCCGTGTTCATTATATAACAGCATTGCTCTTCCGTAGCTAGTCATCCCAAGGAGCAATTTTTCAAGGGCCTCACAATAGTCGAGAGTATGGAGTTTGCAGTAAAGGAAAATGACGAGACGGGCTCATCTCGTGTGGAGAAGCTGCTCACATGTTAGCGGGTTCTTCACAAACTGGGCTGAGAGCAGCTGAGTAAGATAAATTAACTTTCAGCAGCGAGACGCTGGACACTTTACACCTTCGCCGATCAAGTTTGTCCGTTGCCGGCTCTCTCACCACCTCACCAGTTTAAGCTGAAGCTGAGGGGATCACCCACGACTGTTTCCTTGCGCAAGCCAAGGGCAACCATCTACCATTGGCAAGAGGTGACCTCATAGTGCCGAAGGCAGCGGATGCGCCTTATGTGCTAAACCTTTGGCGCTGGGCAGTCGGGAAACCTGGTATGCCTACGCCTAACGGCCACAATAGATGTTCTTTTTCTCGCACTCGTAGCAGCTTTCATTCGCATATTTACAACATAATTGATAGATTAAATAAATGTGCCATCCCGGTAGGACTTAATGTGACGAAAGTAAAAGTGCACACAGTTCAGTGAGGTGACTACTTGTTCTGACAATTTACAATTATTGAGTTTAACTGGCCGATCGAAGCTTGGAACTCCAAGTATAAGCAGTTTTTAATTAATTGTTTTAAATGAACGGATTCGTTATAGGCCACTGATTCATTTCATCAGTTGGCAATATCCCATTAATTTGTATATTACGGTTTGTTTATTTGAATACGGGTGGCCAACTGCAGTTTCTCGCGCCCTTTCTTGGAAACGAAGTGCTACAAACTACGATGTATTGTGTGAAACGATGATTCTTCCTCCTCGCTCGATATATAACTCTTTATGAAAATGGATGTTGGAAACTGCACGAGAACGTCTTTTAACAACTATCGTGGCAGACTTGTGATGTGTTCAAAGAAATCTACAAGCTCCGCCTGGGACGCAGCGACCGCAGACAGAGGAGCGGCTTCTGTCTGTGGGAGGCTGGCTGGTTGCGGTCCGCTGACACTCGAGAGCTTTTTCGCACGAGGCAGGATCTGTGGCCTCTGATACTGATCTTGGAGTGTCTGCTGCTCTTGCGACCGAGGAAATAAGCTTCCCACAGAGGGTTCGTGAGAGCCCTTCCTGAATGTCACTAGAGCCCGGTGTTTACCACACTTCGTCTGGGAGGAGGCCTGTGGAAGGTAAACAATAGTATGCTGTCAAGTGAACTATTGCACCTTCACATGAAGTTCTCGTCGGCGAGCAGAGGTAAGAGCATTTTTTGGTAACCGTAGAGTCAGTAAGGGAAGGTACTTCTTGTCGAGACCTTAAATGTTTCTTCTGCTCCTCTTCTGATATAGTCGCGAAACAGATGTTTACTACCGTAGCCCATATGACCCAGGCTATGTGAAAGGCAGGCGATTTCGCTTCACACTCAAAAAGTAAACATTTATCGTCGCACCCGCATCAACTAGAAAATCGTTAAATCGTGTAGATAAGGCTGGGACTCGCGAAATAACGTTAAACAGGCACAGCTCAGTGGTGTGTTACGTTGTGGCCTTCAGTCTGAAGACTAGTTTGATGCAGCTCTCCATGTGACTGCCGTGTACAACCCTGTTCATTCCTGCAACTTGCTTTAATTTGAGCCTGCTGCTGTAGTCGAGACTTAATCTCGATCTCAATTTTTTTCTCTCCCTCCCCTTTCCCCCCTGCCAAACCGTGGCTTCTTTGATACCCGAGAAAGTATCAAATCAACCGATCCCTTCTTCTGGTTAGTGATAAATCCCTGAAAGCGACTGTATATTTTGACTTACCCTACGATTCTGTACAACATGAAGCAAATAGCTCCCTGTCTAACGACAGTTAGTATTAGATCGTTTGAGCAACAGAGCGTTTCAGACAATTCGAAAATGTGCAGGACCGTCTCTTTGTCGGGAAGTGTCGTCCGACTAATGCCTATATCGCTGACACCAGTGAGTTGCAGAATTATGGAACACGAAACCTGCTTATTATGACCTGTTTGGAGAACCAAAGCTCCTCTTTAGAAGTCAGCATGGAATCTGGAAACAGCGTTCTTGCGAAAATCAGCTGGCTCTCTTTGTTTGTGAGACCCAGAGATAAGCATCGGCTGATGCAGTGTCTCTTGACTTCCGGAAGCTGTTCGATACAGTTCAGCATCGTAATCTAAACAAAAATACAAGCTTTTGGAATATCGGTCTACCTTTGTGATTTCACAGTAGAGCTGAGCTCGTCGTTGTTAACGGGGGAGAAATTTCAAAGTAGATTCGGGCATTCACCAGGTGAATTTTATTGGACCATTACTGTTCGCGATATATACGACTGGTGGATAACGTTTTATGTCTATGAGGATGGTTCCGTCAAGAAGATAACGACCGATCGGCACCAGCTTCATTAGCCAGTCATCTAGGTGGCGCTTCGCATGTAATGACCTAGCCGTCTGCAGATCTATTGTATACCTTCCACCATAATGAGGCAAGAACAGAAGATTCGTTAAACACGGACACTGAGAACAATATAACATCAAGGGGGGAAAAAAACTAGAAGATGCGGACATCACGTGGAAGTGCAACTGATTCTGTATTCTGGGTGTTAAAAAGACTGATCGAAACTTGCCTGTGTACAGTTATCTACAAATGAGACTGATTAAAGAAACCTTAAAATGTGCTTAGTATACAGTGAAATCAGATGCTAAAGGACGTTCACGCGCTGCTCAAGAGATAGATCCTGAAGGAAGAGATAGATCCTGAAGGAAGGCACTACAGCCGTAAGAAGAGCCTAGTGCGTCAGTTGGTGTGGCTAGCTAATTACACTACTGGCCATTAAAATTGCTTCACCAATAAGAAATGCAGATGATAAACGGGTATTCATTGGATAAGTATATTATACTAGAACTGACGTGTGATTACATTTCCACGCAATTTTGGTGCATAGATCCTGAGAAATCAGTACCCAGAACCTCCTCTGGCCGCAATAACGGCCTTGATACGCCTGGGCATTGAGTCAGACAGAGCTTGAATGGCGTGTACAGGTACAGCTGCCCATGCAGCTTCAACACGATACCACAGTTCATCAAGAGTAGTGACTGGCGTATTGTGACGAGCCAGTTGCTCGGCCACCATTGACCAGACGTTTTCAATTGGTGAGAGATCTGGAGAATGTGCTGGCCAGGGCAGCAGTCAAACATTTTCTGTATCCAGAAAGGCCCGTTCAGGACCTGCAACATGCGGTCGTGCATTATCCTGCTGAAATGTAGCGTTTCGCAGGGATCGAATGAAGGGTAGAGCCACGGGTCGTAACACATCTGAAATGTAATGTCCACTGTTCAAAGTGCCGTCAATGCGAACAAGAGGTGACCGAGACGTGTAATCAATGGCACCCCATACCATCACGCCGGGTGATACGCCAGTATGGCGATAACGAATACACGCTTCCAATGTGCGTTCACCGCGATGTCGCCAGACACGTATGCGACCATCATGATGCTGTAAACAGAACCTGGATTCATACGAAAAAATGACGTTTTGCCATTCGTGCACCCAGGTTCGTCGCTGAGCACACCATCGCAGGCGGTCCTGTCTGTGATGCAGCGTCAAGGGTAACCGCAGCCATGGTCTCCGATATGATAGCGCACGCTGGTGCAAACGTCGTCTAACTGTTCGTGCAGATGGTTGTTGTCTTGCAAACTTCCCCATCTGTTGACTCAGGGATCGGGACGT
Source organism: Schistocerca nitens (assembly GCF_023898315.1). Lineage (NCBI taxonomy): Eukaryota > Metazoa > Arthropoda > Insecta > Orthoptera > Acrididae > Schistocerca > Schistocerca nitens. The sequence continues at coordinate 354,831,186 of NC_064618.1, read as the reverse complement.
GGCTGCACGATGCGTTAAGCCATGCGGATAAGATGCCTGTCATCTCGACTGCTAGTGATACGAGGCCGTTGGGACCCAGCACGGCGCTCCGTATTACCCTCCTGAACCCACCGATTCCATATTCTCGTCCAACGCGAGCAGCAATGTCGCGATACGATAAACCGCAATCGCGATGGGCTACAATCCGACCTTTATCAAAGTCTGAAACTTGATGGTACGCATTTATCCCCCTTACACGAGGCATTACAACAACGTTTCACCAGGCAACGCCGGTCAACTGCAGTTTGTGTATGAGAAATTGGTTGGAAACTTTCCTCATGTCAGCACGTTGTAGGTGTCGCCACCGGCGCCAACCTTGTGTGAATGCTGTGAAAACCTAATCATTTGCATATCACAGCATCTTCCTCCTGTCGGTTAAATTTCGCGTCTGTAGCACGTCATCTTCGTGGTGTAGCAACTTTAATGGCCAGTAGTGTACTAACAAAAAACGCATGAGACGGGCATTGAGAGGTTGAGTAACGGGCCAAAAGTAATAAGTTGCTACTTGTACCGTTTATCACGGTCGCTTGTGACAGACTGTGAAAGACGCTTGCTGCGGAAAAAAGGCGACGTGTTTTACACACGGCGCGAACAGAGCGTCGTTTCAGCAGGCAGTGGGTCTGCGCGGCATCGGTGCCCAGTACAGATACTGATATGGGCCGGGTCAGTTAATGCGCAGGCGAGCGGAAAATAAGACGGCTAACGACGTGTGCTGCGGGCTCTGGCCGCAGGGGGTTGCGCGAGGAGCGACCGCTCTGCACCAGTCGCAGGTAACACCTGCTGGACTGCGACTCCAGCTGAGAAACCCATCAGCTGCTGCAAGAATGACGCGTAATTAAGGGGGGGGGGAGAGCACATGTGGTTCGAAACTAGCTTTGGGGTGGTTGAGGCGTGTTAGACAATGATGTGCTAAGCTGTCTGGTGGCAGCGCGGGATAACATCGATTCAGATTTGTAACCTCTGTCCGGTGCACATGACCACATACAGAGGGAAGGGAGTCACGCCCAAATAAGCTCTCATTTACGTACGCGGCGATCATTTTTTGTTGCAAGTACACACACAGGGTGTTTTCAAAGTCTGTGCGTCAAACAAGTCAAGGGAAATTTTTATTAGTGACAGAATGTTCGCCAACGCTTCCCAGAGACGTTAGGCGCCCTGTGATATTCGACGCTCCAAGACAACGAGATTTCGCCAAACTAGAATGGTCTTTTAACCAGGTATGCAGCACACTGTCTTCCTCAGTAAATTGACAAAGATATTTTCGACAAGAAAACCGCAAGACTGGATGTTTCTACGTGGAGAAAGGTATTTCAAAAGCGAATCGGGAACTTCAGTTTTGCTAGGCCTACCGCCATTCACGCGGAGCAGATTACTGTATGACAGACAACACAAACAACAATCTTCTTCGGTTTTTCTTCAGTAAGAAGGTGGGGTTGACTCATTCTAGTGGGCTAAATGAGACACTGCTTCAATACACCAGTGTGCAAAACTTAAGAACAAAAGTAAGTTCCGCATGATGTGTCTCAGGGGAATAACCAGCGTTAAACACTCGGCGCTGCGGGTAAGCGTCGGCGAACATTTTGTGCCTAACAAAATGTGTTCCCCACGATACGATCTATCGCTCCATGAAGTCTGTCGCGGAGACTTCGAAACAGCCTGTATTTGCATTCAGAAATACTTGATTAATTGTTAGAAAATTAACATTTCCTATTTTTGCATGCCATAGCCGATGAGTGAAAAGCGAAAATCTGCAATTGTAATTTGTATCATTATTTCCCTCACGCCATGGAGTTATTTGTTTTAGCCGACCCCCATCTCTTCCTAACGTGTGTTCTCTTTTGATGCAGTAGATCTATCGCCGGCAATTTCCACCACCATTGCTCGTTCCTGTATCGAGTACGTTATTCCCGTATATTTTCTTATGAATTCATCCAACGTGTCCTTTCATTTGCTAAGGGGTTTTCACAGGTTTCATTCTTCGCTTGACGTTTCGCCATAATGCATTCCCGTAATTTTAACTTTCTACTGTAACGCTATTTAGAGACGCAGAAATTCAAGGTATGGTTCACAGTAACATTTTGCAGTTTTTCTGCGGTACGAAGGTGGGGTCGACTCATTCTCGTGGGCTAAATGAGACACTGCTTCAATACACCAATGTGCAAAACTACAAAAGTAAGTTCCGCATGATGTGTCACTGCCAAGTAACATGAAATTTGGACCATATGTTGAAAGAACTGCTACAGTGTAGTACAGATGGTAACAGAAGTAAATACCAATGAGACGAACAGAAATAACACTTTTATTGAAAGATAATAATTATCCTGAACTCACCACAGTTCATAATGGGCTACTGGATGTTAGAAAAGGCGGGACATGGTTCTTAGGAGGATGTGTGCTCACAATGGACGGCAGTTCTGGCAGGGCGTTCCATTCCTCCATGAGCGTGGTTGGCGACTGTTTGATGGTCGATGGTGCACGTGGACGAATTGGAATACGTCTCCCTAACACACGCCACACATGCTGTATGGAATTTTAATCGGAGAGACAGAAAGGGCAGTCAATTCGCCGAACATCCTCTCGTTGCAAGAGCTCCTCCACACGTGCTGTTCGATGTGGTCGCCCGTTGTCATCCATAAAAGTGAAGTCAGGGTCGAATGCAGCAGTTCCGAAGAGACGCACGTAGGGGACACACACACACACACACACACAATAACGTTGACCGATGAGTCTTCAGAGATTTGGAGGGCAGTACGGCCGTTCAACATTAGATCCCCATACCATAAAAGCTGGCCCACCGAAACGATCATGTTCGAAAAAATCTCGGGGGTCATTACGTGGTCCCACCACCCGCCATATGAGGCTACGTAATACTCGCCGATAATCTCGAGAACAACAGAACAGGAATACAGTTCATAGTCAACTTGGAGAGACTCACATAAAAACATGTCTTTCAAATTTGGAGTAAACAAACGAAACTCCAAAACCACCTCCAGATAGGTGATGGCCCCATACACCGCTCTGAGGTCTCTCTTTTTGCTGAACAGGTCAACACTTTCTAATGCGCAACATTCGCCGTGAGAAAACAGCGAAGTTCCTAAGCAAAATTCTACGCCCGCACCTCGGAACGTACTTCGGATCCTCTTGAGTCTTCCGTACTGCAATACGCAACTTGGTTGATCACGAAGTATCACTTTTGCTCGACGTCTAAAGCACACAACGGAAACACTATCCAAGCCCCCGAGGCAGACGACTCGTACACTGTTCGAGGACTGCTGATAGAAACTTCGATTTCGCGAGCTCCACACCACTCCACGAAATGATATTGCTTTTAGGCATTCATTTCCTGCAGTCAGAATCAGGAGGAAAATGTAGGCGTTTTAACTGTGCGTTACCTGCTCACTCAGCCGGCCGCGGTGGCCGTGCGGTTCTAGGCGCTGCAGTCCGGAACCGCGGGACTGCTACGGTCGCAGGTTCGAATACTGCCCCGGGCATGGATGTGTGTGATGTCCTTAGGTTAGTTATGTTTAAGTAGTTCTAAGCTCTAGGGGCAAAATAATAACACGAATTCTTTACAGACAAATGGAAAAACTGGTAGAAGCCGACCTCGGGGAAGATCAGTTCGGATTCCGTAGAAATGTTGGAACACGTGAGGCAATACTGACCCTACGACTTATCTTAGAGAATAGATTAAGGAAAGGCAAACCTACGTTTCTAGCATTTGTAGACTTAGAGAAAGCTTTTGATAATGTTGACTGGAATACTCTCTTTCAAATTCTGAAGGTGGCAGGAGTAAAATACAGGGAGCGAAAGGCTATTTACAATTTGTACAGGAACCAGATGACAGTTAAAAAGAGTCGAGGGGAATGAAACGGAAGCAGTGGTTGGGAAGGGAGTGAGACAGGGTTGTAGCCTATCCCCGATGTTGTTCAATCTGTATATTGAGCAACCAGTAAAGGAAACAAAAGAAAAATTCGGAGTAGGAATTAAAATCCACGGAGAAGAAATAAAAACTTTGAGGTTCGCCGATGACATTGTAATTCTGTCAGAGACACCAAAGGACCTGAAAGAGCAGCTGAACGGAATGGACAGTGTCTTGAAAGGAGGATATAAGATCAACAAAAGCGAAACGAGGATAATGGAATGTAGTCGAATTAAATCAGGTGATGATGAGGGAATTAGATTAGGAAATGAGAGCCGACCGCGGTGGTCTAGCGGTTCTAGGCGCTCAGTCCGGAACCGCGCGACTGCTACGGTCGCAGGTTCGAATCCTGCCTCGGGCATGGATGTGTGTGATGTCCTTAGGTTAGTTAGGTTTAAGTAGTTCTGAGTTCTAGCGGACTGATGACCACAGATGTTAAGTCCCATAGAGCTCAGAGCCATTTAGGAAATGAGACTCTTAAAGTAGTAAATGGGTTTTGCTATTTGGGGAGCAAAATAACTGATGATGGTCGAAGTAGAGAGGATATAAAATGCAGACTGGCAATGGCAAGGAAAGCGATTCTGAAGGAGAGAAATTTGGTAATATCGAGTATAGATTTAAGTGTCTGGAAGTCGTTTCTGAAAGTATTTGTATGGAGTGTGGCCATGTATGGAAGTGAAACATGGACGATAAATAGTTTGGACAAGAAGAGTATAGAAGCATTCGAAATGTGGTGCTAGAGAAGAATGCTGAAGATTAGATGAGTTGATCACATAACTAATGAGGAGGTACTGAATAGAATTGGAAAGAAGAGAAGTTTGTGGCACAACTTGACTAGAAGAAGGGATCGGTTGGTAGGACATACGCTGAGGCATCGAGGGATCACCAATTTAGTATTGGAGGGCAGCGTGGAGGGTAAAAATCGTAGAGGGAGACCAAGAGATGAATACACTAAGCAGATTCAGAAGGATGTAGGTTGCAGTAGGTACTGGGAGATGAAGAAGCGTGCACAGGATAGAGTAGCGTGGAGAGCTGCATCAAACCAGTGTGTGGACCACAAGACCACAACAACAACAAGCTCTAGGGGACTGATGAGCTCAGATGTTAAGTCCCATAGTGCTCAGAGCGATTCGAACCATTCTACGCAAACACCGCCGCTCTTGGTCGTTACCTGAAGGCCGTCGATTACTGCGTTGTCCTTGGTGAGAGGTAATGCCTGAAATTTGCTACTCTCGCCACTCTCTTGACACTCTGGATGTTGGGATATTGAATTGCCTAACAGTTTCCTAAATGGAATGTGCCGTACCTCTAGCTCCCAACTGCCATTCCGAGTGCAAAGTCCGTTAATTCCAGCGGCCATTATCGCGTCGGAAATCTTCCCAGGTGAGGAACAGAAATGACAGCTCCGACAATGCACTGTCGTTTTCTACCTAGTGGACGCGATACTGCCGCCATCTGTATACAGGGTGTTACGGAAAGGTACGACCAAACTTTCAGGAAACATTCCTCACACACAAAGAAAGAAAATATGTTATGTGGACATGTGTCCGGAAACGCTTAATTTCCATGTTAGAGCTCATTTTATTACTTCTCTTCAAATCACATTAATCATGCAATAGAACACGGCAACAGATCGTACCAGCGTGACTTCAGACACTTTGTTACATGAAATGTTCAAAATGTCCTCCGTTAGCGAGGATACATGCATCCACCCTCCGTCGCATGGAATCCCTGATGCGCTGATGCAGCCCTGGAGAATGGCGTATTGTATCACAGCCGTCCACAATACGAGCACGAAGAGTCTCTACATTTGGTACCGGGGTTGCGTAGACAAGAGCTTTCAAATGCCCCCACAAATGAAAGTCAAGGGGGTTGAGGTCAGGAGAGCGTGGAGGCCATGGAATTGGTCTGCCTCTACCAATACATCGGTCACCGAATCCGTTGTTGAAAAGCGTGCGAACACTTCGAATGAAATGTGCAGGAGCTCCATCGTGCATGAACCACATGTTGTGTCGTCCTTGTAGAGGCACATGTTCTAGCAGCACAGGTAGAGTATCCCGTATGAAATCATGATAACGTGCTCCATTGAGCGTAGGTGGAAGAACATGGGGCCCAATCAAGACATCACCAACAATGCCTGCCCAAACGTTCACAGAAAATCTGTGTTGATGACGTGATTGCACAATTGCGTGCGTATTCTCGTCAGCCCACACATGTCGATTGTGAAAATTTACAATTTGACCACGTTGGAATGAAGCCTCATCCGTAAAGAGAACATTTGCACTGAAATGAGGATTGACACATTGTTGGATGAACCATTCGCAGAAGTGTACCCGTGGAGGCCAATCAGCTGCTGATAGTGCCTGCACACGCTGTACATGGTACGGAAACAACTGGAGCTCCCGTAGCACTCTCCATACAGTGACGTGGTCAACGTTACGTTGTACAGCAGCAACTTCTCTGACGCTGACATTAGGGTTATCATCAACTGCACGAAGAATTGCCTCGTCCATTGCAGGTGTCCTCGTCGTTCTAGGTCTTCCCCAGTCGCGAGTCCCAATGTTCCGTGCTCCCTAAGACGCCGATCAATTGCTTCGAACGTCTTCCTGTCGGGACACCTTCGTTCTGGAAATCTGTCTCGATACAAACGTACCGCGTCACAGCTATTGCCCCGCGCTAATCCATACATCAAATGGGCATCTGCCAACTCCGCATTTGCAAACTTTGCACTGACTGCAAAACCACGTTCGTGATGAACACTAACCTGTTGATGCTACGTACTGATGCGCTTGATGCTAGTACTGTAGAGCAATGAGTCGCATGTCAACACAAGCACCGAAGTCAACATTACCTTCCTTCAATTGGGCCAACTGGCGGTGAATCGAGGAAGTACAGTCCATACTGACGAAACTAAAATGAGCTCTAACATGGAAATTAAGCGTTTCCGGACACATGTCCACATAACATCTTTTCTTTATTTGTGTGTGAGGAATGTTTCCTGAAAGTCTGCCCGCACCTTTTTGTAACACCCTGCATGTGCATATCGCTATGCCACGATTCTGTCACCTCTGTGTACGTTGTGCTGTCGCTGGTTGTAGGAAGAGCCAACCTTCCCCGGAATAGTAAACGGCTCCTCTCAGGCGGCGCGGCTCGCCGCGTGTCTTCGGTAACGAGGTGAGCCCTCGAGCCGGATGGAGACCGGTGCGGACTGTTAGCGCCGAGTGGGCGGCCGGCAAGGCGGCGGCTCGGCTGGAGGGTGCGCGCCGCCACTCGGCCCACCTGCGGGTGGCCGGGCCGGCCGCTTCATTACCGATAGCGCGACAGGACAGCGCGCCTTCTCCAATTACGCACCCGCGGCTCCTAACTCGTGTAATGACGCGGCGCGCGCAGTAACGACCGGTTATTAAGACTTAAGTAGGCGGGCGGCGCGCGCGCGTTTACCTTATGCAAATACCGCGAGTCATTAAAACAACGGCCTTTGTCGCCGCCTGCGCGCTGAGGGCGGCTCGGGCAGAGACCGTGAAAACTCATTTGCTTTGTACATTTCCAAGCGACAGCCACGAGTAAATCTTACCCCAACCACGGATACGCCAAGTACTTGCAAATCCGGAAACATTCACGCAGTTCGTTCCGTTGTTTTCGGCATCTTCGCATAAAAAATCCGGACATGTGCGAGTAGCAATCCCTCTATTAAGGTTACATAAAAAAAAGAGGATTATTATTGCCGGCCAGAGTGGCCGAGCGGTTCTAGGCGCTACAGTATGGAACCGCGCGACCGCTACGTTCGCAGTTTCGAATCCTGCCTCGGGCATGGGTGTGTGTGATGTCCTTGGGTTGGTTGGGTTTGAGTAGTTCTAAGTTCTAGGGGAGTGATGACCACAGATGTTAAGTCCCATAGTGCTCAGAGCCATTTGAACCATCTTTTGAACTACTTCGTGTGGCTCAATGGCCTGATGCGAGTCTTTCTATTCGACGCCAAATCGGCGACTTGCGTGTCCCTAACCTACCCCAGTTATCCAACCGGGATATCGGGACCTACAGTTTAATGTGGAATACGAACAACGTCTTCATTTCGTGACTGAGAGGTGAAGGTTAGCACGTAACGAAGGCTGAAAGCCGGCCTCTGTGGCCAAGCGGTTCTAGGCGCCTCAGTCTGGAACCGCGCGACCGCCACGGTCGCAGGTTCGAATCCTGCCTCGGGCATGGATGTGTGATGTCCTTAGGTTAGTTAGGTTTAAGTAGCTCTAAGTTCTAGGGGACTGATGGCCTCAGATGTTAAGTCCCATAGTGCTCAGAGCCATTTGAACCATTTGAAGGCTGAAAAATTTGGACCGACTTGTGTATAGGTACTGCATCTATGGTTTTTGATGAGTGAGTTTGAGATCAAAATATGTGACATAAGTGGCTGTATTTTTTGAGTGCATCGACTTAGAAGCTTAATTTTTTTGCAACGCCCAAGGAACCGTAGACCTTAGCCCTCGACACAGACTTCAACTTGATATCTCTACCCGTTCCTGGGAAACAGGGGTCTTAATAGTTGCACAGACAGACTGCAGACAGACAGATGGAAAACAAACCGGCCCATTAAGGCTTTACCATTTGAGGTGTGGAACCCTAAAAACCGGTGGATAGTAACTGCAAATCTAGCTGAGTATGACGACTCTTGTCAGGCTCTAGGAGTTTAATATTTTCTATTAAAGCATCGTAGGCTACATGTTTTTATGTTTATTTTATTATTAGCTGATAAACTCGGCATTGCCCGGGTATTCATTCTGCCAATTTTCTGTTAGAAACGAAAAAAATGATTTGTGTCTGTAGTATCATATCCAGCACAATTTCTGTACTCTGGGCGCTGCAACTTCACGTGTCTACAACGTGATTTTGTAAACATCTCTATGAGAACGTCTCTTCAACGCTGTAAGAATGGTGACTGTTTTCACCAGGCTCCCACAACCGCGCGAGTGGTCGACTGTGAAGAGCGGACAAATTGAATAGCTGGGCGGCGGCCATTAGAGTGGTAAACTGACGCGCGGAGTTCGAATGTTTATACATCGCTTTTGGTTATAAAATGCCTTCCCTTGAGTTAGGTCACAAACATAATGCATAGTTTAAATACGTTACTACAATATACTTTTTAATTTATTAACAAACAGCAACTAGTCACTGTTTATGAATTTATCTTACGTACTACATGGAATCTGCCGTAGCTAAAAGTTATGTACGGGACCCCTAGCATTTTTCGTAGTTTATTTACGATAGATATACGCAAAATGCATCAAAATACTCGAAGATTTCCCCACTATATCAATAGATATTTTCTGACTCTACCTTGCTTTAGATTTTATGACGAGAAGTGCGTTATATATGGCATAGTGCTTCGGCAACTCACGACCAAATTATCAAGTTTCAACGTAATCTAGACCATGAAAACAGTACCGATAATCCAACTTTCTTCAAAATGATCAGAACATATAAAATGGTATTCTGTCGGTCGGAAATCTTGCCTCCTGACAGCGTGTAACCATTTTTGTAACAGCTGTGGTTTTGAGAAAGGAAACCTGAAAATAGATGCACAGACATTATGCTGATACCCTGTTACAAAAACATTTATTAATCAAGTGCACTGACACACAAACAACTTAAAATATTCACATATCTGTGAAATGTAATATTCGTTCCTTTCTCGAATTTATTTGTACAATTAATCGCTGCACAACTCTTCACCATTGTACTTCTTTTGATTGGAACATACAGACAGTAGAATTACGAGTAACAAATACTGTATGTACGCCCCAACAAATATACAACGTTGAATCAGGGTCTTCATAAGCAACAATACTACACAACACATCAGACTACAACCACTATAATGGCGTCCAGCCGAAGGTTCAAATTATCCCGCGACTACAGCGCCATCAGTGAGTCTAGTTATTTTTTACAAGGTCTTTGGTTTTCACCTACAGCCGTTTGCGCTTCGCAGTTGAAAGCAGTCAAAAGCGCTGCCAGGTGTCAGGCATTTCCTTAAGGTGACTCTACTGTAGGAGTGTCTCAGTAATAAACAATAAATGTATTAAAACTTCGTGCACCATGCGACAGTTTTCACGCAACTCACTGTTTATGGCGTCATATCTGCATAACTGTGTGTGATACCTTCGTATAATATTGTAGGTGCACGTAGCTGCATATGCGGATTCTGTCTGCGAAATTTATTGTGAACAGAGCTAGCAGCACAGACGCAATAAATTGAAACGTCATCTTTTTACGCATCTCATTGTTTTTGACGTCATATCTCCCGAGCTGTGATAGGTAGGTGGTTCTTTCCCCAGCAGTGATTATTGCCAAACACTAAGGGATAAGTGTACCAATTTTGGTTTAAATTGGTCCAGTGTTTCAGGAGGAGATGTGGAACAGACAGACAGACAGAGAGAGAGACACACACACACACACACACACACACACACACACACACACACACATATATATATATATATATATATATATATATATATATATATATATATATATATATGCTTTTGGCGTTTATTGGAGGGCTAATAGAACTATATATATATGTTTGGATTTATTTTTACACGATTGGAATGTGGTCATATCATTTATGTACCAGAGTTCTATTAGCCCTCCAATAAACGCCAAAAGCATGTGTTTTTCATGGGGCTCAAAATGGAAGTTCAGCGCGGAAAGGTGACTGGCGACAAGACAGTCCGAACTGTACGATTCCCAGAAGGTACAACACAGTTTATCGCCACAAAAGACGATTCTCTCGCGCAGGCCACCGGCGTGACTAAACTGCAGAGCTGCATCCGGTAATCGTACAGTTTTTCGCCCAAACACGAAAACTGTAGACTCCAAAGGGATGCTACTATTGGCCTCGGACACATAAAGGGATGTCGGGGCGAAAACTTTTTCGTCTTCCTAGTTCAGCTGAAATTTCCCGAGGAAACTATTTCCCTCCACCGTAAAATGAGGGCGATATCTGTGGCAAGACAGATTCTCGGTAGAGTTGCAAGAGTACACAACTTGTGCGAAGTAGACTTGGCTCTACACTACGAGCCAGAAGCACTTTGCGCTACTCGCCTAATGGTAACGGCCACGTGCGGTAGTTTTGGCAGACGGCGCCGTGTGGGAGGTATATGCTCTTTTGGGAGGGAGCGAGGTGTCGGCAAGCGCCCTCGCGGCCAGCTGGCGCGGCGTGTTTTTGATACGGGAGTAAGTGCTAAAGGAGGGCCATCAGCGCGCTCCGCCTTTGATGTCGCGCCACTCCGCCTGAGAGCGGGCGGGCCGCGCCGGAGGAGCCGCTTTGAGCAGCCGCACTCGCCGACACCTGCCACTCCACGTCCTGCCGGCGACTCCTTCCGGGAACACCGCAGTTAATGCCGAGCTCACTGCACGCTTTTCGGAACCCACTTCCTCAGTTGCCAGCGCGCTGTCTGAAGTTGCAGTGGCCACCTGGTCGTCTATTAAAAAGGTCTCATAGGAAACACGAAAGACAGATAAGTGTGCACTCATCGGACGAAAACTATTGTAGGACGATCCATCTTCCTGAGAAAATGCACTCGTCTTGAAAACCGACGGACACTGTCGACTTGCAATATTCCTTCTACGTATACATCTACATCTGTACCACACAGACCACATTACGGTGTGTGGCAGAGCATTCTTCTTGTGCCGCTATAATTCCCACTCTCCTTTCGTTTTGCATTTGCAAATGCTTCCTAAGAAGCATTTTTGTCGTGAAGCATACGTATCAGTTTAAACTTCTCTGATTTTCCCGCCTTGCTCATTTCGGGAGACGCACCACTCTTCGTTGCATTTCAGTTGTTGTGGTCCTGTTGTGATCCTGATGTCCCTACCACTGGGTTTTAAGCAACCCGCCACGGTTTCAAAAAACATATGCGAGATTTTCATTTTCTTTCGCTCGCTAATATCAAACTATTAGTCCTACAGAAAAAATGAACAGGACATTTTTGTAGGGAATTTAATGTACTTAAATTTTACACTGGGAAGCGTTTTCGCTGAAGGTCACTGTTTTCGAATTATTCAAGAAAAACATCTTTGGAGATCACTTTTGTACCTTTGGTAAATGTGTGTGATATCTTATGGGACTTAACTGCTAAGGTCATCAGTTCCTAAGCTTACACACTACTTAACCTAAAGTATCCTAAGGACAAACAGACACACCCATGCCCGAGGGAGGACTCGAACCACCGCCGGGACCAGCCGCACAGTCCATGCATGACTGCAGCGCCTAAGACCGCTCGGCTAATCCCACGCGGCTTTGTACCTTTTTTCTGGAATACAGTATTTCGAAACTGGACTCGCATTCAGGAGGGCGACGGTTCAATCCCGCGTCCGGCCATCCTGATTTAGGTTTTCCGTGATTTCCCTAAATCGCTCCAGGCAAATGCCGGGATAGTTCCTCTGAAAGGGCACGGCCTTCTTCCTTCCCTGTCCTTCCCTAATCTGATAAGACCGATGACCTCAAAAATGGCTCTGAGCACTATGGGACTCAACATCTTAGGTCATAAGTCCCCTAGAACTTAGAACTACTTAAACCTAACTAACCTAAGGACATCACACACACCCATGCCCGAGGCAGGATTCGAACCTGCGACCGTAGCAGCCCCGGGGTTCCGGACTGCAGCGCCAGAACCGCACGGCCACCGCGGCCGGCCCGATGACCTCGCTGTTTGGTCTCTCCCCCCAAACAACCCAACCCAACTCTACCCAACCCCCACGAATCTGGCGAGAATATCACATTTTGGGACCGATGACCGTAGCAGTCTGGTCCCTTCAATCCCACAAACCGACCAACCAACCAGTATTTCGAAAATTACGATCTCCAGTGAAATGGGCAGCTGAATTATTTTATGCCGTGAAATGCGGAACGCTGTTTCCCTCGACATATCAGTCCGTGTCATTCATTCCTGCACAGTCCAGCTTCTGTCTTCTGTTAAACACTGTTCAATAGCGGTCACGGGCAGGTCGGTACGTGCGGAGGCGGGCCGCCCACATCGCGGTAAATGTGTCGTTGCCTCGTGTCCACGTCGGAAGGCCCCCATCCAACGTGCTGCTGTTGGGTAGGACAGCCGTATAACTGCTCGTAGTTTCTCATGACACAGATTAGCATTTCCACCAGCGAGAAAGGCAGTTTTCACTTACGCTCGATATTCCGTTCTGCTTATATCCATCATGTAACGTGGCCAAGCTCGCATTGAATGTCTCAGGCGCCGGCATCGAGCAATCCTCGCGTGCAGTCGCATTCTGTCGGTAGATACCGGTACCGTTTTCTGCGGGCTTCTTTGTGTATTGACTGCGATTACGGCGATGCCACATGTTTGCAGGAGATGCCATGGTTCCCATGACTAATGGAATGACCCTCATGTACAGTATTTACAGGGTGAATCACCTGTAACTTGCATCGCAAATATTGCGGAAATGCAAAGTGCTATTGATGTGTGGTTTTCACACAGTGGATTGGTAGCCAGCAGGTCATATTGTTAGCCAATAAACAGATTGTGATAATACTTTGAAAGTGTATTTTTGGGCAAACATACACTTTTTAGTGGAACAATAGCAACTGACGTTAACATACTAAATAAGGAGTAAAGTAGAACGTCATTGGTGTTTGTTGCAGGAATCTAGCGCGATTTGTTTACGAGATGCCGTATTCTGAATAGTTTTCCCCGCCGACACTTGCTGGTGCCATTCAGCCTTTGTATTTGCTAGGTACAATGTTGCTATGTTTGCTTACAGTGTGCAGCCGGCCGAAGTGGCCGTGCGGTTAAAGGCGCTGCAGTCTGGAACCGCAAGACCGCTGCGGTCGCAGGTTCGAATCCTGCCTCGGGCATGGATGTTTGTGATGTCCTTAGGTTAGTTAGGTTTACCTAGTTCTAAGTTCTAGGGGACTAATGACCTCAGCAGTTGAGTCCCATAGTGCTCAGAGCCCTTTGAACCTTTTTACAGTGTGCTTGTGTGTTCCTTGAGAGCATTGCGACTTGCTAATCAATTAGTGTGTGACAGTCCAAGCAGTTGTTCGTGAGCGGATTATGGAATTTACCAATGCAGAAAAGCCGACACGCTCAAAGTGTGCATGGATGTGTGTGATGTCCTTAGGTTAGTTAGGTTTAAGTAGTTCTAAGATCTAGGGGACTGATGACCTTAGAAGTTAAGACCCATAGTGCTCAGAGCCATTTGAACCAGACGGATGTGAAGATCGTGCGAGCAGTGCTGGCCGACCGAACATCATCCAGGGACGAAATGGGGGACACATGTTCCATCTCCTGTGTCATCAGGATCCACCGAGAATCGTCTGCTTGCAGCAAGATAAAGATCACGTCTACCTCTGGCCACTACGACATTGCCAACCGTAGTTACTCTGGTGCAGTGAAAGAATCGACTGGAAGGTGGAATGGCGCTCTGTTGCCGTCAGAAGGTTCTGTCGGTAAGCGAGCGATGGACGTACTTGTACACATGACCCGCTGAGCTGCCTGTTCCAGAACAGAGCGAGGCGGCCCAGTGGTTAGCACACTGGACTCGCATTCGGGAGGACGACGGTTCAATCCCGCGTCCGGCCGTCCTGATTTAGGTTTTCCTTGATTTCCCTAAATCGCTTCAGGCAAATGCAGGGATGGTTTCTTTGAAAGGGCACGGCCGACTTCCTTCCTCGCCCTTCCCTAATCCGATGAGACCGATGACCTCGCTGTCTGGTTCAAAAATGTTCAAATGTGTGTGAAATCTTATGGGACTTAACTGCTAAGGTCATCAGTCGCTAAGCTTACACACTACTTAACCTAAATTATCCTAAGGACAAACACACGCACCCATGCCCGAGGGAGGACTCGAACCTCCGCTGTCTGATCTGCGCCCCCAAAACAACCGCAACCTATTCCAGAGTGTGTTTGCCCACTACACGCAGGTCCCACCCAAGGCTTCGTGCTATAGGGGGGCAACAGTTACAACTTGCGGTCAGCTTTGGGCTTTTCTACCTCGTAAAATAACTGCACAAGCTGTTATCTGTATGCTACCACCATTTCTCCGACAGCAAGGTGATGTGCTTTTTCAGTATGACAGTGCACGTTCAGCTAGGCTGGTGCGACGAGTCTGCTGTTTGTGGTGTACAGCAACAGTTCTAGCCAGCAAGATCTCTCGCTAGTCGATGAAGCGGGAACTCTGGCGCTCTCCAGGGCATGCGAGAACCATTGCCGAACTACAAGAATAGGCTCGAGATACTTGCGATAATGTACTGCAGGACGTCATTCGGCACCTTTATGATCGTATGCATGCGAGAATTCGCGGCTGCATTGCCACCAGAGGGAGTACACTGCGTACTGATACGACTGTTTGGGCACACTTTACTATGGTCCGAATTCTGCAGTGACAATGAATTACCTGTCAGCTCACTTGTCAGTAAAACGACCTTGTCCTTGATTTTTTTTGCCGGCGGTAGTCCACTTCATCGATAATTCAAAGAGGTCACAAGTGTCGGACTGCAGTGGGAGGCTGCGGTGACAGGTGAGATGCGGAGGCGGGCCCTGAGGAGCTCGGCGGAGGGTCCGCTTAATTAGGCGGCGTGTGCCACGCCGGCCGAGGCCCGTGCTGAATCAATATTGGAATGCCTGCGGGCCGAGCGGCGACGCCGGGCGGGGAGCGCTGATGAGATCACGGCACAATGGCCGCCCCCCGGCCCGGCACAAAAACAACTTATTAGATCAGCTGCCGCCGCCGCCCTCGCGTTTTATTGGCCGTTTGTCATCGCCCACGCCGCACCGGTTCTGTTCCGGCCGGCTGCGCCGCCTCCTGGCGCCGTCTCCGCGTGACCGGCCGCTACGTCGTCTCGAAGGCGCGGCCACAACTCCCACAACAAGGCTGTTGGGGAACGAACAAAGGCCTTAGCTGCACCTACACCTTCTCACGCTCCACTGTGCGTGTGTCTCTGGTCTTCGTAGACTTTCGTCCGTAACGCTCGGTGTCACTTTACTACCTGACATTTCACTTTACTCCAGCTAGTACGTTATTTTACGTTCAACGTAACCAACATCTTGAGTACTATGGAATAGAAGTTTGAGCAGTCTAGCTGTCGAAAATTCATCGCTGGAGGCACACAGGTTTGTCGAGGCCTCCCGTTACGGCATACACTACATACCCATCTACATACAGGGGTTGGATAAAAATATGGAGGCACTGCGAGAAATGTGTATTTGGACATTAATGCAGATGCTAGCCAAACCTACATGTTGCGCTGTTTTACACTACTGGCCATTAAAATTACTACACCGAGAAGAAATGCGGATGATAAACGGGTATTCATTGGACAAATATATTATACTAGAACTGACATATGATTACATCTTCGTGCAATTTGGGTCCATAGATCCTGAGAAATCAGTACCCAGAACTACCACCTCTGGCCGTAATAACGGCCTTGATACGCCTGGGCACAGAGCATGGATGGCGTGTACAGGTGCAGCTGCCCATGCAGCTTCAGCACGATACCACAGTTCATGAAGAGTAGTGACTGGCGTATTGTGACGAGCCAGTTGCTCGGCCACCATTGACCAGACGTTTCCAGTTGGTAAGAGATCTGGAGAATGTGATGGCCAGGGCAGCAGTCGAACATTTTCTGTATTCAGAAAGGCCTGCACAGGACCTGCAACATGCGGTCGTGCATTATCCTACTGAAATGTAGGGTTTCGAAGGGATCGAATGACGGGTAGAGCCACGGGTCGTAACACATCTGAAATGTAACGTCCACTGTTCAAAGTGCCGTCAATGCGAACAACAGGTGACCGAGACGTGTAACCAATGGCACCCCATACCATCACGCCGGGTGATACGCCAGTATGGCGATGACGAATACACGCTTCCAATGTGCGTTCACCGCGATGTCGCCAAACACGGATGCAACCATCATGATGCAGTAAACAGACCCTGGATTCATCCGAAAAAATGACGTTTTGCCATTCGTGCACCCAGGTTCGTCGTTGAGTACACCATCGCAGGCGCTCCTGTGATGCAGTGTCAAGGGTAACATCGAACTGTTCGCGCAGATGGTTGTTGTCTTGCAAATGTCCCTATCTGTTGACTCAGGGATCGAGACGTGGCTGCACGATCCGTTACAGCCATGCGGATAAGATGCCTGTCATCTCGACTGCTAGTGATACGAGGCCTTTGGGATCCAGCACGGCGTTCCGTATTATCCTCCTGAACCCACCGATTCCATATTCTGCTAACAGTCATTGGATCTCGACCAACGCGAGCAGCAATGTCGCGATACGATAAACCGCAATCGCGATAGGCTACAATCCGACCTTTATCAAAGTCGGGAACGTGATGGTACGCATTTCTCCTCCTTACACGAGGCATTACAGCAACTTTTCACCAGGCAACGCCGGTCAACTGCTGTTTGTGTATGACAAATCGGTTGGAAACTTTCCTCATGTCAGTACGTTGTAGGTGTCGCCACCCGCGCCAACCTTGTGTTGCATATCACAGTATCTTCTTCTTGTCTGTTAAATTTCGCGTCTGTAGCACGTCATCTTCGTGGTGTAGCAATTTTAATGGCCAGTAGTGTATTTGACTACGAACGGGACTTGTGAAAAGTCCTCAATATGTTGCAAGTGTCAGTTCTTTGTAGTTGTGCTGGGGGTGCATTATGTCGAAGCTTAGAGACTTTTAATGAGGGCGGACTGTTGGCGTTCGTATGGCGGATGCTTCCAAAACCGATGTAGCCGATGTATTTTGTGTTTCAAGGAGCACCGTATCGAATATTTGTACCGCATAGGGAAATAGGAAAAACATCAACAATTAATTCTCAACGCGGACGAAAGTGTGACAGACGGTCATTGTAGAGCATTGTGGCGAAAAACAAGGACGACAGCTGCAAAGTCTCTGCAGAAGTGAATGTTGCACTCAAGAACCCCGTCAGCATCAAAACAACACGGATGGAGCGCCGTAAGCTGGGAATTGGAGGCGAGCTGGAATTCGACATCCGATCATCAGTGACGCAAACGGCCGTAGCAGGAAAACGTGGCACCGAAACCATAAAATCCTGCACTGTGGAGCAATGGAAGAAAGTCATTTGGTCGGACGAGTCTCGTTCCACACCGTTTCCAACTGCTGACCGAGTTTACGTCTCAAGAGTGTGTTCGGTGATGATCTAGGCAGCCGTGTCGTGGTATTCCATGGTCTGTGTGGTTACTCTGCAAGGTTGCATTCATGCCAAGGATTATGTAACCACTTTGGCTGGTAAGGTCCATCCCACGGTAGAAAGTTTTGTTCCTCAATGGTGATTGGGTGTTCCAAGACGACAGGGCGTTGTTTACACACCTTGCATCGTTCGGGACTGGTTTTGTGATCACGATCATGAATTGTCGCATCTCCTACCGCCATCACAATCACAATATTACTCACCCTTTGCGGTCTACTTTGGAGAGAAGAGTGCGTGATAGCAATCCACCTATATCATTGTTTTCTCATCTCGCGACTATTTTGTAGAAAGACTGGTGTAAGACCCTTGAAAACACTACAGGAGCTGTGTTTATCCAAAACCGTATCCATTCCGAGACGAGTGATTTCCCACCCCCTGTACATAATCAGCCAGCCAGTATTTTCGATTTTCTGTCTAGTCCATTCGTGGATTGAGCGAGGGGGTTCAAATGGCTCTGGGCACTATGGGACTTAACATCTGAGGTCAGCAGAACTTAAAACTACTTAAACCTAACTAACCTAACGACATCGCACACATCCATGCCCGAGGCAGTATTCGAACCGGCGACCGTAGCGGTAGCGCGGTTCCAGACTGAATCGCCTGGAACCACTCGGCCACACCGGCCGGCCTGAGCGAGGGGGAAAATGTATTCAAGCCTCTCTACTTTTTTATGTTATTTTCTCGATCCTTCTGCTAGATGCGCGATGCTATGATGGCAGCATAATGGTCTTCTTCAAAAAAAATGGTTCAAATGGCTCTGAGCACTATGGGACTCAACTGCTGAGGTCATTAGTCCCCTAGAACTTAGAACTAGTTAAACCTAACTAACCTAAGGACATCACACACATCCATGCCCGAGGCAGGATTCGAACCTGCGACCGTAGCGGTCTTGCGGTTCCAGACTGCAGCGCCTTTAACCGCACGGCCACTTCGGTCTTCTTCGAAGAGGTTCTCTTTGTCTGTCCATCATGGTTTCGCGACAACTACCTCGTCTTTTTTTTTCCGAGACTCACTTTTAAGTTCGCTAAGCATTTCTGTTACACTTTCGTCGGGGCTATGCCGATCTGTCACGACCCTAGAAGCGCCTCCCGCTATAGATTGTATAGTCCTGTCGACATGGAGGAGTTGGAGAGGGACAGCCGGCCGCGGTGGTCTAGCGGTTCTAGACGCTCAGTCAGGAACCGCGCGACTGCTACGGTCGCAGTTTCGAATCCTGCCTCGGGCATGGATGTGTGTGCTGTCCTTAGGTTAGTTAGGTTTAAGTAGTTCTAAGTTCTAGGGGACTTATGACCACAGATGTTGAGTCCCATAGTGCTCAGAGCCATTTAGTTGGAGAGGGACAAGCAGACACTTTGGACTAAGCGATAATAAAGGAGATCTGCTGCGGCATATTCAGAGGAGTGATTGCTAAATTTACTTGAAGTGATTTACGGAAACTGTTAAAAAATAACTAAATTTTGGGCGGTAAAGTGGGTTTCGAACCTCGTTCCTCCAAACAAGTCTGTAGTGATCCATCTCATCGTTGGGTCGCACTGTTAATTGACGAATACTTTCAGCAGTGTATGGGAAAAGTATTGAATGCAGAACACTTCTCTAACAGGAAGATAGTCTGTTGAGTTAGGCTTCGTCCTCGGAATAATGGTCCGCTTTGTCGACCCAACAAAGTGACTTAGAATTAGTACGTCGACTTGTCTATGTAATTTTGTACTAAATTTTATTTTACATTTTCTCACACAAACTTTTCTCGACCTCATTACCGGCTAGTGTCACGACGATATGAATTCACATCATCAAGAATCCAGCCGCACACATGAGGGTACGACTGCGATGTATTTCGCTGCTGGGTCCGTTGTGAATCTCTTTATACGATTACAACAATGCCCAAACAACCGAGAACGCCGCCTATCATTAGACGTGTGTGGACAAACCAAAACAGATTTCCGATTTGGTGGGCTTTCGGCGCAAGAAACTGGCGGACAGTTTAGTAAACGACATGATCAACACTGCCATTCAGGAGTAGATGAAGGCCCCAAACTTAGATTTTCTTGCGCCCTTAAAGCCATCACGAAAATCAGTCCGATGGTAAATGGAAAATCTCTGTCTAGCGCCTCTGGGATGAGGGGATTCTATAGTGAGCTATATCTGTGTGTCTTAGCCAGTAAATGGTATTCCAGACAAAGTATCCAACGTAGATATTATGTGTCGGTGACATGCCTCACACTTGAAGTTTGTCTACAAACGCTACAAAAGATATGTGCACCACTTGAAAGAATGGACTCCCCCTGCTGTTAACGTGAAGAGGAAGAAGATAACCGTGTTGGGGTGTCAACGACGGACCGAGGGACGCATTCCTTATTCCTCCAGTTGAGGAGCATGGAACAAAGTGCACCATTCAGTGTGAAAAAGCACCTGAAACCGGCGGTCATCAATTTTTCAACTTTTTTTTTTTGTAAGCGTCTAGATAACACAATCTGGATAATGCAATCTAAAACACAGTTTTGTTATTTTCTATGCCATCGTAAGATCTGAAAATCCGTCACATCAATTGTTGTGCGTCAACATCTAGCCCAACAGTTGTTGCGCCGAGTTTTTAGATCTAAACATGGCCTATACTCGCTGAAACAAGTCATCTAAAATATAATAAAACTGTGATCTAGTCTTCGTTATTCAGACGGTTAATATAGACAGATCAACACGATGTCTCCGCGACAGCATAATGCCGCCTTTTAGTAGTTTATTTGATAATTTGTTATCAAATTATAATTTTTTTATAATTTATTTGTATTACCGCGTGGCTCAGTGGCTGGGTAGTAACGTGCCAGACAAGGATTTTTTGTGTGTTAGTTATTACGTCCTTGACCACTGACAATGTCTACTAATGTGGAAAATGCAGAGTGACACCGTATCTCGCAATCCATATTAAAGTACAGGTTCCCCTGTAAACGAGTAAGACACTTCAGAGCTTAGAGGAAGGCGACAGCATCTCCAATACAAGTAGGAGCCTGGCTAGTGAAGCTTTGTTGTGTTCAAACTAATATCCGGGCCGATGAAAGTTTTACCTTTTTTTATTTATCATGCTTATGCGAGAGTCTTGTTGTTCAAATACATCATGACAGACTTGCCATGGGGATTTGTGAATAGATTCGTGTGTGTGACTTGAATATGTGATTGTGCGGGTAAAGAAGAGTATTTTTCATATATTGTAGATGGATGTGCGATGGCTAAGAGGAGAGACAGTAAAATAAAAAAAAATCAGGTTTGGTGTATTTTGATGGGTTCCGACTCGATTTGACACGGAATATGAGCGGTAATCAGAAGCACGCTGCAGTCTCTACACACACGGCTGTGAGAGTGTAGGGGAGAGGAGAGGGCGTGTTACGACGGCTAGGCCGGCTCGCCGTTCGCTGGCGTCGTGTGCTGACACTGGCGTTAATTTTAGCGAGGCGCCGCGGCGCGCGTGGAACGCCACCGACCATTGTCCGATCAGCGCGACGCCAGCCCATCCGTCTTGCTGGCTGAGAGCTTTTAACCTTCGGCGCGCTGGTACTGCACAGGACAGGCGGCAATTAATACCCGCGGGCTGTTCAGCAGTGAATTACTTTCTGTCTGCTGAATAAGAGATACTCCGATGAGAATTGTAAAGAACGATTTGTGAGGAGCGTAATGATACTTCAGTTTTCCAGAACTGAATTTTATTAGTATTAGTTCAGTTCATAAAACAAGTTTCTTGCTTTACCTATAACAGATCGCGGAGCAACTCAATGCGGATATCACTAGATGTGTTGGAGTGAAGAGCATATTTTGTTGCGTTGCAGTTGTTTAGCTGACATGACAGCGCAGTACGTCTTTTATTGGCCTCAGTAAGCCAGTGCGCAAGGGCAGATATGTACGGGTCGAATTTGCTGGTCACCAGGGAGACCAGTTATACTGTGCTCGTATGTCATTGACCAAGTTGCCACTTGTTTATAACAATGTTGCGCAATTACTTTAGGCAACTTCCAAGCTGGTGGTCCATTAACGTTTCAGATACATGCTAAGCAAACATTACTGCGATAACACTGTGTCGGAAGTTCCATGCGGCTTTTCGCGGGTGATGCTGTAGTATACAGAGAAGTTGCAGCATTAGAAAATTGTAGCGAAATGCAGGAAGATCTGCAGCGGGTAGGCACTTAGTGCAGGGAGTGGCAGCTGACCCTTAACATACACAAATGTTGTGCATTGCGAATACATAGAAAGAAGGATCATTTATTGTATGATTATATGATAGCGGAACAAACACTGGTAGCAGTTACTTCTGTAAAATATCTGGGAGTATGCGTGCGGAACGATTTGAAGTGGTATGATCATATAAAATTAATTGTTGGTACGGCGGGTACCAGGTCGAGGTTCATTGGGAGAGTTCTTAGAAAATGTAGTCGATCAACAAAGGAGGTGGCTTACAAAACACTCGTCGACCTGTACTTGAGTATTGCTCATCAGTGTGGGATCCGTACCAGATCGGGTTGACGGAGGATATAGAGAAGATCCAAAGAAGAGCGGCGCGTTTCGTCACACGGATATTTGATAAGCGTGATAGCGTTACGGAGATGTTTACCAAACTCAAGTGCCAGACTGCAAAAGAGGCGCTGTGCATCGCGGTGTAGCTTGCTGTCCAAGTTTCGAGAGGGTGCGTTTCTGGATGAGGTATCGAATATATTGCTTCCCCCTACTTATACCTCCCGAGGAGATCAGAAATGTAAAATTAGAGAGATTCGAGCGCGCACGGAGGCTTTCCGGCAGTCGTTCTTCCCGCGAACCATACGCGACTGGAACAGGAAAGGGAGGTAATGACAGTGGCACGTAAAGTGCCCTCCGCCACACACCGTTGGGTGGCTTGCGGAGTATAAATGTAGATGTAGATGTATGAATTATCTGTTCCGCTTCTCTTCCCACATCCTGAAATAGCCTGTCTCTCGACTGAAATTCATTGCATATCGGGAATCTAGGCAGGTTTCAAATAAAGGAGAACAACAGTGTAACCAGCCAAAGTGAAGTAGTGACGTCGTACTACTACTAAAGAGAAGAAACAAGAGCACTAGATTTTGAGTATAATTGAAATAGTCCTTTCGCCGTCTTTGGCTTTTAAAAGGTGTTTTTAATTGTCCGTGCAAATGCAGGAAAGCACTTTTTTCACGTCACCAAAAGATTTTCGTCATATTGATCCAAACGATCATCAGTGGCCTCTAATGAAACATATTCTCAATTTGGCTTGCTTTCTAGATCTCAAAACAGGTTGATTTTACTTACGCTCACATCAGTAAGTGTCGTCAATTACACGATTTTTAGATATTCCCTCGTTTGTCACTGCTATTTTTTTTGCCTAGTGTCGCAATGTTTCGCAGTAATACACATTTCTTGATGAAAAACGCAACGCAACGTTTGTTTGCGTACTTCTCGCTAAAGATGTCTCTTTGTGTTTTTGTGTGCGTAGTGTTGCCAACTTACCCCTAGTTTTGGTTTTCACTTCATCTAAAAATGTTTCATTCATCAGTGGTTTGAAGAAACGAGACGCGTTTGGTGATAAAATGCGCACTTACTTGTGATTGCACAGACGGATTTAAAATACCTTCAACAAAGATAAAGCAGCCACGGAGACTATTGCCACTCAGCTGAAGAATCTTTTGTATTCCTCTTCAATAGACAAATCGGAAAGCAGAGAAAATCATTATTTGTAATTCGGATTTGGAAGTGCATTAGCAAGCTTGAGAATTGGTTATTTTTTGAAGAATACTATGATGTAATCTACTATGTCTTTTACTATTTTAAATCCCATCTCTATATATCTACCTGCACCAACGCCCGCACTTACATTTGTCGGATTGTCTCCTCTGCTACTTCTTCCACTCCTGGAGGCACTTGTACAGATACCTTCTTTCTCCTTACTATGTATTTCACGGAATACGTTCACCATCTGTTCTTTCAAGTACCTCTTCATGTAGTAGTTCACCTGTCCCCATACTTTTTAACATTTTTTTTAAGTATCACATTTCAGACGCTTCCCATTTCTCTTTCTTAGTCCACGTTGCACTGTCAGAGTATGCTATGCTCCAGACTTACACTTTCGGGAAATTCTTTCTCAATTTCATTCCAGTATTTGACAACATGCTGCTGTAGGGGCAAAAGATTTTTTTGTCTGAGCCAATGCGTCTCTAACATGGCTGTTTCTTCGGATAATTTCTGTGGTCTTGCTTAGCAGATAAGAGAAATCTTTCATTCCTACTAATTTGAATGAATTAAACTAGCATCTTATCGATGAGTGTGCAATACAGTTTTATGTTACCTGTAGCCCTGATGGCCCGCTGTATGTATGCTTTTGCTTATTCCACTTCAAAGCGAGATTTCGCGAACTTGGTTTGTGGAACCTGAAAATAACTAGATTAACAGAAACGCGCATTCCCATGCACTATCGGTGCAATTCACTGTTACGGCGACAGTAACTGATTAGTGATTCTTAGTACTCTCTGATGACCCACAGTGTATGATTACTGAACTCGAGTTACGTGTTCAGCCACCCAGATTTAAATTTCTCACAGTTTCCCAAAATCGCATGTGGTGAGTGTCAGCCTTTCTTCTTAAGTAAACCAAGCCACAGTCCTTCCTCTGTATTCTTCAGAAATAAGAAAAAAGTACCCTCCTTACTCGTCTGGTAAGAGACGTTCCCGGGTGGGGGGGGGGGGGGGTCCACTGGGGGCCGAACCGCACATTAACCCTGGGGGCGGCGGTGGGGTGGGTGGACTGCTGCGGCCCGTTGAGGGGTTGTGTACCACTGAGGGCTGCGGCGAGACGAAGCCTCTCCATCGTTTCTAGGTCCCCGGTTTAATACATACATACATACCCTCCTTCAGGCAAGTGATGGGATGGTTCCACTGAAAGTACACGAACCTAATCCAATACGAAGCTTGCACTTCGTATCTAACGATCTCGTTGTCGACGGAACAATTTCTAAACCCCCTTCTTTCCCTTTCAGGGCTGCAGAACAATTATGAAATTACTTTACTTTCTTAAAGGAACGTTGTGTCGCTACTATTATAGTCGAACTCGAGAATGAAAAGGAAGTTCGTAAGTATTCTAGAGTATGAGTATTTCAGTTATAACTATATAAATTGTATTTATCTTGTCAGTTGTTTTCATCTCACTAGGCCAACTCCAGACAATAACTGCTGAGGAAGAACTTTGGAAAAGACTTGTCGCCTAATTCAAAGGATGCTGCAGACATGTCATATTTGATAGTGAAACCGAGTCATAACAGAAATCGTTTATATGAAATGACATGTGAGTTGTACACTTTTGAATGCTAAAAATAAATTGAACACTAGAAGAACAACGAACGTTGGGAAACACACAACTTTCCCTTTTGTTTATGCTGTCAGTCTGATAGTAATGTAAATGACAAATTCAGCAATTACTTCCTCTATATAGACTTCACTTTTTCTTCATTATCACACCGAGAAACGTACTAGGACATGATTCAGAGACTTCGGTGATCAATGAACTTGGCTGCCAGATAACACATCCATTTTTTCGAAACGTCGGATTTACCTGAAGCTTCAGTACCCTACACGTTTTCCAAGATTCCTGTAGGACTATTTGATGAGGCAACAAGACCTTGAGTGCTTCAAAGGTATTTACGTAGATGTGACACTGACAAAGCGCCTGAATGGCGAAGCGTGGCTTTCCGAAGGTGAAGTTACCACTCCTGTTTGCGAGGACGTTTCGTTACACCTTTAACGATGAAACGTGTTAATGGACTTAGTCAGATGTTAGCAGTAACTCCTTTAAGGCTTTAGTGTAAACAGCTTTTTCTCGATTTTCAAGCTGCTTCAATTCGAATAAAATTCTCGAGCTTATAAATGCGTACGTGTTGATAAAAGTGTATTTCCTTCCAGCACTTAACAAGACTGCGAATAGGAGGAAAAACATCAGCTTGCCAAGGATTTTGATTCAACATTGGAGATCTTCCGAAC
Organism: Schistocerca nitens; assembly: GCF_023898315.1. Classification (NCBI taxonomy): domain Eukaryota; kingdom Metazoa; phylum Arthropoda; class Insecta; order Orthoptera; family Acrididae; genus Schistocerca; species Schistocerca nitens. The sequence goes on along the minus strand of NC_064618.1, from coordinate 354,804,998 downwards.
TGATTCGCTGGCCGGCTCAGAGGCTGGAAGTAAGAGAAGGGTGTGCTATCTCGGATAATGGTTTCCTATACAACATTGTTGCATTGAAACCTATCTTTCAGCTGATGACTACCGCTGTGCTTTAATGTTTGAAACAATGCCTGCCTATTTTTACTATATTAATTTGCTGGCGTTGGACGTTCCTATCGACTCTTTTCCGTATTTGAGAATTAAATTTTGGTGTTCGAAACTCCCATCTTTTGCAAAAAAACAATGTATTTCTTTTTCTCTATTATTCGAAACCTGTTATTCACTTTCAGTGGGACTCAAAGCTCGTGGTTGTTTTTCTATTTTTTTTATTTCTTGCACGTAATTAATACGTTAATTGTGAAGATGGAATTGCACAGATAAATGGCGAAAATCTTCGCAATTGATGTAGTTTCAGCAGTAAAAAAATGCACATGCTTAGTTTTTAGCCCTAAAATGAAAACCAACCTCGAACATTTTATCTTATTTTACAGGAATAAAATGAGACCCACCGAAGGTGACATTTAGGTGTCGAAACATGTTTCGGAAAAAGCAGGAAAAAGCAATACAATATGTTTTGCAGAAGCCAAAGTTAAAAGCCCAAATTTACATTAATTTATTTCATGAAAAAACTCCTTATCGTCCTTTTTCGTTTTCCACCGTTCGTTAAGCGCCTCAAATTTCAAGGAGGTATGATGCGTCTTTGCAACTAAATGGTGAGGTCGCTTATTTTCTGTCATACGCGTTTTGCTTATTTTATTTATGAAGCATCTTCAGTTGCTTATATACACACACATCAAAAAAGTTTTGCATCACCCCAGTTTCCGGAACTCCTGAAGATAGACGTCCCTTTGACTGTTCAGAGATGTCACTAAACCCTACCAAAGATGTAAACAACCATGCATGAGCAACACCTATTAGACGGAGGGGGTCCGACAGCCGATCAGCTCCAGCGTTTCCACCAGGAAGGAGGTACATGGCTCGTGTTGTCTGTAGTTCAATCATGCCTAGACGGTCAATACCGCGGTTAGATCGCGTCCGCATTGTTACTTTGTGCCAGGAAGGGCTCTCAACTAGGGAAGTGCCCAGGCGTCTCGGAGTGAACCAAAGAGATGTTGTTCGGACATGGAGGAGATACAGAGAGACAGGAACTGTCGATGACATGCCTCGCTCAGGTTGCCCAAGGGCTACTATTGCAGTAGATGTATTCTACCTATGGATTGTGGCTCGGAGGAACCATGACAGCACCGCCACCGTGTTGAATAATGCTTTTCGTGCAGCTACAGGACGTGCATGGTGACACCATGCAGCGCGGTACAGATGGGCCCAACAACATGCCGAATAGACCTCTCACGTTCTCTTCACCGATGAGTGTCGCATATGTCTTCAACCACACAATCGTCGGAGACGTGTTTGGAGGCAACCCGGTCAGACTGAACTCCTTAGACACACTGTCCAGCGAGTGCAGCAAGGTGGAGGTTCCCTGCTGTTTTGGGTGGCATTTTGTGGGGCCGATGTACGCCGCTGGTGGCCATGGAAGGCGCCGTAACGACTGTACGACACGTGAATGCGATCCTCCTACCGATAGTGCAACCATATCGGCAGCATATTGGCAAGGCGTTCGTCTTCATGGACGACAGTTCGCACCCCCATCGCGCAAATCTTGTGAATGACTTATTTCAGGAACCCTATCGAACATGCCTGAGATAGATTGAAAAGGGCTGTTTATGGACGACATGATCCACCAACCATTCTGAGGGATCTACGCCGATTCGCCGTTGAGGACTGGGACAATCTGGACCAACAGTGCCTTGATGAACTTGTGGATAGTATTCCACGACGAGTATAGGCATGCATCAACGCAAGAGGACGTGCTACTGGGTATCAGAGGTATCGGTGTGTACAGCAATCTGGACCACCACCTCTGAAGGTCACACTGTATTGTGGTACAACATGCAATGTGTGGTTTTCATGCGCAATAAAAAGGGTAGAAATAATGTTTATTCCAATTTTCTGTACAGGTTCCGGAACTATCGGAACCGAGGTGATGCAAAACTTTTTGATGTGTGTGTATAATAAATTCAAAAAAATGGTTCAAATGGCTCTGAGCACTATGGAACTCAACTGCTGTGGTCATAAGTCCCCTAGAACTTAGAACTACTTAAACCTAACTAACCTAAGGACAGCACACAACACCCAGCCATCACGAGGCAGAGAAAATCCCTGACCCCGCCGGGAATCGAACCCGGGAACCCGGGCGTGGGAAGCGAGAACGCTACCGCACGACCACGAGATGCGGGCTAATAAATTCATTTTTTGGTGATTACCAGTATGTTATTATGTTACTTTTTCCATATTTTTCTCTTGTTTTTCAGATTAGAAATAACTTTTGTAGCACAAGTTTCGTGACGGTAAATTATCGTTTGGAATGTTGAAAGTCCATGTGTGTGGTCCAGAGATGTGTTCATTCGGTCCCCATACTCCAGCTGGCCCAATCCCGGCGTTTTTCCACCCACATTTATTACAGCACAGTCCACCTGCTTAGCTGAGTGGCAACGTGTTTCCCTACCATGCAGCGGGCCCAGGTTCGATTCCCGGCCGGGTTGAAGGTTTTCTCCGCTCATAGACTGGGTGTTGTGTCATCTTCATCATCACCGACACGCAAGTCGCCCACTGTGGCGTCACCTGAAATAAGATTCGCAACTCGGCGGCCAAACTTCCCCGAATGGGGCCTTCCCGACATGCACCACATCACTTGTACTTTTCATTGTGCGATCAACGCGTGTGTGTTTACAGTGTGTAGTGTTGCCAACTGTCGCCGTGAGCTATCTTTCATCTTTTGTTTGTGTAGTGTGTGTGGTTTGACATTTTTCATTTTTTGTGTGTTTATGTCAGTGTGTATTTTGTTATATGTGAATGTGTCACACACGCGCACACACACACACACACACACACAGACTAAAGCACTCTTACAACAAATGACACATTCACACATAACGAAATACAATCATAGGCACAAACACAGAAAATACATGAAAACTGTCAAACCACACACATTACACGAACAAAAGACGAAAGATAAACACACAGCGACAGCTAGCAACGCTACACATTGTAAAAACAGACACGTCAACCACACGATGAAAAGAAAGTGAAGTGCTGTACTAAATGTGAGTAAAAAAAGGCCGGAAATTGACCAGCTGGAATATGGGAACCGAATGAACACATCTCCAGGACCACAGACATGGACTGGCAACACTGGAAATCGTAACACGTAACCATAATTTAATCTCGCGGAACTTATGTTACAGAAGTCGTTTCTCAACTGAAAAACAAGAGCAAAACATGAGAAAACGTAAGATAGTAACATATTTGTAACGACTACATAATGCATTTATTATATAAAAACAAACTCTATTACAGACAACTGAAGATGCTTCATAAATAAGAGAAACGCTTATGGGAAGAAACAAACTGAGTTTCATGTAGTTGCGACGGAATATGCCTCCATGAACTCGCCTTCACCTTTGTGTTATTCGGCTATTATCTCTAGTGGAATCTTGTAGGAATCTTTCATTTCAGTGGAGCACTTACGAGGAACCATTGTCTCGGAGAGACAATCGCTCTCGATATGGGTGTCGTTTCGCATTTCATACCTCTGGCCTTCACATTTACACCAATCCGTCGGTATGTTAATGGGGCACTCGGAAGAAAGATGCCTAAAGTGGGCAGTGGTATTCGCTGGGACCGAGTTCCGAAGCAGCGGACGGACTCCGGCAGCCGCTCCCCGGCGTCGTCGCAGGAGGCAAGAATGCGAAATCGCGGCGAGTCCCGCGCGCGGTCGGCAATTTTCGTTCACTCCGTGCCGAGGGTCAGCCCGCCGTCGGGCGCGGTGGTTTTTCGCGGAGCGACGCGTTATTCCGCAGCAATGTGAGCCGCGATCCTTAATTAAGGCGGCGCGTAATTCCGGTGCAGACAATGGGCGGTGCGTGGAGCGGGCAAAAAGCCGGCAGCCGGCAGCGCCAGCCCGCGTGACAGGACTGTCGATGGCTGGCTGAGCTGAGCCAGGCAGCAGCAGCCGTCGTCCGCTTCTTGCGGGCGCGTCTTCGCCGGCGTTCCAGCCCCGCCGCGGCCCCCAATTCGATGGACATAGTCTCGCTTTTTGTCACCGCCTTTGTCGGGCTTCCGCTTTTTCCCACCAGCCATAACACGGCAGAAATGTTCGAAACGACCGCCGCGGAAATCCGGAGATACTGAGGCATAAGAACTGTGCCGAAGTGCCTTTGTGAAACGACGCTCAGAAGTTTGTTTCCTTTGTGTTGAGGTCGCCGGCCGTGCAAATTAAAGAGCTGGAACAAAAAAAAAAAAATATTCTGTGGATGCTAGCATAAACAGGACTTCTAAATAAAACTACAATAGGCCCAGAAGGAAATGACTTCAGGCTAAGTCTGAGAGACTTTAGAGACGGCAGATGGTCAACTATTAACCTAAGCCTAAAGCCACCTCACACGGGACGAGCCAGCTAACGTTGACGTGGACGCGGACCGAAAATCCAACTTCACGAGACACTTGGGACATGTCAGTTAACGTCATTCGCGACTGTTTAGGTATCCAGCGGCAGCTGTCTCGTATCTGGCTCGCACACCACACAGTCTGACTACGAAAGAGGACGCTGTTTTTACAGTTTCTAACTCACAATTCAACAAGGACCGATATTTTGATCAGACAGAATGGGCATATTATAAGCGAGGCGGATCATTTCAACTTCGTAGGCGTTCGGATAGATAGTAAGCTGTTGTGGAAAGCCCATGTTCAGGATCTTGTTCAGAAACTAAATGCTGCTTTATTTACCATTAGAACAGTATCTGAAATAAGTGACAGTTCAACACGAAAAGTAGTCTACTTCGCATATTTTCATACGCTTATGTCGTATGGTATTATTTTTTGGGGTAATTCTTCTGATTCAAAAAGGGTATTTTTGGCTCAAAAACGGGCTGTTCGAGCTATCTGTGCTGTAAGTTCGACAACCTCTTGTCGACCCCTATTCAATAGTCCGGGAATTCTGACATTGCCCTCACAGTATATATTTTCTTTAATGTCGTTTGTTGTTAGCAATATTAGCTTATTCCCAAGAGTTAGCAGCTTTCGCTCAGTTAATACTAGGCAGAAATCAAATCTGCATGTGGAATGCACTTCCTTGACTCTTGTGCAGAAAGGAGTGCAGTATTCTCCTGCATACATTTTCAATAAGCTACCACAAGAACTCAAAAATCTTAGCAGTAGCCCAAACACTTTTAAGTCTAAACTGAAGAGTTTCCTAATGGCTCACTCCTTCTATTCTGTCGAGGAGCTCCTGGAAGAGCTGAAAAATTAAGCAAATTCCGGTGTTACATTGTTGATTTTCTTTATTTAAACTTACGAATTGTCGCCTGAATATGTTTCTTATATTTCATTTTATCCGTTTCCACTATCATGTTATAATTTCATGTATTGACTCGTTTCATGACCATGGAGACTTCTCCTTAATGTGGTCCCACGGAACAATAAATAAATAAATAAATAAAATTCGTGTGCTAGCTATATTAACACGCACATTTCCTCCCTTGTCCATATGTTAGTCATATTGTTCTTTTTGTAGTACACATAAATAAAAGCTTCAGTATCCATGAATATGTCATAGGGTTAAAAGGAAAGTTACGTGTCCAGTCAGTAAGGACATCAGCTTACAACTGAGGTGATAAAAGTCATGCGATACCTCCTAATATCGTGTTGGACTTCCTTTGCAGCAACTCGACGTGGCGTAGACTCTAGAAGTCGTCGGACGTCCCCTGCAGAAATATTGAGCCATGCCGCCTCTATTGTCGCCCATAATTGCGAAAATGTTGCCGGTGCAGGATTTTCTGCACGAAGTAACCTGTCGGTCGTGTTCCATAAATGTTAGAGCGGATTTATGTCGGGCGATCTGGGTAGCCAAATCATTCGCTCTAACTGTCCAGAATGTTCTTCAAACCAACCGCGAACGGTTCTCGTGCAAAGACATGGCGCATTGTCAACCACAACAATTCCATTGTTGTCTGCGGATACTGAGTCCATGAATAGCTGCAAATGATCTTCAAGTAGCTGAGTATAACCATTTCCAGTCAATGATCTCTTCAGTTAGTCCAGAGGACACACCCCACGCCATTATAGAGTCACCAGCAGCTTGCAAATGGTTCAAATGGCTCTGAGCACTATGGGACTTAACATCTGAGGTCATAAGTCCCCTAGACTTAGAACTACTTATACCTAACTAACCTAAGGACATCACACACATCCATTCCCGAGGCAGAATTAGAAGCTGCGACAGTAGTGGTCACGCGGTTCCAGACTGAAGCGCCTAGAACCGCTCGGCCAAGCATTTTCCAACGGCCGGCCGGGGTCGCCGAGCGGTTCTAGGCGCTACAGTCTGGAACCGCGCGACCGCTACGGTCGCAGGTTCGAATCCTGCCTCGGATGTCCTTAGGTTAGTTAGGTTTAAGTAGTTCTAAGTTCTAGGGAACTTATGACCTCAGCAGTTGAGTCCCATAGTGCTCAGAGCCATTTGAACCATAGTTTCCAACGTGCTCCGCTGAACTTAAACAACAAGCGATCTTGTATTTTGTGTTACGATTTTCTGAAGGCTTCATTCGCCGATTTATTATTAACTGACATTTAATTATATCAAATTGTTCCATGAATGACGCGTTTACAGCGTGCCGTTGCCACAAAACGACGTACTTTCGTAAGACGCGATGTTTAACACATAACAAAATACGAAAATTCTTTAACTACCAATATGACGTTTCCCGTACTTTTATTACAGCAAATCGTAACAATAACGACGCGTTTTCGAGAGATTCCTAATGTGCGGGTGCTTAGAAGCAGCATACACACGTAGGGTTAAGTTATAATATAAAACCAGCGAAATAAGAGCTTCAGCTGAAAACTAGAAATACAGTTATGGCGTCTCGGAAGTGCTTGTGCCGTAAAAAGTTTTCTTGCCTCTTATTGGCTCAAGCCTTTCGTAGCACGTTGCCGAAATACCGCAGACCTTACTTTACGTTTCAGTGGAGACAATGGCTCCTAAACTTGAAATAACATTAGGTGACGTTACAAAAATTGTACAGCTTCACATGAACGTTGGCCAACTCGTCCCGTGTGTGGACGCTTAAATCGTGACGTATTTCATTTTAACGTAAGTTCACCGGACGAATTATTAACTGACCCTTTAAAACAGAACACTAATCATTTTGGAGCACTGTAGATGGTGTAGATCTGATACCAGGTGAACATGTGACTGTCCACCACTGACGTAAGTCATGGCACTCAAGTATATATGTTTGTACGGTAAGGTGAGTTGACGTGACAGAAAGGAGGTATGATTTTTGGCGCACCCACGACCACATCGTGAGTGGAGTTACCCGATTTGTTAGATTAGCAACGCGGACTGCGCATCGTGTCTGCAAAGAATGCTGCCCTGCAGTATGACGGAATAACAGTAGTCGTAAGAAGATCCTAACAGACAAGACGGAAGCCTTGTGAATGACTATCGTTTTCAGTAAGACCTGACATTATCAGGTGATGGGAAAAATCTGTCTTATGCGCTCTTAAAACTTTTTAACCATTTGTTACAAAATATTTTAATGGCATTGATCGCAGAAAGTATATATTACATACAATACAAGTAACTAGTTTTCGGATACTGTACAACCATCTTTAGATCACTTATCGTAAAGACACAGTGCCTACATACACTGTAGGCTAGAACGCCACCGCCTGCTATTACAGACCTTTACTCCGTAAAGAAATGGAAAATTCACTGTTGACTGTACCAACGAAGTTACACAGTGCAATACTGAACCATATTTATTAAGAGTGTACTTGATTACAAAGTTTACACAGCTTCGTTACGAATTATGAAATACATTAAAAAATATGCCCATCTTAATAAGCGTGGTTCAGAGTTGCACCCTGTAACTTCCTTATAATAGCCAACAGTGTATTGAAACTTGGCTCATTCCAGAGGAGCACGATATCTTACGCCTTTATATACTGTCGAGCTACAATAGCGGACGATGATATTCTAGCCTGCAGTGTGGGAGACACTGTGTCTTTGTCATGAGTAATCTGAAGATAACTGTTTAGCAATCGAAACTAGTAGTCAACATTGTATACAGTCATTTTTTTCGATCTAGACTATTCGAAAATTTTGTAAAAAAGATTTAAGAAGTTTTAACAATCGTTTCCTACGTGACATCAGTTACTGCTGTCAATGAATGCAGCGCCATCTCAACCCGTTTCTGAACGAAGACTGCAAAGGGAACTGCATGCAGTGGACATTAGGAGGACCTTACGTTGTAGAAGGCCGTAACTCCAAGCGGCACACAACGTTGTTCGTCTTCAGTAAGCCAGACAACACAGAAACTGGACAGTAGCTGGCTGGAAGCTGCAATGTGCTCCGACGAATGGCGACTTACGACTCCTTTAAAATGATGCAAGGCGTCGAGTGGACTTAACATCTGTGGTCATCAGTCCCCTAGAACTTAGAACTACTTAATCCTAACTGACCTAAGGACATCACACAACACCCAGTCATCACGAGCCAGAGAAAATCCCTGACCCCGCCGGGAATCGAACCCGGGAACCCGGGCGTGGGAAGCGAGAACGCTACCGCACGACCACGAGCTGCGGACTGTGTTTTTTATCTCGTGCGATCAGAAACCAGACTGTCGCCGTGTTTTTTAATTGTGCCTGTCTACTTCGTCATCCGCATCGTCACCGCAGTGTTTTTATATTTTAAATTCCACACCTCACCGCCATTTTACAAGTTTTTTACAATGTCACCGTTTTATGGCCTGTTTTTCTTGTTGTTTCTATTCTCATTACGTTTTTTTTTAACTTTTCTGTATGCTGTAGGGCAGCATATTACGCTGCTGCCAGACCGTCCCCTCCTACGGTGGGGGGGAATTGAAATCCAATAAAGAAAAGAAAAAAGAAAAACTGGAGCGCCAGTCACCTCGGCTCACTTTGAAAATCGCTGGACGGTATTCAGCCGAAATATTAGAAGAAGAAGTCAAATTTATGCGGCTGCACGCCAGAAATTTTACGGATCAATTTATTTCATGTTAGCGAACGAATTTCCACGGTAGGCGATCATAGCAAGTGTCGATGCAGCGACAATGCCACGTACAAGAATTGTCACAAGAGTAGGTACTCGGACTTTTAGAAGGAAGACCTGCTTAACCCTTATGTTGTAGATGTATACAGATTAACAGTTGCAGGTTTATGAGTTTTGCTTCCGAAATTTTGATAGTTTCGCGTGTCACTGAACCGCATACCAACTAACTTCTCCGCCACTCTGACTAGGAACTACTTGATGTTGCAACGTTTATTTTCGATAATACACCGTGCGAAGAGGAGTAAGTCTTATCATTACTTTATGAAATGCTTTTGGGACGCACAGTACCACGAATGGTTTGTCAATGTTTTTAAGGTTTGGGTAGTAATGAAATGTAGTATTTTGTAAAATATTGTTAGATCCAACGTTATAATGCACAATGTGTGTTATTTCAAATGATTATAATTTTACGAACATGTTAGTGTCTATTGTGTGGTTTGCTGGCTAGGAATCTGAATTAATCATGTGCCAGTAATAACGGCCTCCTGGTCTCGCACGACTCTGGCGTTCCACTGCCCTGCTCACTTCCGGAGACGGAGCGGCGCGGCCTGTGGCAGATAGGCGCTTGCTGCACCGGACTGCGCTCCGGCGCGGCGCTGGCATTAATTCTTCCGGGGACGGCAATCCAGGAGGCTGCGCCGTCAGCAGCCCGCCGGCGGGTTATCGGCTGCCTGCCAGCTCATTCGCCGCTAACTCAATTTCATTCCGCCACTGCTACTCGCTATAAGGCGACCGCAAGGGGACTTCTTATTTCCCTCCTCTCTCTGCGATTCCTCTTCATCATCCTTTTGTGAGCCATTCGTCCTCCACATAATTGCAGGAGCACACGTGAAACCATTCGCCGTCAACCTAAGTTACTGCCAAGCTATGACTATGTGAGTATAATACCATACGGAGATATTTTTTTTGTTTTCGGTCACAATATTTTTATTTTCTAATTACTGCACTTTGCGTTTCGAAGCTACAAATTCAAGGACGGTAGAATAATGGGCGTCACATGTTCAGTTTTTCACCTAACAGTAACCAAACGACACAGTTGTTAGTATTACGGGAAAACTGTCTGAGACGGGATTAATGGGAGAAGCCTTATATAAACGAGAGAAATAAAGTACTGTAACATTACCTGCGTTTGGCCACATAACATTCATCTTCTGCATTGATGAAAAATTGCCATACTTGCATTTACATTCTTAACAATTTAGCATATTTATGATAGTTGTGCACGACTCAAATTACGCAGTTGTAATTTATGTTAAGTGATGAGATGCGATGAATTTAGAGTATTTCTATTTATATACAATAAAGAAATAAAAATGTTTAGAGAAATGAAAGTTTTGTTTTACATACTTACATACTCAAGAGCAGGAAGAAGAAAGAGGTTGACACGACACATCCTGATGGTAGAATACGTGTTTGTTTGAGGGAGAGGGGGGGGGGCGCTGTAGTGGGAGACGTAAGGTCGGCTCAGTAAGTACCTCCAAATACATGCAGGTGCAGAAGATGAAGTAATGGACACAATTCCCTTATCCCTGTCTTACACGCTTAGCAACAGAAGCATTAAATTGTTACGAGTATTTTGGATCATTCTGTTTTTCAGTAGGCATGTCCGATTTCGTGTTGAACGTTGTTAGTGTCACTACTGTAAGCGTTGGTTTATTTTATTGCGTTGTTCTTATTAAACAGAAATTTAACAATGCATCACTTCACTGTGACTTATGTTAGAGATGCGTAGTTTGAGTCATGTAGTACCGTAGTGAACATTACTAAATCCGTTAAAAATGTTAGTGGAAATGTGGCATTCCTCGTCAGTGCAGAAGACGAATGTTATTTGGTCAAATTAAAGTGATGTGTTACAGTACATTATCATTTTTTCCATCAATCCCGCCTGAGACAGTTTTCTCGTAAAACCAACAACTGTGTTGCTCTGTCAGTGTTGGCGAAAAGCTGAAGCAGGTGTAACGTCCATTATTTTACAGTCCTTGAGAATGGAATTGTAGCTCCGAAACGCATTATACAGTAAATAGAAAATAAAAACATTGTGACTGAAGACGGAATGTTACCGGTTAAAATATATCCCTAACGTAGAAGTTAAAGTCACGGGCAGCACACGAATTAATGTCTGTTAATGTGTACAATACGCCTTTTATATAGTTCGTTCATGATTTCTTGTGGCCTTCGTTAATGTTATCTTGATATCGTCAGATTGTGGTCGAGCATGAAATACAAAATGCATCATGTTTACCTATCCGGTATTTACTCTTCTGTTTCACAGTTTTAATGAACTGGTAACTACATTAAAGGTAATTTGCTCAAAGGCCTCTGCTTCTCTTTGCCTCAATTTATGTCCCCCACCAAAAGGCAGTTTAATTTCACGAGATTGTATTACTCATTTAGTCACTATAAGAATCATATATAATTGAGAGAGACTATATTTTCAATCATCAGAAAATAGATATGAGACATAAAAGAAATGAGAGGTTAATGTGTTCCTTCAACCAATATTGCTTGACGTTTCGTGACATACTCCTGTCAGTTTAACAAATGTCTTTAACATGCTTGGACTTTGGATTCAACGAGTCACATCTTCCAGTTCTGTCGAGAATATATTTCGCTAATATTTTATAGAGATTTTGTTTATTGAGGTAGTGCGTTCTTTTGAAATAACTTTGTTGTTCATGCTTAGTCGGATTATAGTCCATTCGTGGTTGATTGCATTAACAAGACATAGCGCTCCTGATTTGTACTTATCGTACCTTTTAACAGTGTTCTTATGATGTCTCGACATTAACATGAGGACCACTGACGAACTTGCTTCATAGCTCAGTTTTCAGGTTGTTGGAACAATAGTCATCAGTTACGTACGCAGACTTTTCGTCTCATGTAAGCGAATCATACACTATCCGTAACGAAGGACGTGTTCCGGAACGTCTTCATCCAAGATTCCGGAGGTTCGTCGCACCTGCAGTGATTCAGGTGTCCGGATGAGCAACGGTATTTTAATCAATATTCGGTTCCTAATTAAATTTTTCCGTTGTTCCCAGATCACTTAAGGAAAATTTCTGGTTGTTTCATTCGTTACAGTAACGATTAACCTCTTTTCACTATAATTATCCAACTGAACTCGTTTCAGACTAACCATATACACATTGGCGAGAAGTCAAGCTTTAACTTTTCCTCCTTCAACTGATGCATGTTTCTTAGAACGCTGCAAGATGACTCAAAGCGAATAAAAAATAAATGATCTTGACGCTATGTTATTCGTACGTTCAAATTCATTTGCATCGGTCTGGGCAGGATTCCTATATCGTCAGTTTAGCTGATTCACCAATGTTTGGAAAACACGCAATACTTCGTTTTCGAATAGCCGTGAAAAGGCGTGTAGTAGTGTACCGTTTTCATAAAAGTATCAAACAGTGTGTAGATGTTCGGATATCGCAAATCTTTATGAAGCTGTCAGCATGGTTAATGTAGGGTTGCCCCAAAAATATGGATAGAAAATCGTCTGTAAAGACGTCAACTACCCACTAATTATTATCGATGTTTCTCTATTAACCCGTTTGTTGAGTAAATGTCATTACACAGCTTCTGTTGCAGTTTTAGTTGCTTAGAAACAGGCGGCAACTGACAGGCATGTTTGCACAGTAAATATACAGCGTGGAGGCACGCACTTGAAACTCTAGTGCGTGTCTGATGATGTGTAGTGTTCATCACAAGATCCGCTGCAGGTGCTCGAGCCCTTCCGTCACAGTTTGCTTAGCTACGTAAACAAAACGTGGCAGAGCGGTTCGCGTGCATGAGTGATGTATGGTGTGCATTGCATTGAAGTATTCGCTTCAAGCATGTGTCTTCACGTTGTCTTTTTTTTTAAGCTATAATATGCAAATAATTATGCTCTTACATTTTTGTCTCTGGTTTTGGCTAATAAAGAAGAACGGGTTGCCGTTCCTCCCAGAAGTTCGGACACCTCATTGAAAGTGTCTTCAGTAGAGTTAAGGACGTCATAAAGACGAAGGGTGGACGCGCCCCATACTAATGTCCACTAATAGATGTCCGGATACTTTTTATCGGATAGTGTAGGTTCAGTCGTAGGTAAACCAGGTAGACTTCGGTTTATTGGCGGGATGCAGGGGAAACTCAGGCTACAAAGGAGACCACATAGAAAACACTTGCTGTTCATCTTCGTAGAATACTGGTGTATTGTGGGACTAGCACTACCAGCAGTTATCGATTGTGCGAAGAGAAGGGCAGCACGAATGATTACGGGTTTGTTTGACCATGGAAGATCGTCACCGAGATGCCGAAGAAGCGGAACTGTCGGACAGGTGAAGATACATGCCAGCTATCCGGAGAAAACCAGCGTAGAAAATGTCAAGAACTAGTATTAAGACACGAATATGGAAACATATCACTCCAGCAGCGACCGCGAAGACAAGATTAGGCTAACAAGGGAACCTCCCCATCGCACCCCCCTCAGATTTAGTTATAAGTTGGCACAGTGGATAGGCCTTGAAAAACTGAACACAGATCAATCGAGAAAACAGGAAGAAGTTGTGTGGAACTATGAAAAAAATGAGCAAAATATACAAACTGAGTAGTCCATGCTCAACATATGCAACATCAAGGAGAATACGAGCTTAGCAGCACCGTGGTCCCGTGGTGGCGTGAGTAGCTGCAACTCAGAAGGTCCTTAATTCAAGTCTTCCCTTCACTGAACATTTTACTTTATTTATTTTCGCAAAGATATGATCTGTCATTGACGTCTCTGTTCACTGTAATAAGTTTAGTGTCTGTGTTTTGCGACCGCACCGCAAAACCGTGCGTTTAGTAGACGAAAGGACGTGCCTCTCCAATGGGAACCGAAAACATTTGATCGCAAGGTCATAGGTCAACCGATTCCTCCACAGGAAAACACGTCTGATATATTCTATACGACACTGGTGACCGCATGTGCGTCACATGACAGGAATATGTTGTCGACCCACCTAACTTGTACACTTGGCGGATGTTATGCAGTATGGATCCAGTTCTTTAAACCTTCTAAGTTACGGGGCAGTGTTGGTGCGTAACTGCTGTCTTTAATGAAACCCCACAGGAAGAAGGCGGCTCGAATTCGTGCGGCATTTTCGTCAGAAAAAAATAAGCAAAATATACAAACTGAGTAGTCCATGCTCAACATATGCAACATCAAGGAGAATACGAGCTTAGCAGCACCGTGGTCCCGTGGTTGCGTGAGTAGCTGCAACTCAGAAGGTCCTTGGTTCAAGTCTTCCCTTCACTGAACATTTTACTTTATTTATTTTCGCAAAGATACAAGTGTACAAGTTAGGTGGGTCGACAACATATTCCTGTCATGTGACGCACATGCGGTCACCAGTGTCGTATAGAATATATCAGACGTGTTTTCCTGTGGAGGAATCGGTTGACCTATGACCTTACGATCAAATGTTTTCGGTTCCCATTGGAGAGGCACGTCCTTTCGTCACTTGCCCGATTTAGGTTTTCTTGTGGAAGTGATAATCACTCCCAAAAAAGTGATGAAAACATAAGAGATTGTCACATAAGCTGAAAATAAAAAATTAAACTTTTCACTCGAGGGAAGACTTGAACCTAGGACCTCTCGTTCCGTAGCAGCTCTCGCTAACCACGGGACCACTGCGCTTCTTAACACTTATTGTCCTTGATATTGCCTATCTTCGCATGGACTACTCAGTTTGTATATTTTGCTTATTTTTTTCATAGTTCCACACAACTTCTTCCTGTTTTCTCGATTGATCTGTGTTCAGTTTTTCAAGGCCTATCCACTGTGCCAACTTATAAATAAATCTGAGGGGGGTGCGATGGGGAGGTTTCCTTGTAAGTATAATGCGCCAGAGGCATTTAAGGAATCATTCTTCTCGCACTCCGAGCGCGATTGAGGCAGAAGGAACTCCCAATAGTTGGTACATTGATAAGGACCCTCTGCAACGCTCTTTACCATGTCTTGCGGAGTATTTACAGGGTGTGTCATGAAGAACATACGTATTACGAAGTATTATGTTATTAAAACTATCGATCGCGTCGCCACGGCTCGGTCATTGTTGGAACGAATACATCGTGTAGTTTACAATTATTGGGGCTAGACATGGGTTGTCTTGTGTTTGCTTGGTTTCCGTCACATGTTGCAAAATGGTTACTCATTATCAGAAATCAGAGGTACCATTTTGATCGCCGGCCGGTGTCGCCGAGCGGTTCTAGGCGCTTCAGTCTGGAACCGCGCGACCGCTACGGTCGCAGGTTCGAATGCTGCCTCGGGCATGCATGTGTGTGATGTCGTTAGATTAGTTAGGTTTAAGTAGTTCTAAGTTCTAGGGGACTGATGACCTCAGATGTTAGGTCCCATAGTGCTCAGAGCCATTTGAACCATTTTTGAACCAAATTGTTCCAGAATGAGAGTTTCACTTTGCAGCTGAGTGTGCGCTGATATGAAACTTCCTGACAGATTAAAACTGTATGCCGGACCGAGACTCGAACTCCGGACCTTTGTCTTTCGCGGCGAAAGGAAAAGGTCATGAGTTCGAGTCCCAGTTCGGCACACAGTTTTAATCTGCCAGGAAGTTTCGTACCAAATTGATCCTCCGAATGGATGAGACATTCGCAGATGGTATCGACAATTTGTAGACACAGACTGTGTATGTGAAGGAATGAGTCCTGGCTGCCCTCGTATTTATGACGAAAATGCCGCACGAATTCGAGCCGCCTTCTTCCTCTGGGGTTTCATTAAAGACAGCAGTTACGCGCCAACACTACCCCGTGACTTAGAAGGTTTAAAGAACTGGATCCATACTGCATAACATCAACAATGATGGACAAGCTTACCCAAGCATGGGAGGAATTCCAGTGTCGATGTGCTATTGTTCATGTCGCTGGTGGACGACATATTGAAAATCTGTAATTTAAACCTAGGAGATCCGTAAATGTACGTATTGTATTGTGTGTTAACCGGGGACCTAGAAACGACGGAGAGGCTCCGTCCCCGCCGCAGCCGCAGTGGTCCACAACCCCATGACGACTACCGAAGTCCACTTCACCCCTCCGTCGCCCCACACCGAACACAGCGTTATTGTGCGGTTCGGCCCCCGGTGGACCCCCCCCCCCCCCGGGAACGTCTCACACCAGTCGAGTATAGCCCCAATGTTTGCGTGGTAGAGTAATGGTGGTGTACGCGTACGTGGAGACATTGTTTGCGCGGCAATCGCCGACATAGTGTAACTGAGGCGGAATAAGGGGAACCAGCCCGTATTCGCCTAGGCAGATGGAAAACCGCCTAAAAACCATCCACAGACTGACCGATTCACCGGACCTCGACACAAATCCGCCGGGCGGATTCGTGCCGGGGACCAGACGCTCTTTCCCGCCCGGAAAGCCGTGCGTTAGACCGCACGGCCAACCGGGCGGGCTGTAAATGTACGTAGTTACATGTCTTCCAGTTTAATAAATATATGTGTTCGAAATACATACATTCTTTTTGAGACATCCTGTATTTAGATGTCAATGTGAATGCGAGCCGGCCGAAGTGGCCGTGCGGTTCTAGGCGCTGCAGTGTGGAACCTCGGGACCGCTACGGTCGCAGGTTCGAATCCTGTCTCGGGCATGGATGTGTGTGATGTCCTTAGGTTACTTAGGTTTAACTAGTTCTAAGTTCTAGGGGACTAATGACCTCAGAAGTTGAGTCCCATAGTGCTCTGAGCCATTTGAACCATTTTTTTGTGAATGCGAAATTGCTCTGTGGCAGCAGTCCTTGGCTTAATTTGCACTTTATCTCCCATCTCTATCCGCGTATAATCTCTTTGCATACCGTGACAAGATCCATAATTCTATATCCGTTTGGAAATCTGCTAAAATATCACTTAAAAATAGTTGCTTCAGCGTCCATTACTCACGCGCTGCGTGGGGCGGAGTGTATTGGAACTGTGAGGCGCAGTGCGCTTCCTTCTGGCGCTTTTCCGGCGGCAGAATGTCGACACCGTGGGGCAGCACCACGTCTGAGAAGACGCAGGCCCTCGCGGGGGGCAGCTTCCGCGGACAAACAATATTGTCGGCGCGCGTCCGCAGAAATGGTGCGGTAACAGGGTTAGGCGTGGGGCGGCGTGTAGCGCCCGGCCTCTGGCTGCTGGGCTGTCTGTGCAGCTGCCGGGAGATTTACTGCGCGGCCGCTATATTGGAGCGGCGCGCTGCCTTCCTGCAGACCCTTCGCTCCGCGTCTGTCGCCGCCGCCCGCCCCCAGGGAGCGGCTTGTCGCCTGTGATGTGCGCACACTCTATTTCTGCCGCGTTGGCTGCACTGCGGGTCTGCTTCTTCGGTCTTCCTCCCACTTCCGCAACTGACATTTCACAACGTTCCATTTGTCATCGTTTGGGTGACGGTTACTTTGCCCAGGTGCAAGAGAAGTTGCGGAGGGGAGTCTCCAGACAACTGTTGACGTTTACTGCGTTAAAAAAAAAAAAAAAAGAAAAGAAAAGAAAAGAAAAACAAACTAGAAGAATGAGTTAAAAGAATATGAAATATGCAGATAATATAGAGCGTGAAAATTAATAGTCTGCATTGGGTGAGAATGTGGAATGAAAGTTAATATAGGAGAGATAAAACTCATTATAATATCCAGATATAGTTTGCCCTCAAATGTGTGATCAAACAATGCAGAAGAGTTTAAACACTTTCAACTATCTGTGAAGCCCATAGTGGCACTGTATGGGCCCCTTAAACATGGACACTAAGAAAAATGAACGGAAAATATTCAGAGAGCTTTCATATATGATGTTGGGGAAGGACAAAAAAAAAATTTTTAAAAATGGCTCTGACCACTATGGGACTTAACTTCTGAGGTCATCAGTCCCTCAGATCTTAGAACTACTTAAACCTAACTAACCTAAGTACATCACACACATACATGCCCGTGGCGGGATTCGAGCCAGCGACTGTAGCGATCGCGCGGTTCTAGACCGCTCGGCCACTCCGGTCGGCGAAGGACAAAAAGTTATATACAGTGTCAATATAACAAACCAACAGGTGTTGAAACAGTTTGGTGAGAGTAAAACTGCAATGAGAAGTATCCTTCATATAAAAGCCAGCCGGGGTGGCCGAGCGGTTCTAGCCGCTACAGTCTGCAACCGCGCGACCGCTACGGTCGCAGGTTCGAATCCTGTCTCGGGCATGGATGTGTGTGCTGTCCGTAGGTCAGTTACGTTTAAGTAGTTCTAAGTTCCAGGGGACTGATGACCTCAGAAGTTGAGTCCCATAGTGCTCAGAGCCATTTTTTCATATAAAAGCTAATTCAATAATCCGGAAATGTCTTTTACTTAAGATTAGAAAAGGAAAACGTTGAGTGGATAGGAAAAGAACAATTAACTGACGAAATAAATATCAACAGAAATACTGTCAGTTGAGGAAGAAATTGAAGACAAACAGATATTAAGTAAGACATCCGTATCGGATCCTACAGAAGGACGGACAAACTCTGCAGACCACCCATACACCTGCCATCATGCAAAACACAACTAATCATGATAATGGAGTTGTTAATGATTATGTTTTAAACATATTGTGTACAAAGTAAAACTTGCTACATGCTTCCGTCGTCATTGTTTGTGTCTTCAATCCGACTGGTTTGATGCAGCTCTTCACGCTAGTCTGTCATGTGCAAATACGACCTTCATCTCTGAATAGTCCGCCCCTGGTAGCTGAGTGGTCAGCGCGACAGAATGTCAGTCCTAAAGGCCCGGATTCGAATCCCGGCTGGGTCGGAGATTTTCTCCGCTCAGGGACTGGGTGTTGTGTTGTCCAAATCATCATCATTTCATCCCCATTGACGCGCAGGTCGCCGAAGTGGCGTCAACTCGAAAGACCTGCAGCAGGCGAACGGTCTACCCGACGGGAGGCCCTAGTCACACGACATTATTATTATTATCTCTGAATATCGACTGCAACCTGCAACGATTTGAAGCCGCTTGCTGTAGTCGATCTTTGGTCTTCTTCTACAACGTTTAGTCCCCAGTCATTCCCCCATTCCCACATCAGCTATTTCTTGATGCATCAAAATGTGTCATATGAACCCACCAGTTCTTTTAGTCAAGTCGTCCCATACAAATATTTTATCTAATTTTCAGTTTTCTAAAATTTCTTTTTTATTCTTGTCTGTATTGCGTATATACTGAAGCGTCAAAGAAACTGCTGTAGGCACGCGTATTCAAATATGGAGATGTGTATACAGGCAGATTATGGCGCTGCGGTCGGCAACGCCTGTATAAGACAAGTGTCAGGTGCAGTTGTTAGATCGGTTACTGCTACTACAATGGCAGATTACCAAGATTTAAGTGAGTTTGAACGTGGTGTTACAGTCGGTGCACGAGCGATGGAACATAGCATCTCCGAGGTGGCGAGTAAGTGGCGATCTTTCCGTACGACCATTCCACGAGTGTACCGCGAATATCAGGAACCCGGTGAAACATCAAATCTCCGACATCGCTGAGCCCTGAAAAAGATCCTATAAGAACGGGACCAACGACGACTGAAGAGAATCGTTCAGCGTGACAGAAGTGCAATCCTTCTGCAAATTGCTGCAGATTTCAATGGTGCTCCATCAAGTGTCAGCGTGCGAACCATTCAAGGAAATGCTTCCGGAGCAGAAAGCCCACTCGTGTACGCTTGATTACAGCACGACACAAAGCTTTACACCTCATCTGTGCCCGTCAACACCGACATTGGACTGTTGGTGATCGGATGATGGTCGGACTAGTCTCGTTTCAAATTGTATCGAGCGGATGGACGTGTACGGGTATGGAGACAACCTCATGAATCGATGGACCCTGCATGTGGTCAGGGGACAGCTGGTGGAGGCTCTGTAATGATGAGGGGCATATGCAGTCGGAATCATATGGGACCCCTGATACGCCTGGATACGACTTTGACAAGTGACGCGTACCTAAGAATCCTGTCGGATCACCTGCATCCGTCTTGTACATTGTGCATTCCGACGGACTTCGACAATTCCAGCAGGACAATACACACCTCACACGTCCAGGGTTACTACACAGTGGCTCCAGGAACACTCTTCTGACTTAAAACGCATCCACTGGCCATCAAACTCCTCAGGCATCAACATTATTGAGCATATCTGGCATGCCTTGCAGCGTGCTGTTCAGAAGAGATCTCCACCCCCTCGTATTCTTACGGATTTGTGAACAGCCGTGCAGGATACATGGTGTCAATTCCCCCCAGAACTTCAGATATTAGTCGAGTCTATGCCACGTTGTACTGCGGCACTTCTTCGTGCTCGTGAGGGCCCTACACGATATTAAGCAGATTACCAGTTTCTTTGGCTCTCCAGTGTAATAAAAGTTTCAGTTTCATATAAGACTACACTTCCTGCAAATACTTCATCTGAAAAGACTGTCGAATAATTAATTTTATATTTTATACTAATCAATACCTTATTTTTGAAAAGTTTGCCGGCCACGGTGGTCTCGCGGTTCTAGGCGCGCAGTCCGGAACCGTGCGACTGCTACGGTCGCAGGTTCGAATCCTGTCTCGGGCATGGATGTGTGTGATGTCCTTAGGTTAGTTAGGTTTAAGTAGTTCTAAGTTATAGGGGACTGATGACCACAGCAGTTGAGTCCCATAGTGCTCAGAGCCATTTGAACCATTTTGAAAAGTTTCTAGTGGTACTGCAAGTCTGCATTTTATATCCTTTTTACTTGCGCCATCATCATCTGCCCAAATAGTAAAACGTATCTACTGTTTTCAGTTCCTTATTTCCTAACCTAATTTCTTCTGCATCACCTGATTTAGCAGCTGGCCGGTGTGGCCGAGCGGTTCTAGGCGCTACAATCTGGAACCGCGCGACCGCTACGGTCGCAGGTTCGAATCCTGCCTCGGGCATGGATGTCTGTGATGTCCTTAGGTTATTTAGGATTAATGAGTTCTAAGTTCTAGGGGACTGATGACCTCAGGTGTTAAGTCCCATAGTCCCAGAGCCATTTGAACCATTTTTTTAAAAACTCTGATTTAGTTCGTCTGCATTTTATTGCTCTTGTTTGACTTTCGTCTATGTTTATCTCATAACCTCTCTTTAAGACATTACTGTATCCATTACGTGGAACTTATTTCCCAATTCGTTGACTGTCTCTTAGAATTTTATTGTCATTATCGAAGCTTAAAGTTTTCATTTTTCTCCTTAACATAAATTCAAATTGCGCCCTGATTTCTTTTACTGTTTGCTCTGTGTACTGGTTAGATAACAAGGGAATGATCGTCAACCTCGTATCACTCCGTTCTCCAGTACTGCTTCCTCTTCGTGTCCTTTCAGTCTCGGTTCAATCCTGCGTCCGGCCATCCTGATTTAGGTTTTCCGTGATTTCCCTAAATCGCTCCAGGCAAATGCCGGGATGGTACCTTTCAAAGGGCACGGTCGACTTCCTTCCCCATCCTTCCCTAATCCGATGAGACCGATGACCTCGCTGTCTGGTCTCCTTCCCCAAACCAACCAACCAACCAACCTTTCAGTCTTACAAAATTAAACCATTATTGCTTCGGTGAATCAGGGGTTTCCAGCACGGTGTTCAACGTTTCCCGTCAGGGGAGTGGCCTTCTGCCGTAATAAGAAAACCGAGTGAAGTTCTCATCGACAGTATTTGAAATAGGGCATACGACATTCGCAAAGAACCACTGACGACATGACGACGAAGGAACAATCGGAAATAAATAAGATAAGAATAGAAAATAAAAAAAGTGTTAGACTACAAAGGCGAAGGTCTCCGGTTCGATCCCCGGTGAATCTAGGATTCTTTTCTATCAATGATCACTTCTTTCACCTCTGGGAATGTGCGTTGATGTGAAAAATTCCGATTTGCACCGTGGTTCAGAAGCCACGTTTAACAGCATGTTTCTCTACAACTGGCTGAGGAAGTCAGTTCAGAGCTCGGAAGAAGGGAAAGGCGCACCACCTCCAACAGGACCATTTCTAGTGAAGCAGTGTGGTGTTCAAAACAATCGTGGGATTGATGACTGCTTTACTTTTTACGCCGGTCGTTGTGGCCAAGCGGTTCTAGGCGCTTCAGCCCGGAACCGTGCTGCTGCTACGGTCACAGCTTCGAATCCTGCCTCGGGCGTGGATGTGTGTGATGTCCTTAGGTTAGTTAGGTTTAAGTAGTTGTAAGTTCTAGGGGACTGATGATCTCAGATGTTAAGTCCCATAGTGCTTAGAGCCATTTGAACCATTTCTACTTTTTACATCAGCACAAAAAGTTGTAGATTTTTTGCTACTAGATGGTGAGAACAAATCAACGACCAGATCATCGGCACTGTTCTCACATTTAATGTACTTGGCAGGTGCCATCGGCTGACGCTACAGAACACAGGTGGCTGTCCTCACCGCCGCCTGTTTGTGCGCCGGGCGCGTCGCGTCGCGCTGACAGGCTGCGACTGTCGGCGGCTGTTGCTCCGGCCTGATGCGATGCGATGGTATCACAGCCGCTGTACGCCCGACCGGTTCCGCTCTGCTCGGCACGCAAATTAGCCGGCTCGTTACTAGAGACGTTCTGCTGATTAGCGGCGCCCTTCCCGCCACAGCCTCTTGCCGTTCTCTACGCCCCGCATCTCGTTGCTCGTTACACTACAGGACAGGTACATCACATCGATACACGCAGCCAGCCGCTAAAAAGTTTCAGTTTTTCCTGCATTCGCATGTAGTGACGTCATTTGTAATTATTTCAACAGTTTTTCGATTGCTTTATTTTATCCGCCATTTCCTTCCATCCTTGGCCAGCCTCTTCATCACTTCTTACTTGCTGGGCCGGCCGCGGTGGCCGTGCGGATCTAGGCGCTGCAGTCCGGAACCGCGGGACTGCTACGGTCGCAGGTTCGAATCCTGCCTCGGGCATGGATGTGTGTGATGTCCTTAGGTTAGTTAGGTTTAAGTAGTTCTAAGTTCTAGGGGACTGATGACCTAAGATGTTAAGTCCCATAGTGATCAGAGCAATTTGAACCATTTGAACTTGCTGGACCCGACTGTTTCGGTTGTACTAATCGTATCTTTGAATTCTTGTTTTTCGGTTTTGTCGCTCCTCCCGTCAACAGCTTAATAATACTGCTCATCTTTCTTTTGACCTTAGCCTCCTTTCTTTCTCTGTTCTATACAAATGGTTCAAATGGCTCTGAGCACTATGGGACTTAACATCTACGGTCATCAGTCCCCTAGGACTTAGAACTACTTAAACCTAACTAACCTAAGGACATCACACAACACCCAGTCATCACGAGGCAGAGAAAATCCCTGACACCGCCGGGAATCGAACCCGGGAACCCGGGCGGGGGAAGCGAGAACGCTACCGCACGACCACGACCGTAGCGGTCGCGTGGTTCCAGACTGTAGCGCCTAGAACCGCTCGGCCACCCCGGCCGGCTGTTCTATACAGGGTGTTACAAAAAGGTACGGCCAAACTTTCAGGATACATTCCTCACACACAAATAAAGAAAAGATGTTATGTGGACATGTGTCCGGAAACGTTTAATTTCCATTTTAGAGCTCATTTTTGTTTCGTTCTTCCACCTACGCTCAATGGAGCACGTTAACATGATTTCATGCTGGATACTCTACCTGTGCTGCTAGAACATGTGCCTTTACAAGTACGACACAACATGTGGTTCATGCACGATGGAGCTCCTGCACATTTCAGTCGAAGTGTTCGTACGCATCTCAACAACAGATTCGGTGACCGATGGTTTGGTAGAGGCGGACCAATTCCATGGCCTCCACGCTCTCCTGACCTCAACCCTCTTGACTTTCATTTATGGGGGCATTTGAAAGCTCTTGTCTACGCAACCTCCGTACCAAATGTAGGGACTCTTCGTGCTCGCCGGCCGCGGTGGTCTAGCGGTTCTAGGCGCTCAGTTCGGCGCCGCGCGACCGCTACGGTCGCAGGTTCGAATCCTGCCTCGGGCATGGATGCGTGTGATGTCCTTAGGTTAGTTAGGTGTAAGTAGTTCTAAGTTCTAGGGGACTAATGACCACAGATGTTAAGTCCCATAGTGCTCAGAGCCATTTCAACCAATCTTCGTGCTCGTATTGTGGACGGCTGTGATACAATACGCCATTCTCCAGGGCTGCATCAGCGCATCAGGGATTCCATACGACGGAGGATGGATGCATGTATCCTCGCTAACGGAGGACATTTTGAACATTTCCTGTAACAAAGTATTTGAAGTCACGCTGGTACGTTCTGTTGCTGTGTGTTTCCATTCCATGATTAATGTGATTTGAAGAGAAGTAATAAAATGAGCTCCAACATGGAAAGTAAGCGTTTCCGGACACATGTCCACATAACATATATTCTTTCTTTGTGTGTGAGGAATGTTTCCTGAACGTTTGGCCGACTTTTTTGTAAGACCCTGTTAAATAAGCGCCAATGCTTCCTACAACCATTAAGCAATTTCTCAAAATTCCCTCAACCGTTCTGGTTTTTCTGCTTTTAAATTCCAGTAGGTTTCGTATCAAAGCGAGGTGCACCGCTGGCGCTCTTTAGCACCTTGCCCACTATTCACTTTTCCTTTATCAGTGCGCTTGACTGCTTCAGGTTCTCACGTATTTTTTACACCGATCTCTTACTTGTAACTATTTATTCAAGCATAATTCTTTATCACGATTCTTTTATGTTCTATTGATCTCACCTCAATGTTGTTGTCTAAGTCTCTTGAGGATTTCCAGATTTCTTACACGTACAGGGTGACCGAAGAAAACACAAATTCGTTACAAACTACGGCGTGCACATACTTTATTCAACATGGAAACGTCACTACAGATATTCGGATTAAAAAAAAAAAAAGCACTCCGTGTTCCGGCCACAAGTGGCCCATCGGGACCATCCGACCGCCGTGTCATCCTCAAATGAGGATGCGGATAGGAGGGGCATGTGGTCAGCTCACCGCTCTCCCGGTCGTTTTGATGGTTTTCTTTGACCGGAGCCGCTACTATTCGGTCGAGTAGCTCCTCAATTGGCATCACGAGGCTGTGTGCACCCCGAAAAATGGCAACAGCGCATGGCGGCTGGATGGTCGCCCATCCAAGTGCCGGCCACGCCCGACAGCGCTTAACTTCGGTGATCTCACGGGAACCGGTGTATCCACTACAGAAAGGCCGTTGCCTATTCGGATTAAGGTTATGACATATTCGATGTGCCAGCCATCTTTGGCGATGATGTGGCGCAGATCGATGCTGTCGATGACCTCCTGAATAGCTGTTTTCAGCCCAGCGATACTTTTCTCTTTAATATAGCCCCACAAAAATGAGTCGCATGTGTTCAGATCCGGAGAGTGCGGAGGCCAATCGGAACCCTTGCCAGTGGTCTCTTGGTGCCCCAGAACCAGAATGCGGTCCCCAAAGTGCTTCCGTACGACATCAAACACTCTCCTTCTTCGATGGGGTCGAGCTCCGTCTTGCATGAACCACATCTTCTAGAAATCAGCGTCACTTTGGACAAAAGGGATGAAATCATCTTCCAAAATCTTCACATTCCGGTCGGTAGTCACCGTGCCATCAAGGAACATCGCATCGATTATTCCGTGACTGGTCATTGCACAACACACAGTCATGAGTTGAGGGTGAAGAGACTACTCGATCGCGAAATGCGGTATCTCAGCCCCCAAGTGCACCAGTTTTGCGTATTGGCGGACTCATCCAAATGGAAGTGGGTTTCGTCGCTAAACCAAAGCATGCATGCGCAAACTAATTCCTGTCATGCCCCGCGACTAACCGTGCAGTTTGAACGTCCTAACGCAAACCGTTCGGAAGTTATGACGATTTTATTTCGTATAGTTCAATAATTGTCACCCTGTATCTCAGTTTTTTTGCTTCACTTTCTGGTGTTATTAGTAGGTATTTTGATTTTAATGTACCTTTTGTGTTTACTAACACGTGATAAAAGTTTATATCCCCACGTGCGTATGACTTCTTGTTAATTATTTATTCTTTGGCTCTTTTTCTTACTATTAAGCAGTATGAATGGTATATTAATAGCGTCTTCCTCATATGAAGTTATAAATACTTCTATAAGGTCTTTTTGGAAAGTACTTTTGCAGCGACTTTTTGAAATCTGTCGACGAATCTCTTTTGTCAGTCTCGCCTTCAGCCCCAAGAGCTTGTGACGTTTTATACGCTGTTATTGCGTTTTATGTCTGTATTCCATGTTTATTTTCTCATTAGTTGCTGAAACAATGACAGGAATGATCATATGTATCTGTGTCTGGTTAGATAAAAAAGTTGTTCAGCTGGCTGATTAACTCCATAACCGAAAGCCAAATTTATGAAGACAAACCATTTACGTCACGCCCGAGTTTATTGTTACTTCACTAATTCTTTTAAATTCAAATTGAGTCTATCGCTTGCCCTCTTCTGATTCTATAGTTTTCCATAAAATTGCAACTTCCTATAATTCAGGCTATGATTTCTAGGTCAATATTTTTCATACCAAGATTACTTCTGAGCAGAGGGAATTCCGATAACTGTTTTGGTGAATGTCTGTATCCTTAACTGCTATCCACTACTTCGAGCCTCTTCTTGGTTTGAAAACCTTTGAAACTTACTGATCTGTGTACGCCAAAGTCAGAGAGAGTGGAGTTGGGGGGAGGGAGATTTCTGAACATCTTTCTAGTCCTTACTGATAACTTTGGATCAGAAGCTAACGATGCTAGTAGCTTATGCATGGTGATGCTTTGAATTATTACTTAAGCTACTCCTATAGTGATAATTGGAACAATCATTCGGCCAATTATCACTTGTATCTACTTTAGAGACAGTGGTTTTTCACTGGTGTTGATTGATTCTCTTTTAAGAGGCAGCAATACACGAATTCGTAAGTATGAAACGGTGCCGAAAACTTTGCGAAGGTGGAGGAATCCACCACCAACTAAAATATCGAGCGAAAGCTTCTAGATTTCAAGAGTAAGCAAGGATCAATGAAGAGAGAACGTCTGCATTTCAGTCTTTCCTCCTTTCTGGTAGTTTTCATAAAACAGCCGCAACTGAAGCAACATTTTCTGTGAGGAGAACCGTGAACATGGATTGCAAGGGCAATTGAGGATGACGCCTCTTTCATACGTCAAATGCACCTATTGTGTCTGCTTTCCTACTAGATGTTCTGAGTACAATGGAAGATGCGCGGCATGTATCCAGTCCTAGCTGCTGCTGTCGTCATTGGGAGCATCGTCCGATAGTTGAACATTCTGATTCACATGCTTTTATTTTCCTGTCAGACGTTCGCTGTGCGCAGGACTGTATTGCTGTTCTATCTATTCTGTTGACAAGCCACGATGATTGGCCCGATACGGTGTCAGCGGAGGAGCCACTGAGTTATCAGTTACACGGGGCTCTGTTGCCGAATGCTGAGTTCTCGGAGAGTACGTTAAAGAAGATGTTGCGTGTATTGCTAAACTATTTATGTAACGTACTTCATCGGAGCTCCTTGTTGTACTTAACTGAACGTCAGATTAGATGGGCTGTACAGAAGCTGTACAAAATATGCAAAGAATAAGGAATGCGTTCTTCAAACTCTAAGGCAAACAAAGTCCACAGAACATTCAGAATGTACATTCTTCCCGAGTATTGCAAACGAAACATACTTAGTCGCTGAGCCAGAGATTCACAACCTGGTGGGGGCGCCCTAGGGAAGGGGGGGGGGGGGCGAGCTTATCGTTAAAAAAAAAAATACTATTCGAAGACTGATCTATTAACTGAAAGAGAAGAAAAGCAAAATATATTTTGACACAGTAACAAATGAAAATTCCCGTTTACACTGATATAATGTGCTTATAAACACGACAGTATCAATCCTTCGTAGTTCATATAATAATTAAATTTTCAGTGCAAATTAGAAACAAGATTTGTGATTGTTTGTGACTTCCTTGCGCCGAGTTTGCAGAGCAAATTTCTTCAAAGTAGGGTGTAATGTACGCTTTTTTCTGTATTTAGCTGAGATTTATGTTACTTATAGAAGGCAACCAAGGCAGAAAATCCGATTTCACTGAGTACGGATGTTGCAAATGGTAGTAGTATACCAAATGCTCTTGTTTTTAGTGCAGAAAGCTCAACAATGTATCCTGCCCAAAATTCAAAGAGCGATTTATTACTAACTTGTCTTTTGATGTTAGCACTAGCCCTGAAGTCCGTGAAGATTTCTTCTTTGGCAGTTGAGAGGCGTTCGGGTGTATTTTTGCGAGATACCTGTAAAATTGGATCGCGTATACTGAAAGGCCGAGAAACGCTGGCCTAAGGTGTGTGCACTCTGGAAGCAACTTCAGCGAAGATCACGGAGCTAGAGCTGCACTGCATGCATGACGTACGTTACGGAAGTTCACGCCATTCATGCGAAATGTTCCTGTCACTGACCAGCAGCTTTTTCTGTACTAAGACTACTTCTCGCCGCAGTTCGCTCCTGGAAGGTTAGCGTTCGCGGAACACAGACACAGTTGAAGAACGTTGATGCTAGGAAGGGGTCAACAACTATCGAACCTTTCGTCTGTAGAGATTTATGGGAACCAAGTAATGCCCTTACCATGATGGTTGTAGTACCGTTCCGTTTCAAATAAAAGCACAGTGTTTAAAAGTAACGCGCCATTTCTCTCCCTGCAAATGGCCAGTTCGGAGCCCATAAGTTGACGAAACAACTGATTCGCAGGTCGGAAGTCAGGGGGTTACCATATTCTGTAAAACCATACATGTCAATGCAATTGTAGATATTCTTTTACCTTGACATTCTTGATCAGCTAGTATGTTTCAGTGTATTTTTTTTCTTCAAATAATCCGCTACTTTATAATAGATTTACTTTTTAAATTCTTTATCATATGAAACAGTAATTAATATTCGTAGCAGAATTATGCCTTGTGGCTGGTAAATATAAGTTTATTCAAATGTTCCCTGAAATCATCATGTGAAACAAAAGTTTGTTGTGGATCGTAATCCGTGTGAAACACACCGCTTAGCTACAGCTGCGCCAGTAACTAAGCAGTCATGAAAAAATGCTCAACTCTTTGCTATAGACGTTCCATTAGATGTATTCGTCCCTTTAACAAGCAACTACCGTCGAAGAACAGCCCTTTGGTAATAAGCAAATGTTCGAAAAAAATCGTTGAGTTAAGTGTGCCTGATTTGACTGGAATACTAGAGGTGTCATTAGAGTAGCTGCATATATTAAACATGGATATAGCAACAAGAACCACTTCTCGTACTTCTCCTCCACGTCCCTAACACACACACACACACACACACACAGCCCGCATCGCTCCCACCTTGCCAGTACTTCCAAGAACTTACGTCCACGCTACACAATCCGGTTTCCCCACACTTCACTCGTTGAAAACAAAGTGTATCCACATGACTACCGGCTCGCGGACAGAGTAATCTGCAGCAATTACGGCGTCTAAGAAGCGGACACTGCTACTGGTGGCCGCGCCTGGCACCCCACGGAGCGGCGGCGTTGTTTTAGATTCAGATGGTATGCACAATTAGTGAATCCCGGTCGCGGCGCCGGCGTGATTAAGTGGGAGAGCGGACGGAGACCGCTCCGCCTGCCAAAGTTGCCGCTAACGAGTCCATCTTCATTAATAGCCGCGCCGCGAGGAGCACACTCGCCGCGGCTCCTCCGTGGCAGACATGTCGATGGCGCTGCGAGTCATTACAGCCAGCTCCTCGGCGCTCCAGGGAGAGCGCGGACGCGTACCCAGAGATCTACGAGGTACACATTTTACTTGCGGGTAAGTTCCTGGGTAGTAAGTAAAGTGCCAAACCTGATAGATGGTGGAAGAAATCGAAAATAGAATAATCATAGTTATGCTGAAGCTTTTGCCTGAGAGGGACACGGGGAAAAAAGTTACCCCAGAAGACACCGTCTCTAGAAATGATAACGTCCCCAGTTCGACGAGGAAGAGGGCCCATAAGTTTCTTCTCGTACGTCACAGCCAGCTGAAGCCTCTCATTTATCTTTCGTTCCGCTAAAGCTACCAAATTGCGGGGATGCTGATTGCTACGTTCAGTTTATGTTCCAAATGGTACCAGACATTTTCAGTGGGATTAAGAGCTGGTGATTAGGGGGCAGTCCAGGTTCATTAGGGTGTCTCTGTGTTAGTCCAACCAAGACAGCAGGCGTGCAGCCATCTTAATACGGCTGTGGTGTTCTTGGAAGACCAGAGAGTCCACAGCATACTCACACTATGTAAAAGAAAGGGCAACACTTCCTCGCCAAGAATGTTGCTATAAACATTCTGGCGTATATTGAGGGTGACCTGAAGAAGCCGGCCGGTGTGGCCGTACGGTTCTAGGCGCTTCAGTATGGAAGCGCGTGACCGCTACGGTCGCAGGTTCGAATCCTGCCTCGGGCATGGATGTGTGTGAAGTCCTTAGGTTAGTTAGGTTTAAGTAGTTCTAAGTTCTAGGGGACTGATGACCACAGATGTTAAGTCCCATAGTGCTCAGAGCCATTTGAACCATTTTGAACCTGAAGGAAGTAGTCCAATGTACTGGACGTGAGAACGGAATGACGTGGTACAGTGATTAAGTCACCCGACAGGTATTCACGAGGAGCAGGCTCACAAATCTTTCTCTCTGTCTCTCTCTATCTCTCTTCCCGCCATTCCCACTTACGGTATTCTGCAGTTTCCTTAAATCGCCAAAGGCGAATTACTTTGGATTAAGAATAAAGTTTTTTACCTGAATGTCGTTGAATGACCCCAAGCAACACGTTGGAGGAAGATTTGCAGTCACCTTTCTTTCTGTTGTAGGCGTTCAAAATAAAGCTAGAGAACAGAAAAAAGAAGTTGGGAATTTCGCGGTGGGAATTTGCTCTCGAGGAGCGACCCCGTTGGCGCGCGAAGGCTGATATGATGAACGGTCGGCGGAGCGATGTGCGCGTCGTTTATTTGTGACTGCGGTGTGTTTGTAAAGCGAGGCACAAAGCGCGGTGGCCGCGCTGTGGGAAGGAATGCGCGGACCAGCGCCGACCGGTTCCCGGCTGAGCCCAGCGTCGCCCGGCCGCAGGCACAGCTGGCGGCCGCCCGGGGCACCGGCCACACTGCGAGCGGACGCCCACCAACTACGAGAGCTCGGAACGGGGCGAGGGGGGTCAAATCTCGTGTAAAGGAACGAGAGGGGGGGGGGGAGCATGAAAATATCAAGTCAGCTTTCTAATTACTACAGGGTGGCGCACGAAATGTATTACCATTTTGTTTTTCAATATAAACTTTATTGTCAGTACAATCTGAAAGGAACATATACTGCAATGAAGAGCCGTGCATGCAGATTTGTTGTAACTCAGCACATGCTCAATATGTCCACCATTTCGTTTCCTAACTTCCTTCAAACGAACACTGAAGTTAGTGATTACCCTACGGCACATGTCTTCAGTAATTTCACTACAAGCTTGAAGAATAAGTCTTCTCAGCTCCATTAAATCACGTGGACGTTTGGGGAAATTTTTTTTCTTTACGTACCCCCAAAGAAAAAAGTCTGGACTATTGGGGGGCCAATTTTGTCCGTCATTGAAGCGACCTGGAAACCTGAGTGAAATGATCCGCATCTCGAAATGCTCGTAATAACTCCAACACAGTGTTTGCAGGATGTGGCCTTGTTCCATCTTGCATGAACCACTGCGTGTTGAAGGGCAAGGCAGTACCAAGAAGCTGTGAAATGGAGCTATTGCGAAGCATGCTCAAATAACGCTAGCTGTTCACAGTTTCTTCAAAGAAAAAGGGTCCAATAAGTCCGTGACTGGAAATTGCTGCCCACGCTGTAATCCTCGGAGCATAATGTTGTCGCTCATAAAGCACTTGTGGGTTTTCAGTGCCCCAAAAACGTACATTTCGTTTGTTAACCACACCGTCTAAATGAAAATGCGCCTCGTCTGAAAACCAAACGTTGTTGTGAGTTTCTTCCCTATCCTCCGCCCACTGAGCAAACAGTAGTCTCTGCTGCTTGTGTTCTTCAGTGAGCTTCTGTGCACAGGTCATCTTGTATGGGTACATATGGAGGTCACTTAAGAATGCGTTGAACGGAGCGTCTGGATATTCCCAGTTGCACTGCTGCCTTTCTACACGATTTCCCGGGACTTCTCTGTACAGTAACTCGTACCACCTCAATATTCTCCGGCGAACAAACAGGCTTAGGCCGAGGTCGCTTCGCTTCCAATACTGTTCCTTCCTGTACAAATTTATCGTACAACCTGTGGATGTTGTTCTTGCAAGCTACCCATCGTGTGTTAAACTGTTGTTGAAAACGCCTCTGAGTCACAAGGCCTTTCGTTTCATGAAAAAGTAACACAATTGCCGATCGTTGCTGTGTCGTCAGTCTTCCAATGCCAGGCATTGCTGTTTACTAGTCTCCTAGCGGCAGTATCGTGAATTACACGTTATTTCGTAACTCATTTGTTTTTCCAAGCTCTGCTAGTACTGCTGTAGAGATCCCAGTGGGGTATGTAATGTGCGTCCTAAATTGTGAAAGAAACAATTGGTAACAAATTTCGGGCGCCACCCTGTAGAATATACAGTATAATAACGCATAACATTTTGTTTTACATAATTGATCCTGAGTATTTACAATACTGAAGTATCCACAAGTCTTTATGGCCTTATCTGAAAGCATTACACGTATGCGGTCCAGAATTTTCGATTTGAAACAAGTGCCGGATTTCATGCGGGGAGTTCTCTGCCGCGCCGGTCGAAATCACGGCATGTCAGTCAGTGAGTGGTTCGTAAGATTCTGCAATGAGATGTTATCGTGATCAACACGGACTTGTATCAAAACTTTTACAGTGCATATTTTAAGCATCATGTCGGCAAGCCAAATCAAGCGTGCTGTCAAAAAGTTAATATTTCGTGGCAGGAAGCTAATTTGAAGCTCACCGACAGGAATTCTCTCTGTCGTTATATAGATAAAGAGGATTAAAAGTTACGTAATAGTATGGTTGAAAGGAAGGTAGAAACATCTGCGAAGTAGGTAGGGGCTGTATGACATTTGATGCAGGTAATATGCAAATATAAAATCATTTTAATCACTTTTTGAAAACACTGTTCAATTTACTTTATAAATAAAATATGGTTCTATTAAAGTGTTTTAATCAATGTTTAAAACAAAATTTAAAAATTTCATTTTTACGTATTTTTGCCGGCTACAGGGTGAACTTCATGTGAGGGGGCTGGGGTGAGGCGGACGGGAGGTCCCAACATAGTTCAGCAAATGCCACCAAGGGCGGAGAGGGAGACAAATTCCAAAGAAAAACCCTCAAGTAATTAATGGACGTCTAAGCGGTAACAAAAATAACGCTTTTGTGCAAATCAAGAGCCGTCGTTAACAGCAGAGACTGCGTATGCATCGTCTGGACAGCCCACACCCAACGCTGTATCACAAGTCAGCGGAACGTGGAACGGACGAGAGGAGCGCTTGGCTCACGTTATCAAGAGTCCTGCGGTTTTCTCTGGTGTCCCCTACTAAATGCTAATCTCACACTAGCGAGGCATAATGCTTTAGCGACTCTCTCTCTCTCTCTCTCTCTCTCTCTCTCTCTCTCTCTCTCTCACACACACACACACACACAGTCAGTGACCATGTCGTAAATTTTTTATTATATAAGGGTCAGTCAAGTGAAACGAGTCAGGTAAGCCGGGCGGAATGGCCGAACGGTTCTAGGCGCTTCAGTCCGGAACCGCGCTGCTGCTACGGTCGCAGGTTCGAATCCTGCCTCGGGCATGGATGTGTGTAATGTCCTTAGGTTTAAGTAGTTCTAAGTTCTAGGGAACTGATGACCGCAGATGTTAAGTCCCATACTGCTCAGAGCCATTTGAACCATTTGAGACAGGTAAAAGGTAAGTAAACTGTTTGTCAGTTCAAAAATACATTTATCGCACTATGGTACAAGGCAGTCAAGGCCTTCATGTAAAAATGTTCGCTGTTGCGTGCGGACCCATGATTGTGGCTAGCCGTGCACCTCTTCGTCCAAAGCAAGTCGACCTGGATACAATCATGGCTGCGTCGGCAAAAGCGAACATTTCTCTGTGAAGGTGCTGGCCGTCTTGTCTTCCAGTGGAATAAACTTATTAATACTTACGGTGTTATAGTGATAATAACAGTTTACTTTCTTTCCATCTGCCTAATTTTCCATTGACTGCCCCTTAAACGACATTACGCCCTAGAATACCAGACAGCTCAGAATTATCATAGACTGGGAAAAAGGAGGAATACACAATCGAAAGACTCAAATCTCTGCGATCTGATGTGTCATGCTAACAACGGCAAGGGACCATTAAATTGATTTGTCGCGTAGTCCTCAGCGGTTGTTACGGAAACTTCAAACCTGTCTCCTCCAATATTCATAGACTACAGTGAGCTGGAATTGCTAGAAACTGCAAATTGGTTAGCCGGCCGCGGTGGTCTAGTGGTTCTAAGCGCGCAGTCCGGAACCGCGGGACTGCTACGGTCGCAGGTTCGAATCCTGCCTCGGGCATGGATGTGTGTGATGTCCTTAGGTTAGTTAGGTTTAAGTAGTTCTAAGTTCTAGGGGACTGATGACCATAGAAGTTAAGTCCCATAGTGCTCAGAGCCATTTTTTTTTTTTTTTGCAAATTGGTTCAAGGTACGTAGCGAGAGAGATAATTTCATACTTGTGCAACCTTTCTGCATGTTTTCGAGAATTAATTCCGAATATGTAAGCCATTTGCGTCTGTAGGACACATAATGTACATATATGATAATTACTGATACACGCTATCCGTGAACGTAAAATATACGCATCACTGCAGAATTGAAAAGGAAGACGGGCGCCCAGTGGACCGCTGCTGCGACGGGAGCAGACAGCAGACAGGTATCTCGGGTCCCACTGTGGCTCGGGGACTGCCGCTGGCTGTTTTTGCAGCCGAACCCTCTGCCCCGCCCGACCTGGCCCCCCACCCTCTTTGGGACAGCCTCTTAGGATCTGCCGGCTGTTTCTTGCCCGCTGAAAGCTATTCATCCTCCTTTGAAGTGCCGCGCACAACACTGCCGGCGTCTTCTTTCCAAGCCCTCGCGAGGGTCATATGAAGTATCACTGTATTTTGTAACACATTCATTATTACCCTCCGTTTCCTTCCCACCGGCCGGAGGAACTGAGCCCCATAACGTGAAAAGGTAGAGTTAAGATTCAGATGCAAAGTAATGCGTGTTAATATTTTGTAGTGCAGTCATGGACAATGGAGTTACAGACACCTGTGTGGTAGTGTGTAGCACGACCTATCACACTGATGAAGCATTGACGTCGGAAACGACGGGCAGCTACTCACATCCCTCAACCACCTCCATCGACTCACGGAGATTATTGGTCTCCCTTGCAGGCGTCTCGGGTGTACTGAACAGGACAGAAGTGAGGGAACCTGCGGGTTCGCACGAGCACCTGCATATCCTCCAAATGTGGGTAAATCCACACTTCACGCTTCCAGAGCGATGGGCTGGTGCATCGTCTTATTGTAGATACACGGCACGTTTAGGAGAGATGACGGACGAACATGACGGTAGGCTCCTGTACCGTTCGCCAGTGAGAAACGTACAGTCTTATCCCTTCGCTTGCCAGCTATCACAGTGTATGGCCTCGTGAGGTTTGCTGCGTCATCGGCTTGTGCCAGCGGGTTGTGTGATTCATCAGTCCGAACGACTTTTTGCCGTGATTCGAACGTCCAGTGGCAGTGTTCTTGTGCCCAAGCTGATATCTCGTGTCCTCTGAAGTACGGTAAGGAAGGAACGAAGATCAGGGTCTAACTTGCCGTCGACAGTGACGTCATGGGAGACGCAACTCGAGCTCGGATTGTAGTAAGGGTATGGAAGGAAATCGTCCGTTCCCTCTCAAAGGAACCATCCCGGCATTTGTCTGAAGTGAATTAGGGAAACTACAGAACCCCAAAACATGACGGTCTGGCGCGGATTTTCCAAATCGTCCTCCCGAATGTGAGTCCAGTGTGCTGACCACCTCGCTCGGTAGAAAAATTGGAAACCATTAACAAGTCTAGAAACTGTATTCAGTTAAAGAATGCGGAGGTTCTCTGCAGAATCGAGGAGCAGAGGAACTTGCGGAAAACACTGACAGGAAGAAGGAGCAATATAATAGGGCAGGTTTCAAAACATCAAGGAATAATTTCCATGGTACTTGAGGAAGCTGTAGCGGGTAACAGCTGATGTTGGAATATATATATATATATATATATATATATATATATATATATATATATATATATATATAGGGTGAGTCACCTAACGTTACCGCTGGATATATTTCGTAAACCACATCAAATACTGACGAATCGATTCCACAGACCGAACGTGAGGAGAGGGGCTAGTGTAATTGGTTAATACAAGCCATAAAAAAATGCACGGAAGTATGTTTTTTAACATTTTAACACAAACTTACGTTTTTTTAAATGGAACCCCGTTAGTTTTGTTAGCACATCTGAACATATAAACAAATACGTAATCAGTGCCGTTTGTTGCATTGTAAAATGTTAATTACATCCGGAGATATTATAACCTAAAGTTGACGCTTGAGTACCACTCCTCCGCTGTTCGATCGTGTGTATCGGAGAGCACCGAATTACGTAGGGATCCAAAGGGAACGGTGATGGACCTTAGGTACAGAAGAGACTGGAACAGCACATTACGTCCACATGCTAACACCTTTTTATTGGTCTTTTTCACTGACGCACATGTACATTACCATAAGGGGTGAGGTACACGTACACACGTGGTTTCCGTTTTCTATTACCGCTGGATATATTTCGTAAACCACACACACACACACACACACACACATATATATATATATATATATATATATATATATATATATATATATGTGTGTGTGTGTGTGTGTGTGTGTGTGTGTGGTTTACGTAATATATAAATATATCCAACAAACATAAGAGCAGTCAAATGAAAACGAGACAGATGGGCAAAGGTAAGTTAAAATGGTTCAAATGGCTCTGAGCACTATGGGACTTAACTTCTGAGGTTATCAGTCCCCTAGAACTTAGAAGTACTTAGACCTAACTAACCTAAGGACATCACAAACATCCATGCCCGAGGCAGGATTCGAACCTGCGACCGTAGCGGTCGCGCGGTTCCAGACTGTAGCGCCTAGAACCGTTCGGTCACAGCGGCCGGCGGCAAAGGTAAGTATTTCAAAAATAACATACTTGTTAACACATTTATCCCACTGTGAGATAAGACGGTCAATGCTTTCATGGAAAAATGTTTGCGGTTGACTACAGAACATGATTGTACCCAGCAGTGCGCCTCTTCGCCCGAAGCAAATCGGCGGCCACGAATGCCTTTCTTCAGAGTTCCGCCCAAGTGTCGCCAAGGCTGTTTCGGCTACGGTGCAGAAGTTTCGCTGGGAAGCCCGTATACATCCCCCATACAGACCCGGTTTCTGCCCATACGATGTCCATATTTTTGAAGACCAGAAGAAAGGCTTTCGTGGCCGTAGATTTGCTTCAGACGAAGAGGTAGACGCCTGGCAACTGTGAACATTTTTCCATGAAGGCATTTACCGTCTTGTCTCACAGTAGGAGGCCGATTACTTTTGTAATAATAAACAGTTTACTTACTTTTTTTCCATGTGTCTCTTTGCATTTGACTGTCCCTTATAATTAAGGAAGCTGGGTGCATGGGCTACTGTGAGGAAGAGGTTGGGGCAAGATAGTAATACGCGGCGGGCCGCATCTAACAAGTCAGGGGACCGGTGCAAAAAGCAAAAAAACAAAAATTGTGAAAAAGAAGCTGTCTCCGGGCGTGTCTGGCTACCGCGTCGTCACTGATTGAAAAGGCGCGCTGCAGAAGGATCGGTACAATCTTGAGGAACAGGCAATAGCAGATGGCTTGTGAAATAGGTGGGAGACAGTGGTTGGGATTCGCTTGCTTGCTCTTCATTTTATAGATAGACTATATCACGATCTTTATTATGATACGAGACCGTCGTTAGCGTGGTAATCCCTAGCGAGACTTGTGGATCTTCCGGTAGAGCGAGTTCAGAGGAACCCGACACAGTAATTGAGAGTGTGCTCGGGTGTGGTGGTTAGCTGCCTCCAGGCTCCAGGAGACGGTCGGTGTGTGACGGCCGTCCAGGAGCCGTCCGCGTACGTGATCTGCAGCGGCACGGCCACAGCCACAGCCACACACACCGCCGCCAATCAATACCTCGCCTCGCCTCGCGCCGCGCCTCTGCTTCCCTCGCACACGGCGGCCGCCTCGCCACCGTCCTCTTCTTCTTTTCTCCTTTTTCCTGTCCCTACCCCGTATCTTCACGGGGTCGAGATATTACACTGTATTCGGCAATGTCAATGGTATAGTGTGGCCTGATACCCTTTCTGTCGCCATACCCTCCCTACCGGGACGAAAGTTTGTACCCCATCTGTTTGCGTCTAGTGTTAGCCATGTGAAAGCGGGAGAACAGTTTTGAAATACTTTCGATTCGGGGCATGGGTACCAGCCCGGTATTCACCTTGTCAGATGTGGGAAACCGCGTAAAATCCACATTCAGGCTGACCTGCAAACCTGCCCTCGTTGTTAATCCTCTATAGGGATTCGATCCGGGTCCGGCACAGCTCCCCGGATCCTGGGAGCAGCATGGTGATGCACGCAGCTATCCGTGGAGTTTTTGCCTTAATGAAAGCCGACCGGTGTGGCCATGCGGTTCTAGGCGCTTCAGTCTAGACCGCTACGGTTGCAGGTTCGAATCCTGCCTCGGGCATGGATGCGTGTGATGTCCTTAGGTTCGTTAGGTTTAAGTAGTTCTAAGTTCTAGGGGACTGATGACCTCAGAAATTAAGTCCCATAGTGCTCAGCCCCTCTTTGTCTTAATGAAATTAGTTGTATCTGTGTCTTATCTCGCTACGGTGTATAACTGCGTCTTATCAATTCCACTTCGGCGAGTAGCTGAAACTGCTTGTAACTTATTCAACCAGTTGGAAGGTTTTCCAATATCTGCTGTCAGTGCTGCTTACCTCCGTTAGCAGCACGTAATCGGCCCGTTTCCACTTGCTCAACACAGAGAAGTTGAGCAGACACTGGACAAACATTGGGTACAAGTGAGTTTCGGACGCCCTTGGGCTGCGTCACATGAGATGAGTGCATCCCGCTTCCCTACGGCGCTCTCCAGACTTTTTTTTTTTTTTTTTTTTTTTTAATAGAGGTGGGGCCTCTCCACGCCCGCACCAACGTGGTGACCAAACCAAAAGTTCTACTGTCACCTCCGTAAACATGTTAGTTGTCTATTAAGTGGATCACAGGATGCTGGGCTGTGATGTCTGGGTAAGGCTACGCATTAACACGGTCCATCAGGTGATAGATAGTGGACGAAACGCGAGTGAGGGTAGCGATTTGAAGAGCAGAGGGAAAAAAGTGCCATGGCTCGTGCCGTGGGAAAAAAACCTCTGCGACAGTGGGATGGGTAGTAAGAGCAGTAGTGGCTTACTAGCTGCGATAGCTCATGCAAGGTTGGATTTGTTAGTATAGGTATCATGCATCATTACCGTGACAAGCGATGGCGATGTGTCCCAGTTGCTGCAGCTGCTACATTCCTGGAACAATCAAGAACGTTATGCAGTAGTGGGAGATCGGCCATAGATCATCTCACTGTGTGGGGGATGCGTGGAGCTTCTCTGCATTCAGTGTACGGTACGGCTTTCCTGCGTGGTGCCAGTTATTCGACAGTGTATTTCAGCTGGATATCCAGTAATGGTGTCTGATTAACAGGGGCTCGCCTGTGCCGTTATGTTTGCGTATGCTTGGCCATAGATGTTATGTCCTTACAAGTATGTCTTTTGGTCTTTTATGTTTCCATCTATGGTTGTGGTCGTAGTTCCCCAGATTCAGAATAAACGGGTTCTGCGAATGTCTGGAGTTTCTGTATAGTCTTGTGGTGAGTTTGTGGATTACCTCCGTGAGAGTCTCAAGTCGGTATTCCCGGTGAAGGTCCGCGATGCGTGTGTATCGTGGAGCATTGCTTATGATTTTGAGTACTTTGTTTTGTATGAGCTGCAGACGGCGCAGGCGTGTAGGCGCAGCGTATCCCCAGACAGGAGCTGCGTACGTCATCAGGGGTCGGATAAGTGTCATGTACATGGACCTCGACACCCTTCTGTTCAGTGTGCTACGCCTGTTGAGCATAGGATAGAGCTGTTTGAGCCTCGCGCTAGCTCGGTTGGTCATGTGTTGTATGTGGTCCCCCCAGAGTAATTTCCGGTCCAGCCAGACACCGAGGTATTTGACTTTCTCGCGGAAGCGTATTGGACGTGCATGTAGAGTTATTGGTCTGCAGTAGCGGTGTTTGCGCAGTTGCTTCGGTCTTCTAGTGAACAGAACGGCTTCGCACTTGTCGACGTTTACTCTAACACGCCATTTCTCCAACCAAGGCTCGGCCACTCTGAGTGCAGTCTGTAGGCGTGACGTAATGTTTGATGGTTTCCAATCTTGCGCAAGGTTGGCTGTGTCATCCGCGTAGATTGCCATCATTGTGTTGTGTGTGGTTGGGACATCGTTTATGTAGAGGTTAAACAGTAGGCGCCCTAGGATGCTTCCCTGGGGTACTCCCGCGTGTATACCGTGTCGTGTTGATTGTTTTCCCTGCACGTCAGTGTTGAAACTCCTGTCTGTGAGGTATGAGTGTATTAGACGCAGCAGCCCGTCGGGGAATCCCGCGTCGCTGAGTTTGCGGATGAGGCCGTTGTGCCATAGACAGTCGAAAGCCTTTTCGATGTCCAGGAACACTGCCCCTGTAGCTTTGTTTATGTTGAAGCCATGTGTTATATGTTCAACGACCCGTAGGAGTTGTTGTGTTGTGGAGTGGTGATTCCTGAAGCCGAATTGCTCCGGTCTCAGGATGTCATTTGTTATGCAGTGCCTAGTGATGCGTTTGAGAATCACCTTCTCAACAATCTTACTGAGCGAGCTCAGAAGGCTGATGGGTCGGTAATTTTGTGGGAGGCTGTGGTCTTTCCCCGGCTTCCTGAAAATCAGGACCTGGGCCGTCTTCCAAAAGGCGGGGAAGTGTTGGTGTTTTAGTATGGCATTCGTTATGTGTGTTAGGTACTCAGTTGCTTTATCCGTGAACTCCTGGAGGACACGGTTTTGAATGCCATCATGACCAGGGGCTTTCCTAGCAGCGGAATGCATTATAGCCCAGGAGACTTCGGCTGTGCTAGCATGTCGAATGTCATCGCGCGATGGTTGGGCTAGAATGCGTGTAACCTCTTGGTCAGTAGCAAGTGTGAACACTGGATCTGATGGTACCAGGTTCGGTGTGAATGACGCTGCGAGTGTGCGGGCCATTAGTTCTGCTTTCTCTTCCGCTGAGTATGCAGGTCCGTCAGGCCCTTGAAGCGTTGGGGTGTATATTTTCTCTCTGGTGAAGTGTCGGGCTAGTTGCCACACGCCAGGTCGTGCGGTGTCCAGCCCTTCGAGTTTTTTATTCCACTGTTGTGTTCTGTGTGTTTGTATTTTATCTTGTATGATGCCCTGTAT
The DNA here is from genome assembly GCF_023898315.1 of Schistocerca nitens. Taxonomy (NCBI): domain Eukaryota; kingdom Metazoa; phylum Arthropoda; class Insecta; order Orthoptera; family Acrididae; genus Schistocerca; species Schistocerca nitens. The sequence goes on along the minus strand of NC_064618.1, from coordinate 354,763,247 downwards.
TCTTTTACTGCGCCGTTTGAAGTACGGACGCCTGGTGCGCTGCCATTGTCTCCTGAGGCGATTCCTCATTGAGATTAGGCCCAGGATTTCCTGGGGCAGGGCCGCACTGCGTTGTTGTGAGGTGCGATCAGGTATGGTGCCTGCCATTGCGTCCCGGACGGCGTTAGTGAGGGTTTCTACTGCCTCGTCAATTTGTCCTGTTTCGTTGATTTCGTGTATAGGTCGGATGTGGCTATCAAGCGTTTGCTTGAACAATGTCCAATTCGCACGCCCGTAGTCCAACATCTTGCGTTGTTCCGTGTGCTGCAGTGTTTCCTCAATGTATAGTATTACAGGTTGGTGGTTTGAGGGCAGATCGTTTTCAACGGCAACGTTGAGTGTCGCTGTAATGCCCTTGATGAGGGCCATGTCTATCACGTCTGGCCTGTGTCCCCTCTGATAGGGAATGTGCGTCGGTTCAGTCGGCGCTAGTATAATGTAGTTTCTGCCTAGCGAATGTTCGTACAGTTTTTTGCCGTTGGGATTTCGTATGCGTGAATTCCATTCTGGGTGTTTTGCGTTCAGATCTCCAGCGACTATTACTCGCGGTGAAATGTTGAGTAATGTGCTGATATCGCGTGTTGAGATGCCTACAGGGCTGTTGTATACCGATATCAGTGTGGTGTAGGCTCCGTTGAACTTGACTCTGACGGCCGTAGCCTCGATTTTTTCCAGTTCAGGGAGCTCTATGTTTGTGTGCTCAATGTCTTTGTGTATGACGATTGCAGTTCCAGCTGCCACGGCGTCGCCCGGTCGGTACGATAGACACAATAGCCAGGAAAGTTTAATTGTTTTTGCGGTTTAAGTTTAGTCTCGCTCAGTAGACGGTACGGTCACCCGTCCAAGTGCTAGCCAAGCCGGACGTTGCTTAACTTCGGTGATCTGACGGGAACCGGTGTTACCACTGCGGCAAGGCCATTGGCAAGGCATATGTAAGCGTTTCAACAAATTCGACAGTCCTTCAGATAACTAATTAGTCTCTGGGATCAGAAATTGTGGAAATCGAACAAAGCCAAATACTGAATTATAGGGCAGTTCCTGTGCCACCCTACGATTTCCTCGCTCGTCGATGCAAAGGTGGAGACCGTTTCTAATCTCACGTGAGTCTATTGTCAAATAACTGGTGATGCATAATGTCTGCTAGATCTTTGGAGTAAAGTATATATTGCGCACGTAAACTAACACATCACTTCACCATTGGCATATTTTGGATGGCATAGCTGGTAGTTGCTGTTTCGTTCAATGAAGAAATAGAGCACGCTTCAATTTGGAGGTTGCTTTACTACCTGTGGTTCTATCGAAGTTCGTGGAGCTTTGCCCTTCTCCCGTATGATAACCCTCTCGCTCAGGCAGTTACGTGGAGACGTACTGTTTAACGTGGAATCTGTAACCAGGCATACATAAGGCTACACTCCAGTCAAATATTTTCAGAAGACGTATACCTGGTAACACATAAAATTATATCCCATGTTATCAGATTTCTCTGTTTATTTTCACATCCTTTCTACTTGCGGCCATCTCAGTTATTTTGCAGCCCAAATAACAAAGGTCAGACTGGTTCTCAGAAATCAAATGCTATACACTAAGATGACAAAAGCCATGGCTTACCTCCTAGCCGGCCGCGGTGGCCGTGCGGTTCTAGCGCTGCAGTCCGGAACCGCGGGGCTGCTACGGTCGCAGGTTCGAATCCTGCCTCGGGCATGGATGTGTGTGATGTCCTTAGGTTAGTTAGGTTTAAGTAGTTCTAAGTTCTAGGGGACTGATGACCTAAGATGTTAAGTCCCATAGTGCTCAGAGCCATAGAGCTTACCTCCTAATACAGCGTCCTTTTGCCCGGTGTAGAGCAACAACTCGACGTGGCATGGACTGAACAATTCATTGTACGTAGAATGAGAAATATTGAGAGGTGCTACCTCTATATCCGTACATAATCGCGAAAGTATTGTAGTACAGGATTTTGTGTGCGAACTGACCTCTCGATTACATGCAAAAAATGTTCGATGGGATTCATGTCGGCCGACCTGAGTGGCCAAATCAGTCGTTCGAATTGTCCAGACTGTTCTTCAAACCAATCGCGAACAGCTGTGGCGCAGTGACAGGGAGCGTCGTTATCCATAAAAATTCAGTCGTTGTTTGGGAAAATGAAGTCCATAAACGGTTGAAAAAGTATCCGAACGTAACCATTTCCAGTCAGTGATCAGTTCACTTGGGCAAGAGAACCCAATCTATTTCACGTAAACACAGCCCACATCATAATGGAGCCACCACCATCTCGCACAGTGCCTTATTGACAACTTTGGTACAAGGCTTCGTAAGGTCTGCACCACACTCGAATCCTACAGTCAGCTATTACCAACTGAAATAGGGACTCATCTGATTAGGCCAGGGTTTTCCAGTCGTCTAGGGTCCAAGTGATGTGGTTATGAGCCCAGGAGAGGCACTGCAGGCGATGTCATGAAGGCCGTCGGCCGTTGCATTGTCGATGGTGAAAGGTAATGCCTGAATTTTGTTATTCCCGGCACAATCTTCACTCTGTGAATCTCGGGAGATTGAATTCCCTAACGATTTCCGAAATGGAATGTCCCGTGCGTCTAGCTCCAACTAGTATTAAGGTTGTCTTCCCATAATCGGCAACACTTACATCGGAAACCATTTCACTTGAATTTGACAACTCACTGCCCTTTTGTGCCTTATGTACGCGATACTGTTGCCATCTGTATATGTGCATAACGCTGTCCCATGACTTTTGTCATCTCCATCTAAAGTTGGTCGAAAATCAAACAAAGTGAAAACTTTTAACTACAGAGGGGTCAAAAAAAATGTATCCACTGTTTATAAGTCCACAACTGAAAAACTAATTGACGGAGTTGTCTCATCTTTGGTAGTGTAATAGTTTATAGTTCCGGCAATCGCCACACAAGCGTTGTATTGCGTTGTTTTGTTTTGTCAGACGACAGTCGCCAGATAGTCAGTGTTATGTTCTTAGTTGCAACTAGTTCTCGAGTAAACAGGTCTGGCGCAAGGCTTACATTCGATGAAAGTAAGTCAGTTTTGAGGTGGTATTTTAAGTACGAAAACATTAGTGAGGTTCAACGGCAATGGCGAAATGTTATCAAACAGAGCCACCGACACGTTTAACGATTCGTCGCATTCGAGACAAATTTGAAGCCGAAGGCTGTGTTAAAGATGTACACAAACAACGATCTGGACGACCTGTAACAGTAACAAGTCCAGCTAACTCTCGTCGTGTGTTACAATTCACTCGCTCACCACAGAAGTCTGTGAGACAGTGTGAGTCGCTCAAGTGTTCGGCGAATTTTGAAGACAGGAAAGTGGAAGTGCTACATCCCACGATTGCTACACGCAGTGAATGAGGACGACCCAGAGCGTAGAATGGAGTTGTTGTGTCGATTCCCTAAGGTCTCGACACAATGAGTGGCTAGGTGCACGCGAAACTAACGCAGACGGGCGTAAATTCTGAAACAGGAGACTGGATGAAAACTATAAAGAAAAGAAGAGAGATTTTAATATACTTAACTTTAATGTAGTCTTGTTCTTGTTGAAATACATCTCTGGCATAGTAGTAAGCAATTAGCAATGATACACATGGCGCCTTGCTAGGTAGTAGCGATGGACTAGCTGAAGGCTATTTAATCTGTCTCTCGGCAATTGAGAGGAATACTTGGTAGGTCTAGTCGCAAGCTATGTCGTCCGTACAACTGGGGCGAGGTCAAGTCCGTGTCTTGTGACCTGCCCTGTGGTGGCGCTACGTTTGCGAATACACAGTGGCGACACGCGGGTCCGACATGTACTACAGGACCGCGGCCGATTTAAGTTACCACCTAGCAAGTGTGGTGTCTAGCAGTGACACCACATTCCTCCCCCGCAAATCGGCGAACGGTCGTGAGATAAGGCTTCCGCCCGCCGTGGGGAGGACCCCATGTTGACGTATGCGATGAGGTGGGGAGCCTAACAACAGGCGAGGCTGTGCCACCCGCACCCGGCCATTCGGTCCGAGGGGAGCTAGGAAACGCCTGCAAACCTAGTCCAGGGTGCACGTCAACATGAGGTGCATGCGCACGTAATGAGAAAGGGTCCGCAGGGTCGACCTCCATGTGGTCGGAGCACCCGACGGGCGAAGACGACATCTGGTCCCGAGCGGGCAAGAGGTCCATGGCGGAGGACGGCTGGTCACGGGAAGCAAGCGGCGGCGCGTGACCCAGGGAGGCGCGAGGCGGCTGCAGCGAAGCGTCCGCTGCTGGCGGCGCCGGCGGCGGCTGCGGCGGCGCGACGCCATGAGGCAAAATGGAAGGCATCGTCGGTAACACCTGGGGATGAGGCGAGCCAGTAGATGGGTCCCCAAGGCGCGGACCTGACGGCTCCGTCGCTGAAAGCAGACGGGGAGCGGCAGAACCCAGGCGACGACAGAGGCGCAGCTGATTGAGATGCCGACGCACCTCACCAGAGGCCCCCAAAACCAAATACATCGCGCGGCCGAGGCAGCGAAGAATGCGCCCTGCGAGCCAACGCTGTGAACCGCGATAGTTGCGATAATAGACAACGTCGCCAGGAGCAAAAGCAGGAGTCTGCCGCTGCACAGGAACCTGATGTGGCGGATGCAGCAAAGACATCAGAGTTCGATGAGGACGACCATGGAGCAATTCAGCCGGCGAGCGACCATCGCGAGGCTGAGAGCGATATGAAGACAAAAAGAGCAACAAAGCGTCCTCCCGAGAATGCGACTCTTTCAACTTCAACATCTGGGACTTGAAAGTCCGGACCAATCGTTCAGCGGCACCGTTTGATTGAGGCGAAAACGGCGCGGATGTCAGATGTTGAATACCATTGGCCTTGCAGAATGACTGAAATTCTGCGGACATGAATTGTGGGCCATTGTCGGAAACAACAGTCTGCGGAAGACCTTCAATGCAAAAGATAGCAGACAAGGCTGGGATTGTGGCAGAAGACGTCGTGGAAGACATCCGGACAACAAAAGGAAAATTACTGAAAGCATCGACCACAACCAACCATCGAGCATTCCAGAATGGACCAGCAAAATCGATGTGCAAGCGTTGCCAAGGGGAAGTGGCTTTCGGCCATGCAAAGAATTTCCGCGGCGGTGCGGATTGTTGTGCGGCACACGCCACGCAAGAGGAGCACATATTCGCAATCGCAGCATCGATGCCGAACCAAGTACAGTGCTGTCGAGCAAGTTGTTTCGTTCGCACTATACCCCAATGTCCTTGGTGAAGAAGCTTTAAGACAGAGGACTGTAACGAACGTGGGACTACGACTCGGGATTGATCATTATCGGAACGCAACAACAAAACACCACGTCGGACAAAAAGTCTCTCCTTGTGAGCAAAAAAACGGCGAACCAAAGGATCCTCGATCCGTGACTTTGACAAGGGCCATTGCGTAGCAACAAAACGCAAAACAGTAGCAAGGACAGGGTCAGCAGCTGTGGCAGTAGCTACACGACGAAAATCAATCGGAAACGATGCGACCACGTCATCGGTTTCCGAATCAATGAACATGCAAGCAAGTTCGGAAGAATCGAATGCTTTATCCTCAGCAACAGGCAAACGGGACAACGCATCAGCGTTGCCGTGCTTAGCAGTGGACCGATACAAGATATCGTAGCGGTACTGCGAGAGAAAAAGTGACCAGCGAATGAATTTCTGCGCTGTACGTGGAGGTACAGGCTTGTTCGGATGAAAAAGTGATGTCAACGGTTTGTGGTCCGTGATGATGGTAAAGCGACGACCATACAAGAAGTCATGGAACTTGGTAACACCAAACACGAGAGCTAAAGCTTCCTTCTCTATTTGTGAATAATTGCTTTGCGCAGATGAGAGCACTTTGGACGCAAAGGCAATAGGGCGATCATGCGAGCCATCCTTGTGCGCAAGCACAGCACCGATCCCGAAATCCGAGGCATCTACCATCAACAAAAGGGGTTTTCGGGGATCGAATGGCGTAAGGCAAGTATTTGAAAGTAACGCCGATTTCAACTGGCGAAAGGCGCGTTCGCATTCCGTCGTCCAGACGAACGGAACACCTTTACGGCGTAAGCGATGAAGCGGAGCTGAAATGGAAGAAGCATTGCGCACAAATCGATGATAATAATTTACCTTACCCAGCACACTCTGTAGCTGTTTTAAGTTCTGCGGTGACGGCAAGTCCTGAATGGCACGAAGGTGCTCTGGACTCGGATGTATACCTTGGGCGTTTATGACATGCCCCAGGTACGGTAAGTCACGAGCAAAAAACACACATTTGTCCTTCCTCAAGCGAAGACCATTCTGACGCAATACCTGAAATAATGTTCGGAGATTCTGCAAATGTTCTGCTTCTGTCTTTCCTGAGATTACAATATCGTCCAGATAGTTCGCAGCCGTAGGGACCGACGCACAAATAGTTTGTAAATATTGCTGAAATAAAGCAGGGGCGGATGCACACCCGAATGGCAGTCTTTTGAAGCGATACAAGCCAAGATGCGTGTTGACCACTAAGACGCGCTGGGATTCTTCGTCCACAGGTATCTGCAAGTACGCATCTGCTAGGTCCAATTTTGAAAAATATTTTCCCGGGCACAGTTTGTCAAAAAGATCTTCCGGGCGGGGCAAAGGAAAAGTAGCAGTCACAAGTTGTGGATTCACAGTTGCCTTGAAGTCCACGCAAAGTCTCAATTTTCCGGAAGGTTTTGGCAAAATTACTAAGGGTGAGGCCCAGAGAGAAGCCTGCACACGTTCAATTACACCTTGATATTCTAAATCGGCTAACGTTCCTGCGACCTCATCACGCAATGCGTGGGGAACATTGCGCGCTCTGAAAAATTTTGGTTGCGCGTTATCTTTCAGTTCCAAATGCGCTTCATAGTTCTTAGCGCAACCAAGGCCCGGTGCAAAAATGTCTGCAAATTCTTCACAAAGACTAGAAACGCTGGCGGAAGGCACAGTCTGATTCACTGATAGGACCTGATTGACTATAGACAAATTAAACAATTGAAACAAATCTAAGCCAAACAAGTTCACTGCACTAGAGGAACGAAGAACATAAAATGACACAAGTTTTGTCTGTCCCTTGTATGTTGCAATAAGGCTGCACTGTCCTAACACAGGTATGTGCTGTCCTGAGTAACTAGTTAACGTAACATTTGCGGCACGCAATGGCGGGGCGCCCAGTTGTTTGTACGTGTCGTGATTGAGCAATGAAACTGCAGCTCCGGTATCGAGCTGGAATGGTATCACTTTTCCTGCAAAGTCTAAGTCCACAAAAAGTTTATTGTCTTGTTGACGACAAGAGCGACTGTCTCGTGCAATTTGAACTGATACAGGTCCAGAAGCACTTGCAACTTTACGGGATTTCCGGCGACGTCGACGCACACTTTGGGTGGGACGAACACAGTCACTGTTAGCTAAAGTGTCACTGGACGGGGGGGAATGAACGACATGAATGTCCATGGGCGAAGGTCCACGAGCCTGATTGTCCTGGGTTCGATTCCGGCGCGAAGCAAAAGGCCTGGAATTATTGCGATTGTCTGATCTAAGCTTTTTCTGGCAAACACTTTGTACATGTCCTTTCTTTTGACAGTAAAAGCAAATAGCTTGGCGTGACGGGCAATTTTCACGCGAATGTCTAGTTGCACACCGCGGGCAAGATTTCACTGCATTTGCTTGCTTACGCGGCGCACGTGGTTGCAAGCTAGGCGGCCGCAGCGAAGTCGGGCGCGAGGGCCGCTTAGCGTCCCGTGCAGCGGGCCCGGCGGGCCGATTAATGTGACACACTGCTGGCGAAGTTTCAAATGATTCCTGAGCAAAGTCAAGTGTGTCTTGCCTGTCCAATATGTCTATCACTTGTTGCAGGGAGGGATTAACGAGTTTCAAAATCTGTTCCCGTATGCGAACATCAGAAACGTTCTGTGCAATTGCATCACGCACCATAGTATCTGAATATGGGAGGCCACATTCACAGGCAAACGCGCAGTCTCTAGTAAGGCCTTGCAAAGTTGCTACCCACTCCCTGTTAGTCTGACCGGCGGTACGTTTTGTACGAAAAAACGTATACCGTTTGGCAACTACATTTACTGTTTCTTTGAAATAGGCATCGAAAGCCGACAAAATTTCCTCGTAGGTCAGAGTTGCTACGTCGCGTCGGGGAAACAATTTCACTATCACCCGGTAGGTAGACACACCGACACAAGAAAGCAAAAACGGCTGCCGCTCTTTACCTTGAATTCCATAAGCAGTGAGGTGGAAGTTGAACTGATCGGCCCACTCAGTCCAACTTTCGTTTGTGGCCTCAAAGGGCCTAAATGGCGGTGCGACAGCGGTGTGTGGCTGCGGTAGCGATGAAGCGGCTGCTGCCGCATCGGTTTGCAGCGCACGTTGACCCTGGACGAGCTGTCCAAGGGCTTCCAATAACGCCTGCGTCTGCTGATTCTGCAAGCGAAAAAATTCGGACAGTACATCTGGAGAATGCGGCGAAGCCATGACACAAGCAAATTAGAGCAAATAGAACACAAGAACTGCAACGTGGGCGCGGCACCACACCTCGTCGCCAAAATATTGTTGTGTCGATTCCCTAAGGTCTCGACACAATGAGTGGCTAGGTGCACGCGAAACTAACGCAGACGGGCGTAAATTCTGAAACAGGAGACTGGATGAAAACTATAAAGAAAAGAAGAGAGATTTTAATATACTTAACTTTAATGTAGTCTTGTTCTTGTTGAAATACATCTCTGGCATAGTAGTAAGCAATTAGCAATGATACACATGGCGCCTTGCTAGGTAGTAGCGATGGACTAGCTGAAGGCTATTTAATCTGTCTCTCGGCAATTGAGAGGAATACTTGGTAGGTCTAGTCGCAAGCTATGTCGTCCGTACAACTGGGGCGAGGTCAAGTCCGTGTCTTGTGACCTGCCCTGTGGTGGCGCTACGTTTGCGAATACACAGTGGCGACACGCGGGTCCGACATGTACTACAGGACCGCGGCCGATTTAAGTTACCACCTAGCAAGTGTGGTGTCTAGCAGTGACACCACAGGAGTACTGTGAGTGGTTTACTAACATGGTGCGCAACGATGAAGAGTTTGCAGAGATGATTGTGTGGTCTGATGGCACAGTTCAAACTCAACGGTACAGTAAATCGCCACAATTGCATCTACTGGGCCGCCTAAAATCCGAACATCCGTGTAGACAAAGCCGTGGATTTGCCAGGAGTAAATGTGTGGTGTGGGTTGTCTTACAGGGTTTGATTGGGCCATTCTTCTTTGACGGCACAGTTACCGGTGAGGTGTACCTTCCGAAGCTTCAGACATCCATTTTACCTGCATCCGAGACTTGTATGGAGACGGAAGAGTTTAATTTCAACAAGATGGTGCCCCAGCCCACTACCAAAATCGTGTTAGGGCGTATCTTGACGAAAATCTACCAGGAAAGATGGCTAGGCCGTAGAGGTGCTGTTGAGTAAACACCACGTTCCCCAGACCTAACTGCTCTGGACTTTTACCTGTGAGGAACACTAAAGGACGTCGTTTATCGACAAAGGCCACGCACACTGGATGAACTTCGAGAATCCGTCGTACATTCATGTGCAAATATCCAACTGAACACGTTGCTGTCAGTAGTTCGTGCTGCAGTTCGGCGGCATCGTTTGTGTGTGGATGTTAATGGTGACCATTTCGAACACTTACAGTAATATCTTTAAGTTGGACTTTAAGCTACACTTTCACCAAAAATGAGAAAACTCCGTCAATTAGTTTGGAACTTATGGACTTTTAAACAGTGGATACATTTTTTTGGACCCCTCTGTAGTATCCCAGTGCTGACACTTTTTGTCCTAAAAGCAATAACCCTCGAGGAGTCTGGCAATTTCTCTACTAGCAGTATTGCATTTCTTTCTGTTGAGAAGAACTCTGAATTCTGTTTTCCGCCGTTTTTCCCCGTACTGGCTCTTTTTCCGTACAGGGAACACAGAATTTCGTCGCTGCTGCGTGTGATTTACCGACTGTAATATCGAGTACAGCAGCTGAGCATGACTGGAGACGTTCACCTAATTTGTTATCAAGACTTTACGCCGTCGCTGCGAGGACGGAGCTGGTAAGTGCTCCGCGGACACGGCTGGTAATATCGGGCGCGCACAGCACGTGCGCAGGCAGTCCCAGCCCCAGCCCCGGCTCATGAAATATTAGCGGCTCGTTTTAAGACCTCCCGGGGCGCACCCCCGCCCTCCCCTGAGCTCAATAATTCAGAGGGCGCTGCCACGGCCCGCAGCGGCCGCGCCGAGCAGAGCCGAGCCGCGCGCAAATTGTGACCACGGCGGAGCAGCGCCGAGCCGCTCACTGCGCATGCGCCAGTCGCGCCGTCCCTCCGACTGTACACACAACCCTACTCACAAGGGAACCTTCCCATCGCACCCCCCGCAGATTTAGTTATAAGTTGGAACAGTGGATAGGCCTTGAAAAACTGAACACAGATCAATCGAGGAAACAGGAAGAAGTTGTGTGGAACTATGAAAAAAATAAGCAAAATATACCAACTGAGTAGTCCATGCGCAAGATACGCAACATCAAGGAGAGTATGAGCTCAGGAGCGCCGTGGTCCCGTGGTTAGCGTTATTAGCTGCGAAACGACAGGTCCTTGGTTCAAATCTACCCTCGGATGAAAAGGTTAATTTTTTATTTTCCGATGCGAGGTAACTGCGCCGTTGTATGGGGACGCTACACCTAAACAAACATCGAAACACACGACATCAGTCGACTACAGCGCACGGAAGAGAGAGTATTTCTTCTAACGAGGCTCCCTGGCTGGCAGTTGACTGTTCGCTACTTTGGACGAGAGTGCATTAAATACGTGAGATGTATTCCGTGGGGTTTTGCGGTGCGGTCGCAAAACACAGACACTAAACTTATTACAGTGAACAGAGACGTCAATGAACGAACGGAGAGATCATTACTTTGCGAAAATAAAGAAAGTAAACTTTTCACTCAAGGGAGACTTGAACCAAGGACCTCTCATTCCGCATCTGCTCACGCTAACCACGGGTCCACGGCGCTCCTGAGCTCACACTCACCTTGATGTTGCCTATCTTGCGCATGGACTACTCAGTTGGTATATTTTGCTTATTTTTTTCATAGTTCCACACAATTTCTTCCTGTTTCCTCGATTGATCTGTGTTCAGTTTTTCAAGACCTATCCACTGTGCCAACTTGTAACTAAATCTGAGGGGGGTGCGATGGAGAGGTTCCCTTATCAGTAAGGTGTTCCGCACGCTTCTTCTCTGAGCATACGATTCCTGCTCTGTCCCACTCTTTACTAGAGAACTCGGTGCGAGTCAGATATCCGTGATAAAACGCTTCCAACTGGTGTACTGGGCAAACACGGACAGGAATCCGAAAGTTGCGTTTCCTCGTGTTCTTTCCTATTACGCTTAAATATTACGTTCACGCTATTACAACTCTAAGTTTATTTTATTCTGAATGAAGTGCGCATTGATATTCTTGTAGTTCCCAAAGATAGCAGTGGCTCAGTCAAGCACTGCGAAATAACGGAAGTTCTCAAGATTTCTAGCAGGAGGCGTCTGGCCAGAAATAATCACTGCAGCGGAGTTGCTATCGATGTTACGGAGATATTGGTCTGCGATGGCAGCACTACTCACATCACCTGGGCTGACCCTGTGGTACGGGAGAGAGAGAGATACAAGCGGAAGTGCCGGACTGAACTGACAAGGGAACCTCCCCATCGCACCCCCCTCAGATTTAGTTATAAGTTGGCACATGGATAGGCCTTGAAAAACTGAACACAGATCAATCGAGAAAACAGGAAGAAGTTGTGTGGAACTATGAAAAAAATAAGCAAAATATACAAACTGAGTAGGCCATGCGCAAGGTAGGCAACATCTAGGAGAATGTCAGCTTGCGAGCGCCGTGGTCTCGTGGTTAGCGTGAGCAACTGCGGAACGAGAGGTCTTTGGTTCAAATCTTCTCTCGAGTGAAAAGTTTAATTTTTTATTTTCAGACAATTATTAAGGTTCAGGCACTCACACATAATCAACTTCGCTCTCCAAAATTCCAGGACATGTTTAGATTTGCTTGGACATCTGCAGGATTTGACGGTCTACACACGGAAACATTTGAAAACGTAAAAAACATATGTTTTGACAGAGCACAGGGAAAACAGTGCGACTGTGAAACTGTTGCATTCATTTGTTGCAGTTTATGTGACAAACTCTTATGTTTTCATCACTTTTTTGGGAGTGATTATCACATCCACAAGAAAACCTAAATCGCGCAAGGTAGAAGAATCTTTTTACCCATTCGCCAACATGTGACGCACATGCCGTCACCAGTGTCGTATAGAATATATCAGACGTGTTTTCCTGTGGAGGAATCGCTTGACCTATGACGTTGCGATCAAATGTTTTCGGTTCCTATTGGAGAGGCACGTCCTTTCGTCTACTAATCGCACGGTTTTGCGGTGCGGTCGCAAAACACAGACACTAAACTTATTACAGTGAACAGAGACGTTAATGAATGAACGGACAGATCGTAACTTTGAGAAAATAAAGAAAGTAAAATATTCACCCGAGGGAGGAGTCGAACCAAGAATCTCTCGTTCCGCATTTGCTCACTCTAACCACGGGACCACGGCGCTCCTCAGCTCACATTGTCCTTGATGTTGCGTATCTTGCACATGGACTACTCAGTTTGTATATTTTGCTTATTTTTTCCATAGTTTCACACAACTTCTTCCTGTTTTCTCGATTGATCTGTGTTCAGTTTTTCAAGGCCTATCCACTGCGTCAATTTATAACTAAATGTGAGGGGGGTGCGATGGGGAGGTTCCCTTGTGAGAAATCGCGGTAGTATCAGAATCATTATATAAAATGTCATACACAGTGCAGCGAATGTAAATGATCATGCTTGCTCAAAAGCTGGATGTAGACTGAGAGTGTGTAGTAAATATTTAGTTTTAGCATACCAAACGCTTGGCGTCGTTAAGACACATTGAATGATAATTATGAATATGGAACATTTTCGTTAATGGTTAACAATGAATTTTGAAGTTAAATATCTTTGAAGCTCTTTTTAAGAAGTTACTTTTTAAATAAAAAATTACACCCTGATTTAGGATCATTCTCTGTATAATTGCAATGTAAACATGTCTATGGATTTATATTTGTGCTTCAGCATTAAACAAAACGCACTAATGTAGTTTGTTACTACTGTGGTGCCACCTGTTGGCTGGCTGTAATATCTGCCATTTTTATTACACAATATCAGTCTGTATGCAGCTTTTAAGCGACCATGAGTATTTTATTTGATGCACTTTGTGTAATATTGTACACAGGTTGTTAAAAAAAAGTGTCGAATACGTTGAGGGGTGGTAGTAGGGAAACAAGAAAAATAAGTCCAATAAATGCGGGTCCGGAAGCGCATGCTTTCCGAGGTGAATGCAGGTTTATAGGGACGGCTGCGCGATACTTGGCACAGTCGTTGTGGTGTCGCTCCGTCATGTGTGTGGGCAGGGTATTTTGACATCTTACGCACACTACTCTACCTACCATTAGGTGGTCTGCAGTCAGTTGTGTGGTTCGAGTCACGTTGTAGGCTAGTTTAATTTTTGTCGTGTTTATGTGCCTTGTTTTACAGTACCGTCAATCCTGGGTACGTGCCGTGCTGTTTTACGTTGTTCCAGACGCGGATTCACTGATGTGTTGACTGTTATTGCGTTGTTTGTCCGAACAAATGATGTAGTACACTTACATTTTCTCGCTTCCACCACTTGTTATGAACTGAAAGCTGCTACTCGACGGGTTAAATGGCGGTTCTGGTACTCTGCTGTAGTTCAGCAAATGGACGTAGCCTGCGAGCCCGTGCCCTCTACTCTGAGAAATATCCACTGCGTAGAATGCGCTCTGATAAGCTGTTGGGCAGACATTTCCAGCGTCTGGGGGACACAGGTACCATTGCACCTCGGGGGACCGACAGTGGAAGGCCCCGCACAGCCCGCACGCATGACGTAGAGGAATGTGTGCTACGTTCGGTGGAAAAAACTCCTGGGACCAGTGTGCGATGATAAGCAGCAGTAGTAGAAGGCGTGTCTCACTCTCTTATCGGGGCGGTGCTTCATGGTTGGTGCATCCATATCTTCCAGAGAGCGTTCAGGCCTTGAGGCCACAAGATCATCATCGCAGACGGCGAGTCTATCAATGGCTGTTGCAAAAGTGTACCGCAAATTCACTGTTCACATCCAAGATTTTATTTACCGACGAAGGAGATTCACAAGAGAGCCGAGCGGTTCTAGGCGCCTCAGTCCGGAACCAAGCGGCTGCTACGGTCTCAGGTTCTAATCCTGCCTCGGGCGTGGGTCTGTGTGATGTACTTAGGTTAGTTAGGTTTAAGTTCTAAGTGTAGGGGACTGATGACCTCAGATGTTAAGTCCCATAGTGCTTGGAGCCATTTGAATTCGCAAGAGATGGTGTTGTGAATGTGCATAACCAGGATGTGTAGACAGATGTAAATCTCCAAGCAATTCAGGAAAGAGGGCATCAACACTGATTCTCAGTCAACGTATGTGCAGGCGTACTTAGCGATAGAGTAATGGGGAGTTACGTGCTATCACAAAAGTTAACTGGGGCGCATTATCTGGACTTTCTCATTAATGTATTGCCTACCGTGCTGGAGGCTGTGCCATTGCAGCAACGAACACAAATGTGGTTCATGTATGATGGCGCACCAACGCACTTTTCTCGCAATGTGCGAGAACATCTCACGCAGACAACTCAGGACCGCTGGATTGGTGGGAGTGGGAGGCAGACCTTGGCCATCTTGTTCCCCAGACCTCAGTCCGCTAGACCTTTCGTTATGCGAACACTTGAAGGAATTGGTCTTAGCCACGCCAATCAACTATATGGGGACACCACAAGGTCACGTCTTCAATGCGTGCCAGCAAATACAACAGCTGGCTATACTTCAAAGGGTGCGTCATTTCTTATGCCGGATGGCAGAGGGGTGCATTATCATGAATGGCTGCCACATTGAACACCTTCTGTAAACACGTGTTTATCGCAGAAAGCATGCATTTCCGGACCCATGTTTCTTGGACCTGTCTCAGAAAGCATGCATTTCCGGACCTATGTTTATTGGACTTGCATTTATTGTTTCAATGAGTACTACCACCTCTCAAATTATTCGACACTTTTTTTAACGTCCTCGATAATGGGTGTTTTAATTTTGACATGCCGCTATACTATTCCATGCATGTTCTTGGACTTCTTCTTATAATGTGACCCAAATTGTTGTACAGACGGACAATTTTCTTTGAAGTGTAGCGCATAAGATACGTTATGGATCCATAATTTGTTAAAAATGTTACGTAGATATCTCACATCCAGTTTCGTGCTTACTCGGTTTATGCTTTACAGATCCGAAAATGGACTAAAGTTTGCCGAAACCGGTAATCTGAATCAATTCTCTGTTAAAGCGACCGTAGCTTTTTGAAATTCTATTTTCATATCAGTCAAAATGGCCCCCCGTAGTGTAATAACGACTCACATTGAAAAATGATGAGTGAAATAGAAAAGTAACTAGCATCCAGGAAACTCATCACACAGAGCTGCTATAGATTTTTTTTTTCTTTTTTTTACCGGTTTCAGTCTGAGACCATCGCCTGGCCTGGTACGTGTACCAACGTTAAGAACACAAAAGTGCAACAGAACTTCAAACACGAAACGTCACATAGACAACGATAATACAAAAGCACTACTCACCGAAGAACTGGCCAATACAAATCACGTGTCATCCATGCAGAAACACTAAATCACACTATCAGGCTTATGAGCAATAGCAAAGTAGACCATCATTTTCCCGCGTCAGCATTTATCGTCACACACAATAACAAATAATAGAACACATGTAGTCAGGATACAACCTGAATAACCAAAGTACTCATAACCTCAAAGATCAAGTCACAAAGACGTCTAATCGATGTGAGTAGTAGAACACAATGGTAATTTCAAGATAATACAACGATACTACCAAACATTAGTATTCTAATTATGACTATTGAATCACGGAGGTTCTTTTTCATCCCGCATAATATTGCTCGGCACATACGTGTCTAAAGCGACACATCAGAATACCTGTGTCTTAATTTGCTGAGAAACCTCAAGAAGTCGTCACCTGTGTAACATCTGTGTAAGCCAAGGCTTCGGACAGGTTAACTGTAATGCATAAGATAATCTACCGTTGTGTTAATGCAGATACTGCCATGGGTTTCCATCTTGTGCAGTGACCATAGAGACCGTATCCTTGTTGCTTATGCACGTCCGTATGCCGTTGCAGCAGGCTTCCGTTGTGCAAGAGAAAAATACTTGACAGAACGGGGCTCGTCTCGGGGAAGAATGCCTCCAGCGGCCCATGAACTGAGTAGTTCCATCTCGCAGCCTACCTACCGTTTAGGTCGCTCTTGGGAGTGGCAGACCCTGACAGCGCTCCTCTTCGGACAACAGATTTATACGAAAGGAATTCAGTTCATCTCAAGTCGACGGACCATAGGCATTAGCAGCATCGAACGAGGTCGTATGTGCTATATTCTTGTACGCAGTACTCGCATTCTGTATTGGCGCTGCATTGCTGTTCCCAAACTGACTTATGCGTTCTGTAAACTTCAAATACATTAAAATATAAAATAAACTGTTTGTGTGGAACTGCTTTCACGAATTTTAATTGTGCTGCGTTAAGTGCTCTACGCTTTGTTTACTTCTCATTAAATTCGTCGGATGTCCGCCTTAGTTGCTGAGCGATCATCGTTTCTGACTGCAATGAGGAGGATCCGGGCTCAAATCACTTTAGTGCCAGGAATTTTTCCTCGGCGAGCAAGGAGAGAAAGATTCCACTCAGCTTTTTTGATGCCAAGTGAGGCGCTCTCGACCGCATCCAGTGTCTCCGCTGTCTGGAAAGTTGGCAACGGCGTGTAGAGCAAGGCGTTGGCGCTGTGCAACTCCATCCTCCTTCCGAATGACGCCACATGACAGGAAATGAAACTGCGGCCGGTATGCACGGTGTGGTTCGGTGAGGCTGATTGCGGAACTACTTTCTATGGTTCCGTACTTCAAACGATAAAAACGGAACCTTTATAGGATCACTTTGTTGTCCATCTGTTAAGACCCCTTTCCTCAGGAATGGTTAGAGGCCTCAAGTTGAAACTTATATCAATTACTAACGCCTACAGTGCGTTGGCGACGTAAGAAAGTTAAGCTTCTAAGTCAGTGTAATCAAAAGATGCTCATTAAAATCTATCCAGGGTGTTCCAGAAATGTTGTGACGAACTTCGAGGGGTTGTAGAGTGTGTCTTGAGAACCGAGTCGAGGATAGGAACCCAACACCACCCAACGCCGGCATTGGTGACCGAGCGGTTCTAGGCGCTTCAGTCTGGAACCGCCCTGCTGATACGGTCGCAGGTTCGAATCCTGCCTCGGGCATGGATGTGTGTGATGTCTTCAGGTTAGTTAGGTTTAAGTATTTCTAAGTTCTAGGGGACTGATGACGTCAGCTGTTAAGTCCCATAGTGCCCAGAGCCATTTGAACCATTTTTTGGACCCAACGATGCTATAGAACATCGAAATTATAGGTGCCAACACCTGACGCTAAGCCACCCCTTCGGCAGCAAACGTGACTTTGTACACTGACTGGCCATAGGCGGAACGTCTCGCACTGTTGTTTTTTATTCAGTGACTGCGGCTGATTAGCAGCGGAGAAGATGGGGAGCTAGCTGCTGCGTGGACAGGCCTTGTCTCCTATGAATGCAGCGCTTTCTTGCTTTGGTGGATGACAGTTTCAGTCATGGGTTTCCATCTGCACTTTATCTTTCACCTGTAAATGAGAAAACGGCAGAGATTTTTGTTGACTGCAGGAGAAAAATAAACTGCAGGTGGAAACCTGTGTCCAAAACTATCACCTATCAAGGCAACAAAGCATTGCACACATAGAAGGCGTGTCTACACAGCGGCTAGCTCCATCTTCTCTATTGGCGATAGTGGCAATCAGTCGCGATCGCTGTATAACAATCAACAGTGCGAGATGTTCCGCCTGCGGTTCGTCAGCATACACTGTCACTTTCGCTGCCGAAGGGGTAGCCTAATGGCAGGCGCCGGCACATCTAATTCCGATGCTCTGTAGTGTCGCTGGATGACGTTTCTTGACAAGGGTTCTTATCTTCGATTTGTTTCTTAAGATGCCCTCCACAATGCCTCAATATTTCTGGGACACCCTGTAAATGAACTATCTTTAAACATAATTAAGATATTTCTGGGACACCCTGTAAATGAACTATCTTTAAACATAATTAAGATATTTCTGGGACACCCTGTAAATATAATTAAGTCTGTATGGAACCCTCAGAGCGTGAGTCCTATTCGCACTTGTCCGGTTTTTATTTACTTTCATGTATAAATTAACTCTCATTGAAACAGTGCATGATGAATGTGTAAGATTTGTGACAAACACAAAAAGCAGACAATGAGCAGGGCAATGGCATCGCGAAAATTTGAGACATCCAACAACAGGTCAGGAATGGAACGAAGATTGCGGTAGTTGTTGTTTTTTTTTTTTTTCAATT
The DNA here is from genome assembly GCF_023898315.1 of Schistocerca nitens. NCBI lineage: Eukaryota > Metazoa > Arthropoda > Insecta > Orthoptera > Acrididae > Schistocerca > Schistocerca nitens. The sequence continues at coordinate 354,744,586 of NC_064618.1, read as the reverse complement.
TACTTGTCAGTATGTGGCCCACACAAATATGTTCATTTCCAAAGGACCGTAGTTCCACTGATTAATGGGGTGGTGCTGTGAACATCCTGCGATGGGGCGGTGCTGTGAACATCCTGAAATGTCGTGACTTCACCTTTGCATCTCGAATCTCTCAAGTGTGAAAAAAGTGTGTTGAATGTGTCGTAGAGAGGCGTAGCGAAAACAGCCGTAAGCGGCAATCACGACGCGTCCACCAGCGCTTTACTTCCAAAGACAGGTTGCCGTAAAAATATCGTCGATTGGTCCGCCTGCCGGTAATCTCGGCGCGCGATTTTTTTGTGGCGTTTTACGTTAATTAATTAAACTCACGATTTCAATTTAGGATTTAATTAGCGGGGATAATTCAGCTCGCGGCGTGAAAAGCTGGCGCCGGAGAGCGAGGTACGCCGCGGCCTTTACGTAATGGAGTGAGTGCACCCGATAGAGCCGTTTGGCGGCTGCCGACCGGCCCACAAGAAAGCTGCTATTACCTGCCGAGCGTACACGCTGTTTATAGCGTGGCGAAACGTTCACTCGCATGGCGGTTATTACGCTACGGCTAACCACTAAACTTGCGACACGGCTATGAAAGACTTTTTTTTTCTAAGTTGAAATAAATACCACATACTCATTGTTTCCCTCGTCTATAGAAGTTCTGCAACATCAGGCACCTTACAATATCAAGCGTGAACTTAATTATCTGGATCTATACAGCGGCTCTGTGAAAGGCCTGAAGGACTACTTTCTATAGCTACCAAATTACGTATGGATGGTAAAGAATACGAAAAATTAGTTTGTACTGCCATGAACAAGTTACATCTTAAGCAAGAGTTCACCGTCTCAGTGCATGCATTACAACGTAAATCGGGAAACGTTGTCGCTAACCGAGTTGTTACACTAAGTGATCAAAAGTATCTGGACACCCCCAAAAACATACATTTATCAAAAATGGTTCAAATGGCTCTGAGCGCTATGGGACTTAACATCTGAGGTCATCAGTCCCCTAGAACTTAGAACTACTTAAACCTAACTAACCTAAGGACATCACATACATCCATGCCCGAGGCAGGATTCGAACCTGTGACCGTAGTGGTCGCGCGCTTCCAAGCTGTAGCGCCTAGAACCACTCTGCCACTTCGGCCGGCCATACATTTATCATACTAGGTGCATTGTAGTGCCACGTACTCCATATCAGCGACCTCGGTAGTCATTAGACATCGTAAGAGAGCAGAACGGGGTGCTCCGCGGAACTCACGGGCTTCGAACCTGGTCTGATGATTGGGTGTCACTTGTGTCTTACGTCTGTACGCGACATTTCCACACTCCTAAGCATCCCTAGTCCCACTGTTTCCGATGTGATAGTGAAGTGGAAACGTGAAGGAACATGTACAGCACAAAAGCGTACAGGCCGACCTCGTCTGTGGACTGACAGAGACAGCCCACAGTTGAAGACGGTCGTAATGTGTAATAGGCAGACATCTGTCCAGACCAAACTGCATCAGGATCCACTGCAAGCACTATGACAGGCAGGAGATGAGGAAACTTGGATTTCATGGTCGAGCGGCTGCTCATAAGCCACAGATCACGCCTCTGAATGCCTAACGTCGCCTCGCTTGGTGTAAGGAGCGTAAACATTGGACGATTGAACAGTGGAAAAACATTGTGTTAAGTGACGAATCACGGCACACAAATGGCAGGGCCTGGGTATGGCGAATGCCAGGTGAACGTCATCTGCCAGTGTGTATAGTGCCAACAGTAAAATTCGAAGGCGGTGGTGTTACGGTGTGGTCATGTTTTCCGTGGAAGGGTCTTCAACGCCCCTTTTTGCTTTGCGTGGCATTAGAACAGCACAGGCCTACATTGAAGTTTTAAGCACCTTCTTGTTTTCCACTGTCGAACAGCAATTCGGAGATGGCGATTGCATCTTTCATGACGATCGAGCAGCTGTTCATAATGCACGGCCTGCACAAGGTCCTGATCTGTCCCGTTGAAATGTGGCCTGTAGAGATGCCTGAAGCAGGGGGAGTACCTCAGGCTCCACAACCTCCGTTAGGTACCGGTTGCTGTTCAAAGTGCACGCAATACGTACGAGGCGAAATCGGTTGTTATAACCAATGGCGCCGCAAACCATCAATCCTGGTGTTTGTCCGCTATGCCGCTCCACAGTGCATCCTTCCAGGTTGCGCTCACCACATTACCGCCGGACATGTATGCGGCCACCACTGTAGGACACGTTGAAGCGGGACTCATCCGAAAAGATTACGTGTTGCCACTCAGCACCCCAGTGACTTTGCTCACGTGGCCATTGCAGTCGGAGGAGCTTGTGGTTTCTGGTCAATGGAAGCCGACGTAATGGCATGCGTGCAACCAGTCCACACTGCAACAGACGGCGACGAACCGTCGATGCAGACAAGTTCACACCTGTTGCAGTGCTCCAGCGACGAGCCAACACTGTGGATGACGCTGTACTGTCCGTAATGGCCATGCGGACAAGATGACAGTCATCCCGTGCTGTGGTCATGTTCCGTGGTCCAGTTCCAGCTCGTCGCTGCGTACGACCTTCTTCTATCCACTGTTTCCACACACGCACCACTGTCGTAGCAGCATGCCCTTTGTGAGCCGAAATGTCACGGTATGACAACGCCGTTTCCCGGAGACCGATCACTCTGCCCCGTTTGAACTCGCTCACATGCCGATATGGCTCCCTTTGACGTCGACGAGGTATACCGGCACTCACTGTATTGTTTCCACCTTGTTGAACAGCTCTGCGCCGACTACACTAGGCGCAACACCGACCCTGTCGGACTGACACGAGAGGGCTCTGCTCGGCCTACGTGTACCCCATCTCGCTGCAAAACGTATCACGTATTGGTTGCACACCCGTCGCCACTTCCACCAAGTGTGGCGCTATTCGGATAATTCATTCTCGGTGTTGCACTTTTAACAAACGGCAGTGTACATACGCTGTCCAATCAAATTAATTTGGCCACCCGCGTAAAGCATGTATAACCACCTTTTGCAGCGCGGACCGCTCCGAGGGCCAGTGAGGTTCTGGAAGGTGCCGACACATGTGGAGCCTTGCTGTAGACAGCCGCACTAGATTTCTCTGTTGATGACCCATGCTGCGTACGGCCTGATCGATGCGCTCCCACAGATTATCGATTGTGTTTTAATCCGGGGAGTTTGCTAGCCAGGGGAGTGCGGTAAATTCATCCCGGTTCTCTTCGAACCACACACGTCCACTGTGAGCTGCATGACACATTGCATTTAGGGGTCGGAATGATCCCCAAGGATAGATGTATTCTTGCGTTGATCCTTTGTACTATCCAGAATGGCGAGATCACCAATGGAATGCCACCAAAACATTCCCCAGACCATAAAGCTCCCACCAAAATATTCCCCAGACCATAAATCTCCCTCCTCCGTCCTGGACCCTTGCAGTGTGTTTGCTTTCAGACGTTTCATACCGCACACGCCAACGCTCAGCACAGTACCGCCGGACATGTATGCGGCCATCACTGTAGGACACGTTGAAGCGGGACTCATCCGAAAAGATTATATGTTACCACTCAGAATCCCAGTGACGCTTTTCACGTGGCCATTGCAGTCGGAGGAGCTTGTAGTTTCTGGACAATGGCTTTGAACCATGTATCATGGTCAAACCAAGGTCAGGTTCATTTTTGCAAAAGGCAACCCCTATTTTTTGTTCCATATTCGTGTTCTACGTGAAAAAAATACGCATTGTTTGTAGGGAACATTTTTTTTCGAAAAACCAATGGTTTGTCGCCAGGGGGCACTTCATTGTAACATATGTCCGATGGAGCATAAAACATAATTCATCTGAAAAGGCCACCTGTTGCCACGGAGTGGACGTCCATTTGCGGTATTTTGGCGTGCAAATTCCAGCCTTCGTCGCTGACGAACAGTAGTCGGCATAGGCACCTACTACGGAGGCCCTGGGCGGTCATTTGCTCAGCAGTTGCACGTTTATTCGCGTGTACGCGTCTCTGCAGCTGTTGCTTGCCTCGTCTTCTGTGGCCCGTGGTGTAGTACAGTTGCCTCGGCGCCGGTTCAGGATGGCGCAATTTGCCGTGAGCGATCTACTTTGACCACGGTGGCAAACGAACAGCTTATTATTTTAGCCGCTTCGGAAATGCTTCCACCCTTGATCGAAAGCCAATGATCACTCCCCTTTCGGACGTCAGATAAATCGCCCCGCTTGCATCTCCCCCCCCCCTCCTCCACCCTTGCACGCTTTATACACTCTCCACTGCCGGTGCTGCCACCCCGCTATCTGTTAGTAGTTATTGCACGTTGGCGTCGGTCATAGAGGGTGGTCCCATTAATGTGACTGGACCGTATATAAAGTGTCTGGTTGGCGCATTTCTTCAAGTAGTTTCATCTATAGCCACGGGGCTCAGCCAATATTATCAAGGACAAAATAATCGGTTCAAAGATTTGATCCTTCGGCAGCATTGCTTGCACACACTGTTAATGCTGGGCGTGTAACTGCACGAACCAACACAATCTTTTCAAATTATACTGTGCGAACAAATCGAACCGTGCCCACTTCCTGTGATTTGAATGACGTGACACAGTTTCCATTAATCGCTATACTGGGTGTCTCATTTTAATCTATATCGGCCGATATCTCTGGAGCGGCACAATTCTGCAAAAAAACTATCTAGTAAAAGTTGCAATGTTTGAAAGGGGCATGGGATCGTTACCTCGAATTGACCTAGAACCCTGTTTTCAAGGTCAAATCAAGGTCAGGTTAATTTTTGCAAAAGGTAACCCCTATTTTTCTTCCATATTCGTGTTCTACGTGAAAAAACATGCATTGTTTGTAGGGAATATATTTTTTTCGAAGAGCCAATGGTTTGTCGCCAGGGGGCACTTCATTGTAACTTTCCCAGGTTACCAGTATGTCGAGAACGAAGCGACAACAGGTAAAATTTTCAAGTTGACGGAAATTTCACCAATGGACAGAGTTCAGAAGCCATACAAGATTTTCATTGAAAATTTTTCCCGATCTCGCTTCGTTCTCGAGATACTGGTAACATGGTAAACTTACAATGAAGTGCGCCCTGGCGACAAACCATTGGTTTTCCGAAAAAAATGTTCAGTAGAAGCAATGTACTTTTTTCTCGTAGAATGCGAACATGGAATAAAAAATAGGTGTTACCTTTTGTAAAAATGAACTTGACCTTGGTTTGACCTTGAAAACAGGATTCAAGATCATTTCGAGGTAACCATTCCATGACAGCCTTCAAACCTTACAACTTTTACTAGAGAGGTTTTTTGCAGAATTGTGCCGCTCCAGCGATATCGGCCGGTATAGATTAAAATGGGATGCCCTGTCGGGATAGGAAAACGCCTGTTGCTACATTTCTCCTTGTACATTCGTACGTTTTGCGAAAGCTACCTTCTGCTGCACCTTACATGTAATCATATGAGTGTGAAACGCGCCATCTTCAGCAAACGGCCTTGAGCGGCAACGAGTGACAAACTTTGCCGCGGACCCATCCCAGAAGACTGCGTGTTTTTTGAGGTAGCGCGACGGCAGGCAGCTGTTGAGAAACATAACAGTTCACAGACACGTGCCTTATTGAAATCCTCTTGCAGTTTGAAATATTAACTTCCGGTTACTGCTTCCTTAGCTCAGATAAGAAGACCATGGCTGCCGATACAACGCAGCCTTCCTTTGCCATATAAACTTTAGTAATAGGCGCCTTACTGCTATGTACAAGTTACCTTCGATCGTAAATATTGAGTCTGCTCCGGCTTTTATTGTAAAGCCTTGGCCCAAAAGCGTATAATTAACATACATTGCAATATCCCTCTTTTCAGACCTGTGGTATGCAGTTAAAAAAAAGTACATCGTTATGTTTTAATGATGCAATTATTTCAGTATCCTAGTAGAAAAGTAAAATTTTAAGGAGTATTCATCACTAAGCTTCCTCGATTTCTTGCGCCGTTTATGGAACATTTTGGATGTGTTCTGCCTGAGATATTGTAGCGTAGGTGGACATGTGCGTTCTTCGTAAATATGAGTTGACTGGTACCGGGGGAAGTGACACCAGTGATAAGACACTAGACTCCGATTTGGGAGGACGGTGGTTCAAGTCCCCATCAACCCATCAAATTTACGTTGCACATGGTTTTCCTGAGGCGAAATCTGGGCTGGTTCCTTTGAAAGAGCGGTGCCGATTTCCTTTCCCAATTCGAGTTCGTTCCCCATTTGGAGTTTGCGCTCCGACTGTGCTGGCTCCTTCGTTGACGGGACCTTTGATCCTAATATTCTTTCCTTCCTACAGATTAACTGGAATATAATGCCATTGAAAATTCTTTATTTTGAACAGTTTTGTATGAAGAGCCTGCTTCTTCATTTTAAGAGTTAAGAAATGGAATCGAAACATGATTCTGCTTCTGAAGAAGATTCGCATCAGGGACGTCTCAAAACTGCAACGGCAGATGGAAAAATCAACGATATGCTCACTATGGCATCGTTCGATCGGAGATTAAAGCATACGAAATCACTGATTAAAGACGTAGGAAATAGCTGTAATGTGAGAAAAAAGAATACTGTATATTTTCCACGAAGAATTATCTTTGTAAAATGGTTGCTGCATTGCTTGAATGCCGACGAAAAGAAAAGCACAAGATAATATTCGACTCCTATTAAACAGGTTCCAACTAATGCCGTGGGTCAAGTTGTTGCTACGGATAAAACGCCAGCCCAGCATTACAGGCCGGAATGGAAACAGCAATTAAAGCAACGAGTGGCGGAATGTGGGGCTGCAGCAAAATGGACGATGTCTTTCATCTGTGAGAAATGTGTTTCCAGGAATCCAAAAGGTATTCCTCCTTAGCTTTCAAAGAATAAAAATTTAGCTGTCGAATATTGCAAAAAGCAAAAAGACCAACAAGATGAAAAAGCATAGGGAAGAGGCTTGGATAGCAAAAAAGTTGCGCCAATCCACCAAGGTGATTTGTTACTGTAATTAATTGGAGATAACTGTTGGAATATCAGCCTTATTCGGCAGATAATGCAGTCGTGGATGGGTGTCTTACACACCCTCTTGAATCGCATTTCAGAGATGGAACCAACGCACTGAAAATGTGTCCTGTCGTTAAAGGGAAACTCGTGGAGAAGAAAGAGCTGCCGGGCTGCGTAATTCTCTCTTTCCGCTCGGTGCGACGTCACTTTTTGTTTGTTTTTTAATCTTTCATTCCCTCTCCTGAAGAAAGAGAGCGGCTGATGATAGAGCTTATGCTCTTTTCAGTTACAGGTTCTGTTTGAACTCTGTTTATTAGTAACTGTGGAGAAAGGAGCAATTTCTTTTTTGTCTACACTTCTTTTTTATTTTTATTTTTTAATATTTGTTCATTTTAATTCTGAGGAGGTGTGGTATAACCATACCATTCGTATTACAGGGGTGGGAAACTCTTCCAATATCTCCCCTAGGATTATTTTGTGGACTATAGGTGTGATTGTTGTTTTCCTAGGTTTACTTCTTGCCTTTCTTATAAGAGGTGTTTGATGTTCCTGGTTAGTCCTGTTTGCAGTTCTATTTTGTTATAGCCATTGCCTGTTTTTGTGCATTGTGCTGTGGTATGTGGCAGGTAATTGTACTGGGAAAATTGACAATTAAGTTTGCATCTTTAAGTAAAGCTGCCGTCATTGCATTGGTATTTAATTTCTTCAGTGTGATTTTACTAGCAAATTCGGTGAATAGATACTTTAAAGGTTTCATATTGGCTATTTATTATGTGGCATTGTTCTGTATAATTGTACTAAATCTTGTAGCTATTCTTAAGATTCTTCGTATCGAGTTGAATAATCTCTTTCTTCGGTTTGGGTTAGCCGTCCAGACGGGCGCTGCACATTCGAGAATTGGTCTAATGAAGGTCTTGTATACGTATGAACTAACTTTTTTTTAAAGCTCTGTAATGGGTCCATTAATTAATATTAAGAACCCCACTTGTTGTCCTGCTTTTGCTATTTTGCCTGTGTGAGGTTTCCAGAATAGTGTAGTGGCCACACTCAGTTCAAGATATTTAGCTTTCATTTTTAGTGTTATTTTTTGCCCCATAACTGAAGTTTTCCGTCTGCTCTTGTTTGCTTTTTATTTTGTTGTATAATTTTTGTGCCTGATTTGACGAACAGACTTTTTTGGGCATTATGTTTTATGAACCACAGGCTGAACCCCATTTTGCTATTTTGGTGATTTAATGCATGTTCTTTTGTTTTATACATTCTGTTGTCTTTTCGTGGCACCAGTACACAGTCGCGTCTCCGTATAACGCTAAACGATCGTTCCAGTGAGCTAGGCGAAGAGCAGTGGTAGTGTATATATTATATAGTAAAGGAGATAAGATGGCTTCTTGCGGCACTCCAGCTTCCTGGATGAAAAACACTGAATGATTGTCACGTTTGTACATCTAAGAAGCATAACCAGAAAACTTAAGATTGGATACTTTACATCATAACTGTAAAAGTATCCAGCTTGCTTCAGGACCCTTACAGTATGTATCAAAGAGGCATCGCTGTGACCGTTGAAATTAATGTACGGATAAACCGCCACCGGTTGCTTATTATTCGAATTATTATTAACATCACTCATGAGACGCGGGAATCTTGAGATTTCCCTAATGGCAATACGTACTTCTTCTTCTTCTACTACTACTACTACTACTACTACTACTACTACCTGGCCTCAAAGCGCGTCTCCATGGGGTCTTCATGCTATTTCGGATGTGACAGTGTTAGCGGCGGAGTGACCGCATGCCCTTGCTGAAGCCACCACGTCTCCTTGGGACAGAATACGTCTGCATCGAGTGTTAATTTCATATGGTAGTGTGAGAACGTTTTTTAAATGCTTGCGAATCGTGTGACTGAGGCGGTACTTGGACACTAGCCTGGTATTCACCCAGTAGAATGTGGGAAACCGCCTAAAAAACACATCCAGGCTGGCCGGCACACCAACCCTCGTCGTTAATTCGCGGGGTGGATTCGATCCGGGGCCCGGAACCAAACGCTTTTACGTGCTCGGCTATGGCAATACGCTAAGGGTACAAAACCCCGCACACCCTCACCGTAAGGCTTATATTACTGAAACTGCTTGAATTTTAATTGAAAGAATAACCTCTCATTAGTGAGACAATGAATTACTAATGAATGATAGCGTAATAAATTCCATTATAACAAGGGACGTCACCGACATTAAAGACCAAAGGTCTCGTACGACGCGAAAACACTTCAAGGGGACTGAATTTGAAACAAACTGTCAAGATTATCAACTTTTTGCTGATCAAAGATATAAGGAGACACTAACAAGGAACCACAGGGCACTCGGAGTTTCGTTATTTTTTAAGTTTATGGTACGTGCGGATTACAATTGAAATACCAAATGCCGGGCGGAGTGGCCGAGCGGTTCTAGGCGCTACAGTCTGGAACCGCGCGACCGCTACGTCGCAGGTTCGAATCCTGCCTCGGGCATGGATGTGTGTGATGTTAGTTAGGTTTAAGTAGTTCGAAGTTCAGGGGACTGATGACCTCAGCTGTTAAGTCCCATAGTGCTCAGAGCCATTTGACCCAATATCAAAATGAAAATTTTTCATGAGCCGCATGGTTCTACCAGTCGCTTTTGATTGGTAACAGCTGAATCGCTGTCTGGGTTTTATTTTTGCTTAGTGCGAATACCTACTGCAGTGACTAGGAATCCAGCAAGCTCGGTTCGCTAGACAAAGAATCAAACAATTCGTATTAATGAGTTTTATTACAACTAATTAAATACAATACTTAACTTTAGCAATTACACAGATGTGTCGCAAGCGAAGGGCGATATACGAAAAAATCAGCCTTTGCAGTGACTGCTTATCTCTAACTGACAAAATTCTGTCCTGAACTGCTATCGAAGTGCATAACGTTGACGCTGGTATCCTAAGTGGCTATTCTTGAAGCTGCTATCGAAATGTGTCATCACCAGTCGGTCGCGGCGCCTATGTGCTCTTCACATAGGGGCCGCTGCTGTCGCGTTGTCGTCCTGGAGGGAGGTCCGGTCAGCGTGCGATTGGCTGATTTCTTCTCACAGCCTTCTCATCGCTGTCGTTCCCGACTGGCGTACCGGCGCTTCACTTTTCGCACACCTACGTCATTTATGTATAAATTTCGATTTACACACTCTAAATAAAAACGGAAAAAAGAAGAAGAAAACCAGAACACCCCGAAGAAATTATCAGAATGGGGCGGAAATAGGGAGACATAGTGTACATTGTAATGGTTCTTTATTTACGTGACCATTACGGCACTTCAACCCCAGTTCTCGATACCAGTAATATCGTACTACTTTTCTGCGAAGTAACAGACATATTTTTGTGACAATATTCACATTTGGTTTTATTAATGTATAGGTACTCCGATGTATCGATATATTACAGTGATATGGTTCTTGTGTGTATTCATTTCTGTGAGACTGTCATAATCTTTGACTTACTTGTAACCGTTGTGGCGCGAATGCGCACAGAGCAGTCTTTGTTTCACTTTGCTGAAGTTGTTATTTCGCTTTGTAAAAGAACAGTCAAGTCTTGTGTTTGGTTTAAGTGGAAATTAAATATATGAAGATTGATACAAAACTGTTTTCTTGATGATGTGACAATTAAGAAGAAGTATATGTGAATTTACAAGAAATTTAATAAAAATGTGGATCGTGAACACCAAGTCAAAAAGTATTTCTACCATACCATTGTCCTGATCTGGGATTGTTTGATCATTAAGAATTTACGATCTGGATTTTCTAGCAGTCAAAGTGGAATCACCCTAGAATCAACAAGATGAGCCATAACAACTTCGACGAAATCTACGTGGGAATCCATTCAAGATAAGTGCCAAAATTAATGACTTTTTTACAGTGACTTCATTATTTCCATTCTGACGATACCATCCACGGTCAATAATTTTATTGTTGCCCGATAAAGCGAACAATTGCTGCGTGAGTAACATTATTAATCTGATTTCTAACCTACTTTGCAAATGGTGGTATTGTTAGAACATGTACAGACAAACAAATGATTACGATTACGGGAAAATTTGATGATTTATTCAAGAGAACGATCTTCACAAATTGAGCAAGTCAGTAAAGCGTTGGTCCACCCGTGGCCCTTACGCAAGCAGCAGTGGCTTGGCATTGACTGATGGTTGTTGCATGTCCTCCTGAGGGATAACGCATCAAATTCTGTCCAATGGGCCTGTTAGATCTTCAAAATGCCGATATGCTGAAGGACCCTGCCCATAATACCCCAAACATCCTCAATTTGTGAGAGATCCGGCGACGTTGCCGGCCAAGGTAGGGTTTAGCAAGCACGAAGACAAACAGCAGAAATTATCTCCATTCTTGCGGGGTATGTATGCAGATGTAGAGTAAGTGGATGCTGAGCACGTAGGAGCTGTATATTAAAGCAGAATATAGGATAGGTAGTAGTGATTTGTCGGTACTGGTCAGGGACTTAGTGGAGTACTCGCAGTACTGAAGCACGCGTCGGAAGCCCGTGCGCGCGGCGCGGCTCGCAGCAGGCCGCGCAGGGATCAATGTACGCGCGCGCGCCTCAGGCTGTGGTTGCGGCGCTGGCGAGGCGTCCCGGTTGCGGACGACGAATGCAAATACACAGGCAGCTTGTCGCGCCCCGTGGCGCGGATAACGAGATGCTGCTAACGAGCAGACAAGCCTGCCTCGGCGCCAGTGCACATTGTTCTCGGCGAGGGGTGATCCCCGCCAGCCGCAACTTTTGTCCCCCGCCGTAGCGCGCCTCCAGTAACCGCCAAACAAACCGGCCGGCCGAGTTGCGGAAGAATAGCCCGTGTGTGTGTCCTGTCTTTGCTCGCGTACACGCGTCGTCCGTCTTGCGAGCAAAAGACGTAACGAGAACATCGCGAATTAATTATATTTTTTCCCTTTGTCACCGTCACCGAATTCATCATTAGTATTGTGAATAGCCTCTTTGCTTTGAAAACTCGTGGTGACATTGTCTGGCGTTTCATAGTGAATCGACAAGGAGGACTTTTGCCAAGGTGATAACATTATACTAGCGAACAATCTGCTTTTCTCTACCAAGGTGTATGAAGCTAGAAAGAAGAACGGACAAAGGAGGTTAAAAGTATAAGAATCCGAATGCCTGTAACGCTGACAATGAAGAATGTCCCTGCTGCAAACTCATAGCACTTTACTCTCGTGATTATAACAAGGAACTATGCGTCAATAAGCGACAAACCTTTCTTAACTTTTCCTTTTACACGGAATGTGGAATCATTAATACCATCGTTATTTGCGCCGAGCACTTTCACCAGTGGTAGCAAACAATGGAAGGTACACCTCCCCCATTCATCAAACTGCGTCTCAGACCGAATCTCAAACCGCTGCGAGTTCGCGTACTCTGCTTACGTGCTGCAGGGCTTCAGCTTGCCTGCCTCTCTCTTCCTTTCCTGCTTCGCAAACCGAAGCTTGGCCTGGTCAGCGAGGTCACCAGATCTCTCGCCAGTTGGACACGTTTGGGAGACGATGAAGTGGGAACGTACTCTTTCTCCAGAGCCTGCAAGAACCACTGCTGAATTGCAAGAAAAGGCGCCAAGATGCTGGGGACAATCGCATGATGCCATTCGGCATCATCTGCGTATTAGAATGCGTTGCCGACAGAGAACGAGGGGGGGGGGGGGGGTTGTGTACCGATGGGACTTTTTTGACACTCTTTCTGTGACATGTGTTGTTTATTTGGGTTGAATTAGTTATCATACAGTTCTACAATGATGAACTACCTGCCACTTCACTTGTCAACAAAATGACTCTGTCCTTGAGGAGGTGTACTTAAAAGCGCTAGCGTTCGAGTAATAATTTCAAATTTCTGTTTCGCAATGCAGTTACGACAGGAGATCTAGCACTTTAGCCAAAAGAAACATGACAGTATATACACTACTGGCCATTAAAATTGATACACCTACAAAAAATGCAGATGATAAACGGATATTCATTGGACAAATATATTATACTGGAACTGACATGTGATTATATTTCCACGCAATTTGGGTGCATAGATCCTGAAAAATCAGTACCCAGAACTCTGGCCGTAATAACGGCCTTGCTACGCCTGGGCATTGAGTCAAACAGAGCTTGGATGGCGTGTACAGGTACAGCTGCCCATGCAGCTTCAACACGATACCTAAGTTCATCTACAGTAGCGACTGGCGTATTGTGACGAGCCAGTTGCACGGCCACCATTGACCAGACGTTTTAAATTGGTGAGATATCTGCAGAATGTGCTGGCCAGGGCAGCAGTCGAACATTTTCTGTATCCAGAAAGGCCAGTACAGGACCTGCAACATGCGGTCGCGCATTATCCTGCTGAAATGTAGTGTTTCGCAGGGATCGAATGAAAGGTAGAGCCACAGGTCGTAGCACATCCAAATGTAACGTCCACTGTTCAAAGTGCCGTCAATGCCAACAAGAGGTGACAGAGACGTGTAACCAATTGCAACCCATACCATCACGCCGTGTGATACGCCAGTATGGCGATGACGAATACATGCTTCCAATGTGCGTTCACCGCGATGTCGCCAAACACGGATGCGACCATCATATTGCTGTAAACAGAACCTGGATTCATCCGGAAAAATGACGTTTTGCCATTCGTGCACCCAGGTTTGTCGTTGATACACCAACGCTGGCGCTCCTGTCTGTGATGCAGGATCAAGGGTAACCGCAGCCATGGTCTCCGAGTGAAGGGTCCATGCTGCTGTAAACGTCGTCGAACTGTTCGTGCAGATGGTTGTCTTGCAAATGTCCCCATCTGCTCACTCAGGGATCGAGACGTGGCTGCACGATCCGTTACAGCCATGCGGATAAGACGCCTGTCATCTCGACTGCTAGTGATACGAGGCCATTGGGATCCAGCTCGGCGTTCCGTATTACCCTCCTGAACCCACCGGTTCCATATTCTGCTAACAGTAATTGGATCTCGACCAACGCGAGCAGCAATGTCGCGATACGATAAACTGCAATCGCGATAGGCTACAATCCGACCTTTATCAAAGTCGGAAACGTGATGGTACGCATTTCACCTCCTTACACGAGGCATTACAACAACGTTTCACCAGGCAACACCGGTCAGCTGCTGTTTGTGTATGAGAAATCGGTTGGAAACTTTCCTCATGTCAGCGCGTTGTAGGTGTCGCCACCGGCGCCAACCTTGTGCGAATGCTCTGAAAAGGTAATCATTTGCAAATCACAGCATCTTCTTCTTGTCGGTTAAATTTCGCGTCTGTAGCATGTCATCTTCGTGGTGTAGCACTTTTAATGGCCAGTAGTGTATAAACGGTAAATACAATTATATAACTAGTTATGCAGAGGCTAATCTTTGTGTGTTACTGTAGCGTAGTCTTTGCCTTGGTACAACCTTTATATTACGATTTTTGTTTTGTTTTTTGTTTAGTGAAAAGTACATAGTCGGAAGTAATTTTATGATGAACAACATATCTGTCCGCAGCTCGTGGTCGTGCGGTAGCGTTCTCGCTTCCCGCGCCCGGGTTCCCGGGTTCGATTCCCGGCGGGGTCAGGGATTTTCTCTGTCTCGTGATGACTGGGTGTTGCGTGATGTCCTTAGCTTAGTTAGGTTTAAGTAGTTCTAAGTTCTAGGGGACTGATGACCATAGATGTTAAGTCCCATAGTGCTCAGAGCCATTTGAACAACGTATCTAAATTTTAATATCATAACTATCTGTATTACATGGTTGGTGGAGATTTTATTGGACTTCTTATTTAGTGTGTGTGGTTTTTGTGTTCTTTAGTGAATATATAATTTAGCTGTAGACAAACTCAGAATCTCAGCGTGTTAGCACACCATCTACTAACGCTCAGCCACGTGGCGTATTTAATGATGCGGGATCTGCTGGAAGCCGTTGCACAGTCTGTTGTGGCTCAGTCATAGTCATCTCGTCCACCAGCTGTATGTCACTAAATCTAGCCTTCACACTTCGTGATTGATATTTGCATACGGACCCACAGCCTGTAGCGTTACATCTTAGCAGCTCAGCTTTGGACTGGCAGCTAACAGTTTTCGAATCGGAATGACTAAAGCGCTCTTTGGAGACGTGAGTGTGTGGCGGCGGGTGCTTCTCCGTGCTGTGTACCGGTGCAGACTGCAGCGCACGTTAACAAGCGGTCGGCCAGCCACTGGTTTTTGCCGCGGCCGGGCGAGGCGGGCGCACCGCGGTGTTTTTTGGTGGCTGGAGCGAGCGCGGCCCCTCTGTTGGTTTAAGATCGGCCTGAATACCTTTCCACAGAGTTCTTTTGGGGGGCCACATAGCTTGTCTCGCGAGGGCCTATTGTTCGATCGGGACAGTCTGTTCTCGTCGAGTATCGTGCGCCAGCGTGCCCTTTCTGAAGCGAGCGCAAGGCGCGTTAAACAAAGTGGCTAATAGCTGCCTAGCATGTATCACGTAGTCCATAATACAGAGGATTGAAACAGTCTGTGATTGCACCACGTGTCACTGACATTATTCTCGTAGATGGGATACGGTCTGTACCAGCGTTCAAAAAGATTTTGGCCTCAGAATAAAAATAAATGTAGTCTTTCTAAGTTTTGATTTTGTAAAAAAATCGTTTTGTACGAAAAATACACACTTTCTTATAGTTGCACAGACGGGTTTAAAATATCTTCAATAATTATAATTAATAATATTTCTAGCATTTGACAATGTTGACTGGAATACTCTCTTTCAAATTCTGAAGGTGTCAAGGCGAAAGGCAGGTGTCAAGGGAGCGAAAGGCTATTTACAATTATTTTGTACAGAAACCAGATGGCAGTTATAAGAGTCGAGGGGCATGAAATGGAAGCAGTGGTTGGGAAGGGAGTGGGACAGGGTTGTAGCCTCTCCCTGATGTTATTCAATCTGTATATTGAGCAACCAATAAAATAAACAAAAGAAAAATGTGGAGGAGGTATTAAAGTCCATGGAGAAGAAATAAAATTTTTGAGGTTCGCCGATGACATTGTAGTTCTGTCAGACAGCAAAAGAATTAGAAGAGCAGTTGAACGCAATGGACAGGGTCTTGAAAGGAGGGTATAAGATGAACATCAACAAAAGCAAAACGAGGATAATGGAATGTAGTCGAATTAAATCAGGTGATGCTGAGGGAATTGTATTAAGAAATGAGACACTTAAGGTAGTAAAGGAATTTTGCTATTTGGGGAGCAAAATAACTGATGATGGTCGAAGTAGTAGCCGGCCGCGGTGGTCTCGCGGTTCTAGGCGCGCAGTCCGGAACCGTGGGACTGCTACGGTCGCAGGTTCGAATCCTGCCACGGGCATGGATGTGTGTGATGTCCTTAGGTTAGTTAGGTTTAAGTAGTTCTAAGTTCTAGGGGACTGATAACCACAGCAGTTGCGTCCCATAGTGCTCAGAGCCATTTGAACCATTTTTGATGGTCGAAGTAGGATATACAATGTATACTGGCAATGGCAAAGAAAGCGTTTCTGAAGAAGAGTAATTTGCTAACATCGAGTATAGATTTAAGTGTCAGGAAGTTGATTCTCAAAGTATTTGTATGGAGTGTAGCCATGTATGGAAGTGAAATATGGACAACAAACAGTTTAGACAAAGGAGAATAGAAGCTTTCGAAGTGTGGTGCTACAGAAGAATGCTGAAGATTAGATGGCTAGGACGGCAACGGTGGCCGTGCGGTTCTAGGCGTTTCAGTCTGGAACCGCGAGACTGCTACGGTCGCAGGTTCGAATCCTGCCTCGGGCATGGATGTGTGTGGTGGCCTTAGGTTAGTTAGGCTTAAGTAGTTCTAAGTTCTAGAGGACTGATGACCTCGGATGTTAAGTCCCATAGTGCTCCTAGCCATTTGAACCATTTTTTTTTAGATGGCTAGATCACATAACTAATGAGGAGGTGTTAAATAAAATTGGGGAGGAGTTTGTGGCACAACTTGACTAGAAGAAGCGATAGGTTGGTGGTTGGTATGACATGTTCTGAGGCATCAAGGGATCACCAATTTAGTATTGGAGGGCAGCGTGGAGGGTAAAAATCGTAGAGGGAGACCAAGAGATGAATACTCTAATGGAAGACAAGTTTCTCCTTTGCAGGGAGAGGATTTGAAGCTTAAATTACATCATTCTGTTCATCCAAGTGTTGTAACTATGAACTTATTTTTGGAGAGGTCGCCTGTGAGAAGTACACCACGCATGTGAAACGATAGCCATGATTTTTTTCTACATATAGAATTGTTTTTGCTATCTTTGAAACGCTTTCTCTATTTGCCGACCATTGTTTCGGTTGCACATTCGCCTTTAGCTTGTGAGGAAAGATGCGTGTGTCACATTCTGTTCGACAGGTCGCTGAAACTGTATTCAGACAGGACACTGAGCACTGTTTAGTGGAATACTTTTTTGGCAGAATCCTTTGTCGTACACAATTCTGACTGTATAATGTGGAGGAAAGGGCCTGTCGAGACTTTGGCAACAGCAGCAAGCTTGCGTATCTTCAGCAGTCGATAACTGAGAACAGTATTGTCAATTAAATACAACTAACTAACTCCGACCGACTAGGCCATGAAGGCCCAACGGTAACGACGGGCAGCCGTGTCATCCTCAGACCACAGGCGTCACTAGATGCGGATATGGAGGAGCATGTGGTCAGCACACCGCTCTCCCGGCCACATGTCAGTTTACGAGAGCGGAGCCGCTACTTCTCAGTCAAATAGCTCTTCAGCTTGCCTCATAAGGGCTGAGTGCACCCCGCCTGCCAACAGCGCTCATGTAAGTGCTAGCCCAGCCCGATAGCGCTTAGCTTCGGTGATCTGACGGGAACTAATGTTACCACTGTGGCAAGGCCGTTGGCCCAATTAAATATAATCCTTCTGATTTTGTAGGAGAGGTGTGACGAATTAACCCTGCTCCCCCCCCTCCCCCTCCTCTCGTTATCACTGGGCAGGCGGCACACCAGAATCAACATTGCTAATGACAGGAAAACTGAAATTAAACAAAACATTTTAAAACTTGACACTGTTGTGACCATATTGAGAAGTAGAATTTGCAGCGAAAATTTTCATCTTAATTCCAAAAACTGGCCCCACAAGCTTTCTTACATTCCGAACTGTGATTGGGAGACTGTGAATCACTTCTTCAGCAGCGTTTTTGGTGGGCTTACACCGTCATTTTCAGATGGATCAGTCGAAGACGCTACAGTTTCATTTTCTGGATGCAGCCATTTGTCCCGAAGGCGATCCAGCAAAAGAAACCAGACTTCTGCACTCAAACACGGAACAACTCGATTTTAGATGCAACTCAGCAGACAAATATCCAGGAAGAAAGGTTTTAAATGTGAAATAACAACGAATGGTGCAAGTCTAGACCATTTTATACCGAATAACATAAAAATATATGAATACTAATGCTATAGGCGAACATTACTGGATTTCTTTCCTACTCATATGCATTAACTTAAAGATGAATCACACCAACTAGAAATTTTGTCCAAGTGACCTTGTATATTTCTACAGCCACTCAACGACGATACCTTCCCGTAGACCACAGCATCAACAGCAAAATGCCGCAAGTTGCTGCTCACTCTCTCCGTCAGATCATTTGTGTATATAGGATGAACATTAATAAAACCGAAAAGTTGCAGGAACGAATTCCTGACTGGAAGTGGAGGAAAGAAGGTCCTATGAACATTGGAAATGCGTCGTTGCTATGCTTGGTGGCACTGACGAATGATAGTTCCTATGACCACGTGCCGCGTGTTCCTTGTGTGTTGCAGGCTGTGTGATTGAAGCAGTGTACTGTAAGCAGCAGAATAGCCCGGTATTCATGTAGGATACAAGCCAAGATGGTGTTTGTGTACGGCCAAGCGGACGGAAACGGTCGAGGGGCAGCACGGCTATACCAAAATAAGTGCCCTCACACACACACCAACCACTTCACACAACATTTCAAGCTGTTTTTGGACGTTTGTGTAATGATGGGTCTTTTCAGACAGACGAATGTGGAGGGAGGTAGCAGACGGTGCGTATACCAGATCTGGACGGTCGGGTCCTAGGGGAACCGCAGTACAAGATCCGGCTATTGGCCCGCCAACATGGTGTAAGCCGAAGTACGATTATGTGTATCCTGCATGACAACCGCTACTATCCAAATCACCTCCAGCCCGATGGAGGCCGATCTGAACATTTGTTGTGACATGAATGCGATACAGGTCTATACTGTGTTCCGGGAAGATTTGTCGTCGTTGCACGCACATTGCCCATTTTCGCACACATGTTCATAAGACTTTTTTTGTCTCTTTCCAGTCAGGAATCCGTCCCTGCAGTTTGTCGGGTTTATTAATGATCACCGCATATAGAGAGTAGCAGTGGTCCTATCACTGTTCCCTGAGTCTCTCCTGGCGCTACCCTATGAGTACTCGCCGTCGAGGACCACGTTGTGGGTTCTGTTATATAAGGAGTTCTCTAGCCACTCCTGTCTCTGGGAACCCAGTCCATATTCTCGGACCTCCGTTAACAGTCTACAGGATGCTTATTGGTAATGCAGTTGACTTTACTACTTAGGACGATAGTTATTTACAAGAGAAGACTTATAACCGGGCGTAGAAACAAACTTTATTCAAATATGATCGATGACGTGATTCGTTTCGTGGTGTAGGGTAGGTGGCCGACGCGCTCTCCGTTATCACACATCGGCTCTCGATGGGAAAAGAAATGCGAAGTTGCGTCGTTGTGTGGGGAAGGCAGCACAAGACGTGGTGGCTGCTCCGCCGTGGCGTCAGCTGCTAGCAGGCGGGCGGCGAGCGTACCGGCCGTCTCGTCCTGCCAAGTGGTTTTTGTGTCCCACTCGACAACCTTTGTGATGGCAATCCAGTTATACCACTCCGGCCTTGGGAAGAACATCGAGCCAGTGTGGGCTAAGGCAAACAAGGCGACTGCAGTGAAACCAGCAGCTACTGGCTCATTGCTCATCGGGAAATGACGGGAATGACGAATTTCCCTATTGAGGGTCGCTTCTTCACCCACAGAACCTCATTGGAGTCAGGTGCGAGTTTATTAATAGCAAATGAGAGTGACCTACGTTGCGGGCAGATCGTTTGAAGAATACCCAGATTTATCAAACGTGTTGTTACCGAGCGATTCCCTTCGTTGTTAGGTCATGCTCACAGAGACTTTTTCGCAGATCTTTCTCTGCCGTTGAGAATAATCCTGAACTCTGATCATCATTAAGATGTATAGTCTGTAAAACACACTGAGTTAACCGACAATTGTACCTCACCACTCATTTGTAGAGAAGCGATGTCAGAAATCTCATCAGATCACCGATGTGAGATGTTGACGTTAAGAAAATGGTACATCGGCAGAGACGGTTAATGGATGGAGTTTGTGACAGTTCTGCTGACAAGGGGACTGTACGAACTTCCCCTCACCATCTGATTCACACTGTAAGGTACGACTAAAACATATGTAAACAAGAACACACAACCCTCAAACGCTTTTGAGAAAATCGTGTTTGAAAATTATAGGAGTGCTTATTATGTGATGGCAGAGAGTGTAAGTGAGATGGAACAAATGTTGGATGATCTAAACACAAAATTAGAAGAATATGGAATGAAGATTAACAAGAAGAAAACGAAAAGCATGGTAATTGGAGGAAAGGGGAGAAAATGCCGTATGATAATATGGGAAGAGAAAATAGAGCAAGTGAATAACTTCAATTACTTTGGAAGTGTAATAATGGATGATTTGTATTGCTCAACATAAATTACGAAAATAATTGCAATGGCAAAAGAAGGATTCAAGAGGAAGCAGAAATTACTTTGTGGACCACTAAACAAAGATCTGAGGAAAAGACTTGCCAAATATTACATCTGGAGCATTGCACTATATGGTGCGGAGACCTGGTCATTAGGAAGGAAGATGAAAGAAGATTGGAGGCACTAGAGATGTGGATATGGAGAAGAATGGAAAAAGTTAAACGGGAAGACCGGGTAAGGAATGAAGAAGTATTAAGAAGAGTTGGAGAAGAAAGAAACATGCTGAAAGTCGTCAGAAAGAGAAAACGGAACTGGATTGGACACTGTTTGAGGAGGGACTGTTTATTGAAGGAAGGAATAGAAGGAATGGTGGAGGGAAAAAGGGGAAGAGGAAAAAAGATATGAAAAGACTGGCTATGGACAGACAAATGTGGAAGAGGCTTAACCCATGACAAGACCTGCCGTAAGGCAGAATACCGTACATACATATGCTATACTCTCCATAAGGTCGCTAGTGTTCATAGAGACTGCAGCCGAGAGAGGAAGCACTTAGTTTCACAAGCGCGAGGTCTCTGGAGCTAATCTCGTTGCCGCTAGTTTTTTTCAGTCCCGAGTAATTCTAACAACAGATTTATTGTGACTGTGCAAAGTATTAGTACTTAGTAATTCATTTATTATTTTCCTAATCTTTAACATGAGAAGAGGAGAAACATTTTCTGTCTTAAGGAGACAGAAAAGGAAGAAAAAAAGAATACACGAGCACTTTCAGACAAATCAGTGTAGTCATTTTATGTATGTTATTGTAAATACATTTGTGACAAGTATAATGTGTAACCTACGTATCACTGTATTGATCAGGATGATACTGATCGTAGAAACATGGAAAACAATATAATTACCCCAACATACAAAATATGTCCGTTGTTTTTTTTTTGCAATGCGTCTATTGTATAACAAACTTCATTTACATTCATAAATCTTTCTCGGTCGTCACACATTTTCGTGGTATAACACGCACATCGAAGGATAGCACCGACTATTGGTGCAGATAACTCACAGATAAACAGTACCGGCGACTAGGTTCGATCCAGAGACCTCGCGCTTATGAAACTACGCGCTTGCTCGCTCTGCTGGAGTGTCCTTGCATATTAACAACCATACAAAGTATATAATCACGCTTACAATCTTCAAACTCGATTTTCTGGAAAACAGTTGAGTGCTTCGTCTTTCTTTTTACACATGTTGATGTTCTAGCCGTGCCCTACACAACCTGTCAATATAAATCGAATTGGTGAATGGAAGTTGTTACGGCGCCCTTGTGAGTGACACTTGTGCGGTGATGGAATATGTTGATGTTGCTGTGGAGCCTAAGGCACTTTAGGTAGTCTTTTGCTTTCTCATTCATTAGATTGCCAAATCACAAGCTGTGACACTCCAATTCAACCTAGACCTCGGGCTAAGCTACAGATCAGTTTGTCACACACCCAGGTTTCTTGCTGTCACATTCGTTGGCTTCACCAGCTCACAACCTGCGAAAAGCCGCTTATTCCATTAAGAGCCACAGGTTACACAGAAATGTCTCTGCAGAAGCGTCACTCTACACAAGTATTCCATCCCCTTAGAAAGCTTCTCTCGACAAGGCAGTAGTCCCGTAGTTGCGTCTCCAAAGCGATAATCTGCGTTCACCAACTTGAAAAAACTGCCTACATTACTCATGTCCGTCCTCTGTTAGTGTTGGTGTGCGGTATGGGATCCTTACCAGATAGGACTGATGGAGAACATTAAAAAAATCCAAAGAAGGACAGCTCGTTTTGTGCTACCGGGAAATACGGAAGAGAATGTCATGGATATGGTACGTGAGTTGGCGTGGTAATTTAGTTGTGGTAAGCTCTTTTTAAAAATTTCAGTCACAAACTTTCTCCTCTGAATGTGAAATTATTTTATTGTCGCCAACGTACATGAGGAGAAATGATCATCGTAATGAAATAAGAGAAATCAGAGCTCGTACAGAGAGGTTTAAGTGCTCATTTTTCCCACGCGGTGTTAGAGACGGTAAAGAAGTAGTGTGGAGGACGATCGAAGATCATTCTTCCCGGCATTTAAGTGTGAATTACAGAGTAGTCACCTAGGTGTGTAAGTTACGATGAGTTGTACATATATATATACACTGATCAGGCTGAACATTATGATCAGCGACCTACTATCGACATAAACCCGTCCAGCGATAGCAGAGTCACATGGTGAGCAACGACTGTTAGACACACGCACGGTGCATCTAGTATCAATGAGCGTGCTGTCTTTGCGTAGAATAGGGAATTCGCGCAATCTATCTGACCGAGGGAAGATTGTGATGGCCCGGAGGCTTGGCACGACCATTTCGGAATCTGCACAATTTGTCAGGTGTCGAGGAATACTGTGTTGAGTGTCTTCAAACGTGACGAAACAAAGGTGAAACAACGTCCAGACATAGTGGGGTTGGGCGGTCACACCTCATTACAGATGTCAGACGTTGTAGGCTGGCCAGACTGATAAAATAGGACAGGCGACGAACTGTGTCGGAACTAACGTCAGACTTCAATGCCGGTCAGAGTACGAGTGTCTGAACACACAGTTCACCGAACACTCCCAGCGATGGGCCTCCGCAGCCGACGATCCATACATTTGCCAATTTTATCATCATGACATTGCGAACTACGACTGAAATGGGCACTGGACGTGGCTCAGAGGAAGAGCGTTGGATGATCCGATGAGAGGGCGCGAATCCGTCTTCTCCCAGTGGAACAGCTCCTTGACACCCCTACTGCGGGACGGAGACAAGCTGGCGGCTGCTCCATTATACTCTGGGGAACATTCATATGGACATCCACGGGTCCAGTGGAGCTCGTGAAAGGCACCAAGACGGCTAAGGAATATCGTACACTGGTTGCAGACCGGTTACACCCTCTCATGATGATCATTTTTCCTGACAGCAGTGGTATTTTTCGGAAATATGATGCGCCATGTGACAAGACCACGAGTGTGATGGAGTGGCTCGAGGAACACAGTGGTGAGTTCCAGTCGATGAGCAGGCTCCCCAACTCTCCAGATCTGAACCCGATCGCACACGTCTGGGATGTGACTGAACGTGGCGTCACAGATCATTGCCCCCTCCACGGAATTTACGGGAATCAGGTGACTTACGTGTGCACATGTGGTACCAACTCAATCAAGCGTCTTACGAAGACCTTATGGCTTCCATGCCACGACGCGTTGCCGCTGTTATCCGTGCCAAAAATGGACATACCGCCTACTAGGTAGGTGGTGCTAATTTTCTGGCTAATCAGTGTAGGTGACAGTTAAGACTAGGCAACAAAGAACAAAGGAAAGGAAATTAGGCCTACAAGTACTGTGAATACTGAATCATTAAAATCGGAGAAGAAACTGAATTACAGAAAGCCTAGGTGATGCAGTCGTAAATGGAGAGAATCGACTTGGAATTCGCTCGCAGTTATTTTCAGAAACTCTAAATCAGAATGGTCGAACGGGCAGCTGCGCTCCTCGGAGTCTACTGTATTTCCCGCACACTGCCATTCTCGGCCTCGAAGACGAATAACGTTATTTACTTTGTTGGTGAAGTAAATATATAAAATCGTTGTGTCTCTTGCTGGTCTACTTGAACACGCTAATCTCCAAAACTACTAGACGAATTTTTATGTAGTTTGCACAGGTAACTTGAGAGAAGCTTGGGGAAGTGTAAAGCAATTAACTATCGTACTTGAAGTTTTATCTATAATCTCCAAAACTGGAAAACAAATTTTCATGGCGTTTTCAAAGGTAAGTTGAACGAAACTCGCCGGCTGCTGTGGCCAAGCGTTTCTAGGCGCTTCAAAAAATGGCTCTAAGCACTATGGGACTTAACTTCTAAGGTCATCAGTCCTCTAGAACTTAGAGCTACTTAAACCTAACTAACCTAAGGACATCACACACATCCATGCCCGAGGCAGGATTCGAACCTGCGACCGCAGCGGTCCCGCGGTTCCAGACTGTAGCGCCTAGAACCGCTCGGCCACCCCGGCCGGCTCTAGGCGCTTCAGTCCGGAACCGCGCAGCTGCTACGGTCTCAGGTTCGAACCCTGCCTCGGGCATGGATGTGTGTGATGTCCTTAGGTTAGTTAGGTTTAAGTAGTTCTAAGTGTAGGGGACTGATGACCTCAGATGTTAAGTCCCATGGTGCTTAGAGCCTTTTTTTTTTTTAACGGAGATAACGCAAATTAAAGTTTTAGTAGTCTGCTCAGCTGTTAGTTTTTTTTACCTCAGTGACAGAAGCATTTTCGGAAGTTTGCGTCAGCAGCGGAATTAAACGCCGCAGTCTTACGTTTACGAGTACAAACTAACATGGAATTCACTTTGCTGTGATATACGGATTTACTTGTTGCCTTTTGTATTAAAGACTAAAGAAAATTACTTTGCTTCTTTTAGTAGCTTTCATTTATATTTGACTTCCTGGCTAGAAAAAAAACGAATTTATTGATAAAGTGATCCTTTAAGGGTTCCGTTTTTAACGATTGAGGAATCCTTAAAAGCGACAGTATTCAAAGGCCCTTCCGTTGCGAAGCACGGGCGTATAGCTCGTGTTGAATAAGAGTGTATGAAGAATGGCAGGGTGAGTTATTACTGTATGTTTCGTTAGGTAGTAGCTACGTTGCAGAGGAAACCAAGAAGGGTTGTTATGAAAGAGTCTTGTCGCCGACGAGGTCATTAAGAGACGGAGCTCCAGCTATCTATCCAAAAATCATATTACGTCTGAGCGGTTAAAGGCGCTACAGTCTGGAACCGCGCGACCGCTACGGTCGCAGGTTCGAATCCTGCCTCGGGCATGGATGTGTGTGATGTCCTTAGGTTAGTTAGGTTTAAGTAGTTCTAAGTTCTAGTGCTCAGAGACATTTGAACCATATTACGTCTGATCACGGCATTTGTGTATGAAAACGAAGAGAGGCGTTACTGTTTCGGCAACATTGTTTCTCCACTTTCACAGCCTTTTAAAATAAAACCTTGTTCTAAAATACACGAGCATCCTGTCCTTTCCCACTGACGATATTCAGGTCAGACGCCTGGATGCCGGCAGCGTCACGTATTGAGAACAGCTACCCTGCGTTCGGAACCGGTGTTCGGCGTCTGCAGTTGTAACGGTGCGCCAGCCTGCAGTCCCGGCAGACTAGCTCACAGTCCCAACATATAATCATCGGCCGTTCCTGCTTGTGGTGCCGCTGCCAAGTCGCTATTGAGCGACGTACCGCGAGCGCGCCGTTAATCGCAGAACAGGCGCGCACGGAGGGAAGCATTTCCGCGGCGCGCTTTGAGAAAGACGTGAAGCCATTTGCCGCCGCCAGAGCACCTCGGATTTCATTTCGGAATTGCGGGTGGCGCGTCGCGCCATTGTTTCCGCAAACAAAGCCGGCCCCGTGGGAGCCACGTGGGAGCCGTCCTCGGTGGCGCTTGCTGTTTTGACAGCGGCTGCCGCCTCGCCTCGTCTTGTCGTCCTTCCGCCGGGCCTCCTCCTCCGCCCCCGCCGACCAATTTTCTCCTCGCTGACACACGCAGCCATTCGGATGAGTTACTAGTCTGGCGGTAAACGAATTCCTTTGTAAAGTCGCGGCCGGAGCGCCCTCCCGCTCCCTAATTAATTCTTCCCGGCTGCTCGCTCCAGTTGGTACAGTCAGCTGAACACTGTGCTGCACAAAACGTGGCCAGCTGGCCCCTCGCTGCCAGACCTTGCCTTCCCTTTCTCGTTCATTTGTTTATTGTCATTACTACCTAAACAACAGCCGATCTCTTGTTACGCCAACATGTTGCGTATACACAGCACGTGCAGGCGGAGACTACCTGTTCTCCGTCCCCACGTATTGTGTGCAAGCAATATAACATGAGATCGGCTCTTGTTTGTGATGTTTCGATTTTCTACCCTCTGTGTCCTTCCTTCCCACTCCTCCGCATACAGGAGTTGGACAAAAACATGAAAACACCGCGAGAAATGCATACTTGAATATAAATTCAGATACTAACCAAGCCTGCACGGTTCGCTGTTGTATTTGACCACCAGCGGCAGCTGTGCAGTGCTTTCAGTGCGTTGGAACCGTAGCCGGCCGGGGTGGCAGAGGTGGTTCTAGGCGCTTCAGTCTGGAACCACGCGACCGTTACGGTCGCAGGTTCGAATCCTGCCTCGGGCATGGATGTGCGTGATGTCCTTAGGTTAGTTAGGTTTAAGTACTAAGTTCTAGGGGACTGATGACCTCAGAGGTTGAGTCCCATAGTGCTCAGAGCCATTTGAACCGTTGGAACCGTCAGTCGTAGTCGTAACAGTGTTCTGTGTAGTTGTTAGTGAATTATGTCGGAGTGAATTCGGACGTGGGCAAATTGTTAGCGCTCGAATGGTCGGCGCTTCCGTAATCAAGGTAGCCGAAGTGTTTGTGATTCAAGAGATACCGAACCGGTGATGCATACCGCATATAGGGAAAATGTAGAAACGTTATCCGCTAAGTCTCAATGTTGATGTAACTGTGTGTTAAGTAGTTGTGACAAATGGTCGCTGAAGAGGACTGTGACAAAAAGTAAGAGGACGACAGTTGCAAAAATAAAACAAAGGGCTTCACAAGCTGGTAACCGCAGGGCAAGCTAGAATTCCAAAACATCTCATTAGTGATGCGAAGGTCCGTAACAGGCAAATGTGGTGCCGAAGCCATAAAGCCTGAACTGTTCAGCAACGAAAAAAATGTTATTTGGTCGGATGAGTCTTGCTTCACAACATTCGAACTTCTAGTCGAGTTTACGTCCCAAGTGTGAAACATTGCGTGGGTTCGGTGATCATTTGGGGATCCATATCGTGGTATTCCACAGGCTACATGATTACTTTGCAAGGCCATTCATTCAACCACGTACTATGGGATAACTTTGACTGATCATATCCATCAAGTGGTACTACCAGATATCAGTATTATTCAGTTTTTGTGGCCCAATTTAGGGCGAAGGGTGTATGATCGCTATCCACTTGCATCTTCGTTACCTGAACTAGCCACTGTTCGTCAGGAAGAATTGTCAGATTCCCTTGAAAACCATACAGAAACTGTATTTATCCATTCCGAGACGAGTGGAAGCTGTTTTAAACGTCAACGGTTTTCCTATGCCGCATTAGGTATGGTAACGTGTTGTGCTTTTGGTGTTTCCATGTTTTGCCCATCCCCTGTACATCTCATTCTATCAGAAATAATAAAGAAAAAAATCTATCTTCGGTATAATCTATAAATCAAAAGTAACACAATTCAGAAGATTGGTTTGAAGAGCACCTTACTATATTAGATGGTAGACACGTAGCTACTAACCCTTTCTCTGCTGATTTCTTGCCACCAGCGCTCGCCACGGCGCGCCTCACGCCATAACAGCTGTGTTGGCCATTTCTGTCGTTTCCCTGCTGTCCATGAAGAGAAACTCTTTGCCGTCATCATCTTCTTCATCATACGTAACCGTATATCTTTTATAGTCCGCGTTTGCACCTCTTCAAACTACTTCGTAACGCGCCTCGAAATTGTTATTCTCCTATGAAGGATAAAGGCAACTAAAGAGTTTGTTCTACCACCTATGAGCAGTGTTAATGTAGTTAGTTGCTCGTAGGCGTGCAACATTTTTAGCCGTTCGTTAACAGTTAATTGGAGCTTGACACTCCCGAATAGTAAGTCGTTTCACTGCAGATGTAAGGCAGTCAAAACAAGTGCTGCGAGCAAATAGTCTGCGTTGTTGTCTCATGAACAGTAACAAAGTCTGTCAGTGTACCTGAAATCAAATGGTTCAAATGGCTCTGAGCACTATGGGACTCAACTGCTGTGGTTATAAGTCCCCTAGAACTTAGAACTACTTAAACCTAACTAACCTAAGGACAGCACACAACACCCAGCCATCACGAGGCAGAGAAAATCCCTGACCCCGCCGGGAATCGAACCCGGGAACCCGGGCGTGGGAAGCGAGAACGCTACCGCACGACCACGAGATGCGGGCTGTACCTGAAATCTTGATGAACAACAAGCGTTATGCGTTCTAGAAAGACGATAAAAATAAATGTTCCTGGCGGTCATTTCACGTCAGTTCATCTTTAAACCAACGTCTTTGTTCAAATGGTTCAAATGGCTCTGAGCACTATGCGACTTAACGTCTAAGGTCATCAGTCGCCTATAACTTAGAACTAATTAAACCTAACTAACCTAAGGACATCACACACATCCATGCCCGATTCAGGATTCGAACCTGTGACCGTAGCGGTCGCTCGGTTCCAGACTGTAGCGCCTAGACCCGCATGGCCACTCCAGCCGGCCAACGTCTTTGTATTTTGATAAAAGCATGTAAGCCGACGATGGACGTCTACATTCAAAACCAGTACCAATGCCTTTACAATACAGAAAACCAAACCAAATTGTGATTGACTGCTGCGGTACGCCTTTTTCTGTATCACATAACGGCCATGTTTCTCGAATAATGTCTTTATTTCACAAAACAGAATACGTTTCTGGAACGTGCTAACTGGATGGAACAAAAACATGTAACCTGTTGTCATAAAAGTTTGGCAAGTCCCTAGTAGGCAGTCCTACTGCCTGCGATGCGCTCTCTCCTTCCTCCAATCTGCGCATCAGGACACCCAGCCATTTACTACGCCAGTTACAAGGAGACCTACAGCTTAATTTCCTGCATCAGTGTTTACGCTGACTGTCAGCGTGGGTGTCGTTCTCTTTAAACTTATCGGTCGAACATTGTTATCGCTTGATCGTGAATACGTTTGGAAGTCACCGCCAGGCCGACTCTTTAACGTCGTATGAATTTCGTAATATGTGTGACGCATGCGCTTTCTCACATACAAGAGAAGTAGGAGGCTTATCTCCGGACTCTATACCGATAAACACAAGTAGGTACCAGTCCCTCCGACCCTGCGATTTCGAGAGTTTCGGCGTACTGGTCCTTCACAAAGTTACTTTCGAGTGGTTCCTGACTAATATGCCGAAGCTGGTCCAGTTCTGTTGGTATTGGGTCTGGCCTCTCTCCATGTCGGTCCGATGGTAATTGCAAAACAGATGGAAGAACAGGTTGCGGGTCAAAAATTTTGAAGATAGTACGACGTGAAAAACTGATGACTCACATCGTGTCCTGCGCGCAAGAGGAAGAGACGCTATTGTCAATTATTTTGTATGGTATAAGAACCTTCGTTGAGTTTATGCTGCGATATCCCATCTAGCTAGCATGCAGACACATTGCTAATAGTTTTTAAATCCTGCTACAGACTTTATTTATTTATTTATTTATTAGTGCTGACGACTCTCCTTAGGCGTTAGCGATCACTCAGTTACCATACTTGTTGGGCATTGTTTTACCTGCAATGGGATATCATGTCTTCAGGTAGCTGTCATTGGTTCACTCTTAACACAAGAAATGTAATATCTGTGGTGCATGCCCGCTACCCATTTATTGGCCTAACCTCAGGTAGGGCACGTCACTAGGGGAGGGCTGTTAGCGAAGCCAGCGCCTCGATCCCCTTTTACTCCCGGACAAGATCCCTCTGGCAGTCGTTTGATAGCTGGCTGAGAGGGCTGAGGCCCTGCTGAAGGACAGGAACGACGAAAAGCCTGCGCTCCTGACCTGGATTGACCCCAGGACCTTCAGGGCCGGAGCCCAGTGCTCTGTCCGTTAAACCACTGGGGCCGCACTCTTGTCGTGCGACGTAACCGAGCCACTAGAAGACAAATTTGAGTTTCAGCGTGGAGAAATAATGGAGCGGGAAGCCAAGGACATTCCGTTTCGAACTTCCGAAATGGAATGTCCTAGGCTTCCCGTATCACTATTTTTACACGTTGAAACTCTGAAGATTTGTCATCGTGAGGCGACATATCATAACGCACGCAAGAATCCAATTGAAATAACTAATAAGGACCTACCTGATAAACACGTTCCACGCGATATTAACTCCTTCGACTATACTGTCCCGTGATCCCTTGATATTAGCGTCTTGCTGCCCCGTAATTTATGCTAATTAAATGAACAATAGAAGAGTTCCGTATTGAGAATGCAGTTGCATTGTAAGTGTTGCATCGATGCACTGTCCGTAATGCCATTGCACCCTGCAGCCAAAGCAGACACAATTACAGAAAGTTGGCGTGCGTCGCATTTGTTTCACTTATCGCCGTGGCATTGCGTGTTTCCAGCAGGTTGCGTGCTACTTCGTCCACCGAAGCGTGCGTAACAAATCCTGCATACTTTTCAAATATCTCGTTGTCTCATCTTATACTTTAATATTTAAAGCTACGCTTAGCAAGAATTTATAGATTAGTCGCATTTTTTTAACTGTGCATGGTGCATGGATGAGGTCGAGAACAAAAAGGGAAATAACGGTCGAGAGTATATATGGCGAAGCCCAATTCCACAGACAAAAAACGTCAACACCGATACGCAGCAGTGTGGTAGGTTTATTGATGAAGAGTTGCAGAAATAGTGCGATGTGATTGCCGCCGCTTCAGGAAAAGCTCGGCATAGCTTCGGTCTACCGGTTTTCCATTGCATTCAGTGAACCCGTACACGAGATGCATATCGGGCGACTGTTCATCAGTAAATTTGAATACAATGACGTCGGGCTCTGAATTCCATCAGCGTTAATGAACCAGTGTCCGACACTTCCCTTTCACTACAAATCGCTGTTTTCTCGTCGTGTTACAGTGGCGGCGTAGTGTAAATTAGTATTAACTTGCTCTGAGTATCCTCTCTTTAAAAGTACAGTCCACACTGCAAATTATTCAGAGTTACTAACTATACTCGATGGACAGAAATCCACAGCGCTCGGTGACCCCTAGAATACACGGCCTGTTTTCCAGGAATGCTTCTTGAAAGTGACGCAGAATACGATTTAACATCACCGCGAAATCAAGCCTCTTAGCTCAAGTCGTCAGCAGTAGACATGCTGCGAGCTTGTTATCGAATACATCCTGCCCTTCGTCTGAAATGCCTTAGGGAAACCATAGAAAGATAGACATTTCCTTCCGTCGACAAATCTCATAAACTATCAAAAGGTTCAAATGAATGTGCACCCGCTCACACGCTAACGTTATCGCTGGATTGTAGCAACAGCAGTAGAGCTTACTCAGGACACTAGCTCCAATGTTGTTGCAAATGATGATTAATGAGGCACCTGATCTAGAGCTGGTCTTACATCTGGTATAAGCCGCGTACTTTGCTGCTCTCGCTTGTCGCTGCGGCACTTCCGCCGTGTATTACTGATTGCGATTACCCAGTGTCCAGACACTGGACTAATATTCGACAGGAACCACGTTCAAATCCTCCACCTTTCCGTAGTGCCCCTAAAAAATTCATTTTGTTAAAACTTTAATGTTTATTTCAGTTTCAGTTGAATGTAGTCGTGGTTGTTAATACACGCCTGTACGGGGGTGCTCGACTCGTATGTAAGGCAGTTCGAATCCTGATGGTGGATGGAATTTTCACTGCAAGTATTTGACCGGCAGGTTCAAATGCCTCTGAGCACTTAGGACTTAACATCTAAGGTCATCAGTCCCCTAGACTTAGAACTACTTAAACCTAACTAACCTAAGGACATCGCACACATCCATGCCCGAGGCAGGATTCGAACCTGTGACCGTAGAAGCAGCGCGGTTGCGGGCTGAAGCTCCTAGAACCGCTCGGCCACAGCGGCCGGCAGGTGGAGGACTAATGGTGGCATACAGTTCCTGATCACCAAACTTTGCTCCAATGTCCCGCATTAAATTCCAAACCTCTCCAATGCGTCTCATCAAGTAAGGGCATGTGACACTTCAGGATGACCCGTCCGACGGATGGGTCGTTAAGCTCAGCCTTCCCCTTGGTGCTATCGGAGAAGAGTAGGCTATGTGCTGGCACCAAGTTTCAGCCTCTCCCTCCTCTAATTATCATCATGATCATCATCATCATCCTTATCATGATCATACATCGCAAACATTACAGCACACTTTAGCACTCACCTATACTCTACAAATACATGTAATACTCAACTCTCACATATCCGCAAGGGAAGGAGCCGTTGTATGCGCAGGAAGAAATCCCTTTCCAACAGGCGGCTGAACCCACCCCTCTGGGTCTTCCAACTGACAGTGCCGTACGACTTTAGTTTGTGTTGAATGTATTGTATGGAACTGGGACCTAGAAACGACGGAGAGGCTTCGTCCCCGCCATAGCCCTCAGTGGTACACAAGCCCAGCAGTCCACATACCCCATCGCCGCTCCACACCGAACCCAGGGTTATTGTGCGGTTCGGGGGCCGCAGCGTGGACATCCCCCCCCCCTCCCCCCCCGGGAACGGCCCACACCAGACGAGCGTAGCCCCAATGTTTGCGGGGTAGAGTCATGATGGTGTACGCGTACGTGGAGAAAGTGTTTGCGCAGCAATCGCCGACATTGTGTAACTGAGGCGGAATAGGGGGAACCACACCGCATTCGCCGACGGAGATGGAAAAACGCCTTAAAAACCGTCCACAGACTGACCGGCACACCGTACCTCGACACTAATCCGCCGGGCGGATTCGTGCCGGGGACCGGCACGCCTTCCCGCCCTGAAAACAGTGCGTTAGACCGAACGTCGGACCGGATGGGCTTACTTTAGTTTTCTTGTAATCGATGACAGTATTAAATGAAGTGAAGTAATGGAGTGAACAATTTTAGAGACACTGGTTTTGCAGAATTGTACTCACGGGACGCCACCATGGAAAAGGTACCATGTCTGCACTCATTCATATTGTTGTAGCTCCTTACCAGCTTCGCTAATGTACCTCCGTGACGGATAAATACCTTTCACAATAAATGTGTCGGCCCTTTTTCCATCCGTGTATCGAAGGGAGCATTTGTCGCTTCCTGGGCGACCTAGTTATCTTTGGCACGTTGAACCGTTGAAGAATGTTTTTATCAGTCCTGCTTTGATCGTACCCACGACAGATTCAAATACCTCTGTCCACTATGGGACTTAACATCTGAGGTCACCAGTCCCCTAGAACTTAGAACTACTTAAACGTAACTAACTTAAGGACATCACACACATCCATACCCGAGGAAGGATTCGAACCTGCGACTTTAGCAGTCGCGCGGTTCCGGACTGAAGCGCCTAGAACTGCTCGGCCACAGCCCCACGACCGAAACAAGAGATTAATTTTTCCCACAAATCCACATAATTTGATTTAAATACACGAGAAAAGTAGCATTTTTGTTCGATCGGAGGTGATATGACATTTGGCAAACTATAGAGTGCCTGGAAGGAAAGCAGGTGATTGAAATGGAGGGCTTTAGTTTTTAGAAATGGTTGTGATGTACAACTATCGCACCAAATGGTGTATTTGGAAAATACATAAAAACTGTAAATCACTGGCTTTCCGTGATATTTTAGAAATACATTAATTGAAACTATATGAATATATTGGAAGGCTTTAATCGCCTGTGTTGTTAACTGATATTTAATTATGATAAACCACGAACAACAAGTTTTTGATGGATCTTCGATGTGCCGATGCCTTGAAATTGCATATTTCCATAACACGCAAGATATAATATGAAAATCTTTAACGATCAATATGACATTTCACGTCATTTTATTACGACAGATCGTACCTGTAACGACGCGTTTTCTAGATATCCTCATTGTGTTGGTGCTTATAAACAGCATATATTCGTGGTGGTAAGTTATAATATAAAACCTAACAAATAGGAGCTTCAACTTAGTTGATCTTTTATGGCGTCCCGACGACGTAGCCAGCCGGAGTGGCCGAGCGGTTCTAGGCGCTACGGTCGCAGGTTCGAATCCTGCCTCGGGCATGGATGTGTGTGATGTCCTTAGGTTAGTTAGGTTTAAGTAGTTCTAAGTTCTAGGGGACTGATGACCTCAGAAGTTAACTCCCATAGTGCTCAGAGCCATTTGAACCATTTTGAACCGACGACTTAACTACAATATTCCGACTTAGGAGCTCAGTTGAATAACATTCGCAGTTAAGGAATTGAGACACAGTATTTGCTAACAATTTGCGGTCTCGATACAGGATCTGTTATTCCTGGACAGAGTTTAAATATATGTCAGCTAAACTGGGGGCTTAACGTCCAACTGACGACGAGACCATTAGGGGCGGAGTACAGTCTATAAGGGGTGATCAAAAAGCTTCCTTGCAAAGGCCGTACAGTCCAGAATCGGTATGCCAATCAGGCAAAATCGCCGGCAGCACTGAGGCAACCATCCCACCGACGCACCATGTTAAAAATACCCGTTTGGTAAAACACCGTGTGCAGCTGTATGAAGTCCATAAATGCCTGCTGCACTTACTCGCCCGACAGGAATCGTCGACCCTGCAGGGCCTTTTTCCAGGGACCGAAGGCGTGGTAATCTCACGGTGAAAGATTACGACTATAGGGCGGATGCTCGAGTGTCTCCCACTTGAGTTGGGTTAACTTCAGAGTTATGAAATTTGCTATATGGGAATGTGCCTCCTAACGTGAAGCAGCACTGTCATAGTTTGCCTGGACGTGGTTTCCGTCAGACATGCTGCCCCCATACACGTTCTTCATTCTCCGATGGATGTCTACCGGTGTTTGTCCTTCGGCAGCCAAGAAACACGTTGGTACCGTTTGGACCCATTTGGTAATAACGTCGCCATAGTTCATAACGAAGAGGTTCACGAACTCTATTCAAGCCCTGACATAATCAGTATTATTAAATCACGTAGGCTGCGATGGGCGGGTCACGTAGCTCGAATGGATGAGGGCAGGGCAGCGCGCAGAGTACTGGTAGGGCACTTAGAGGGAAAACGTCCTGTGGGGAGACCGAGGCGTAGATGGGAGGACAATGTGAAGGCTGATCTGAGGAGTCTGGGTATTGAAGGTGAATGGAAGGAAATCAGTCCCCTAGAACTTAGAACTACTTAAACCTACCTAACCTAAGGACATCACACACATCCATGCCCGAGGCAGGATTCGAACCTGCGACCGTAGCGGTCGCGCGGTTCCGGACTGAGCGCCTACAACAGCGAGACCACCGCGGCCGGCAACATCAGACTGCACAACTGAAATTGTGTTAGCAACAGCCTGGAGAATCACACAGGTACGGGCACTTCTGACAAACGAGTTGGAGGTGAGCGGTGGCTCGAGTGCGGAGAACTTGTACGACGGTTGGTGGGAGCACGATCGGGACGGCACCGGATCTGAAGGCGGGCGCCCGCGTTCCGTGCCAAAGCGCCGCGGGCCAGGGAAACGTATTGCCCTTAATTTGGCAGATAAGTGGATGAATGTTAAAAGTATGCAAATTGTAATGGAGCTTGTTTACATTGGGCGGACGCCGCCGCCGGGAACAGGTTGCCGGGCCCCTCATTAACATGGCCACGCAGCCAGCTGGCGTCTCCCGCCCGCTGTCTGCTGCGCCGCACTGGCGTAGCTGTCCACACTGGTTTGCTGCTCGACGCCGATTAAGTGGTTAGTGCGGCGTGGGAAAATGGCAACCGCCTTAAAATTCTGTTATCTCTCGCCCTCGTGATACATTCTTGATTAACTAGACAATGTTTGTATCCTTGGACAGGCTATCAATAGGTGGCGGAAAAAAAGAAAAAGAAAAAAACCGCTGGTATATACATCAGTGCACATCTAACTGGGGGCCTCTACCTTAAGTGGTCTGCCTTATGCATTAGTTTCTTCGAAAGATAATAGAACCACAGACAAATAAAAATGAATTCCGATGCACCCGGCACGTTTCTTTTATTACTTCAAAAATTGTTCAAATGGCTCTGAGCACTATGGGACTTAACTTCTGATGTCATCAGCCCTCTAGAACTTAAAACTACTTAAACCTGTCTAACCTAAGGACATCACACACATACATGCCCGAGGCAGGATTCGAACCTGCGACTGTAGCGGTCAAGCTGTTCCAGACTGTAGCACCTAGAACCGCTCGGCCACTATGGCCGGCCTTTGATTACTGTCCAATGTCTTCATTCTAAATGGTACGCATAAACTAAGAAGGCTGCGTGTGTGTCTGCGTGTGTGTGTATTTGTGTCTGCGGGTGGGTGGTTGGAGGGGGGGGGGGGGCAAATCATAGAAACGACAGGCTTCGACGGCATTAAAAACTAATAGAAAATCTCCGGAGCACATAGGTAAAATGTATTACAAGCAACCTTTAATGACAGTGCTCCAAGTTTCATATAGTCATACGAAATTCTCGTGTGAATTTTAGGTAAAAAAAAAAGACCTAATTTATTTTCTATTACAGATGGACAAAAAGTGTAGAAAAGAATGAGAACCAGAGGTACTGTCTGATGTCTCTGCGATTCGTAGTAACCACTTCTGTGGACGTAGCGATCAAGGTAATATCGTGGTTAATGACTTGCCACGCTTTTGGGTAGAGCACTGTTGAACCACGCGCCTGACCATCCAGATTTAGGCTTCTCGTACTACTCCAGAGTCATTTTAGACCAGTGCCGGGAGGGTTTCTTTTAAAGTGTTGTAGCTGATTAGCAGATCCACCAATTCAAATTTGATCTTCGTACATCCATATTTAAATAGGATGAACGTGGGACACAGCTGGTATAATTTTTTATTAAAAATGAAACTCCTCCAGCTGTACTTAAGATTTTATATTTATTTGGCGACTAGTTCCGACGTTGCGTCAACGCCATCTTCAGGTTCGTACACTTTGATGAAATCAATTGTGTGCGACTCAGTACTAGAAGTTCAAAATGGTTCAAATGGCTCTGAGTACTATGGGACTTAACATCTGTGGTCATCAGTCCCCTAGAACTTAGAACTACTTAAACCTAACTAACCTAAGGACATCACACACATCCATGCCCGACGCAGGATTCGAACCTGCGACCGTAGCAGTCTCGCGGTTCCGGACTGAGCGCTTAGAACCGCTAGACCACCGCGGCCGGCTAGTACTAGAAGTCCGCGGTGAGATCAACACGTGCTCCACATGGATGGCGGGCTTCGAAGTGTATGGGCCTGAAGATGGCATTGACACAACGTCGAAACTAGTCTCCAAATAAATATAAAATCTTAAGTACGGGTAGAGGAGTTTCATTTTTAATAAAAAATTCAAATCTGTGTTTGTTCCCAACTACCTCGTCGTCGAATGAACATTCAGCTCTCATCTTGTGGTAATGCATAAACATTCCAACACTTATCGTCAAAAATATCGAGAATAACGTCAGCTGAAAGTTCATTTCCAATTTATTTTGTAGGCTACCGCTTTCGACGGTATAATACGTCATCATCAGTATGTCTATAACAGACAGTAGTTGAATTTTCCCATGACAAACGTATGTGTGTCGTATGTGAAAATAACCAGTCTTCGCACAAGCTTATGCACGAACGACAGTAGGACACGACAACACGTCGCGGTGTTCGGCTTGATTTGTGGTGCTTTCACTTTACAAAGTTATGACTGTAAGAAGTGAATGCGAGTATAACGCTATATATAAGTGGTAAATACATGCAACCGTAAGCAGCATTTTTGGTGCCCTTTGTTCGTCTCGAAAGACGACGTACA
Organism: Schistocerca nitens; assembly: GCF_023898315.1. Taxonomy (NCBI): domain Eukaryota; kingdom Metazoa; phylum Arthropoda; class Insecta; order Orthoptera; family Acrididae; genus Schistocerca; species Schistocerca nitens. The sequence goes on along the minus strand of NC_064618.1, from coordinate 354,706,212 downwards.
GCCTGATAGTCACCTCTCTCACGGCTACAAAAAGGCTCCAAGTTTAATTACAAACGTCAAATAAAATGTTATGTTCGTAATTTTCTGTTTGAAAATGAAGCGTATAGTGAATCAGAATGCATCGGTGGCGAGCTCAAAACAAAAGTGGTTCGAAACTGTTAATAACAAGCAGTATGTCCGAGACGTGTTTTAATTCATTCATGGATCAAGTGACAGCAGATTGAACAGCAGCACACATCGCACACGCAACCATGGCGCAAGTTCATGTGATGCCCCGTGTGGAGGGGACAATCAACGTTGACGATAAAGTCTCCCGGCCATCGAAATGTCCTGATTTCTTTTCCTATGATATTTATATGAAAAACTCCTGACACGCTTCTTCCGTGTCTCACCGTAGGATAAATTACGTACAGCACGGCATCGACATCAACTTCAGCAATTTATAGCATCATCGATGAAGAACAATTCTCTTGTTCATTAAAAAGAATAACTTTCTCGTGTTGGACTATACAAACATTTTTTTGCATCAGTTGTAGTTTGGCCATATTGTAGTACAAGTATTGTGCACCATTTGAATCACTTACGGAGTAAACTGAACCGGCTGTGCTTATAGCATGCAATTGAAACTAATTTGTTGAGCATTTGAACTATGGCATTGGAACTAATAGTTCGCAATGTAGATAACGATATACTGAACCGGTCGTTCAATTTTTGCGGCCAAGCTGTATTTTTTCCCGTAGTCGTTATCAATCGGGTGGACCACTTCTTTCCGTTCTGCTTTAGTTTGATCGGTATCGAGGTAATTTCGAAGTAACGTCGTCGAATCTTGTTAGTCATGACGGACTAAAAATTGTAATTTTTATCTGGCTGAATAATAAAAGAAACAGCAGAACATTTTAGGGATCATCACAGCAAAATTTGGTGGAAAGCACTATGTTCATAAAGCAATAGCAGCAAAGGAGTGAGAGTGGCAGTTACTGCATTTATTATAAGTGGAAGAAATCAAAGATCCTTCGATTAGTGTTATAAATATGTTTTCGTGTAAGTGATCTGGTGCAGCACATTGTTCACACAGCTCAATCTTTCCAGCAGAATATTTCAGTGAAAAAGACTGCTCGCCATAACACCTCTACAGAGGGGAATAACATCGTCATTGGTACCACGATTACCACGGCAAAAGTAAAACACAGCAGAAACTTCACTTCACGGTGAAATAACTTCACTGGAGGTTCAGAAACGACTAGAACGACATAATTTCAGCGTTTACGCCGATGTTTGTGCAACTTAACGTACGCGTCGCGTTCAGAAAAGATGGTTGTTTGTGAGTGATTAAAAGAAAGGCCGTGGAGCTTACGTTCCGGCGTTCAGTCACGTGAAACGGTCTAAACAGCCCAGAGGAAGCTAATGAGGCCGGCACCAGAATAGCGCTCACTTGGTTTGTTTGCGGATGCTTACCGAAAGGCTCACGTTTTCTGACTGCAATCTAAACCGCCCAGTAATTAATATGCCTGGGTTCTTGTTAAAGCAAACTGCGCAATCACTATTTTGAAAAGAAAAGAGTCACTAACATTTCACATTTCTCTTGGACAAGAATCTGAAGCTTCGAATAACATGTTAGCTACGTGTAACAGTTATCACTCGTAAGCATAATTCCTCCAAGAGTGACCATCGCGGATTGATCAGCAACTACTAACGAGTTTTGAGAAGCTATTGAAATCGGGGCCCGAATCGTGAAGCACGTCGATCGTCTGTAAACCGTTTCAGCTGCTTGCTTGTCGGACCTGTCACAGGTGCAGCCATGAGGTTCCGGTAAACGTGGGGAGTGCTTGTGCAGTGGAATGCTGCGCCTGTGTTATTTGTGCAGAAATAGGAACAAGCAAGCTAAAATCCAGTAGCAACGCTCAACCGAGACTCGCAAAATGCAAAATGGGTTGCTGTCACTAGTGTCCCTCCGAAGCAAGTCACTTTCAATTGTTCGTTGTGCACTAGCTGCATGTATATTTCAAATTTATGCCAGCACACTGCCATATCGCAGTCTGGTGGCTATGAACTGTACGTTGCCATTCCACCTACCGTTAGTGGCCAGTTTTTGGGATTAAGGTTTTTTTTCCCGACGTCAGGATTCGAGCCGGCTTTTGGTTGCATCCGTGGAGACCGGTACTGACTTCGCTAATTATGGATACTACTGGAAAATACATTACTTTCGAAGCGCATATGACGTGAGATTTTGGCGAGAGGCATCTACCAGAGAAGAAAAGAACTGTTATTTTGTGCTGGTCGGTGCAGGAGCATACGCGGCTATTGACTCTTCGGCAGCATATCCGTGACTGTTCCCATCGTCAGAAACACCTTGTAGTACTGTCATGGGCGCAAGAGCGATGCGTGCTCTTGTATTGTGCTGCATGAAATGACTGTATGTCTCTCCCGTAGCCGTTAGTTCCCTGTTAAAAGATTACAGCATGTTGTTCAAGTACATATCAGAGGCCGCTGTATGGCGGAAAAAGATAGCTGCAATAATTCGTATTCAGTTAACTCGACAACACAGCCCTGTTTTCCCATCATGCAGAGGTATGTAGAACACCGTGAACTCGGATCTCCCTCAAGAGCAATAGTGATAATGTAAGCAGCAAATCACACCTGGTGATGGACCCACAGGACCAAAACGCATTGTCTAACACAGTCAAGCAGGAATATTTATGACCAAAGGCGTTGTCTATTATAAGCGTATCGGGTGGTTGCTATTGTGCTGCTGCTCACAGAGGCCCAGTGTGGGCTGCAATCATTTTATGGCAGCGAAACTTGGTACATATTCTAATGCGTTAATGCGGAACCGATTTACGCTGAAGAAAATGGTTCCAGTTTTCGCCACCAGGTGCAAACCTGACGCTCTGAGTGTTAGAAACACGTTTAGTACTGTTTCCTTATGTAATGCATTAGGAACGGAACGTGGACAAATATCCAAAAGATCCAAAAAGTGAGAAAGGCATAATTTTGATTTTATTATTAGCCGCTGCTTACACAGTTTGCTCAGTATGAGCACCGGAGACATCGACGAGATGCTGTACAGCTGTGCGCAAAATTGGAACTAAATTTTTCCAGCGTAAATCGCTTCCGCGTTTACACATTAACATATCTACCATGTTTCGCAGCGCTGCGATTGTTACACCTAACACTGGACATCCGAGAGTAGCCACACTTTAATTATAAGCACCTGGTATAAATCTGTCCCTTAAAATACTACATTGGTCGCTTTGTAACGGTGTAACTGGAGACAAATGGCAAAGGGCGCTCATGTGACCTTCCAGCGCTGTCGAAGCCATCGCAGTGACGTGATGTGTATATGTCAGTCTATCATACATATTTAAGACCGGAAGAAAGGCCAACGTCACACAGGATGATGTAATGATCTACATATAGACATACATCGTGCAAACCAACGTGAGATGCACGGCAGGGGATACATCCCATTGTACCCGTCATTAGGGTTTCCTATCGTTCCATTCACGTGTGAAAGAATGATTGATGAAATGCCTCTGTGCGTGGACTAATTATTCTAATCGTGTCCACACGATCTCTATGTGAGCGATGTGTGGAGGGTTATAGTATATTCCTAGAAAAAAAAGTCATGATTTAAAGGCATTTCTTGAAAGTTTGTCCTTCAGTATCTTAGTTACACTCTCCCACGGAGCAAACAAACCTGTGACCATTCGTGCTGCCCTTCTCTGTATACGTTCAATATCCTCCGTTAGTACTATTTGGTATGGGTCCCACACACTTGAGCAGCAATCTAGAACCTGTCGCACAAGTGATTTGATTGCACTTCCCCAGCATTCTACTAATAAACCGAAGTCCTGCTTTACTCACAACTGAGCCTACGTCATCATTCCATTTCATATTCTTACAAAGTGTTTCCTTTTACATTTTGGAACATTTAAAGCAAGTTGCCAATCTATGTGACTCCAGGCTTCCTAGGCCTATTTCAGCTATGTGTTCTTCTCGGATTACCCGCCGAGTGGCGTCGTCTTGTAGCACCGCGTCAGTGGATTCCGTATCCACTATCTTCGCCTGAAGATTGTGGATACGGAATCTACTGAAACGTCGCGACAAGACGACGTCACCATTCGGTTGATAACCCGAGAAGATTTCAAAGTCACCAATCTTTTCACCACTTTGCAATCTTACCAAGATCTGTCTGAACATTCATACAACGACCATATGGGGTATCAAGTAAAATTTGTGACTGAATTGAGGACTTTTTGGTGAGGAGGACACAGCATGTTATCTTAGATGGAGAGTCATTGTCAGACGTAGAAGTAACTTCGCTGTTCATGTTCTATATTAATGACCTTGCAGACAATAGTAAAATCAGAATTTTTGCCGACGATGCAGTTATCTCTGCCTGAAATTCAGTATGGAATCTGAAAAAGATTCCATTGGGCCTTGAAGATTTGTTCGATTTTAACAATTTCAGCTCTCCTCAACACGACTGACACTAATACTTATTTCATTCATCTTTTCAGTGGTACGAAGATTAAGTTGGGGCAGTCCTGCGTTTTCCACTGTAAAGACAAATTTCAGCATTTAATTTTGCTACTATCAATTTCCTGGCTCATTCTCTAATTTTCACTGGACACTAATTTTGGTGCTACTAACGGCCTTTATATACTACCAGAATGTCTTTGAGTTTTGTGAAAGATCATTTGACATTAGTCTGCAGCGGTAGTCATGAAGGCATCACGCACTGCTCTCTTGACAAACAAATGCGTTTCATTCAGCATCTCTCTTATCTATAGCCCTACACTTTGTTTTACACCTGTTACGCAGTAATCTCCGGTTTCATAGAGGTTTCTTTACAGTGACTGAATATCATGGACACCTCATAGACTGTTCCACTGGGTACATAGCTGCCCAGTGCAAGGTCAACTATTCTTTTAAACCTGAACCATTGTCCATCTACATACTTCTGCCCTGTGCTGAAAGTTGAAGTTTCTCAGTGTAGTATGACACTATTGGTTTTTTATCTAGTTTACTGAACATATCTTTCTGTTCGTTTTAGTTGGCCTTTGTACTTTGGTAATCATTGTTGCCACAACCGCGTCATGGTCACTGATACCAGTTTCGATGCGGACATTCTCAAGGAGGTCAGTTGTACTTGTTTCCATTAGATCCAATATATTTTCATCATGAATGGGTTTCCTAACTATTTGTTGTAGATAGTTTTCGGAGAAAGAATTTACTAATGTTTCACAGGATTCACACCCAACACTAACAAAACTGTAATTTTCCCAACTAACTGTTGGATGATTAAAGTCTCCACAGATGATTACTGTATGACGGGGAGCTTGCGTACAACGGAACTGAGGTTTTTTATTTTATGTCCACCCCTGACACTGAGACTTGCCCAAAAAATCTTACACGAAGCTTCAATTTCTAATTTTTCGCGGAGAGGTTAGTGGATCTGAGTTTCTTGTCTACTGCGACAAATACACCACCTCCATTTCCCGTTTGCCTATCCTTTCAATATACATTCAAATTTACCCCGAAAATCTGACTGCTACCAAATTGAGGTTTCAATGAGCTTTCTTTACCTAGCATTATGTGAGCTTCACTGCTTTTCAGGAGAGCTTCAAACTCTGGCACTTTATTGCGAATGCTTCGGCAGTTAACTCTCACCTATGGGAGACATTTTTTTTATCTTACTCTGAAACGTCTGTGTTTCCTAGAGCTATCGTTATCTGGATTGGATGGAGAGTTGCCTAATCTAAAAGATCTTCGTGTGTTTCCCACACAGAATCAGATAGCTGAGTATCAGCCTCTGACATGTAGTGTACACATGACCCATTTACAGGACCCAACAGTTCTCAACACTATCGTGCAAGTCGAGAAAGTCGCCGCCTAACTTGTCACAGAACGTTCGAAGTCTCTGGTTCAGTTCTTCCACTCTACTCCGAACCAAAGGCTTACGATCAGTTCTGGGGACAATGATGCAAATTGTGAGCTTCGTTGAAACTCCATGCACAAGGCTGGTCTTCTCTACCTCCTCTGCCAGTCACTGGAAGGACCACAGTATGATCTTGGAGCCCAGACGACAGGCATCATTTGTTCCAGCATGAGCCATAATCTGCAGTTGGTTGCACCGTGTTCCCTCAATGGCTGGTGTAATAGCCAGTTCAACATACTGAATGAGGCCCTCAGTCATATACACGGAGTGCATCCAGTGTCCTTTCCTGTCATTGTTTCCATTTCTCTAAGGGGTACTATCATTCGCCATACTTTTTAACTGCCGACGATTAAATTACATTTGCCTCCTTTTGACACCGGACAGAATAGAGTTCCCCGAAACAGGTGAAGTGACTCCCACGGACCGAGTTTCAGTTTCAGTGAAAGGCAGCACCCCAAATTTGTTGGTCAGTGCGATCGCTGCAACGCCTATAGTCATGCTTGGTCCCCATCCACCCTGTAGAGGATGCCTATAACTACGATTGAGACACCACTTGCAGCCAGGTGGACGAGTAATGACAGATCCTGTACTTTTTGCAAAGGAGATACGACCCACAGGAAGGGATAATACTTGAGGTACCTCTGGTACCTGTATCACAGGTACACGACTCTTGGGAGCTCTTCCAACACCGATTCGCAGCAGCTGCCAATCGTTAGTCAGGGCGATTTCGAACTGCTTACGAATTTCAACCAACTCATCCCGTGGTCGAGATCAGCATTCACAACGGAGCTGCATTTTGGCTGGTGCAGTGTATTACAGGGCAGTGAACAAATAACTTTTTAGCTAAGCCCGCTGATCATATTTTAATCTACTGAACTGATAATTGCTAGTTTCATATGGGAACTGAAGCATGTGCAGGAAATGAGATTTCTATTCAGGCAACACAAAAACCTGTGGTAATAATTACTAGTTTCCTAGAAGGTTTTGAGCTTAATTGTAGTTGTTAAAAAACTCGTAAACAGAGTTTAATAACCAGAATGAGATTTTCACTCTGCAGCGGAGTGTGCGCTGATATGAAACTTCCTGGCAGATTAAAACTGTGTGCCCGACCGAGACTCGAACTCGGGACCTTTGCCTTTCGCGGGCAAGTGCTCTACCATCTGAGCTACCGAAGCACGAATCACGCCCGGTACTCACAGCTTTACTTCTGCCAGTATCTCGCCTCCTACCTTCCAAATTTTACAGAAGCTCTCCTGCGAACCTTGCAGAACTAGCACTCCTGAAAGAAAGGATATTGCGGAGACATGGCTTAGCCACAGCCTGGGGGAGGTTTCCAGAATGAGATTTTCACTCTGCAGCGGAGTGTGCGCTGATATGAAACTTCCTGGCAGATTAAAACTGTGTGCCCGACCGAGACTCGAACTCGGGACCTTTGCCTTTCGCGGGCAAGTGCTCTACCATCTGAGCTACCGAAGCACGAATCACGCCCGGTACTCACAGCTTTACTTCTGCCAGTATCTCGCCTCCTACCTTCCAAATTTTACAGAAGCTCTCCTGCGAACCTTGCAGAACTAGCACTCCTGAAAGAAAGGATATTGCGGAGACATGGCTTAGCCACAGCCTGGGGGAGGTTTCCAGAATGAGATTTTCACTCTGCAGCGGAGTGTGCGCTGATATGAAACTTCCTGGCAGATTAAAACTGTGTGCCCGACCGAGACTCGAACTGAGCTGGTGGAGCACTTGCCCGCGAAAGGCAAAGGTCCCGAGTTCGAGTCTCGGTCGGGCACACAGTTTTAATCTGCCAGGAAGTTTCAGAGTTTAATAAATGTAGATAATAGACAAGGCTAATCCTCTTTAAGGGAAAAGTAGATGTAACGCAGTATGTTAGAGTACCTTCTACAAGATCTAAATCACGAACGCCGATTTACCTCACGTTACTCGTAGATTATGCAAAAGACAATGAACGTTTCTTTGCATTGACATGCAACGAATTTCATGGATGATGTATTCTTCGAAAATAACAGTTTCCTGTTTGGACGCGCTCATTGCCACAACGTGAATGAAACTGCCCAATTTGTTGGAGTATCAACGCGGAGTGAACTGGTCTACAAGGAATCCATGTAACACTGCGCAAGAACAGTGGTCGTGGAAACATCCTAACCGACAGGGCTGGAGACCAGTGTACCGCCTTTTCAGTGACAACTGATTTCAAAGCCGATAACATTTGCCGCCGTCAGTTAATTCAGGGTTCATCTCAACCTGTCCTCGAGCAAACATAGTTGAGAGAACTGCATGCAAACGACATTTGGAGTCGGGTACCTTGGAAAACCCCATTGCTCACAGCAGCACATAAATCTCCGCGTCTTCAATGGGCCAAACAACACAGACAGTGGACTGTAACTCACTAGACGTGCCTAGTATGGTCCGACATATCGAGATTTAGCCTCATTTCAAATGCTGCAAGCCCAGTGATGAGCTTAACCTGCAGTGTGTGGACGATGTAGTTTAGGCCGAAGGTTTATCGTACCATAACTAGGACATACTCATTCAGGTAAGCGTGGACGTGAACCGGGATGCTTATTTCAACACTCTCGGTGACCTTCATTCATGATCAGGATCCCATAAGCACTCCCATCTTCCAAATTGACAACAGTCGCGTTCACAAGTCTATACGCACACTTTCCTGGTTTGACGAACACTCTGGCAGCTTATCGCACAGGAACTCAAATCTCCATAGATAATGTTTGTGTGCAACAACGGGTGACATACAGTAATCAAAATCATCCAGTTTGGTAGCTCTGCGGAATCTATTCGTCAGTGACTGGATTCAGCTGGCTATGGCATATCTAAAGAAAGTTCAGGACCGTGTCACTCGCTGAATGGAGGCCATTACCAAGGTGAAGGGCAGTTATACACCATATTAGGGCTATGTCTACTGGCGGTGACTAATTGTTTGTCCGACATGCTTACCTCCCTTGCAGTTAATACAGCCACACCTGAAAGTACTGCGAATCACGGGAGATTTTATGTGTCGAATCACGGGAGAAATGCTTCAAATGGCTCTGAGCACTATGCGACTTAACTTCTGAGGTCATCAGTCGCCTAGAACTTAGAACTAATTAAACCTAACTAACCTAAGGACATCACACACATCCATGCCCGAAGCAGGATTCGAACCTGCGACCGTAGCGGTCGCTCGGTTCCAGACTGTAGCGCCCAGAACCGCACGGCCACTCCGACCGGCGGAGATTGTGTGTGTGTGTGGGGGGGGGGAGGGGGGGAGATGATGATTGTGTGTTTGTTTGTGTGTAAAATCATCCTATATTTCAGCTTAATGAATTTGATAAATATGGATAATCTAAACCAGGTTATCAAAAGGGTATTTGAACGGACCCCATTCCGAGGCGCGTGTCTTTGCGTGAACGCCAGCCGGATGCGAGCCCAGTGTGTTAAGCAGTGCCTTTGAGGAGACTAAGCAGCAGTGCCTTTGAGGAGACAGACAGCACGCTGGTTCCCCTGGCTTCGGGCGCAGGGGCAGGCGGCTGCAGCCCGCAGTCCCCGGCGCGTCGCCAATAATAAACAGCGGCGCCGGCGACAATGGGCCGCCTTTGATCACAGCTGCCGCCGCCGCCGCTCATCGGGAATTTTAATCACGGCGCGACGCGTCCATCTTTCACTGCAGCCTCCACCTGCACCACGCCCCGGTCGCAGTCCCACTAAGGGGAAAACTAACTCTCCTGTGTCGCGAATTGGGGGCTCTCGCAGTAGTCGCACAAAAACAGGGAGGAGCGGCCGTCACGCGTGGGGCGCGCCGGCTAGGCCGTACCGTGTCCTCCTTTCCCACACGACTCGCCGAGGGGTGCGTCGGGAATATGAACCCGTTAAGCCGTCGGCACACGGACCGTGCATCCGAACGTTGAGCGTGCCGAGTTTCTGACGTCATAGCGTGGAATAGCACGTTCTGGAGTCTTTCCGAACGTGCTGAGCAATATCTGACATGTCAGATATTCTGAGCGTGCGTCTGAGCGTTGACCAATGAGGTGGCACAACGCCACCTACGTCACACGCACGCCGTCCCCCTTCAGTACAGAGTTGTGAGGCGCCGTATTGGCTTTCATTTCAAGCCTATATGTATATATGCCGTTTCTGAGCACCAGCAAATTGAGAATCACTCGAAAACCCGTTGTTAACTGTGTCATTCGTTGCAATAAAATAATGAGAAACATCATATTCGTGCAAAAGAATTATTGTAACTTGCGTATTATGAGAGTAGGCTATTTGAAGGCAGCGACACACTGAAGATCCACCAAAAACTCGTTGTTCCTGGCACAATTTGTTATAATTAAGTTTCAATTAGTGACATGATTATCTACGATTAACGTTTTTAGCAAGGGGTAATACATTATGGTTAAGTACAGGGAGGGAGTAGCGTCTCTGTCCAGGCATGACATTTTGTTGGGGCGGCGGTTCGCGTCTTAAGACTTCCAGTTTTTTTTTTCCCTAACATTCGCGTTTTTAATAAGTTCTGATACTTTTTTATTAGTTTAATACAAGTATAAGCTATAATATTTGATGTTTTTTTGAGGAGTGACTTTGTTCGATTGACTTAATCTACAGGACAGCTTGCGCTACTTGTATAAAGATATTTTACTCCTTTTTCTTTTACGCTTCGTAATTCACATGTTGCATAGATTCTGCTACTGGGTAGGAACAGTGATCAAGTAGGACTGACCTTAGGATTTTACTAAAATGTGCGAATGATGAAATAATGTTTATCTTACGCAGAGAAGTATTCCAAATTTGTACCGCGCTGTTTGTAATGCAACTTTTATAAGTCTGTGTCCTTATTGATTGGAAATGGTACTTTCCTTTTCGTGGACGATGGAGGAAATATGCGTTTTAATAGAGCTACTAGCGTGGGAGTTTTACGCGCGCCCGTTGAGTAAACAGTGTGATTTACGAACTATAAACATCCCTCAACAGCCGCTGGAGTGCATTGCGATCGCGTATACCACGTTGGGGCCCACGTACCGTATGCAGAAGTCGCATCGTTTCTGAGCGTTCAGCAGCACGTTCAACTAGGCACGCTCGACGTTAACGTTGGGCAACACGGTCCGTGTGCCGACGGCTTTAGCGTTCAGCAGCACGTTGAACTTTGGCACTCTCAACGTTAACGTTCGACTGCACGGTCCGTGTGCCGACGGCTTTAGTGTGGTAAACGCTTCGTGAACGCAAATGCGAAATCTTGGAGGTAAGACGACGCTATTTTCGCAAGGCGCTATTGCTGAAATTTGGAAAACCGGCATTTGAGATCAAATGGTTCAAATGGCTCTGAGCACTATGGGATTCAACTGCTGAGGTCATTAGTCCCCTAGAACTTAGAACTAGTTAAACCTAACTAAGCTAAGGACATCACAAACATCCATGCCCGAGGCAGGATTCGAACCTGCGACCGTAGCGGTCTTGGGGTTCCAGACTGCAGCGCCTTTAACCGCACGGCCACTTCGGCCGGCATTTGAGATCACTGCTGAACGATTCTTCTGCTGCCAACGTAAATTTCGCATAAGGCCACGAAGATAAGATGCGAGAAATTAGGGCTCATACTGAGGCTCTTAGTCGTTTTTCGTCGCTCTATTTGCAAGTGGAACAGGAAGGTTCAAATGGCTCTGCACAGTGTGGGACTTAACATCTGAGGTCATCAATTGCCTAGAACTTAGAACTACTTAAACCTAACTAACCTAAGGACATCACACACATCCATCCCCGAGGCAGGATTCGAACCTGCGACTGTAGCGGTCACGCGGTTCCAGACTAAAGCGCCTAGAACCGCTCGGCCACACCGGCCGGCAGGAACAGGAAGGGAAATGACTAACAGTGGTATGTGGCACCGTCCGCCTATGCATCGTACGGTGGCTTGCGAAGTATGTTTGCGAATGCAGATGTACTTACGCATACTGATAGTTCACAGACGAAGGCAAACCATCGTAGGGGAGGCGTTCAATCCGTCTGAGAGACGAGATCACGGACAAATAGCGAATCTTTGTGTCTGTGTCTACAAGCGAACGTTTTTCAGTGTCACACGAATATTAGAAAATCCTTAAGAGCATCCGAAAATTTGAAAGTAATTGTTCCTATTCAGAGATGGTGTATACTGAAGTTCGAATACTGAAAAAAAATAAAAAATAAAAAAATCACTAGTACTTGCGTAAAAAGAGAAAAAGAAAAGTCAAGAAAAAAAGCAGAGAAAGCATTAGGAAATGTATTGCCTCGCCTATAATGGCTCATAGGTGTACTATCCAATTTAGTTCGTTCTTACTTGTATTATCCAATTTAATTATGTCGTACGAAGCACGTGCTCTCGATTGTCTTGAAAGTCGAGTGGAAATCAGATTAAAAGTATGTGCAACGAAGTCCAGGCCATTCTTTTCGAGGATTTCCGTGTTGAAATGAGTGTAACAGTGAAGGCAAACAGCTCAAGACAACGGGAATTTGTCATCGGATACGAACATTTGGGAATGAGAAACCTCTCAACAGATTGATGATGCTATTGCAGGGGATACCTAATATTAGATCACGCTGAAACACAGTTCGAATGAGATTTTGAGGTGATATATCAGTGCCGGTAAAATGCAGGTTACTTAAATATCTTTCAGCCTGTTAGGAACAGCAAAACACGTCAATTTTCCCTTTGAAAGACATTTCGACCAGAAACTAAAATTTTTCCTTCTACTTTAGTACATAAGAAGAAAGTTTGAAACGTGTGTGCATTCGTTCATGTGAAATACAGGGGTCCAGCTGTAATTCAAAGATATTTCCGAGCTAGATATGAGTGTTGTTCTTTGTTTAGAGTACCGCTATGAATAAGTATATGAAAACATAAACGTCACCAATGTTCCCTAAGTATCGGAGAGTACAACTGCTGTATTACTCGGATACCGAACGACAGTTATCCTTTTTCTTGGTTGAAGAGACCAAATACGTAACTCAAAACTCGCCACCACAGTTTGATGATTATGAAATTGTACCGCGACGTATTCCGGAACATGACAGCCAAATAGCGATGATGAGGAGCGCTCAGCCATCAGACAGTAATCCGCGCCACCATTATTATGAAAGCTTGGCGTTCTGGTCTCCTTTAAAGGCATAACGAAAGATTTCAGGTATACTCACCTGTTTCAGAGAGCGAAATGGTGAAATTGTGTTAGACCGGTGCTTCGGTACGCAGACAGCTACTGAGTGTTTCCACCACGAATGTCAACTGATAAACTGACTGATTGGAACTAGAGATGTTGTTACGGTACACATACTACAGGCAGTTCATTTCTAAGAGAGATCGAACCGTGGAAATGTACTGTGTGGGGGACAGCGGCAGCAGCTGCGACTTGCTTGCACGTAGCAGGGTCACTGCTGAACGAAGACGAAAATTAAAAAGGGGCAACAGGCTGGGCGGCAGTGTACGTGATAGTGCTGTCGTATTTGAGGAAGGCTAGCTGAAGAAACTGAAGTTGTGGGTGTCCTTCCATTCAACAGAGAGAGTGGAGAGTGATGTGTTACGAAAGGCGTGTGGAGAATATCGGCAGAATCGAGCCGGCCGCCGCCTGCTGCAGCGGCTCCAGGCTCCCCTCGTAAGTCGAGAGTCACGCACGAATCGTGCCTGCGTTGCCAAGGGCAACGCGTCGTCGCCGCTTCCGCCGAAAAACTGCTGGGCTGGCGGACCGGAAACACGACGGCGTGCCGTACGTTACCACTGCACACAGAAGCCCATACAATCACACCAACATAAAACAGTATGTTATTACCACAGCAGAGCGGTGCAAAACTACGACGTCCATAACAAAGTCTTACAGGCCGGTTGCCTCTATATACATGTGAAACTCTCGTGAGTTATGTACCCCGCAATTTGTAAGTAGCTGTACACTATGAGTGCATGTAAAATGTTTAATTGACAGGTATTCGGGTATAGAGCACAGCGTCAGAGTCATCTGATACAGAGGACAAACAACCGTATAAATATTGATATCTACAACACAATAACATTTGTATACATAACATTAGAATAGTAAGACTATTTACATATTATGCACGTCCGTATCAAATGACGTGACCAATGTAAAATCTCTATGATGTAGAAACTGATATGTATCTAGAAAACACAGAAGCCCGTGATTGTAGCGTCCTGTTTTACCATGAAGTGTGACCGTTTAGCGTTTGGCAGCTGTAACATGTACGCACGACGACCTGTGCACTTTGAGATATAACGGATGTTGGATCCTATCGTGACCACACAGACATAATTATGATTGCATTTTATAGACGAACGTAGTTCAATGTTTTCGACATACACAACAGTTTTGACAACATAGATATTTTGTAACTGGCACACGCATCACATGACAGGGAAATGCATAATACGTAAGTATCCTTATGTTTCTACTGTTACGTATACAAATGGTATCGTGTTGTAAATACCAATAATTACACATTTGTTTCTTTGTCCTCTGAATCAGAAGCTAATCTGTGCCATAAATGCCGATCTGATAATGAAATATTTTAACTTATTTCAGTACATACAGTCGTGATGGCGTTTGAGTTATTTATTTTTATTTTGAGATGCTCGGTTTCGATCTTCGAAGAGATAACCTTCAGAGCGTACATTTCTGGATGACCGTAGAAACTGTTGGCGTATAGGCGTTGGCGTTGGCGTATAGCTGGTCCATCTGTGCAGGCGTGGAGAATACCGCTCGGTGTGCTCCACGTCTGCACAGATGGACCAGCTACACGCCAACGGTTCCTACGGTCATTAAGAATGCATGATCTCGGAAGTTATAGTATGATAAAGATCACTGTTTTCCTATAGGTATGTTCCATAAAAATTTGAATTAAATATTGTACATGCACCTCATTGCGTACAACAAAATGTCTTTTGATATCTACATAGTGTCCAGTTGCACCTTCGAGCGTAAGAAGACAATTGGTGCTACTACAAGAATGAGAGAAAATAACTGCGCTAGCCAACTTCTTTTAATTTGCTATATAATGTTGCGCAGGTGATCTGCGGCCATTATACAGGGTGAGGCAGTGAAACGGCACGATTTCGATAGTGGTTGTCGGGCGCGGAGGGGGGTTGCGAGAGTGGGGGAAGTGACCTTGGGCATCTAGAGTGGTGGAAGTTTCAGTAGCCATGGAGCGTTGGTCGAGTGCGCAACGTGCATATGCCGTAAAGGCATATTACAAAAACGCGGGTAGTGTGGTTGGTGCTCAACGCGCCTTTCGTCGTGAATTCAACCTGCCGCCACTGGCTCCCGTGCCATCAAGGAAAGCCATTCTCCTTTGGGTTAAAACCTTTGAAGCTACTGCTAGCACAACAAAGAAAAGAGGCGGCAGCACAAAAACAATCCGGACACCCGAGAACATTAATCGTGTGCGCGAAGCGTTGGGACGAAGTCCGCGAAAATCCGCGAGACGGCACAGCGCAGAACTTGGTCTCAGCAATCGATCAGTAAGACGGATTTTGAAGAGTGACCTTCACTATCATCCATACAAAATTCAGGTAGTGCAAGCCCTTAAACCTAATGACTACAATAACCGTATACGCTTTTGCCAGTCAATGCTTAACGTTATTGAACGAAATGAAGAAAGAGTGCATAACTTATGGATGAGTGATGAAGCCCACTTTCATCTTAGTGGGTACGTAAATAAGCAAAACTTCAGATATTGGTCCTCAGATAACCCGCACGAACTTCATGAAAAACCTCTCCATTCTGAAAAAGTAACAGTCTGGTGCGCAATGTCATCTCGTGGAATCGTGGGGCCCTATTTTTTTGAAGATGAAGATGGCAACACAGTGACGGTAAACTCTGGACGTTATGCTGACATGTTGACCATTTTTGGTCTGCCTGGAATTGATCGACATGATTCAGATGCTGAAACACTCTTCCAGCAAGATGGTGCAACAAGCCATACTGCTAATGTCTCAATGGAATTGCTCAGACTTGCATTTCCACGACGTCTAATCAGCAGGAATGGCGATTTCCCCTGGCCTGCCCGTTCACCAGATCTGACGGCACCAGACTTTTTTCTTTGGGGCTACCTCAAGTGCAAAGTCTTCCAGGAAAATCCACCAAGAACAAAAGAAGACCTGAAGGAGCGAATTCGACAGGAAATTAACAACATTCCAGTACAGATGCTACTAAACGTCATGGGACAATTTCATCTCAGGCTTAGACAATGTGTGCAAAACCAAGGACGACACCTCACTGACACCATATTTAAAAATGATTGTTTTTAAGTTAAATCTTTAATTTCCACTCTTGTACTTGAGATCCATGTTCAACTATTATGATTTTACTTGTAAATAAATCTTTGGTGGTTTTACAAAATCGTGCCGTTTCACTGCCTCACCCTGTACTGTACATGGTGGCAGCCAGTCAAGGAATATTTTAGGAAATTGGTTTAAAAAATTTATTTCAAAGACCCAGAGAAATCTTCACAAGTTTTTTCCCAGAGTACCTTACGCTGTACCTACGTGACACTAGTCGCCTGTCGTGCAAAACTGAGGCAGTTTTGTCCAGTTAAAACTGCTGACAAGAGACGCCCTGCGCCCTCTGTTGAAACTGCTAGCGAATTCACGCCATTGGTCTTAGCCAATAGCGTGCATGGGATACAGGTCACGTGTGTGGACGCTGGAGTGTTCTGCGGTGCGGAACAAAGTTGCCTCTCTCTCTTGTAATCCAGACCTCGAGCAGAACATATGTCTTTTCGGAAGGTCCTCGTAGACTGGCCTAAACCTGGTAACTTCCGACCCTAGGCGCGCCCCTTGTACACCCACTGAAATACATCCTCTTCATTGTACCTAATTTCCTGTTTTGTCATTTAAAGGTTGCCTTGGACGCCCACTCTGAAGTCCTGACCGCTCGACCTCCTGCACACTGTCGTCACGAGGCATATGTAACGACCTTCCCCCCGTTCCCTGACTATATAAATTAACAATACATTTAACGGAGCACGTCGTTCCCGCTGCTTCGAGTCTTAGCCGGTAATCGAACTCGGACATTTTCGGTTATCAATCCGCTGCTCTGACCGCGCAGCTACCGAGGCGGACGAACTTACATGGTTCACCTACTACTCATTGTCCTGGCTACACCCCCAACACAATTTTAATTTTCCTTACGAGAGGTCGTCATAAACTTTGAATTATCAGCCCGAAAGAATCAAGCTGCGGCCGTGGAACGTGGTACTGTAATGGTATCAGTCCTTCTCTACATATTCACTCATAGCGCCAACGGTGGATGACATCATGCAGGATGTTGAAAAGCAATCCATGACTGATTTTCCACTGTCGCTTCGATTATGTTAGCCAGTCTTCGAGTACCAGAGCCTCAACTTCTCACGTAATTCATGGTTCTTCACAGAGAGACGGTCTGCCACTTTTTTCTTCGTCATTCAGATATGTTAACCACACTGGAAGCATCTCTGCCACCTAACGACTGTGTCATATGACGACTCAGCTTGGACTGTTGCAGCGTTGTTCTCTTTCAAATGAAGGAAACGAATTACCACACCATACTTCACTTCACCAATCTGTTGTGTTAGTTTGCTTTGGCTGCCCCAGCGGTGTGCTGTCGTACTGTGGCGAGGGGATTTCAGACTGCTGACTTGTACCTGAAAACAGATGAATGAAGGTGATAATTAATATCTTAAGACTATCCCACATAATTACGTTACCAGTCCACTCGTTTCTACTACCCATGCTACAATAGTGAAAAGGTATCTCGAATTCCAGTTCTTAATTTCTCTCTGCAATGATAGTTCGTTACCATACATAGACTTCAGTAAATGTTAGTGTATTGTCGAACGCGTTCGTCACAGATTGCGAACAGTGGCGTCGTGTCGGCTGTTCCTCCAAACTGCCCAGAAGGCGAAACTTGAGTTTCTCTCGACATGCACGATGTTCAAACAGTTTATGAGAATGTAGCCAGCTGAAGTCTTCGACAACTACTGATATATCGACAGATGAACAGCTCGCGATTTTCAAGGCACAAATGCAACGAAAGAGCGCTGTTGGAAGAAATCCTCAATAGTCAAGACTACACCGATCAAGAAGCATATCGACAGAGCACACACACACACACACACACACACACACACACACACACACACACACACACACCGTAAACAGCTAGAACCACCACACAAGCAAAGTTGACCAACGTCAGAAGTTATCGATAGTGAAGCAACTGAGATTAAATAAGCAAGTGACCTTACAAAATAATAGAGATGGAGATTTTTGTTTAAACTTTGCTTGGAATCCTGCACTCCCCCTCATCAAAACAACAGAGTTAATGCTACTTGCTCACCAGTTTGTGATTAATCACCACAGTTCGAAAGTGCTATAACACATATGTCTGGAAAGACCGCGCCCAGAATCGCGGTTTGCGGGGTTTTGGTCTTTGATAGATAGGAACCTGGGGTAAAAAGCTTTTGGTTTAGCTCGAACCAGCGGCCATTGTATAGCCATTCGAACATCTTTCTGTCGCTACGATACAGGACATCTAGCAAGGTTTGAACGTAGAATCGGAGCTACCATCAGGGCAAAAATCGATTAATTCGTTCATCAAAAGATTTTAATAGAGCTGAAATTAACTCTCAGCCAAGGACACCATTTGCATGTGCACCGCTCGGATTTTACGACCAAAAACAGTCACCCTTGTTAGGAAAGTGCCTGTAAAAACAGTAACCCTTAAATAATTCCAGAATGGAGGTAGATTGATGGTCCGAATTTGGCCCTCCGGTGTATTGGACCCAGGTCTAAGTTAAGTTTTAACCACTAAAAAAATCCTTTTTCGTTTGGATTTTACGTTTAACATTTAAAAACAAATTTTTTTGGGAATTTTGAAGTGCGTTACTTCTATACTTTAAACTTGTGCGAATTGGTTCGAACTTTGCACGAAGGTAGATAAATGAATACAGAATTATTTTCATCAAGCAATCTTTATCGTTGTCGAGATACGAAGGTTTAAATTCGAGGTAAATGTAGCAGGTAAAATTCGTTCTTACGTGAATTAATTGCGCCGTAACGGTTTAAAGTGAATCAAATAAATAAAAAATGCATTCTCAGATAAAACTTTCAAAAGTCTAGCTTTATTTGGATTTTCCGTGCAAAAAACACTTTTTTGTGTGTTTTTCAAGCTCGTCACTTCTGTGTTTCAGGCTCGTGCGAATCGCTCTACAAATACACATATTTCGTGGTCGTCATGTTGTTTTGTGGAGGCTTTCTCCGTTGCCACGATATAAGCAACTTGGTTCGAAATACACAAGAAAACCATACCCCACGTCTGTTGCCAAGCTATGGCGGTCTAATGTCAAAATTGTGATAGAGGGCAAGATGGGAACCAGAATGAAAACTGCTCCTATCGTAGCATAAAAAAATGCGAATATGCGCTGGTGTAGAGTTAGGGGTGTAAAAGAAGGGGCCGGCCGTTGTGGCCGAGCGGTTCAAGGCGCTTCCGTCCGGAACCGCGCTGCTGCTACGGTCGCAGATTCGAATCCTGCCTCGGGCATGGATGTGTGTGATGTCGTTAGGTTAGTTAGGTTTAAGTAGTTCTAAGTCTAGGGGACTGATGACTCCGATGTTAAGTCCTATAGTGCTTAGATCCATTTGAACCATTTGAAAAGAAGGGAACTAAGTTTTCGACTTACGCGGCAGCTTCAGAGATATTTAAATCAAAACATCTTGACCTAGTTGCGCTTTTTACGAGTTACCCCTACTTCCCCAGCGCAGTGAGCTCTCTTAGAAGTACCCACTGTTACGTGGGTGGTGAGTGATGCACAAAGAAGTAGACACAAAACTTACGTGCTTCTAGCAAGTGGAATGCATCTACAATAGGAAGTATCCGAGAGTGGGGGCTCATCGGTAATAGGATGTATCTCTGAGTGGGGATGTATACATCCTGAACTTTAATGATATGTTGTGTCATACTACAGGCCATAACAAATGCCATGTTTGCTGACACGATGTCATGTGTCATGTTATTCGGCATGACATCATGTATCATGTTAGTATACTTGACACGGTGCAATATATTATATTCATAGGTACTAATAGTAACAAATACAGAAGCACGAATATATCGGCCCCACCGGATATCCGCGCGGTCTCGGTCGCCTTGCCACGGTTCGCGCGGCTCTCCGCGTCGGAGGTTCGAGTCCGCCCTCGGGCATGGGTGTGTGTGTTGTCCTTAGCATAAGTTAGTTTCATTTAGATTAAATAGTGTGTAGGCTTAGGGACCGATGACCTCAGCAGTTTGTCCCTTACATCACGAATATGTCATGATGTTTTGATTTAAAACTCTTTCAAGCTGCAGGTAAGTCGAAAAGCTAGTTCCATTCTTTTACATACCTAACTCTGCTCAGGACAAATTCGCCGGTATTGTGTTACGATAAGAGCATTTTTCATTTTTGTATTCGCTATAGATAATTTATGACAGTGGTCATCTTTAGTTGTGCGACGGCGCTAGTTGTTTACGATGTGTCTGTGTGTGAGTGTGACGGCGCGCGCACGCGCATGCGTGTTATCTTTCTGCATGCGCCGAATTTCCCTGCACAGCGCTCTCTCGTTTCATCTGTGCCTGGAAAATGGCCAGGTGTTCACCTATCGGAATATCGGAGGTTGTCGGAGGCACCGTCGGGCTGCATTCCCACGAGCTGTTTGCCCAGGAGGAGTCGGCGTGTGGCCGCCCTCGAGCCGCGCGGCTTAATAACAGTGGCGCGGTGCGGCGCCCGCTTTTAGGCCCGCCGTAAAAACGCCCCCGAGTGGTCCCGCGGCCTTTGTCGGCTGCCTCACACGCACCCCACACGCGAGGAAGCCGCCGCCCCGTCTCATTTAATCTGCGCTCTAATACCCACTGCGCTCTAATGCCCGCGCCTGCCGCGCGAAATTAAAGTTGTGCCTTTCGATTTACGTCTTTAGAGGCGCCGCGGCGTCGCAAAGTGCAGCCTTTTCCTCCCACCTGGAGCGCCCAGTCCTCGGTAACATTTGCGTTCGCGTCTTGTTCTCGCTTTGTCTCCTCCACGCGCCTTTGTTCTCGTGTGACGGCCATCATTCTAAACAATCTTCTCCGGTACCCTGCAGAGAGCAATACTCTTCCCATTTCTTTTCTCCGACAGAGTTGCATAAGCTTCACATCCCTGCACGATATTGCTTAGGTATTCTTTGTTCTTTGTAATGTGCTTTCCCTTCCTTTTATTCGCAACAGTAGCTCACTCTGTAACAGATGAAGCTATCGGATGTTGGTAGGGGCCGTCCCCACCTTACATAAATTTTACTCAGTGAGATGGAGTAGTCATTAAGACTACCGACTCGTATTAAAGAGATGTGATGTTCATATCCCCGTCTGGCCATCCATATTTGAGTTTTCTGTGGTTTTCCTATTACTCGTGTCGAACGACGCCGTGGCTGATTAAACAAGAATACGATCGTTTCCTTTTTTTTCCATTCTTGTCGATTACGGACTTGTCCTCTCCTATGTCTAACGACCATTTTCCCTCCATTCCACAAATTGTCAGCTGTAGGTGTAAGGAGATGTACAACTACAGCCTGAAAACTGTATGGCTGTGGCAGAGAATGCTTCTAATATAACACTCTCTGTAACTGACTCTCATTCCATCCCCGGATTAGCGTTAGAGTGTATATGCACTATTCTTGAAACTTAGCAGTCTTCGTGTGGTATACTATGCATATTTTTAGATGATCTGTTACTTGATGTCTTCAAAATTTCTATGACATTCTTCTTGGGTGCAGACAAATCTCCTTAAGACAATTATAAAAGAAACAGCACGTAGAGTCCATTTTTTCTCATGAAATGTTAGTTTATCCATTACATTGCTTTCACGTCACAGCAGATTCAGGTGATAACACTTACTGTATATTACGTCCTACGGGTAATTTCATCTTTGGTGAAACTGTAGTGGTGTCCTCCAGACGAATACGGCAGGTTACTTGTTTTTATGTAAAAGTAATCGATTGTTGGTATCGAATAAAACAGCACGAGGAGAGCTTCCACATATGGACAGGCGCGGGGAAGTATCGGCAATGAACGATGAGCCTCGTGACACTTGGACGCCAGCTAAAATACAAATAAATATTCCAGAACAAAAATATCGTTACGATTTAGTAGTGTCTGCTGGAAACTTTCTGAGTGTACACCCTAATTGTAGCGTTCAACGTCTCCTATAAAGAGCAACGGAAAAAGTCCTCTGTCCATTCGCCCAGCTATCTCGTTTATATGCGGTTTACCTCGTACAAAAGTGACCTAGCATGGCTTCCACACAATCGTTAACTACTCTAGATCGAACGCCTGCCTCATAAGCTATACCCCTCGTTAACAATTGCAGTTTCCTCAGAACACACGCTCTTGCGTTACGCACAACTGTGTTGTGTGTTTACATGTGAATTTTATGACGACGATTTTCCGAGTACGTTTGTGATAAACGTAGATATTATTTATTTTATGGTTCAGATATCAACACATACGCAGAGACGCGCACTTTGAAGGAAAAAATTGTGAAGCGAGGGCTGCGTCTACAAACATCGAGGTTTTTTCTTCTTCTTTGATTTGGAAAGTTGCTCCAGCTTTTCACTAGGGACGCACGAATTAACACCGATATTTACTTTGCTGGAAACTTCTGATAGCACGAACGAAATCCGAGAGTTCGTCCTCGTTTGGCAACGCCGCTGCTTTTAGGAAGAAATTGCACGGAAATACGAAATGTACGCGGAGTGTGCTGTGGCGCGCAGAGTGATTCAGCTTTGATATTTAGCCGCCCCGGAGAATGACACCCGGCGCTACGGACACGGAGTAGGCCGCGCCTCCGTACCGCTTCGTCAGTTACGCTCCGTTTGACGATCCGAGTGAGGGCGGGAAAAAGAGAAAGAAAATCAGTCCGGGGGAATATTTTTATGTGAACTTTTGAGGGTGCAAGCGGCGGATTGATCGTCGCCGCGTTATAATTAGGGGCGGGATTAGCCGACTCGAAAAAGAAGGCTGGGCCAGCGGGAATAATTAGCGTCCGCGCCGTGTTTGATGT
The DNA here is from genome assembly GCF_023898315.1 of Schistocerca nitens. Taxonomy (NCBI): domain Eukaryota; kingdom Metazoa; phylum Arthropoda; class Insecta; order Orthoptera; family Acrididae; genus Schistocerca; species Schistocerca nitens. The sequence continues at coordinate 354,683,186 of NC_064618.1, read as the reverse complement.
CTCCGCTGCGGCCGGCGGCTGTCACCGCGCCGCAAACAAGCCCGGGACCAGTGGGCGTCTATTCAGCGGCAGGCAGGCAGGCAGGTACAGCCGCCCGGCACCTCAAAGCGCACCACCAGCCCGGCCCTCCACAGCGCCACTCGCGGCCGCCTGCCGCCTCTTTTGCCGGCGCGACGATCCAGTCATTCATGGCGGGATAAAACCCTGGCGCCTGCGCCGCCTTATCGAAACCGCCTCCACTGTCACGGCGGTAATTGTGCCGGGTTTGTACTGCGAGTCTGACACTCTCGAACAAATATACACGCAGGCTTTGGGGAAAGCAACAGCACAAAGCGTTTCCCACTTTGAATGACACGACCGATGTGAGGGTTTTTGAAATCAGCCTTTATAAGTTTAACAGCCCCGAACGACAGTATCATGAGCTCAACAGAGACGAAAAGAAGCAATAAAACTGAATTATATTATTGTAAGAATTGCGTCAATACGCGTTTTCGCCGGCCGGTCTGGCCGAGCGGTTCTAGGCGCTTCAGTGTGGAACTTCGCGTACGCTACAGTCGCAGGTTCGAATACTGCCTCGGGCATGGTTGTGTGTGATGTCCTTAGGTTAGTTACGTTTAAGTAGTTCTAAGTTCTAGGGGACTGATGACCTCAGATGTTAAGTCCCATAGTGCTCAGATCCATTTGAACCAATACGCGTTTTCGCTCATATCAATTGGCGTGATATTTACCGGGTGATCAAAAAGTCAGTATAAATTTGAAAACTGAATAAATCACGGAATTATGGAGATAGAGACGTACAAATTGACACACAGACGTACAAATTGACACACATCCTTGGAATGGCATGGGGTTTTATTAGAACCAAAAAAATACAAAAGTTCAAAAATGTCCGACAGATGGCGCTTCATCTGATCAGAATAGTAATAATTAGCATAACAAAGTAAGACAAAGCAAAGATGATGTTCTTTACAGGAAATGCTCAATATGACTACCATCATTCCTCAACAATAGCTGTAGTCGAGGAATAATGTTGCGAACAGCACTGTAAAGCATGTCCGGAGTTATGGTGAGGCATTGGCGTCGGGTGTTGTCTTTCAGCATCCCTAGAGATGTCGGTCGTTCACGATACACTTGCGACTTCAGGTAACCTCAAAGCCAATAAACTCACGCACTGAGGTCTGGGGACCTGGGAGGCCAAGCATGACGAAAGTGGCGGCTGAGCACACGATCATCAACAAACGACGCGCGTAAGACATCATCTCGCGTCTAGCAATATAGGGTGGAGCGCCATCCTGCATAAACACCGTACGTTCCAGCAGATGTTTATCAGCCACGCTGGGGATGATGCGCTTCTGTAACATAACGGCGTTCCTCTCACCCGTCACGGTAGCAGTTTTGCTTCCAGAGCCATCTGTCGGACATTATGTAAACTTCGTTTTTTCTTGTTCTGATAAAACCCCATGTCATTCCAAGCATGTGTGTCAATTTTTACCTCACTATCTACATTATTCCGCGGTTTATTAAGTTTTCAAATTTATACTGACTTTTTGATCACCCGGTATTTCAGTCTTAAAAAGTTAGTACATCGGTTGCGATTTGGATGCTGCAGCTGGCCTGGGGAATAACAATTTTGCCTAGCTACTATATTTCGCCAGTTGTAAATTTGCGATATATTACTCATTAGATGTACTTGCTTTCTCCTATGTTTCTTGTTGTTCCGACCGGCCTCTGTGGCCGAGCGGTTCTAAGCGCTTCAGTCCGGAACCGCGCCGCTGCTACGGTCGCAGGTTCGAATCCTGCCTCAGACACGGATATGTGTGATGTCCTTAGGTTAGTTAGGTTTAAGTAGTTCTAAGTTGTAGGGGACTGATGACCTCAGATGTTAAGTCCCATAGTGCTCAGAGCAATTTGAACTATTTGATTTGTTGTTTTGATTTTCGCATTCATAATTGAAGCACCTTTTCATTAATGTTTTCATTCTAAGTGTTAGTCCAACATATCAATTTTATTAACTGTGAGCAAAATATGTAGTATTAATTCCTTTATACATAAAATGTACTACATTATTTTTATAACATTAAGCATACGAGGGCTGTTCAGAAAGTAAGGTGCGATCGATCGCGTAATGGAAATCACAGTGAAAATCTCATGAAATTTTGCACAGATGTGTTGGATAGTACCTCTAGTATTCTCCTCAGTCGCCTCACGTCGCTTTTTTTTGTTCTGAGCACAGAGTGAGCGCGTAAAGACGCCTAGAAAATAGTGTCTGCCGCCTGTGAGAGATTTCGCCCGATGTCATGCAGCCCACACAACGAAGCTGTCATGCATTCCCTTCTTCGTTACAATTCTCGGCCACACACTGATGAGGACGCTCCTGCAGCGTTTCCGATTGGAAATTTGGCACCAGCCACTACACAGCCCGGAGTTAATGAAGAACTGTTAGTGCCGCGATTAGAAATGCAAAAATCGGAGCAACAAACAGAGTAGCAACCAAATACATCTAACGAATGATAAGGGGTGGTCAAAAACTTTGCGTGCGAGGGCCTTGCTGCAGCGTATATGCAACGTAGTGCGACTCTGATGTGGGTATATAAGCACCAGCATCTAGGCCAAGGATTAGTGTGGCATTAGTGTGGTTCTGACATACGTGCGGTAAATGCGGAAAAGTCAACTATGGCGATGTTATGTCTAAAAGGACACATGTGCCGTTACTCTTTTATTCACTGCCGAAGGACAAAGGCTGGTAGACGTCCATCGGAGAATTAATGAGTATGGAGCAGCATGTCTGACGAGAACCACCATTGTGGAATGGTGCGCGAAGTTCCCTGCTGCCGGCCGCTGTGGCCGAGCGGTTCTATGCGCTTCAGTCCGGAACCGTGCTGCTGCTACGGTCGCAGGTTCGAATCCTGCCTCGGGCATGGATGCGTGTGATGTCCTTAGATTAGTCAGGTTTAAGTAGTTCTAAGTCTAGTGGACTGATGGCCTCAAATGTTAAGTCTCATAGTGGTTAGAGCCATTTTGAACGAGTTCCGTGCTCGTCGCTATTCGACACAAGACACTGACTGGTCTGGCAGGGCAGCGTCATCAGTTGATGTTTGCCTGAAGCACCTGATGCGTTTCACTGTTGATGGCAACACATTTCTTGAGCGCATTGTTGAAGGCGATGAAAGCTGTTGCAGCAGGGGGTGCTGGAGCTTTTTGATAACGCACGTCCCCATAACGCAAATGTCGTAAAGCAGAAGTTACGCCAAATCAAGTGGGAAAACTCGAGCATCTGCCCTGTAGTGCTGAGCTCTCACGCCTTCAGTCCCTTAAAAATGGTCTTCAAGGGTCGACGAGTCCTGCCGGATGATGATGTGCAGCAGCATCACAAGGTGTTTTGCTAAACAGGTATCTTCAACCTGGTGAGTCAGTGAGATGATAGCCTTAATGTTCACGGTGATTTTGCCTGATTGGCCATGATACGGTAACTTTTTGATCGCCCCTTATATATTGCAAATTTACAACTCGCGCAACAAAATTGTTATTTTGCACAGGCCAGCTGGAGCATCCAAACTGCAATCTATCTTTTTGACAATGTGTTGACGAAAGATTGTAATATATTTCACCACTTGAGGTGGCTGAAAGCCCAAAACGCATCTTGGCGTAAATAATAGTCGGACCAAATTTGTAGGAGACTGGACACGAGCAGGCTGTTGCTAAGGGACTGCCAGTATTGTCCATGTGGTCACGAGAATGTTTCAGACCGCCGATTCACACTTTCCTCTTCATCTGTAAATACTTTCCGTCTCATTGAACGGAAGGGCAAGTGTCTCCAAAAGATGTTATAAGATGAATATCGCCAGAAGTAAAATAAGAGTAATGGAAGGTAGTCGATATGACAGGCGATGATCAAGTACTAGATGTTGCAATGAGACACTCAGAGTTGTTGGTTGACTTTTGCTATTTGGGCAACAAAGTACTGACGACAACCGAAATAGAGTGGCTGTAAGATGCAGTCCGACAGATAGAAAGAAAAGCATTTCTGAAGAATATAATTTTTTTGTAACTTCGAGTATAAATTCCAGTGTTAAGAAATCCATTCTGAAGCATTTCCCTGTAGTTTTCGCTTGTACGGAAGTGAAACTTTAGACGATGAACAGTTCAGGTAGGGCGAGAGTAAAAGCGCTTGAAATGTGCTACAGCAGAATACTGAAGATAACATGGGTATATTGGGGAACTAATGAATAGGTATTGAATCGAATTGGTGAGTAAAGAAATATGTGACAAAACTTAACTAAAACAAGGCATCGAATAATAGGACTTCTCTTGAGGCATTAAGGGATGCTTCCATTCATTTCTGTGGCACTATTGTTTCCTGTGTAATATCTTCTGGCCAGGAAATACATCATCGCAATTGTTGCAATGTTACCCAGCATGTGGTCTCGATTAGTGTTCACGAAATATTGCTGAGTAATGTTTGACGTATATTTTCTTTTTCAGAAATATGCAGTTTGTCTTGTCTCTGTAAATGTATCTTTCAGTCGGCGTTATTAGCTGGGATACTCAGAGGATTTGATTTAATAGTCTAATCGGATAGAGGGTTTATCCATTAGAACACTGACACATTAACTTTGCTCTTTGTAGGTGTTTCATCTCAGATGTAATTGCCAAATGTATGTACGTACGCGATTGTGATCAGTGCGTGTAGTCTAAGTGAAGTGTTTTTTGTTTTTCTTGTTGAATTTGAGAGGCAGGAGGAAGAGGATGAAACTTGCTTCCAGAGCATAACAGATCCCATTACATACCACTAACGGAGCCGCGAGTCTTAAAATGTCTCACACAAAGAAGGATCACCATCTGTGAGGGTAGCCCAGAAAGTAATGCACCGCATTTTTTTTTCTTCAACAATTCTTTATTGAACATAATGAGAATTACACACACGAAAGAATGGTGTTTTATCTACACACCCTGGTTTTCCATGTAATCTCCATCTCATTCTACGGCCTTCCTCCAGCGCGTAACAAGTTTGTGTATGCCCTATCTGTACCAATCCTTGTCCTGGTGGCGGAGCCAGTGCTTCACTGTGTGCATCACCTCCTCATCGTCCTCAAAACGTCTTCCACGAATGGCATCCTTTAATGGCCCAAACAAGTGGAAGTCCGAGGGGGGCTAGGTCAGGTATGTCAGTCGTGGATGGTCTCACCCACCACTGCAAATCGTGGAGCTCCGCCGAACCGCCTTCCTGATGACCCCACCTTCCGTGCTCAGCGACTAACTGTACTTCTGTCGACAACAGATTCTCCATAGACTTTGCACAAGCGTTTGTGAATTTCCCCACAGTTTCTTTCTCTGCAGCGAGAAATTCAATGACGGCACGTTGCTTGTAAATTACATCAGCTATAGACGCCATTTTGAGCCTGCCCTGCAGCTACGCTATCTGTCGGAAGCGACGAAAACTTGGTGCGTTCACTCAGGAGACTGCAAATATACATACGTAACATTTTGCATTCGTAGCATTGTTTTCAGCAGAGAAAAAAAAATGCGGTATAACAGCACCCATTTTTGTAAGTCGTAATTCTCTTCGTGTGTAATAGTAAGTTCAGAATGCTTATGCGAAATTTTCGGCAGATGACAGCACGCGAAGATACTAGAACCTTGCTGTATCTTAAATAATTGTTATATTTTAGACATGTTAAAGTAACAACGCTTTTGTGGAAGAAGTTAATTTTTGGCGATAGCCGAATGCCAGTGGAAAGTGGATAGACATTTACAGTGATAATTAAAAAGTTTTAAATGTGCAAATGGAGAACAAATAAGTTCATATTCTATACTTCACGAGTCGATTGTCGACAAAATTGCGCTCCATAGACTTTGCACAAGCGTTTGTGAATATTCCCCACAGTTTCTTTCTCTACAGAAGAGCACGAATGCTTTTGCGATGATATACACCTCTTCCATAGGCTGTTCTGAATCGAGTTCAACTACGCTGTTCTAATAGCGAACCAGAAATGGATAATATCCATGATCCAGTAATCATCTAGTTACCAACAACTTATTCAAAATTTTTACAGTATGTGGTACCTAAAAGTCATATGCGACGGCGGAAAATCAATGTATTACCTCCATACACAAATCGAGGTAAAACCTGCCCAAAGCTAGCGTATTTGGGCCAATTGCTCTCTCATCTTGCGTTCAAAAAGCTCACTCAAAGGTTGGCATCGTGGTTGAATTAGCTTCCGGCGTCGCTGTGTGCAGTTACAATGTGTGAAGGCCCCATTTTAGGAACGCAAAACCTGGACATCACTTCCACCTTCCTACAGTAACATGATAGCAGCAAATGCCTTTCCGAACGACATACAAATGCATATTTTGATTGGCGTATTCGAAGACCTCGGAATTTCTTAAAAGTTTGGAAGTTTATATAGTTTTCTAGGAGACAGGAAATACTGGAGAAACATACTGGGCGCCACACAGTAAATCCAGACTGCACTAAGGCGCCTTTGCTTTATGTAATTTACACATCTGACCTCCAAAAGACAGCCTAGCTTCCGGTCCACATGTTGCAGCATGCAGGTGATTTCTGTGTTCATTCAGTTTGACGTTATAAGGTCCAAAAGTTTTCCTATAAAATAGCTGTCGCCCCTCCCTTCCCATATCTTTCTGTTCCGAAAAATATTAACTTATTTATGCACGCCTAATCGCCTCAGTTTAATACTCCAGACAAGTTTGATAGTCACAGATTTTGTAGTTGGTTAAGTATTACTATGCTAGTGCAGAGGTACTCCTTGCAGCGTACTAGCGAGAAGAAACTTGCCCCATAGACTAGCGTCGTGCTAAATTAGCATACAGCAGACAGCTCTTGAGGGCTCCCACTCGCCTCGTCCAGAACTTCAGCACATAAAGCAACGCCTGCCTCCACTTCCCTCTGCCTTCCAGCAGATATTGCTCCCTCGACACTCCTTCGAGTTCCCCGTTGATCAAGTTACCGCCGTTTTCTGAAACCACCAAATTGGGACAACCATCGTTAGACTAATTCTGAGTTTAAAATAACAGTGAAAATTTACGCATTTTCTGTAAGTAGCTTAACAAAAGAACTTTCCATTTTATCGCCACACAGTAAAATCTAATTGGCAGTGGTTTGGGATGGCAAACCACGATCTGGCACATCGCAGTTTCAGATGTTTTCAGTACCGTGACGCTAATGTTAGGTGGATTATCCGTTTTCACCTGAGATACTTACTAGGTAGTCCACCTCCGCAGCGTGGCTGGCTGACTTGCGGAGGACCCGCGTTCGATTCCTGGCACTGCCAGGGATTTTTCCCTGGTACGGGGTGCACTCAGGCTCTTGAGGCCAACAGAGGAATTACGTGACCGATTAGAAGCGTTCCAATGCCAAGAAACCGAACAACGACCGGTTGAGTGGCGCGCTGACCACATGCCTGTCCACACCGCACTCGGTGACGACTTTGGCAGATGATGACTCAGCACTCGGTCGAGCCTGATTCGCCCCGTGTAGGGCCAGAAGGCGAACTTTGCCCTTTTCTTACTTAAAAGGCTTAAAGCTAACACTGAAGTAAGCGGAACAGGCCAACACGTTTCACAGATTCTGAACAGTTTCTACAAAAAGCAGTCTCCTTTTTTCCAGTGTTTAATGCTTTCGTTCTCCTACGGCCAAATCTATTGTAGAGGAATGAGAGTAATGCTAGTTTCACAATTCCCGCAGACGTGACCTCATTTTGACGTCACACACAATATGAACGACGCACGATCGGCTCTCGACTTTCGTTACTATTCGATACGGGTTTCTCACGAGATTTCATGCGCGTACTGCAGATTTACAAAAACACGTCACTCTTGGAATGATTTATTATAATTATTGCTATAATAAAATGTCACGTAATGATTTATCGACGGTTAATGCCTTCATATAAGAGTTCTCTCTTAGGAGTGAGTTATTATCGTCAGTAATGTTCAAATAAGAATGTTACTCACTTGTTTTATTATTTCGAGTATACCGTTTCAGTGTAACGGAGCACTGAAAATGTATCATAAACGCATCACCATTTTCATTAAATGCCACTGAATAACGCATCAACGATACGAGAATTCAAGACAGAATATGATAACCAAGACCGGAGTTAAACATCACTTTGGTTAGTGCTAGCATAATGAATAACGTCTTGGTTTCTGGAGTTGAAAGTTGTTGACTCGGATCCTGTCACATGCATTTTTTTTCATGTTGGCATTGTTGACACATTCTGTTACTTTCTTATGAATGTAATACAAGTATGTTCTGCAATATTAGATGTTATTTGCATGCAGTCTGATCTGAGAACGAAGGATGAAATCAATATTTAGCGATTTCCGAGTATGTGCTTAGGTAGGAATCTAAAAGGACAGTTTAAATTGCTACGAGTGAATTGAAGAGCATTGATATTCATATTATTCCTTGTCATAAATATTTTGCTGTTTATTTGCGAACGTGTGGCGTTTTCCGAGGGTGTGGTTTGGCAAGAACCTAAGAGTACAGCTTCAATTGCTGCAACTGAAACGAGGAGCAATAAAATTCATATTCTGATTTTTCACTAATATTTAGTTCTTTATTTTCGAATATGTGGCTATTTCCGAGTGTGGTTAGGCTGACACGTAATAGTACAGCTTTGTCACAAAGCCGATAGCCGATCATGCGGTAGTCGATATTGCGCGTGACGTCAAAATGACCTCACGTTTGCGGGAATTGTGAAATGAATATTACCCGAAGAATGAGCTACTGTGGGCTACGCTCTCCCTGTGAATACAGAAAACGTTAGGTACGGCAGCAAATAAATCAAAAGAAAAAATGAAAATCAGTAAATGTCAGTTTAGTAAAAAGTATCATTTTGCTTCTGATTTTGAGAGGTCATTTTATATTGTTCTTATTTCGATGACATCGCAGTAGCTTTTGGTGATTCCCAGCACACTTCAGGGAAATATCTCTCAGGTGTTACGTTATTAACAATCTACATCTTTATTCTTCACGTGTACAAATTTAGTTCTCGTTTCTCCGAACGAGAGACCATTTTGTTGTAGCCTACAGCTACTTCAGAATGCCTTACTTGGTTGACGGAGCCACCCCCCCCCCCCCCACTTCATCACTATCAACGTGAAGTCCTCGTGCCGGCCGAAGTGGCCGTGCGGTTAAAGGCGCTGCAGTCTGGAACCGCAGGACCGCTACGGTCGCAGGTTCGAATCCTGCCTCGGGCATGGATGTTTGTGATGTCCTTAAGTTAGTTAGGTTTAACTAGTTCTAAGTTCTAGGGGACTAATGACCTCAGCAGTTGAGTCCCATAGTGCTCAGAGCCATTTGAACCATTTTTGTAGTCCTCGTAGGTGTTCTTTAACTTTTGGAAACATGAGAAAGTCGGATGGGGCTAAGTCGGGATGAATGGAGGTTAACTGATGACAGTGAATACAAGGCGATTGATTGTTGCAGATGTCGCATCGCTTCTGTCTGGTCTGGCATTGTCAAGTTGAAGGAGAAGTTGCCCCATGTGTGGACGAGGTTGTCAAATCCGAAACGCGTTTCTCACTCACAGACATAGATGCGTTACACCCCGCCACGTTAAACGCTACATTTCGGAGACCTCTAACGGCATAAGGCTATAAATATAGACAAGAAGAATAAAGATGTAGAATGTTAATAAATTTTGTTTTACTGAAAACGCTTGTAAGAGTTTTCACACAAAAAATTCGGAGAAATTGCTTTTCAGAGAGTATCTAACTTGGGAGTAACTGATTCATTCAAGGTTCTTCCTGCGCCGTAAAGCGACGTGGTGTGTCGGCCGTATCCTTCCCCCCAGGCCAGGAAGAGCAGCTCGCCCGCTCGCCTAGGTTGGCAGGCCTGAGCCATTGGCAGTGCGAGCACGTTTCCAATTTGAGGAAGGCGGGCGCCGAACCCCGCCGCCCGTAATTACAGGACGCTCTTATTTGCTTACTCCTCGGCCGGCGCTTTTTTCTTACAACGTGTAAAAATATACCGGGAATTATCTTTAATTACCGGCCTCGAGGACAGCGCTGCCACGGCGCTCTGCCGGCCGTCCGTTGTGCGCATGCGTGTGTCGGGGTCCCGGGGTGGGGGGAGCTACCTGCGTCCGACCACCGGCGGAGTGTATTAATCCTGCTCCGTTCTCTCTGCCTGCGGCCTCCACGTCTTGGAAGATACACTGCCTGGAACCGTGAATTACTCCGCTTCCAGGCGTGCACTTTCGCTGCAGTCATAGGGACTAGAAGAATAATGATCATACTTTTCTTTTATTATTCTTCTTTAAAACTTTCATTTACATTGTTCCAATTTTCGTATTTCATGGTAGCCACAGAGCCTGTTTTTGACAAAACGAGGTAATGAAATAAACTGGAAACTCGGTAATAAAATCCAACTACTACCTTTCCATAGCGTTTTACAATGCCAATGTACATTTAGAAGTCATAGCTTTGTCATCAGGGCAACTACAGTATGTGTCTTGAACATACTTGAGTTACTTAATTGTTATGTCACATACAAGAAATCAGCAAACTCACAAATACGAATGTTGACATCGCAGGACACCCTTATACGGGGTGATTAAGCTGCTCTTGCGGACGAATTTTATGCAATCTGCAAGGCCTTCAAACACTACATGTGAGACTTTCATATCCTCTCGAGCGCAAACCATTAGTCCTACAGAAAAAGATGAACATGACCTTGATACTTAATGTAATTAATTTTTATACTGGTTTACTTTTCGATGGAGATTTTCAAGTTATTCAAGAAAAACGCGTTTGAAGGTGACTTTTGCATGTTTTTCTCCAATAATTATCTGCGGCCTCTAGCGTAAGTGTATCCCAGTACAGATTTTAACCACATTTTACACAAAAAGATCCTGTTCATTTTTTTCTGTAGCACTAACAGTTACTCATTTTTCTCGAGGATTTGCATATTGTGGTAATTTACTGTGCCATTTCTTGTAATTGACCGCACCAACGAATACTACACATTATTCGTCCCAAGTAAATCGGTCCGTATGTTAGCGAGTATCGGTTTCCGGATATATCATTATACGCAACAGTTTTCACATAGCGAGTGAGAGAATATGAAAATCTTGGCGTGTTATTTGAATGCATTGCAGGTTGCATAAAACCCATGAGTAGGGGCAGCTAAAACAGCCTGTATAACGGAAGGCCTGACAATGAAGCTGCGAACGTGGCGAAGTAAAAATGCTATGAAAAGATAGTAGATGGTGGTACGCGTTTTCCTTAATCGTACCACACTTACACACCATATCTTAAATAACATAAAAGAGGAAGCGGGATGGAATCATGGTTTGTAGTCACAATTTATAATTAAGACGATTTATTGACATTACACCTTTTAAGGAATTTGACTATTACAAACTGTGGACGAGCCACTAGATAAAGCTTTGCAAATACAGTTAGAAACCCAACGCACTCGGTACTCAAATAAACAGTCCCTTATTAAGAAAACAGAATTACTGACAAACTTCAGAAATTGAAACTCCCATATAGGATTTCGCTCAAAATACATATAATAAAAGAATTACCAGTAAAGGGTGACTTCATGACACTTGAACACTAGTGCCAAGCTAAGATCCTATTACATAATATGATAGAACCACTTAAATAAAAAAAACTACAGCAGAAACACTGATCTTTATAAATAAATGTTCACGTGCTCAGACGTGTTAATAAAAATAATTACTAGAAAGAGCTGCACAAGGAACTCAGTGGATGCTGTGCAGCTTAAGGTCTAGCCAGTTACCAATCTGTAATATTTAAGGAAACAAGTTCATATACGAACAGGTTACCTGCAATATATATTTATATGTCTATCAGCTCAACCAGCCTTAGCGGAAGGAAGATAAATACTAAACATCGGAAGGCGATATGTGAACAACTTCCGGTGGTGGCCAGGTTCTTAAACACTGCCAGGCCTAGACCTCTGACGACAATTCCCTCCCCGCCAAGGCGCTGGCACAATCAACAGTTTCTGCCGAATCACAAAGACATAGAAACCTCGTCAGAACCTTTGACTCGATATATGGGTAAGCGTGTAAAGGAACACGTTACACTACTGACAGAATCGCAACTTTGACAACATGGACAACCGTATTAATAGGGTACAGTGTTTGAAAACGTCAACATAAAATCATTTGATTACAAGAGACACAAAGCACTAGTAAAACTTCTGAGAAAACTTTCAAATAACGGCCACCATTTAACTAGGCCAGCTGAACTCTTCCACACCATCTTGAAGTTCGACTATGCAAGTTTCACCACAATAATAAAGTTTAAATTGCTCTGAGTGCGACGGTCAACAAAACACAATTATGACCACTTACTTCATATCACGTACACAATACGACGGAGCGGGTTCCACAGCTTCACCGCTTCACTTCAAATTTTGTTCTCAGCGAAATCACAGAACTTGTATCTCCAAGCTGCCCATGTCGCCAAAACGCCCAACCACTTTCATCCACCACAACATGTAACGGTTATCACGCTCGGTCGGCAGCCGTTGACACTCGTCTCCCCGCGAACGGCACCAGATCTCGAGGGTTACCCGTCGAAGGCTAACAACCAACTCGCTTCGCCCGCCAACCCGGAAGACAAGACACGCGAAAAGCAACAGTAGGTTAACTCAGCCAACGTCGATCTCAACGATACATGAACAAAATAACACCGGGCCAACTCGTCACGGCTCAGATGGGATCTGTTTTACAGGAATTTAACCTACCACATTTCAAAGGCCCGGGAAGAAAACTGCAGTACATGCGGTAATGCAACGTAAGCACATTGTTGATGGGTTTGGGCATACACCAATGCCTTTGAATGTCTCTATAGTCAGACACACAACGGATTTAGGTCAATTGAATGAAGAGGCCATGCTGCCGGACCTCCTCGAACAATCCACGGTTTGTAAAGAATAGGGTGATGCCCCGTCGTGCGTAAATTGCAGTCGTTGTCTTTCTGCAAGGGTAACTTTCGCCAATAGCGCAGGTACTTCATCGCGCAGAAATCTGTGATATGCTGCACCTGTTAATCTGTTTGGTGAAGTGTATGGCCATTTGAGGGTATCATCGACAGTTCCTGCCCATTCACTGATATGTCGCCTCCATGATTGCTCGAGGATTTGCATCCTCCCGCACGTGCTTATTGTGGTAATTTACTGTGCCATTTCTTGTAACTGACTGCCCCATTGAATACTACACATTACTCGTCACAAGTGAATAGGTCCATATGTTAACGGGTGTTGGTTTCCTGATATATCATTATACAGAACATTACCTCTTGTGGGAATGTGTGACACTTTTTATAAACATCCTGTGCAAGTCAGACCAAGTACTTGTTCAGTAAAATAAAAAATAAAAAAGAATGGAGAAGGTCTCTGTCTGAAAGTACACTACTCGCCATTAAAATTGCTACACCACGAAGATGACGTGCTACAGACGCGAAATTTAACCGACACGAAGAAGATGCTGTGATATGCAAATGATTAGCTTTTCAGAGCATTCACACAAGGTTGGCGCCGGTGGCGACAGCTACAACGTGCTGACATCAGGAAAGTTTCCAACCAATTTCTCATACACAAACAGCAGTTGACCGGCATTGCCTGGTGAAACGTTGTTGTGATGCTTCGTGTAAGGAGGAGAAATGCGTACCATCACGTTTCCGTCTTTGATAAAGGTCGGATTGTAGCCTATCGCGATTGCGGTTTATCGTATCGCGATATTGCTGCTCACGTTGGTCGAGATCCAATGACTGTTAGCGGAATATGGAATCGGTGGGTTCAGGAGGGTAATACGTAACGCCATGCTGGATCCCAACGGCCTCGTATCACTAGCAGTCGAGATGACAGGCATCTTATCCGGATGGCTGTAACGGATCGTGCAGCCACGTCTCGATCCCTGAGTCAAAAGATGAGGACGTCTGCAAGACAACAACCATCTGCACGAACAGTTCGACGAAGTTTGCAGCAGCATGGACTATCAGCTCGGATACCATGGCTGCGGTTACCTTTGACGCTGCATCACAGACAGGAAGTCCTGCGATGGTGTACTCAACTACGAACCTGGGTGCACGAATGGCAAAACGTCATTTTTTCGGATGACTCCAGGTTCTGTTTACAGCATCATGATGGTCGCATCCGTGTTTGGCGACATCGCGGTGAACGCACATTGGAAGCGTGTATTTGTCATCGCCATACAGGCGTGTATCACCCGGCGTGATTCTATGGGGTGCCATTGGTTACACGTCTCGGTCACCTCTTGTACGCATTGACGGCACTTTGAACAGTGGACGTTACATTTGAGATGTGTTACGACCCGGGGCTCTACCCATCATTCGATTCCTGCGAAACCCTATATTTCAACAGGATAATGCACGGCCGCATGTTGCAGGTCCTGTCCGGGCCTTTCTGAATACAGAAAATGTTCGACTGCTGCCTTGGGGCCAGCACATTCTCCAGATGTCTCACCAATTGAAAACGTCTGGTCAATGGTGGCCGTGCAACTGGCTCGTCACAATTCACCAGTCACTATTCTTGGTGAACTGTGGTATCGTGTTGAAGCTGCATGGGCAGCTGTACCTGTATACGCCATACAAGCTCTGTTTAACTCAGTGCCCAGGCGTATGAAGGCCGTTATTACGGCCAGAGGTTGTTGTTCTGGGTACTGATTTCTTAGGATCTATGCACCAAAACTGCGTGAAAATGTAATCACATGTCAGTTCTAGTATAATATATTTGTCCGATGAATACCCGTTTATCATCTGCATTTCTTCTTGGTGTAGCAATTTTAATGGCCAGTAGTGTAATTGTGTACACTAGAAAGAAAATAGAGGGAGAAAGGACAAGGACAAGACAAAGAAAGAAAGAAGCCCAACAGGCAATAGGCGCGTAATCAAAGAGAACAAACGAAACGGAATGTTGCTCCCGCTGTGTGTCGTGCGTTGCGAGTGAGGGATGTGGTATGCAAGGGGCGCCATGCAGATCACAGCAATCGGCTTAGGGGGCCGTTAATGGCGGCCTGAGTCACTGGGCTGTTTGTTGTTCCGGCTGCTTCCAGGGACCAGCCGGGTCGGCCGCCCTCGCAAACAGCAGAGCGGGACACGGCCAGAGGCGCGGGCAGCGCATGGCCCCTCGGCAAACACTGCCCGCCTGCGGCTGCGGCTGTGTCGCGGGTGCAACGTAGTCGTTGGGGGGAGGGGGGGGGGACCGGAGATGTTGCTCTTGTAGCAGCGTGCGCCTGCCGAATCATTGCCCGAGGCACGCGTGGGGTCGAATCAGTAGCGCGGGCAGCTGTATGGAACACCATCATTAGTACGGCAAGAGTTGTACCCACGTCTGTTGCACTCAAGCCACCTTACGACAACTAGTGCAGGATACTCTCGTTTGTCCTGTGGTGCGCAGCAAGAACCACTGTCGGCCGAGCCCCCGTATGAAGTGGAATCTTTCTAAGTTTTCATTCTTGATCTTTTTGCGAGACATATGTAGGAGGACACATTGTGTTGGCTGACTCTCCTGGGTACGTATTACGGCAAGAAAGGAAGAATGAATTGATTGTTGGTGTTAATAACGATCATCCTCCTTTACCTCCTCTGCATTACTGCAGATGACGTCTCACTGAGCACATTTGTTCTGTGCATGCAGTACACGTGAGGCGCCTAGTTGTTTCCAGTGCACTGTGTGGAATACGAAGGTTCACTAACCTGCTGTGTTCAAGTTGTCCCCAGCGCAGAAAACAGCACGCAGGTCGTAGGTTCTGTATCTTGAGGCTGAAACTGACTTTTAGCGAGGTTGTTCTGAAATAATGTATCACTTCTTTGGAATGCCACTCGTGTATTTTAATATAGCCACACGAGAAGACTCCATGATCTTAATACCACACCTTCTGATACAGCCAAGTACATGATCAAACACAATGTGTACGAAAATGTATCTTTACACTATTTGTGGCACGTCTCTGTGCCTCATAACTACCGGAGTGAATCTTTTAATACTGAATATTGCCAAACACTTCCTGCCACAGACAACATGACTGTACATCTCGACTGCCTAAACCAGAGTGACGAACAGGAACTTAAATAAAAATTGGAAACACGTCCTACGACAGACAACATGTCTGTTCTTCTCGACTGCCTAATCCAGAGTGACGAACAGCCCGAAACACTTCGCGTGACCCGAACGCTTCCGAAGTGCTTCGTCTGCAATTTCGTCAGTCTTTTGTTTTCGATTTAAATTGTTTTTAATAATTCTAAAATGACAATGAGAAGTTTAACTGATAATAATAACTATACTTTAACATTTTGGCGCCCTTGCTCCGAACACAGCAGCCAATCACAGAACAGTAGCATTATGCAGGCGGTCTTTCTCACGGGAATGGTACCGAATGTAACATCTGTCACAGGTACCTCACACCACATTTCGTCATCTATATACTTCTTGCATCTCCACTGCTCTGGGAACAGCTTCTTGGAGCTTAATATGATGGCTGATTAAGCCAGAAATATTACAGTATGCACTCACCATTCTGTGACGTACAATTCTCTCTTAAAGCGTCTGTCACTGCACTTCTTTTTCTGTCAGCCCTACGTCGTAAGGTTCCCAGTCTGAGGTGGAATACTCAAGTCAGTGTGGCATCCGCATTTACAACAATTTCTTTTCGTAGTCCTTTAAATTTAAATCGTTTTGTACGCATACTGCCAGATATTTAACTGTTGTTTCCAGTGACTGTTTTACTGTAGGTGTAATCAAAAATCACGGGGATTTTCGCGAACTAACATCATCATCTGCTAAAAGTTTCATTGAGTTCCGACATATTCTGCTAGATCGCTTATGTGCATTTCGAAGAGTTGAGGTACGCTCCTTTTATGTCTGAAAATTTATCTCCGTTAAGAACGATGTGCTTTATCCTATCTGCTAGGAACTCTTGAATCCAACCGCGAACCTGGTATAATTTTCCATGCGTTCTTATTTTGTTTCATTAGCTGTCAGTGCGGAACTGCACTGAAAGTTCAAAATGGTTCAAATGGCTCTGAGCACTATGGGACTCAACTGCTGAGGTCATTAGTCCCCTAGAACTTAGAACTAGTTAAACCTAACTAACCTAAGGACATCACAAACATCCATGCCCGAGGCAGGATTCGAACCTGCGACCGTGCACTGAAAGCCCTCTGGAAGTAGAGAAACACGACGTCAAGCTGGAAGCCTATACCTTCTGCCTTCTGAGCCTCGTGGACGAAGAGAAGTAGGCAGTTTCGGAAGACCGCCTTTACGGGATCCATGTTGATTCCTACAGCAGGAGGTTTCTTATCTCCAGAAAGCCACAGCATGCGAGTAATTGTACAACACATTGACATCAGTGATGTAAGTCTGTAGTTCTGTTTCTATCGGATGGCCCTTCTTGAAAATGGGAAGTATCTATGCATTTTTCTATCATCTGGAACTTACCTCCTCTAAATACCTTCTATAAACTGCTGCTAGAAGAGGAGCAAGCTATTTCACATATTCTATGTAGAATCGTCTGTGCACAGTTATGAGGATTATTGATAAGCACACAAAATACGCTGGTGCTAGCAGCTTACTAGCGTGAGACAGACCTATGCAAGCTAAAATTTCAGTGTCTTTCATTCTTTCTTCCTTATCCAGCTTTCTCTTATTTTTCTAAACAAATGCTAGAAGGAGTTCAAATGGCTCTGAGCACTATGGGACTTAACATGTGTGGTCATTAGCCCCCTAGAACTTAGAACTACTTAAACCTAGCTAACCTAAGGACATCACACACATCCATGCCCGAGGCAGGATTCGAACCTGCGACCGTAGCGGTCGCGCGGCTCCGGACTGAGCGCCTAGAACCGCTAGACCACCGCGGCCGGCGCTAGAAGGAGTACTTTGTTTTCCATACGTATTCCATTTCCATTGGTGCTCATCCAGCATACATCTACGCGCCTTTCAGTCCAATTATTGGTGTGTGTAGTATACACAGAGCGTCCCCAACACACGTCTGGAGTGCGTGACGAGTGCCCCACAAGGCGACAAAGCCACCGCTCTCCCTCGGTGGTCGCCCCACTTGTGTGTCAACCAATATGGACTCCTTCCCCATTCAGTGGTAAACACCCGTCGGCCACCAGAACGCGCGTGATCAAGCTGTCTTCCCCATGGAACGAGAGCTGCCAGCGTTATCCAGTGGCAGGCGCACGGTATCGTCCAACAGCTGTTTCCGCACTGATGCGTTTACTGCCGTGTTTCTCCGAGCACTGTCCATTTTGCACGAACGTTCGGACGCAATCCACTTGGAACATTTCCCACTGCACGGAAAGTTTAAAAGTTATGTTTCAGTGCTAGAGTGTGCAGGCTTACCGAAATGTCGGAGTTGTCTAATGAGGAAACCTAGGTAAACCCACTCCTGAAGCAGCGGCAAACCTTGGGATTCTCGGAAAACATGAACAGCATCTGAAGATGCCATCTACTCGCCGAAACTGTAATTTGAACCCTTTTTATGTAGCAAAGCGATCGCGACGTATACAGACATTTACAGAGGTCGCCTACTTCCAGTTGACAACATGTCAATTTTTTTAAAAAATACGTACAACACATTTTAAAAACATTATCGTTTTATCCATATGAAATTATCGGGATAACTAAAATAATAGCATGAGGCTGTGTGACCCGTCTTACAGATCCGCTCGACTATGTCGCCGAACTCATCGTTCACCGCTTCTCTGCTGGTATTTAGCTTTTTCTAGCGCCCACATACCGAGACTTTCCGCTGTCTGGCGGCGGTGGCACACGCAGAACATTGAAGCAGTGCAGCGCGACGCGCCTTTACCGGAGTGTCTCCACACGTTGACGTAAGCATGGGGCGCTTTGCAGGTCAACTGTATCGTCACCTGCATCGCTTTGGGACGGTAAATTGGCTTGGCGTCGCGGTGTTGGCCGTACTGCAACAACTGTAACACGCTTGGACCCTTCTTGGCACGGATACCACGATGTTTTAGAGCCGCTGCTGCCGAAGCCTCCTCCACTTCGACGTCAGCTCCCATGTGTAAGGAGCGTTCTTTTGGCGAACACCGTAAGGTATTGGTGTCAAGGTTCCTCAACCGGGCTAATGTCATTTCATCCTCGGAGGCAGGGACGCAGTGTTCCCGTACATTATCGTTTTGAAAGACAAATCCATCGTCGAAAACTGTATACGTAGAGCTGGGCAATAGATTGGAGATCTTGTCCCGATACTGCACAGCCTTCAAATTACCCTCAATATCGATATGAGGCCTCCAAACTAAGCTCGAGATACCAGACGCAACTGTCTGACGCACCCATGTAGCCGAACTCGTGTAACTATCTTCCTGAGACGTGCATTGGTTCCTGGCTGCGTCCACACTTTTCCACAATTATCGACAAGTGTCAGAGAAATACTACAGACGTCATTCGGTGAAGGGAACTCGATGCCATTAACCCAGGTTCCATTCTGTTTGTTCCCTTGCTCACCTTATTCGCGAACCACGATACACGTTGACCTATTGAACAGCGTTCTTCCGTCCGTGCGCTGCACTGAGAATCGGTTCTCCGCAACGCACGTACAAGAGAATTAGTTTTCGTAATTCATGATTTCCCGCTGAAGATCGTTTGTGCTCAGCAAAGTGCAGAGCTGTCTACTGTTGTATCTCCTTGGATTGCTAGAGGCCGATATAATAGTGTGGATAGAGTTGAGAACTGCCTGTGTCTACACTGCCTCGTATTTGACTCCAAAAAGACGGCATGCAGTTGGGTTGCATTCTTCTCGGTGTACGGCGATCATAAGTGATAGGTGCTGGTCATCAGCTGAAGTTGCTGGCCTCTGGCGACGACTACAAAGCCAATTTAAGCTTTGTGTCTAACGATATCAGTTGCGTATACGAATGGCGTCGCTGTGGTATCGGTAGACACCTTCCCGTGCTGACAGCCCGTCTTTCCGAAAGTGTCAATGAGCGGACAGTATAAGCTTGAAATTACCGTTCGAGGTACATTGACCTACTGAAGAGCATTGTCCCGTCCGTGCCCTGCACTTAACTGCTCTGAGAATCGACTCTCCACATCGTCCGCACGAGATAAATAGCTATCGCAATTCATCATTTCTCGTTGCAGATCGTTTGTACTCAGTGAAGTGCAGTGCTCCTTCTATCATTTTCAGTGTCGTAATATCATCAGAAAGTGAGGGAAAAGGGGGAGAGGAATAGTGACTAAGTGTAGTTTCAGTAAAAATTACGTAATCAACTTTTTAACCATCTGAAAATACGTGTAAATACTTCATTTTTTTAAAAAAAATCATTTTTACATCGGCCTCGTGGTTATAAACTCTTGCAGACTAAAGATCGCAATATTGTCCCGCCGTGACTTCTGAGAGGCTTGCCGCAGGAAGCAGAGGCTGCCTATCGGCGGTTCCTTGCGCTTGCCGGCGCGCCCCCGAGCCGGCAGCTCGCGGGCCGATTTGATTTCAGCCATTAGTCGCTCTGTTGGCGGCGCGCCAGCTTCGCGCTTCTGTTTGGGCGGCTCTGCGGCGGGCAAATTAACCGCCATTGTGTGCTCATTCAATTAGGGGCGGCGGCATGGGCTCTTACGCCATTACCGCGCCAGACAAAGCGCCGTATTATCTGTGCCGAGCGCCAGGCTCCTGGCAACAGACACCCGCTGCCGGATCTCCAGGGCGAGCACTTCAACAGGCGCTTGCCCACCAAAACGTTGCACTTCTTCCCGAGGCCACCGCTACCCCAGAGCCGTTGTTTTACATAATAAAAATTCATCGACAGTTGTATCATATGTTACTGCTATTTCGAATGCTCGTGTGACTATCGCAGTGCTTCACTACGTATGGTCCTGTAAAGGTGGTACGTCTAACCTAGATACCAATGGCTATATATATTCACAATTTAATTTCGTACATCAGCATTTACAAAGTATTATCAGAAGGGAAAGCAACGTTTTAAGCGCAACATGGTTCAAATGGTTCAAAGCACTATGGGACTTAACATCTGAGGTCATCAGTCCCCTAGACTTAGAAGTACTTAAACCTGACTAACTTAAGGACTTAGAAGAGACCTCTGTTATTCAACTTAAGTCCTACAAACCGTATACAGAATGAGGCAGCTAGCAGAGGCCTCCCAAAACAGAGGATTCAGCTGCCACTACCGATGTCGTTTTATGCAACCCGCAGTGTTCTATCCAGTCTTTAAAAACCACGCACGAGATTCACATATTCTCTCGCTCGCTACAGACAAACTATTAGTCATACACCTCTTACTTTAGCAACAGGCAGCAAAAGGTCATTATTCACAATGTTGATGACGACTATGATGTGGGATCTGAGTGGGGTACTGTCAAGTGGGGAGTGCCCCAGGGGTCAGTGTTGGGGCCGCTCCTGTTCCTTATTTATATAAATTATATGCCGTCTAGTATTATGGGTAACTCTAAAATATTTCTGTTTGCTGATGACACTAGCTTGGTAGTAAAGGATGTTGTGCGCAACATTGACTCTGTTTCAAGTAATGCAGTACATGACCTCAGTTCATGGCTTGTAAAAAATAAACTAACGTTAAATCACAGTAACACTCAGTTTTTACACTTTCTAACACACAATTCAACAAAACCTGACGTTTTAATCTCACAGAACGGACATATGATTAGTGAAACTGAACAGTTCAAATTCCTAGGTGTTCAGATAGATAGTAAGCTGACGTGGAAAGCCCACGTTCAGGATCTTGTTCAAAGACTTAATACTGCCATTTTCACTATTCGAACGGTATCGAAAGTGAGTGATGCTTCGACACGTAAATTAGTCTACTTTGCTTATTTTCATTCACTTATGTCGTATGGTATTATGTTTTGGGGTAACTCTTCCCATTCTAGAAGGATATTTTTGGCTCAGAAACGGGCGGTTCGGGCAATAAGTGGTGTGAGTTCACGAACCTCTTGTCGACCTCTGTTCACGAGTCTGGGTATTTTGACATTGGCCTCTCAATATGTATATTCCTTATTGTCGTTTCTTGTTACCAATATTAGTTTGTTTCCAACAATAAGCAGCTTTCACTCGGTTAATACTCGGCAGAAATCAAACCTCCATTTGGATCGGACTTCCTTAACTCTTATGCAAAAAGGTGTGCAGTATACTGCTGCATCCATTTTCAATAAGCTGCCACTCGAATTCAAAAATCTTAGCAGTAATCCACGCGCTTTCAAATCGAAACTGAAGAGTTGCCTCATGGGTCACTCCTTCTATTCCGTCGAGGAGTTCCTTGAAAAATGAAGCTGATTCTCATTGTATTGCTGATAGCGTTTGCTTAAACTTATGGACTGATTTTCTTTCAGGTTCATGAACATTTATTTTTATCTGTTATTACTTTTATGTTGTAAGTTCATGTACTGACACGTTCCATGACCTTGGAGATTTGCTCCTCAATTTGGTCATACGGAACTTGACATGTAAATAAAAATAAATAAATAAATAACAAATGAACAGGATATTTTTGTGAGAACTGAATGAAGTTAAAATCTATACTGGGATACGTTTTCATTAGAGGCAATGGTTTTCGAATTATTCAAGAAAAACTTCCGGAAGTGACCATTAAGCGCACTCCCTCTCCCACACTCAGTCCCCAGCGGTTAGGATTTCTAGTATGTTGTTCCCGGGATTCCCTCCAACGACCGTACAAAAATTTGCGACTACACGAATTATTTCCCACATTCGACCTTTCTTGGTCTTCATTGACGGGACTTACTACGCTACCGCTATATTCGGACGCTTAGGAATTGCAAGACTGACGTTTGTGTGGATTTTACGTAACAGTTTTATGAATTGTAACAGCATAAAATAAACAATTACATAGTCGTATACATCAGACTTTCTGATTACGGAAGTACGTGCTTGTAAGGGTTAAGTCTGGATGAAACTGTGAAATGTAATTTGTTTTAGCGTAACGTTTACAACAGTCGTTTTTCTTTCATTGCCCTTACGGACACGTTTAAATTAGTAATGTTTACGAAATAACCGACTTTGCTGGTTGTGGATCAGCCCATTCAGTAGGGACCAAAAACGTCTAATGTCTGGAAATAATTCGCGCAGTCGGAAATTTTTGTACAATGGTAGGAGGGTGTGCCACGACCAATATATTAGAACTCTTCACTGGTGAGGGATGATTGTGGGTGTGGAGGTGTGTCTGAAGATAAATTTTTCTGGAATAGCTCGAAAGTTGTGTCATTCAGCGAAAACGTATCCCTGTACAAAATTTAGCTCCATTAAATTTCCTTCCAAAAGATTACGTTCATTTTTTGTGCAGAATTAATAGTTTGCGCTTAGCGAGCGAAAGAATATGAAATTTTTGCGCGCGGTTTTTGAAGGCCACATATAACGTTGCAGGTTGCGTAAGACGACATCGATAGGTGTAGCTGGATCACCCTGTACGTCCACATTGAGGTGCAGTTCTCGCTAATCTACAGCGTGCAGTGTGTCGATGTAATTTTTAATGTTTATTAAGACACAGATCCTTTATTCAAAGTAAACAAAAATGGCTCTGAGCACTATTGGACCGTAGCGGTCGCGCGGAACCAGACTGTATCAAAGTAAACACATTTTTTAATGTGGCTCTGAGAAAAGCCTTCAGAGAGGACTGAAACGACAGAACGCGCCGTAGATTTTGATACATGTTTTCATCCGACTATTCAGATTT
Organism: Schistocerca nitens; assembly: GCF_023898315.1. NCBI lineage: Eukaryota > Metazoa > Arthropoda > Insecta > Orthoptera > Acrididae > Schistocerca > Schistocerca nitens. The sequence goes on along the minus strand of NC_064618.1, from coordinate 354,659,474 downwards.
AGGTTTCCCGTAGGTTACCAAGGTATCTTTAGACAAATGCCGCGATCCCTGTCTTATCCGAGCTTGTACTTCCGTCTCTAATGCTTCGTCGTCGTCGAAACAGTACACGTAAATCTTCCTTCCTTGTCTAATACTGACAGTGACATTCCGTCTCCCTCATGTAACGTTGTTACCAGCGAGACGAAAGGGGCCAGTGCTTCGTATTTTGCGCCGAGCACCTACCGAGGTTGAATCTGACGTATACAGTATATTAATAATACGCAATGGTGGCGGAGAAAATGCTGAGCACAGCATTTTCTCACCCCGTGAATGTTCATTTCATCAGCTAAGCGTCTTAGAGTCAATTCGTGACGCTACTGCCACACGGTTCAGCAATCGACACTCGTATCTGACACCGTGAACTTCTGTCCTGACTGATGCGCGACTCCGCTTCGTACCTATCTTAAAAACTTGTTAACTTTCAAGAGAAGAGTGGATCGTCCGTCTCCATGCCGACGGAAAACATAATTAGCAGTTGTTTGCTGGTCTGCTAGCAGGTCCACTAGTCAAAGGTGCCATCATATCATAATATCAAGGATTTGGATCTGGGAGCTGGAGAACCCATAGCACAGAAGGTCTATGAGCGTGTGCTGTTCACAGGCACATGAAATATCGTTAGGCACAAGTAATCCATAGCTTGATAATGATACCAGTTGCACGTTTCTCTGCTGAGACCAGTGGCTCACATTCCTTCCCATCACGGACAGTCACATACTCGCCACCACTAGTTTGCTCTGTGGACACGGCAGAGTCGTGGATTCTTCAAGTGCTCACCGAAAGCCCACGTGTACATTCAAAAAAGACAGCAAAAATCGTGACTTGTCTGACAAAGAAACCCATTCCCTATTGTCAGTCGACCATGTGCAGTGTCCGGCGGTTGGCATATGAGAGGAATAGTGTCCCGCGTCAGCAAGACGAGGTCTGGAGTTTTCCGCTGTGTTGTGACAACCGGGTACCTCCGATGACAGATGGACAGTGACGCGGCTCCAGGGTCTGGGATTTGCGACTTGGAATCACCGCCTCCAGGTTAGTACGCCGGCGCCTTGTCACGGTCCGTGCGGCTCCCCCGGTAGGAGGTCCGAGTCCTCCCTCGGACATGGGTGTGTGTGTGTCGTCCATACCGTTAGTTAGTTTAAGTTAGATTAAGTAGTGTGTAGGCTTAGGGACCGATGACTTCAGCAGTTTGATCCCATAAAACCTTACCACAAATTTCCAAATGTTTTCCAGAATTGCCAACTTACCTCGTCGCCTTACTTCGAGGCGCAATACGAAAAACTGATACAAGTACTGACATACTTAGAATGACACAGTTGCGCGATTTACACAAAACTTTTTTCGTACTACCAGTTTCAGTTTATGGTTTCTGCCCATGCGTTCAACCTTTAAATCGCATTTAAAGAAACAGTATCACGTTATGATGTTTATTTTCAAACCGTGCAATAATACGTCGGCTTATTAGTAGGAGATTGAGGATCTGTAATTGACATTTTGAGTTCGTGAAGTATGACAATAACTACCGAAACAATCAACTATAATTTTTTATTCGTCGATGGGAAGTAATAATATTGCCACAGTTCCAGAGTCGCCAACAGACATTCAGGTAGCAAATGGGGGGAACGTAAGCTATAACTGTATTTGGAAGAGACGTTCAGGCTATTAATATGAGATACTACGAAATCTTTTTAGCATCCACGAACTTCAACAGAATCTTATTTTGTTGGTAATTTCGGGAAACGTTCTTGATTTAAGCGGATCTGTTCCTGTTTGTATTGTGCTTTGGATATTCAGGTACGGGACAAAAAATGAGTCATAAATATTCCATTGAGAGGTCGGTACTAGTAACACAGCATGCTCACCATCGCCTTTTTGTTCCTACCTAAATCATCGGTCTTCTTGATAGTTATGAAGTAGAATGGTTGAAATATTTTCACATATTTAATAACTTTCCTTATGTCTTGACCACATTTTTATTTTTCCATCAACCTGACGCGTTTCGACTTTCGGTAAGTTTCAAAGGCAGTCAGACATAACACTGTCCTTGAAAATGACAAGAAGTTATTAAAAATGCATACAAATGGCCGCGTCGTCTCACAGCATTTTTATGCAAATTGCAGCATTTTCACATTTATTTGCTGGTATCTTCCGTTCCCTGTGTCAATGTTAAGTTGGGAACTAACTAGCACACAACTGCATTCTGTGCATAATTGATTTACAGTTTACTTAAAAGGGTATTCACCAAGCAGCTGAAACGGCTCGGGTACAGATAGTTATGTTTCAGTTGATAACCATTTATACTGCATGAGTTTAGGTTTTCTCGGCATGTGGGAATTTTGAACTCTTCCCGGGTATTCAGCCGGCTGACATAGTCCAGATGGTGTGATACTTCCACAAGCTGACTTGCTACCATCCCCGGGCGGTCCTCATGGCTGTCTTCGGGTCAATGTCGTCGCTATATAAAGCGAATCCGAACTCCGCCAGCAAAATTTCGGAGGTTGATCAGGGATATTTTCTGAGTGTTTTCGTGTAAGCGACCCGCGATCTCGTTGGATCGTTACAAACTAGTTGGATTATCGTAGCCCCATTTATCTTTGTATCTACACTGCACTGAAGATATCTGTAGAACAGTGCAAATGTCAACGGTATACGCACTATGTCTCCCGACGCGGGGGGTAGCCGCGCGGTCTAGGGCACCTTGCTTCCCGCGCGGCTTTCCCCGTCGGAGGTTCGTGTCCTCCTTCGGACTTGGGTGTGTGTGTTGTCTTTAGCGTAAGTTAGTTTAAGTTAGTGTATAAGCCTAGGGACAGATGACCTCAGCGGTTTGGTCCCATAGGAACTTATCACAAATTTCCAAAACTGTGTCTCGGCTGAAAACAGACTTGTCCCATTTATATGCGGTGCTCCCTCTTCAGAACAGTATTGCACAATTTAATCTTCCCCTCAAGCTGTCCCCGCAGGGATGGCAACTCCATCACGGTGCTTTTCCGTTTGAAGGTTGTTACATTTCTCTGTGTTTTCAAAACTGGCTCTAAGCACTATGGGACTTAACATCTGAGGTCATCAGTCCCCTAGACTTAGAACTACTTAAACCTAACTAACCTAAGGACATCACACACATCCATGCCCGAGGCAGGATTCGAACGTGCGACCGTAGCAGCAGCGCGGTTCCGGACTGAAGCGCCTAGAGCCACTCGGTCACAGCCGGCGGCTTTCTCTGTGTTTTGTACCGTGCGTTTTAATGACTATATATTACAAGATATATATTACAAGATTTTTCACTGTTTTTAAGGTATTACGACTGTAAAAGGCAATTGGGGTAGCCAATAGAATACGTCATAGTTACCTTATTACTGTCTAATGAGCCACTGGAGGCCATGGTTTATCGTTGCAGTTGATGCTCACGATGTATAAAGATGGTGTCCAGCGGAAGACAGTCATTAGGATCGCCTGAGAGTGGGAACGAATAGCGTAGAACAGTTAAAAAACGGCCACGTGCGAGTAGGATTCACGCATAGAAGGGTTCATACATACAAACACACACACACACACACACACACACACACACACACACACACACACACATATATATATATATATATATATATATATATATATATATATCGACTTCTAAGTTAATGCAGTCAAAAGATTCGTTCATTTATATCACATATTTTAATACTTGCAAACTCACTCATCAAAACGTATAGGGTACTTTCCGTTGACCTCCCTTGAAATTCGGTAAGTAGCAATGTTTCATAGTACCAGTAAAGTAAAAAAATCTGAAACTTGTTGCATTTTAACTATGTCGCATAAAAAGTATCTTCTGCCATTTGAATATACATTGCATTCATCATGCGTCAAAAGCGTAAAAGACGAACATTACTGCATGCAAACATAAAATGTAAGTATCACTCGTGTTTTAGTAAGTAAATAAAAAATGTTTTTATGTATGTATACTTCAGTATATCTGAGCTTTAATAAAACATTTTTATTTACTTACTAAAACATTTTAACTATATCAACTTGGAAGAGCAGTTGAACGGAATGGATAGCGTCTTGAAAGGAGGATATAAGATGAACATCAACAAAAGCAAAACGAGGATAATGGAATGTAGTCGAATTAAGTCGGGTGATGCTGAGGGGATTAGATTAGGAAATGAGACACTTAAAGTAATAAAGAAGTTTTGCTATTTAGGGAGCAAAATAATTGATGAACTGATGATGGTTGAAGTTGAGAGGATATACAATGTACACTGGCAATGGCAAGGAAAGCGTTTCTGAAGAAGAGAAATTTGTTAACATCGTGTATAGATTTAAGTGTCAGAAAGTCATTTCTGAAAGTATTTGTATGGAGTGTAGCCATGTATGGAAGTGAAACATGGACAATAAATAATTTGGACAAGAAGAAAATAGAAGCTTTCGAAATGTGGTGCTACAGAAGAATGCTGAAGATTAGGTGGCTAGATCACATAACTAATGAGGAGGTATTGAATAGAATTGGGGAGAAGATGAGTCTGTGGCACAACTTGACAAGAAGAAGGGACCGGTTGGTAGGACATGTTCTGGGGCATCAAGGGATCACAAATTTAGCATTGGAGGGCAGCGTGGAGGTTAAAAATCGTAGGAGACCAAGGGATGAATGCACTAAGCAGATTCCGAGGGATGTAGGTTGCAGTAAGTACTGGGAGATGAAGAAACTTGCACAGGATAGAGTAGCATGGAGAGCTGCATCAAACCAGTCTCTGGACTGAAGACCACAACAACAAGAACGTCAACTGGTTCCTGAGAAACGCGATTCTTAAAGTCGGACAGACAGACAGACGGACAACAAAGCGATTCTATAAGGGTTTCGTTTTTACTGATTGGGGCACGGAAACCGTTGTACTGATCAGTGGATAATTTGAATTAAACAAAAGATGCTAGGAGTGAAAGGAAAGAGAGCAGCAAACCTTCTTCTTCGGCCGTTTCGGAAAAGCTACAGCCGGAAGGATCTCTGGAATTGGTAGGATGTGGAACAATAAATGGACGTAGCGACGTGGAGGGTGAGCGAATTCATGAGATATCTAAGCGAGTGCAGCCGTTCCCGCTTTCGCTGTCGAAGAGTTAGAGCCACAAGTTTCCGCCAAACTGAAATATCTGCAGGCCGTACGTCACGGCGAACGACAGCCACTTAGGGCAATCGGGGCTCCCCTGGCGCTGCCTGGGCTAATGCTGCCGTAAAGCGTAATCGGGTGGAAGGCGGCGCTGGGCCCAAGCCGCTACCCGGCTTTGACGGCCTGGGGAGAGGCTGTCCGGCGGCGATTTAAAGTCGATTCAAGAGACAGGCCGTGGAGCGTACGTCTCACCACGTGTTACAGCAGGTCTTGGGCCAGCGGCCGTTTCCGGCTCAGACGAGTGCAATAATTCTTGACTGCGCTTGAAAATACATGGAAGCTCTAGATACTACACGGCAAAGTTAAGACCTTTAGTGGATACCTTTTCAATCACATATTGATTTTCCGTAAGCCCAGCATGGAGCCGAGCGTTCGCGAAGTTTGACGGACAAATTCGTTACGAGACCTGAATTTCTCGCGGGCTCTGGCCCTGCGTCACGGCCGACAGTTATGCACGCTGCTGCTCTCGTGTGTGTAGATTCTGTATTATAACGGTTGAACCGTGCTTCGGAGAACACCACACTCCACGATATGAGTTCGACATTTTTTTAATGAACTTCTTCATTTGCATTCTCAGCGTAGCGTGTCAAATGCGTTTCTGTCTGATGAAGGTGACAGTGATAGGCACTTGTAGACAGCTGTTTTGTGCTTGTGAATTGAAGAAAAAAGAAGGGGTGAACTCCGTGAGTGACACATAACGTAATGCTCTAGAACAGTCACTTCGAGGTCATTACAGTCAGATCACAAGCTCGTACTGTTTCAAGGACTGGGAATAAAATCGACCGTGCCCTTTCAAAGGAAGCTTTCCGAAATTTGCCTACAGTGATTTAAGGAAATCACGGAAAATCTAAATATGGATTTTTTTGTATGTCTGTCCTTGTGACTGATAGTCTGCGGGACTTCGGCCGTTCACTTAAGTAAAAAAAATTAAACACCTGCAGCTGTAGTTTCGATGTTGTTATATTGCAACCAATTTCGGTCTACATCTACTTGGATACTCTGCAAATCACGTTTCAGTTCCTGGCCGAGGGTTCATCGAACCACCTTCACAATTCTCTATTATTCCAAACTCGTATAGCGCGCGGAAAGAATGAACACCTATATATTTCCGTAAGAGCTCTGATTTCCCGTATTTTATCGGGGTGATCATTCCTCCCTATGTAGGACGGTGTCAACAAAATATTTTCGCATTCGGAGGAGAAAGTTGGTGATTGGAATTTCGTGAGAAGATTCCGTCGCAACGAAAAACGCCTTTCTTTTAATGATGTCCAGCCCAAATCCTGTATCATTTCTGTGACGCCCTCTCCCATATTTCGTGATAATACAAAACGTGTTGCCTTTCTTTGAACTTTTTCGATGTACTCCGTTAGTCCTATCTGGTAAAGAACCCACACCGCGCAGCAGTATTCTAAAAGAGAACGGACAAGCGAAGTGTAGGCAGTCTCCTTAGTAGGTCTGTTACATTTTCTAAGCGTCCTCCCAATAAAACGCAGTCTTTGGTTAGCCTTCCCCAGAACATTTTCTTTGTGTTTCTTCCAATTTAAGTTGTTCGTAATTGTAATACCTAGGTATTTAGTTGAATTTACGGGTTTTAGATTAGACTGATTTATCGTGTAACCGAAGTTTAACGACCTCACACTTTTAGTTATTTAGGGTCAACGGCCACTTTTAGCACCATTCATATATTTTTTCTAAATTGTTTTGCACTTTGTTTTGATCTTCTGATGACTTTATTAATCGGTAAACGACAGCGTCATCTGCAAACAACCGAAGACGGCTGCTCAGATTGTTTCCAAAATCGTTTATATACATAAGGAATCACAAAGGGTTTACTCGATGACTTTCCGTCAATTAATACGAACAGAGACGATATTACATAAGCACGCAATTTCACTACGAGCCGCTTGTGTTGTACAGTGTCAAAAACCTTCCGGAAATCCAGAAATACGGAATCGATCTGAAACCCCTTGTCAATAGCACTCAACACTTCATGTGAATAAAGAGCTAGTTGTGTTTCACAGGAACGATGTTTTCTAAACCCATGTTGACTGTGTGTCAATAGACCGTTTTGGCTCTGAGCTCTATGGGACTTAACATCTATGGTCATCAGTCCCTTAGAACTTAGAACTACTTAAACCTAACTAACCTAAGGACAGCACACACATCCATGCCCGAGGCAGGATTCGAACCTGCGACCGTAGCGGTCACGCGGTTCCAGACTGAAGCGCCAGAACGGCACGGCCACACCGGCCGGCAATAGACCGTTTTCTTCGAGGTAATTCAAAATGTTCGAACACAATATAGGTTCCAAAATCCTGCTGCATATCACTCAATACACCATCTTCCTGCCGGAATTTACGTTGAGGGGGTGGTCTACAATCGTGTACATGATCCAGTCTGCAACAAGTATGAACTGGTTTCCAAAGAATACTGTAAAGGCAATGTTGTGTCTGCAACCATCAACTACAGTATTAGAAGCCAGTACATAGATGTTGACCACTGATGGGACCCTGTAAACGATTGAGGTAACCCCCTCAGCCTCAGTTACGGCCTGCAGATAGTGTATTCACACCGAAACTGGTTGCAATAAGATAAAATAACATCAAAACGACGGTCGCAAGTGCTTCATTTGTTTTTTATTTTGCTTACGTCTGGATGGCCGGCTGCGGATTTCAACCGTCGTGTTCCTGAACGCGAGTTCAGTGTGCTAACCACTGTGTCGCCTCGCTCCGTACCACATTCACACCAGGCATCGACAGTGTGTCCATGTGACACAGGCAGTTCTCTGCAATGTGTCTGCACACAGGTAGCACTTTCGCAATAACCCCACTTCTTCAAGATGTGGCCGCATCTATTTTGTCATTTTCCGATGTGATTCAGTCTGGGCCATTGGCGACAGGGAAGATGAAACCGTGCAACGTTCGCCAGTTGGTTTTGAATTAGATGGAGATGAACGTTCAGTCCAGCTTTCTTTGAAGAACTCCTGGATGACATCGAAAAGTCTGTGATGCAAAAATCGACCCAAGGCGGCTTGAGTGACATCAGGCGTATAGTTGGTGGATTGTGGATGAGTGTCATGGCCTCATTCATACGTATAGCTACACCGCCTGAGAAAAAAAAAAAAAAGCGAAGCGCACACAAGACATTGTCTGATATTATGAATTCGTATACACACACACCATCGGCGGGTATGTAAATAATTATAATTGCAATACTCTGTGACAGGTAGAACGTCTGCCAGAGTACGTTAGTGTACTTCGTGTTTAGTGTTGTCAGCAGGCCTCGTAGCGTTTATGCGGGTTGTGAACAGCACGAGATGTTGTCACTGTTACGGTAGGTTGTGTTCCAAAAACGAACAGCGTAGAGACAGAAGTGATGACTCTTTCTGCAGGACCTGACTATCATTTAGCAGGACAATGCTGAAGCACGGACAGTGCAAGCTGTTACTGATTTGTTTGACTGACGGGGCAGCTAACTGCTGTACCACCTACTGCACTCCCTTGACTCAAGCCCTCGTGATTTTAACTCGATTTCTAAAGTGAAGGAAACACTTCACGGCATTCGCTTCAGAACTACTACAAATTCGTCGGGCAATAGACTGCGCCGCTCGAACTGTCAACACAACTGGCACTGCTAAGAGTATCCTACGATTTCCACATCGCTGGCAACGGGTTATACACAATGCTGGTGACTACTCTGAAGCTCAGAAAAACTCTTAAACACGTATCTATGTTGTACGAGCTGTAAATAAATAGTTGCCACTATTAAAGTTCCAACCCTCGTTTTTTTTAAAGTTATTAAGAATTTGTTGTATTTTCTGTAATAATACGTACGTCATTGGCTCTTAAATCTCTTTATTACACACAACATCATCAATGTCTTTAAAACTGGAATAAAAATTACAAAATAATTAAAATGCTTCATTTTTTTTCACACATCTGTCACTGCATACATGTGCATAGGCTGGATGGATTCTCTGAAGGACGTGTTTCGGCGCTGAACTGAATCATTTGTTCTTTGTATCGCCAAAAAATTTCATACTTATCCGGAAATTGTTTTAAAAAAAGTCACCATAATTTCTCAAGTTCCCTAACAGTATATACAATGCTCTTCTCACGTCGACTGGGTGAGCACATTGCATCATATTCCTTCTTTAATCTTGAGGCGTCTAAGCAAGACGATTCACGGTAGTAATTTGTTGCGATCCACTTGCTTAATTCTGCGTCAAAATTTAGAAACACACTGCAGTCGCTACATTCTTGTCAGGTACTGCGGGCGCAAGCTAGCGCGCCGTTTTACACGGCAGCTGTGTTAATGTAAAAGTGCCTGTCCAGGAGTCGTGCGCCGGCCACAACTGTCCCGGCAGACGGATAAGTGTGAAACGGCCCTAGAGACAATCTTAATAAAAGCTAAACTCGGGCAGTATAACACAGTCTATATGCAAGTGAATGCCTCAGAATGGCAGGAAGGGTTGGACTGGGCAAGCCGAGAAGCTTGAGTACAAGATTCTTCGGAAAGTAACGACTCCTAAGGTAACAGACGGACAATACAGACTGCGAGGAAGGGGACAGGCGTACAGGGATAATCGCGCGGCTGATGGAGTCAATAAGGAAAAGACGATTGAAGTTCTGCGGAGATCAGTTCAGGATAGATGCAATCCGAGTAACGAAGTCTGAACGACATAAAATCTCCGATAAACGGTTCAAGGAAGGAAGTAAGGATCTCAGGAGCATTATACTGAATCAGGAAGACACTTGGCGTGGTCTGTTATTGCCTAAACATAAAAAAGACTGATAATACATAGGGGCTAAATTGCGTAAAATAAGTAATAAAGCTCGCCGTGAGTCACAGTTACCGACGTGCTGAGAGTCCCAGCAGCATGTGCTGCGGTGTGCACGGGTAGGACAGGGCAGGGCAGCGCCCGTGTCGCCGTGTGGACTGAGCGCGGAGCCCAGCCTCATTACACGGTCCGCTAGCGCGACACGCACCGAGTCCCCACTCCTAAAAGGAGCCTGTTTGTCCCCTTGTCTTTCGCTCCGGCTCTCTGCAATCGCATTTCCACCCCTTGTACTGCGCCCGCGGCGGTACTGTCTTCCATATATTCGTAGCCTGTTGTTTTAAGAAAAGTAACACGTAACTTGCGAGGTTATAAAAGTGACACTCTCTCTAAACCTTTACCTTCCAGTTTTCCTGGCTTTCCAGATATAATACTACACTCATCCTTATTCTTTTCTTTTTCTCGTTATTTACTTGAAAATCATTTTCAGGTTTTGTGAACATTTTTAATGCAGTTCTTTTCCTACTACGTGCTGCATCTCTTTGGGCAGGTGTTTGAGCGGAGGGAAAACAAGATTCCTTACAAACTACACAACGGATTTTTATCCGAATTTTTCACGACCAGACGAAAAATGGGAAATGGACAAATGGGGTATCAAATTCCCCAGCGTGTGGTCTAGTTTTGCAAAAAAATATTTGATTACTTGAAAGTAATCAGGCTAATTAAGGAAAACGTAATTTGTGATTTCAGAGCAAATCGAAATATTTCACGAACATCTGCTGATAGCCAGTCAAATGAAGTGTCAAAAAGTTCATTTCTATAAAGCTTTACATTCTACATAAAATGTTATATTGATATGGTATTTGATTTTTTTAATGGTTTCCTACGAAAAAATTACTAAATTTACGCATTTCGAGAATAGCAGGTGCGAGCAAGACAAATAAGGTGTCAGGAAGCTTATTTTTTCAAAGCCTGGCAATTTTGTGTGATATTTAACTGCCAAAATGGTTCCCTTAAAAATAAGCACCAAAACAAGACATTTCAACAACAAAAAGACACAAGGTAAGCAAATGAGGTGTCAGTAAGATTATGCTTCCTGAACAAACCCTGAAAATTTAAACAAAACTGAAAAAATATGTGCCGAATGTTTTGGGAGTTGATTTATCTAAGCGTAAGGAATTCGTTTAAACGTAAGGAGTAAAACAGATCGCCGCGCGGGATTAGCCGAGCGGTGTGGGGCGCTGCAGTCGTGACTGTGCGGCTGGTCCCGGCGGAGGTTCGAGTCCTCCCTCTGGCATGGGTGCGTGTGTTTGTCCTTAGGATAATTTAGGTTAAGTAGTGTGTAAGCTTAAGGACTGATGTCCTTAGCAGTTAAGTCACATAAGATTTCACACACAGTAAAACAGATTAGCGAAACATTCGACGCGCCTTTGAATGATGCTCGAAATCATATATAGCAAATGAGGTGAGTCAAATATTTCTCTAATCTGTTTTAGTGCTTACTTTCAGGCAAATCATTTCAAAAAACATTTGACAGATTTTTCAAAAATTTTTATTTTGAATACCAAGTAGGACGGCACATTATTTAATACACTGCAATCTTACTCAGAAGGAACGGTGTTTATGGCCGGCCGGTGTGGCCGAGTGGTTCTAGGCGCTTCAGTCTGGAACCGCGCGACCGCTACGGTCGCAGGTTCGAATCCTGCCTCGGGCATGGATGTGTGTGCTGTCCTTAGGTTAGTTAGGTTTAAGTAGTTCTAAGTTCTAGGGGACTTATGACCACAGCAGTTGAGTCCCATAGTGCTCAGAGCCATTTGAACCATTTTGAACGGTGTTTATATACCAGTCCCGCCATCCAGGTTTTACTTTCCTGCGGTATATCCGAAACATTTGTGGCGAACTGCTGAATGGCTTCTTGGAAGAATGTTTCCCCTCTACTCAAATTAACAGTAAGAGAAAGATAAACCATGAACTTACTTATTTCCATTTTCTCTGTTACTTACTGCCTTTTTCTCCTCGCGTTTATTCACTGCCTACCTAGCTGCGTCCTGTGTTACTTTTGAGGTAATATACTCATATTACCGACTCTCTTTTATTCGCGACATTTCATGCCGACTTTACTGTCACCCTGTTCTCTGCTCTCTCTTTTGTCATAGACTTGGAAGACTATCACATTAGTCCATTGACGTATGCTCCGCTTTTTTCCAGATTAAATAAATCATGGTTGAAATTGCTAGTTCCCTTCATAATTTGTTCGTGCTTTGTGCTGTCGCTGTCTGCATATATGGCTGGCTGGAGCAGCCCTACATTTTGGAAACTATTTTTTCGTTCATTTATTGGCTGTGACAACACGAAAAGAATTCTCGGCTGGACAGATAAGATGAAGGTCCAGACTTTCATTTACGTGCTTCGGATCGGAGTCCACGTGAAACTGTTGCTTCCGCTGTAAATGGCTGGGAGACATGCTTCTCTGGTCTGAGGAAAACAGAGGCATTCCGCCACCACTTAGACTATTCCTAGTAAACCACTGTGATGTTCATATCAACATTAAGGCAGAAGATCCTTTATACTTTATTTGTCAGAAGAAAAGAAGTAAGGTCGGACTTTAACATCGGTTCAGCATCAAGTTTGTTAGTGACGCTGCACTTCCTAAGCAAATTTAAAACCGTTGACAAGTGATGAAATTCTTCGTGTGAAACACTCAGGTTCTACGACGGGCGTGGGATATTTATGATGATCTATGCATAACATTATCTATGGTAGCAGGTTTTTCTGTATTTCATTTTCAGTTGGTACAAATACGTTAACCACCGGAGTCCATGTGAGAAGTAATCGGATGTCGACTGAAAAAGCGATCCACTGGAAAGTTTTCTTTCGTAATGTAAGTGACCGAACGCCCCCACAGTCTCCTGAGAACACGCAGTTGGCACATGACACCACGCTTGTGGACCAGTGCCGATACAACCGAACCGCTACTAAGCCGAAATACATATGCCGCTCTCGACATCTGTACCTCAGTCATCCTGCAGGTGTGATAGGACAGGGGGCTTCGTGATGCGCCGCTGAAAATGGAAAGGGTTACTTCGTAGACACTGTTTGAAGATCAGTCTTTCACTCTGTAATTATTTATTTTACTTTACATGTTCAGAACGTTGATATACAAACTAATTAAAATGCAACATGGTTAATAAAAATACAGTACAATAATACAAGATACTGAAAGTAATAACGTAATACAGCAAAAACACATATTGTTCTCTATTAAATGGACCGCAAGCTCCAGAATTCCGCGGTTTTGATGATCTTATCATTTACTGCATAAAGATCTTCTGTGGTGCAAGGATCGGGCAAGTTTCTGCAGACCAGATGTTATGTGTCCTGTAGGTCGCCATACTCACATTATTCCTCCTCAGTGGTGTAGCCCCACTTCCTGAGGTTAGCCTTGAATCTTGACACTCCTGTTCTCAGTCGGTTTAGAGCCTTCCATGTCACTTATGGCAGGTGAAATCCGGCGGCAATATCCCCTTTGATGTTCTTCCTAATCATTTCAGTTAATAAATCTTCCCATAGGCCTGTTCGACTTGTTCCAGGTGCTGACGGAATTGCTTATGTTGTGTGCATGAATCTCCTTCTTGACCTCGGCCTAGGTATTTGTGCTTCACGTGCGAACAGAGGGTGCCTGCGGTCGGTTTCCTTCTCAGTTTCTGCGACCGTTATTCTGCGGATGTCAGGTGGCGCTATACCCCTAATTTGATAGATTTTACAGACAGTAGTTGGTCGCAAGCAACCAGTCACAATGTGTCCAGTCTCATTCAGTGCCGCGTCCACCTGTTTAACATGTCTGGAGTCGCGTCAGACTGGTGTTGAATATTGTGTTGCAGGGAAGCATACTGCCAGGGCAGATGCACGGAGCATGTTAAGCTGTAATCCCCATGTGGTGCCACTAAGTTTACGTATGACGTTGCTCCGAGCAGACACTTTCAGCCTTATTTCTTGGCTATGATATTTGAATGTGCCACTACGATCCCACTTTACTGTGACGTATTTTGGAGTATCATAGTGTCATAGTTGTTGCCCTCTTCATGTAACAATTAACTTCCTTCTTTTTTACTTTGTGTAGCTTCGCGCAATGTAACCCAGACTCTTCCCTTTTGCGGTCAGTGCTTTTACTAAACGAGCATCCAGTTCCAATTAAAACTTAAAACTTCAGAGTGACAGTACCTATCTGCTGCCCCCCCCCCCCCCACCCCCCCAAAGTCAACAGAAGCATCTAGGTTGGAGATTAGTAGATGAAGGAAAGTGGGCGGTATTCATATTTAGGCAATATTATGACAAAATATTTGAAACTATTACATGTAGTGCTTGGGAAACAGCAATCCTCTGTAATGCCGAGGTAAATACGATTCAAGACAGTCGTTGTTCCGTTGTAACACGCTTCACGTCATCTGCTGTAGGTTGTCGGAGAACCACAGACGTTTAGTGTGCTGTCACAATAAGCGGCATGTTTCCAACCACACGAACTCAAAACTTAGCGATTTTAGTCGAATAGATGTCAGTAATGTCATCGGCGTAAATGTTGGTGGGATATGACATATAGAATTAGGCCTAATTGCCTGCATGAAGCCCATAGGCGCAACAGTTGCTTGTATTCTCGCAAACGATTAGCATGGATAAGTACGGGGAGAATAACTCCCCTTTCAATTTGCTTAGCGAGTGAAGGAAACAGCAATTGCCCAAACGTGTTCTGACGGGCCTCTTCCATTTTGTTGGTAGAGGCGGACGAGGGAGTCGATGAATAGATTAGCCGCTGCTGTGAGCAGAAGTGCCGACAGAATTCATATTGGAAATGCATATTACATAAGGCGGCACGGCAGCCGCCTCTTCCGCGTCCTCATACGACGATACCGCCGGTGGGTTCAGTAGCGTCCCCCGCTGAACTACGGTTCTCCCACCAGCTTTACACAGCCAAGACATCGATTACCGTAACACAGGCTCACTAAAATCGCGAACATGAAACGCAGTCTATCACTGAAGAGGGGAGATAGGCTCGAGCTGAACTACAAGCAGGAGGCGGCTCACTGAATACAACACAGGGGGTGGAGCCCGGCCCAAGTCACCGTCCAGTCACAAAGGTTTACGTTTGCAGTCGTTTGTCTAAATCAATTAAGGCAGATGTCTGGACGGTAGCTTCGAAAAAACACTGACTTGTCCAAATAGAGCTTGTGCTCTGTAATGATCTCTTCGCCGACGGGTTGTTAAACGTTAATATTACTTTCTTCGATCTCTGATAGAAATTCTTCAAGCGCACTTCTCTTTACATTTAGTTTTCACTTGACTGTGCAGAGCAGTTAACTCACTGGACAAAATACCACACTGCTTGACAACTAAGGAAAAGAAACGGTGTGACGGAATAGTGACGGGCAATGATGGACGAAATGAAACACGGTACATACGTAATAGAGATGGATTGGTATATTTGTAATGGAAAATGGTACTGATTTTAGCACATGGGAGAGCAGGACAATAGGCATAAATGACGTTCATGTTTGACACAGATCAGAAAAATGGTTCCAATGTCTCTGAGCACTATGGGACTTAACTTCTGAGGTCATCAGTCCCCTAGAACTTAGAACTACTTAAACCTAACTAACCTAAGGACATCATTCAAATCAATGCCTGAGGTAGGATTCGAACCTGCGACGTAGCGGTCGCACGGTTCCAGACTGTAGCGCCTAGAACCGCTCGGCCATTCCGGCCGGCACACAGATCTGACTCCCAACATAAAATTCGACGTCTCAGGAAGGAATATGCCCTCCACTGCCACTAATGCAAGTTTTGCACTTGTTAATCGTGCTGGTTATCAAAGTGTTGAGGAGTCTTTTGGGGCTATTGTCCCACTTCTGTCTCAAGGCTGTTTTCAGTTCTCGGCTGGTTTGGGGAGGGGATATTCATCGTAAAACACGTCTGTCAGGAGCACCCCAAGCCTGCTCTACAGAATTTAGGTCCGGGGACTACATAGGCCATTCCAACGTTCAACATCATTACTTTCCAGTGTGTCAGACGCCTCAGCGGTCGGTCCTATGCGGGCAGGCATTGTCGTCCATAAACGGAAAGTCGGGACTCCATAAACAGAAAGTCGGGACCTACCACACCGCTAAACAGACTATGCTGTAACGCTGCCTCTTGTAAAGATCTGCAGCGGTGTTCGTCCATTGTGCATAACTCCTCCCTTACCATAACACCTAGTCCATACCGACAACTTTCATGAACTTTCTTGGGTGTGTGACGTGTTGCCCCCTCTCTCCACCCTAACTGGTGGCCTGAATCTCTTGCCGCAGAGAAGCGGGATTCGTTGGAGAACATCACTCTGGATAACTGTTGTTGACCCCAACCAGAATGCTCCCTGCGCCAACGAAATCGTTTCTCGACGAAGGCATGGTTGAAGTGGAATGCATTTAACAGGCTTCCTAGCAAAAGGTAGCCTGATTTGATCGCTGCAGAATGTTTCTGGCAGAGACACGTGTACCGAGCGGACGCCGGTCTGCAGCGATCTGTCCAGAAGTGAGATGACGTTTCTTTTCGCCATTACCGCTAGATATTTATCCTCTTGCGGGGTGGCGGTCCACGATGCAATGTACCTTTAATGCATGTATGCATGTTCAAAGATACATTGCATCGTAATTCGGTGTAACAAAGGCACTGCAATATCGTATCAAGTTGTGTAATCTACGACAAGCGGCACGCTTTCGCATACCATTTCCACCTTCAGCGGCCTTTTTGTGGCACATTGACCGACTTCGAGCCGTCCAACTGTTCGTTCACGATCGTAAGCACTCAAATGATGTCTCGTACACAATGTTGCCGTACCACACGGGATGTCGTACTAGTCGGTTCCACAACAATCTTCGCCAAACACAGTACTGGCTGAATCGTCGAACGCATAGAGAGCGCTCGTCCGCAGGCTTCGCTGCAGTTAATACGTCCCGCCCTCTACATTTCCTTTCACTGTCATTGGTCGGGTGTTCCGCAGCAGTTGTCGGTTGTTCCGTAACATTTGACAGTTGTTCCTTCGCAGGTGTCAGCTGTTCCTTACCAGTTGTCAGACAGTGTAATAACCGGCATAAAGGAATACACTGCTCGCTTTGAACGCTGTTCATCGTGTACAACTGGTACCAGGCGGTCTTGTGAGCCTCTGTCAGGGAAATGGTGTGAATGAGCCTCTCGGCTGTATGGTATCAGCGCAGTATGATGGGTCGCCGTGGAGACGTGACAGAATGGCAGAAAGGAGCCGTCGTATTTGGGCGCGGTCTAATCACACCCTGATTGGAGTGGCCCTATTTGTCCTGAAACAACACGTGTTCACAAGGACTGGTATACCAACCGCAGCCATGTTGCACACCGTAGGAACAGTAATCGCAGAAAGATCGTAACCGACGGAGGCGAGTGTTGAGTCTTGTCAGTGACAATCGATATTGCGAGCAATGGAAGTCTGCAGTCAGGTACCTCGCAACAGTCCATTGCTTAAGACGGCACGTTTTCAGTGAGCCAAACAACACAATGTGAACAGTAGCTGGGTGGAGGTGTGCAGTGTGCTCTGTCGAGTCTGTGTTATACCTCTTTTCAAATGACACAAGATGGCGAGTGCACCGAGAGCGTGATGAAGCGTTTAACCCACAGTATGTGGAGGTTGTATTCTAGGCCAGAGGTATTTCTGTAATGTTTTGGAGGTGTTTCTTAAGTCGGGGCACTCATTCAGGATACTGTGAACATAAAACAGGATGCCCGTTTCAAAATTCCCGGTGACTGCGTCCCGCCCCTTCTTCTATATCTTCATGGTGTGTAGGCTGTGGACAGTCTCACTTTCCAAAATGTCTATAGCCCTCTTCACAGGGCTGCACGCATACGTTCGTAGCTAGGCGAACCCTCGGACACTGCATCACACTTCGAGTAGCCCGCTAAATCATCCGATCTTATTACCACAGACAATGTCTGCTCTTTCTAAAAGCTAGAGCGTCTTGAATGGTAATAGCGTTATCTGTTGGGGGTGTTTTATCGAAGAGTAATCTTTAATGTGTTCACTGATCAATACCAAGCAAGTGTCCCTTCAAAAATTCATTACCTTTAAGGTTTTTCTTGCTTGTATTGTGTAGATATCTCTTTATACGAACAACGGAGAATTTGTTGTTTCTGCAACACTGTTCCAAAGCCATTTTCGTTCGTTGTCGTTATTAGTATTATTTTGTACGGCTCCATACATTTATCGCTGGGTACTATCATTTTGTATCGTCAATAAAACGTCCGATTTACAACATAATTTTTTAAATAAATACACGCAAATACGATGTTTCAAATTTTGAACCTTAACATTGACTGTATTGGCATGTCTTTAATTATCGTCCTGTGGGCAACTGGACCACGCTTGTAGAGCTACTAATTGCAATTCTGCAGCAGATAGGGCTTGAAGGGTGTCATTATTTTAAAGATACGCTCTTTTGCCTCATAAATGTTAGTAGATATATTTTGCATCTCAGCGAAATACTCAGTTTTTACTGTTTGTTAACGCTCATCTTCGCCGACATGCTGTTTGAGGCTTTGTCCGGGCACACGTGCAAAGAGCTTTCAGTATAACATTTTTAAAAAACTTTCTGATCATCTTCCATAATGGGAACCCGGTTCTTCGGGTAGCGTTGCCAGGTATCCAGAGTTTTACGGTCCTGTCCAGCCAAATGTATACAAGTCCAGCTTTTGTTAAGCTTTTTAGCGATGAAGTAGAGGACGCAAAACACACAATGCCAAAATCCCGATATGCGCAGAGCGATCGTGGTAGTGTTAGGGGTGTTCAAATGAAAACGAAACGCCATAACAACCAAACCGATTGAAATTTGACTATGCCACTTTGGGATAACGCAGTGACACATCTATGTAAAGAGAGCTGGTGCCATCACTTCGAGCCAGAGCCAAGGCGAGATAGAACGCAGTGGAAGCATGCGTCGTCCGCCTAAAAAATTCAAAGCTTTGCCCTCAGCAGCAAAGCTGATGATCACCCTCTTCTTCGCCGTCCGAGGTCCGATACTCACCGATTTTCTTGGGCACGGGAAAACCATTAACAATGACGGAGCTTCATCAGGAGCAAACAGTCAGGGCTGCTTGCTGAGGGAGTGATTCTGCCCTACGATAACGCGCATCCACGCGTTTCGAAGGCTACATAAAGTGTTAATGGCCGAATTCAAGTGCGAGAAGCTTGACCGTCCGCCCTACAGCCCAGACATACCGCCCGACGATTTGCGTGTGTGTGCGTGTGTGGTCCGTTAAAAAAACATCTCAAGCTCTTCAACTCGAACGATAAACTGAAAGGCACTGTGGAGGACTGGCTCCAGTCACCGCCGTAGGAATTCTCGGTACAGGGAATCGTACGGTTCGTGAAACAGTGGAGTAGTTCTACTCAGAGCCGGCCGGGGTGGCCGAGCGGTTCTAGGCGCTACGGCCTGGAACCGCGCGACCTCTACGGTCGTAGGTTCGAATCCTGCCTCGGACATGAATGTGTGTGATGTCCTTAGGTTAGTTAGCTTTAAGTAGTTTTAAGTTCTAGGGAACTGATGACCATCCTTGCGGAGGTTCGAGTCCTCCCTCGGGCATGGGTGTGTGTGTTTGTCCTTAGGATAATTTAGGTTACGTAGTGTGTAAGCTTAGGGACTGATGACGTTAGCAGTTAAGTCCCATAAGATGTCACACACATTTGAACATTTTTGACTGATGACCTCAGAATTTAAGTCCCATAGTGCTCAGAGCCATTTGACCCATTTCTACTCAGACCTTTGGTGATTACCTTTGAATAAAGACTTCAGTTATATCCCCAGTATTGTTTCTTACCTTTTCTTTTGAACAACCCTCACAGAGTATGCCGATCAGCCGATGTCCAACGCGCCGCCCCGCCACGCTCGAGTTGCGACATAAAATTATCTTAGGAAGGAGACCGAGCAACTAACGAAACTGAGCACGTAGTTGTTCTCATAATTTTCAGATTAGGAGTTTGGTTACTGGTAATTTTATTTGTAAGGCGCGGTTAAAATTTATCTCGCCAAAAGCTGACTCTCATTCACTAGTAATAAATGATTGAAAATAGGGTAAAACAGGTTGCTGGCTGTTAGGACAAAATGTCCGTCCAAATAATAACACAGAGTCCGGCTTTTATATTTTTGGACCTGGCAACCCTACCCATGGAGCAAGTTATTGTGCTCGGAGGTGCACAGTAACTCTCCAGTTCTCAACATACACGAAACTGTCATTAGCGAATTGTTCCGGAGTATTTTTCACACTGCCGTCGCTTTCGAGGGCTGACACCAGGACTATAACACGGTAAATTTATATCGCAACTCGTTCAGTACAATGGAGGAGGAGGAGAGTAGTGTTTAACGTCCCGTCGACAACGAGGTCATCAGAGACGGAGCGCAAGCTCGGGTGAGGGAAGGATGGGGAAGGAAGTCGGCCGTGCCCTTTCAAAGGAACCATCCCGGCAGTTGCCTGAAGCGATTTAGGGAAATCACGGAAAACCTAAATCAGGATGGCCGGAGACGGGATTGAACCGTCGTCCTCCCGAATGCGAGTCCAGTGTGCTAACCACTGCGCCACCTCGCTCGGTACCAGTACAATGGGATACTACTAAAACATATAATCAGTAACATACAGGACAAACGACAATACAGGTCTAGAACTCTTAGAAATATCACTAATGGCATTAAGTTTTTAATTTTAGTGGGAAAATATTGATAATTTCGTTAACAATAAATTCACCTGTGGTTGTGTTACAGGGAAGTTACCATGGTTGTGTTACAGGGAAGTTACCAAAAGAAGTCAGCTGTTCACATAAGGCAAACATTGTCCTCAAAATGTTTTCAGCTAACAAAAATACAATTGAGAATGGCACTTTTCTATTGAAATGCATCGTATACTGCTTAAATCAAGTAAACGTGGTGTTTTTTTTTTATTATTTTAAAGCCATTAAACACGATAGTTTCGTCGTCGTCATCAGAAGTTGCTTGAACACATACTTTCAGAGCGAGCTATCGAAAGCTGCGATCAGTGGAAAGCGAGCAGTTATAATATTAAAAACCTACGCCAAACCTGTCGTTAGAAAATGTCAGACGTTTCGAGCACGCAGTAGCTATAAGCTGGCGTGTCTTGCGGAATAGCCCGAAGACGCCGACTGCTAGCGGGCCTACAGGGAGTCAGCTGGGGTTGCGCGAGGGTGCGCCGTTCTGGCAACAGTGCTGGCCGGCCTGCTGTGAATCAGCGCTACCCCACACCCGGCACCACAGAGGCGGCCGGGCGCGTGCGCACAATGCGGCCTGCCCTACCTGCCTAATAACCGCCGACACGGGCCCGGGGATAAGGATAGGGATAGGGCCCACTCAGGCGCCGTCAAGTAGCGGGATACGATGGCCCAGCAGGGTCGGCTCAGGCTACTGCACACAGGGCGGCCGCTTTCTGTGCAAAACCCCGCTGCCCAATATCAGCTCTGCCATACACAAAGCGCTCACGTCAGCGCATGTTATTTTAGGACAATCATGCTTCCTCTGCGTAACTAGCTGAGTACCCGGCATTCCAGTCTTCTATTAGTCTATCTTCGCTTCCCTCCTCTCCCTGCCCATCCTCAACCTTCACTCCCCCACCCCTCTTCTGTCTATCACCACCTCTCCCTTTTCTCTGTTCATTTCTTCCTCCTCTTCCTCTCTGTTCATTTCCTACTCACCCCTCTCCCTGTTCATCTCCTCCTCTTTCCTTTCCAGGCCCATGTCTTTCTCTCCCCTCTGCCCTTCTCTTTCTCTATTTCCTTCCTCATTCTCTGTGCCTATCTCTTCCTCCTCCTGTTTCCTTTCCCTGTCCATCTCCTCATCTCCCCCCTATCGGTCTCTCTCCCCCCTCTCTGTTCCTTTCCAGCTCCCGCTATCTGTGTCTATTTCCTCCTGCTCCTACTTCTCTCTTCACGTTATCACTCTAAGAGAACGCTGGTAGTTCTTATCCCCACAGTATTTCTTTCCAGATCGTAAATAGTAGGCTATGTGTACCAAATTAGGTCGAAATCGTTCCAAGTGTAATGTGGTGTGAACACATAGAAAGAAAGATCCATTATCATTTAGCTACAATATAGCAGGTCAGCAACTGGAAGCAGTTAATTTCATAAATTATCTGGGAGCACGCATTAGGAGTGATTTAAAATGGAATGATCATATAAAGTGGATCGTTGGTAAAGCAGATGCCAGACTGAGATTCATTGGAAGAATCCTAAGGAAATGCAATCTGAAAACAAAGGAAGTAGGTTACAGTACACTTGTTCGCCCACTGCTTGAATACTGCTCAGCAGTGTGGGATCCGTTCCAGATAAGGTTGATAGAAGAGACAGAGAAGATCCAACGGAGAGCAGCGTGCTTCGTTACAGGATCATTTAGTAATCGCGAAAGCGTTACGAAAATGATAGATAAACTCCAGTGGAAGACTCTGCAGGAGAGACGCTCAGTAACTCGGTACGGGCTTTTGTTGAAGTTTCGAGAACATACCTTCACCGAGGAGTCAAGCCGTATATTGCTCCCTCCTACGTATATCTCGCGAAGAGGCCATGTGGATAAAATCAGAGAGATTAGAGCCCACACTGAGACATACTGACAATCCTTCTTTCCACGAACAATACGAGACTGGAATAGAAGGGAGAACCGATAGAGGTACTCAAGGTACCCTCCGCCACACATCTTCAGGTGGCTTGCGGAGTATGGATGTTGATGTAGATGTATGAGCTTTTTACTCTTGGCTTACCTGTAAATGCGCATGTCAAATGTATTTCACATATTTATATTCAACATATTTCACAAGTATTTGTACACATATTTCACCTATATCTCTAGCAAGTTTTGTCCTGCCATTCCATTTGCACGCAGTCATGAATACGTGAATACTGCACGCAAAACTTTGTCGCGAATAAAGTTAGTAGTAAAGAAGTAATAAATTAAAACGTTATGCTTCTTGCGGCAGTTTTATTGAATGAACAGCGAAAACGTACTGAGAGAGAAACTTTTTTCCTTTCTGTTACGCCTTCGCCAAAGTAGCCCCTGTGGGCCGGCAACACATCTAACTCGACACAGGACCGAGGTTGCCTGTGCCCAAAGGCGTAAGCAATGGTAAACATCGGCTGTTTTGGAAATAGACATTCCGCGTACTACTTCCTGCAGAGGGAGTTCGAGATGGCCTGCAGAAGTATTACTACACCAACATCTGACTGGCTGACCAATACTATTTAAAGGCTAGAAGCAGCACCGGACGCCACTTCACGCCAAATACCGACCTCAAGGACGTCTTCACGGAAGACTATGTCTTCGCCATCGGAATAGGGCTTGTAATTAAGTGTATGTGTGTTACCACGCACCCTTGTGGGAAACTTAGAAGTTATCTTTTGTTGCCTCTAGTAGGAAATATTTACTGGCTTTGTGATTTTGACTTTTCGTTATTATTTTGTCATTTCCATGTAGACTCACGTAAATAAAAGTTGTGTTGTAAAAACTTTCGAACTGTCAGTTACAACACTTTCATTATTTTGTGAGGGTTGTCAGCGAGAAAATGTCTGGTAAAGGTTTGAAATTATGTGTTAAGTTTGTTCCATGTCACTAGTGCTCTCATTCTCAAATACTTCATGACTAAAGTGTGAAAGTGGGCTACACTACTTTTCACCCCATGCCCCCACAGCGATGATTTCCAGACAGTAAGGACACGTGTGATTGAATTCGGTCCAGTCGTTTAGTAGGAGATGTGGAACGTAAACACATATGGGTAAATACATACATATGCATGACCATTTTTATAATATGTACGGATTTACATCGTGTGATGATGAGTTTAGGATCATAATTAGTTTCGTTTAAACTAGTCTTTCATTTGATATAATTACGAGTGGTTATTGTGTTTCATTCCGATAGTTATGTCTCTCAACAGACAATGAGTACTCTTGCCGTAAAGGATAAGAAACAAGCCAGCTGTAATCGATGTGGCCAGTCGAATGCCTAACTTCCTGACTCACCCAAGGCGGAGCAAGGTACAAAATACGTCTATTATCGACATGGGCAGCAGTGGTTATGCCTAATTTCACGACATGGTCAGGGCAGAACCAAGCCATCAAGTACGTTCTGCAGTTATATGTCATCTCATGACCCCTTCCTGCAGCACTACTGTCAGTGCAAAGCTATTGGATATTCCAGCTAGAGATCAACACAGCTTTTTGTGTCCCGTACAGCATTTCGAATTAGTCGATGGGACGTTCTTAGACATTAGTGATGTGTTATATTGATGGCTTGGAGATGCGTGCACTACGTAAGCTATATTTCGGTTTCAACGATTCCAGCAACTGATAACGAGAATGTCAAACTGGCTAGTACGCTTCCGGCTGCCGATTTACGTTCACATGTTCCTATAACCTCTGAATTAATCA
This sequence comes from Schistocerca nitens, assembly GCF_023898315.1. Lineage (NCBI taxonomy): Eukaryota > Metazoa > Arthropoda > Insecta > Orthoptera > Acrididae > Schistocerca > Schistocerca nitens. The sequence continues at coordinate 354,635,038 of NC_064618.1, read as the reverse complement.
TACTCGCTAAACATTACGGAAACACCATGTATCTCCGTCTTTAGCCAGGACTGTGGCTTCAGTTAGGCGATGAAGACAGTCCACAAGTTTCTTCAGGTATTTCCTGTGTACCTGAAGCCGCTCATAGATGATTGTATCCCGCAGAGCTACCAAACTGTGGGGCAACATGTCACCCGAAATTCAAAATAGTCTTATACGTTTTCTATGGTTTTAAGATAGACTGATATAGTAGGCCAGTCAAGAGTTGATCATACAGGATTGTATGTATGCAACCTTGCGAACATGGCTGTTGTCATATTGGAAGACAGGAGTGTCCACAGTACACTTATCAGAAAGATATAAAGGGCAATGCTTGGTCGCCGAGAATATTGATCTTAATATCCTAATTAAAGTTCACGGTAACTTCAATTCGTAGTACAGAAAACACGCTAAAACATCACAGAACCATTTCTGGCCTGTTTTACACCCTAACTAATCACAGGTTTTCCGCCTCACCCAGGAGTCGTTGTTCCTGTATTCCTAACTGTGACTCATCAGACTCCATTACACGCCACCAGTCAGCTACGATCCGTTTTCCGTGTCGTTTGGCCCATTGAAGATGTGCAGTGTTAAGTGCTGCTATGAGCAGTGGACTTTTGTGAGTACTCGACTCCACATGTCCATTACGTACCGTTTCCTTCAGAAATTCGTTCACTATTACCACCAATTCCTGTCGGGTATGAAACCAGATGACATTCGTCCCCGGTTCCTATAGGTTAGGATCTTTTTGCGAGCACCGTGTTAACGCCGCTGCGATTGATAGTATTTTTTTCTAGACACGTTGGAAAGTCCGCACAGATACATGAACAAATCTGTCAACTTGAATTACGGTGTGACATGGGCACGTTCAACGATATCACTTTTCTGCAATTCTGTCACGTCGACCCGTAGTACTGCACTGAGCCCAGACAACTGACTTGCACATACACACCATTCCACTGCCATGATCATGTCACCGATGAACTATTAAACGAGAGTGACGTACGAGGGACTTCCAATAAGTAACGCAACACCTTTTTTTTTTGATAGTAGGTTGGTTTTATTCAGGGTTCCAGTACACCACATTATTGCCGACTCTTTTGGCTATAAAACCATATTTTTTTTAAACATGATCTCCGTTCAATGCGACGGCCTTAACGCCACTTTACTGGGAGGGCCTTTATGCCCACATTGTACCACTCCACTGGTCGACGTCGGATCCAACGTCTTATTGCATGAATAACCTCTCCATCATCCACGTACTACTTCCCGCAGAGTGCATCCTTCATTCCGCCAAACAGATGGAAGACGGAAGGTGCGAGAGCCGGGAGGAAGAACGGTCGAGTGAAGGTTTGTGAGCTGCTCTCCAACGCACAGACTTGTGTGAGGCAATGGGTTGTCATGGAGAAGGAGAATTTCATTTGCATTTTTGAGATGACGAACGTGCTGAAGTATCTTCAGTTTCCTGAGGGTAGCACAATATGCTTCTGAATTGATAGTTGCACTGTGAGGGAGGACATCAAACAGAATAACACTTTCAAAGTCCCAGGAGACCACCCCCATGGCTTTACTGGCTGAGGATGCAGCTTAGAACTTCGGAGGAGAGGTGGTGTGGTGTGGTGCCACTCCATGGATTTCCATTTTGTATGCGATTCGAAATGATGAACCCAAGTTTCATCGCCTTTGACGATGTTCGACGAAAGGTTGTCACGGTCAGCCTCGTAATGCGCAAGCAATTCCTCACTGATGGTCCTTCTTGCTTTTTATGGTCTTCTGTTAGGCGTCGAGGAACCCAGCAGGCACACACCTTTGAGTATCGCAGGTGGTGGACGAGTGTGTCTGCACTACCAACGGAGCAGCGAGGTGTTTGATTGTGATCCGTGTCCCCACGTCCCAGCATTGCAGGAGTCACAGCTGTATGCGGCCGGCTGGCACTCTGGATATCGGGCAGCTTTGTGCGACCTTATTGCGATGGTGACAGACGTCTTGCCCAACGACTGTCCGTGCTTTTGTTTACTGCAAGGTCTCCGTATACATTCTGCAGGCGCATATGAATATCAGCGATACCCTGGTTTTCCACGAAAAGAAACTCAACGACCCCGCTGCAGTTGAAAGCGCCTCGGTTACAGACGCCGTTTCGAAGATACAGCGCCGCCACCTAACGGAAATTCATGAAAATATAGGGGCTGAAACGGAAATATGCCACGATGTCACTCAAGAAATTCCGCATTTTTGATCGAAACTAGTCAAGGAAGAATGTGTTGCATTACGTATTGGACGCCTCTCGTGTAATTGTAGGTGAGCTTATGACGTTGGATAGTGGCGGATATGGAGAATCTCAACCGATTCGGGCTCGGATCGGGTACGTATGCTGTGCCCAGGGAGCAGCGTGGACTGGAGACGCGGTATCGCCAAGAGTGCGCCGACTGCAGACAGCAGTCTGGCTGCGTGCATTGGCCGCCATCCGGCCACGGTCGCAGCCGCGGGAAGTGCTCGCAGAACAATGCTGCCCCTCGTGGGCATTGTTCGGGCCGAGGCTCTCCGCCAAGTGCGGCTGCAACTTTCCTTTCCTGCGGACGCAGTCGCAGACGCAGGTGCTCCTGGAAGTTAGGACGGCCCGCGGCGCGTTTGCGTATGCGGCGCGCGCCCCCTTTGTCGGGTAGGGCCGTCTCCCCCGTTCACGTTCGCCGTTCGATTGGTGGCGGGCGGGCAGTCGGACTTCCGGCGGTGCCATCCGGCCGCTAGCTCGCCCGCCCTCGCCGGCTGCACCTCGCCATTGTGCCTCCTGCCTCGAGCCTGAGCCCTACAGCGACACGCGGCTTATTCTGGGCCCCGCTGCTGCAGGGACCCGACCCCACCCCCGTGCACTATCGCGACCGTGTCGTAAAGCGCTGCTGCCGCCTAATAATCTCTCGTACCGACATCTCGACTTCTAGCGACGCTACACACCGTTCAGGGGAGCTTTAACGACCGAGAGACTTCGCCGTGCGCGTCACATTTTAACGAGAGTGCACGGGGGCGCTCGCCCTCACTGATCGGGGTAGCATTCATCTCACGCTAGGTGAGGAGAACCCTACGTCATAATGACGTAACGCTACGTCATCGTGACGTAAATCACCAATATCAACTAAATGAGTACGTATATCGATCTTTGCAGTTGTACCGATAACGTCAAAGCTAAATGTAAATACATGTGTACAAACAAAGTGGCAGGACTTGTGTGATATGCTCATCCCAGCTGAATGAATTGTTAATGTAATCCCAACAATTTGCGATGTTATTGTGTATTTTTGAACATAATTAATGTCTGAGCGAAGGAGCCATAACGAAATAAAAAAAAAGCTTGTCTTTCTTTTTAAATCTGATGAATCGTGCATAAATCGTGTGGAGAGAAAAGTGAAGTAATTAATTATTAAGCTGCAAACCACAGAATGTGGGATGTTATTGTGTGTTTCATGAACGTAACGAATATCTGAATGAAGGAATCATAACCATAACGAAAGTTAAAAAAGTGCCTAGTCATGTTTTCAATCCGATTAATATTGAATAAATCATGTGGATAAAAACATGAAATAGTAAGAAATTAAAGTGTTTCGTATTTTTATAAAATCCAATGAATTATACATAATTCATGTGGGCAGAAACGTTAAACTGGGAAATTGAAGTGGTTCTGAAGATAATTCCGAATGTTGCTAGAAACATTAAACCATCTAGTTCCATTTAATTTTGCCTTTGTGTTGTAAATCAACTAAGAAAGATAGTGAAATCTTTCAGACTATCTTCATGGATCTGCTCGAAAGTTCTCTCTTCTCCGTTAGAGCCCATGTTCAGAACGACGTACACGCTAGCAACACCGGACAATGAAAGCACATAAACAAATAACAATGCAGATTCAAGATGCACACAACAGTCGATATATACAGAATGCACCCAACAGTCGGTAGGACAACTTGTGAAACTCATGATGACCCGTGCCTACGTCACTATGACGTAGGGCTCTCCTCACCTAGCGTGAGGTGAATGCTACCCCACTGATCGCTGTGGCAAGGAAGCGTTCTGAAGAACAAAGAATCAGGTGTATTATTAGCACGTTTTAAATACTTTCTGGTGATCCGTGTCCGGAAAACTTCAGGAACATAAGCTTTTGGAAGAGCGTCGAGATTCAGTTTTTGAACTGCACTTTTTGTTCCCAGAGAATTTTGCTGGTGTCGGTGAGGAACAAGAGCGCTTGCACCAAGCCATTACAGTGAAGCAAGGATTCTATCAGGGCCTCTAGGATACTTCTGTGATGGGAAACCGTTACTTCACCGAGATGTACAAAAAACAATTCATCGGAGAAGTAGCACCGGCCGCGGTGGTCAAGCGGTTCTAGGCGCTTCAGTCTGGAACTGCGCGACTGCTGCGGTCGCAGGTTCGAATCCTGCCTCGGGCTTGGCTGTGTGTGATGTCCTTAGGTTAGTTAGGTTTAAGTAGTTCTAAGTTCTAGGGGACTGATGACCTCAGATGTTAAGTCCCATAGTGCTCAGAGCCATTTGAGTTGGAGAAGTAGCTGTATTACGCATTTTCGGCCCAGAAAGTTCCGAGACTGATTGTATTCCCGGCGTAAAAGTGACATCAGTGCAGTAACTACCGTGGCAGCGTGAACTAACAGCTGTAGACAAGAGATGTGCATTCGACCAGTCAGTAGTGAGCAGGCAGTGTTAAGTAGTGGATTTGCAACCATACGGTGTGAGCGTTGTGGCGCCGCAAATCTCAACGGAGTAACAACTCTAAATCAACTGTTCAAGACATTCTCCATAATGCTTTGATGAAGAGAAAAGTGTGTGCAGAATTTGTCCCGCACACCTGGGCTCTCGAATGATGCGTGGACGACCGTCGCGACTTGATTGAAATATAAAATGCGGACAGTTGTTTTGTGGAAGAAATCATTGTGATTGTTGCCAGTACGAAACTACCTCCAAACGACAGTGCTGGAATTCACAAGAACTGTCAACACTTTGACGACTTAACCGACATTCAAGCCAGTGTGACGTGGGAATTGAACATCCAAGAAAATAACTTTTCTGACAGTTTCACATGGTTGTATGAACGTTTTGTGCGTTGCACTCAAGCGGAGAGAGACTATGTAGAACACTTCAAGCATTAAAACTACCATCTTACCTTTTATTAATTTTTTTAATAATCCAGTCTCGAAACGTTTTTCCAGCTGACGGGACATGCTTAAAGGACAAGAGAGAAGGGAAGTGTAACTCCATGAATGAGTGTTCCTTTGTAGTAAAGATATGGTTTCCTATTTATACGTCATTAAAACCTTTGTTCAGACGGAAAAAGTAAATTACTTTTTCGCTCGAGTGACATGTGTTTTACAAATTTTCTAGTCCCAGGTATGGACTCATTGCCCAAAAAACCATGGGAGTAAGCTGTTATCTAACAAAAAGTATATTTTTTTCCTTGTATATAATTGTTGGACCCTACTTAATATTTCCTGCGAGCAGTCATTACTGTCAGAGCGCGCACCCTGGACATCAATACTTACGGAAAGAGGGGCGACGCATACGATTCGACGTAAAACATGGTTCCCACTTGCAATAGTCTATAAATGAATCCTACCAACTGTTACTTTGCAGTACACTAATTTTATCGCTATCACCGCGTTTAAATTAACAGACGTTAACAATACGATTAATGAACATAGGTCTCTCAGATAAAAATAAAATACTGGCAAGCATTACGCCAGAAGGCACCGTTAGACTGCAGAGTGATTCAGCCCACAGGGACGTTGTGCTCCGCGCCTACCGGAAGCTGGTAGCGGTGGACAGGCGAGGCGACAGGCGATCCGGCGGGTACTTCTCCCCTTCCAGACGGCGTGTAGCCTTACCCGTCACGCCGCGCTCCTATGGATTCAGCGTCGCTGCTCGGGCTCTTTCCGCCCTGCTGCTTTCCCATAATCGCTCACCATTATTGGCTATCACTTACAGCACTCTCCACTTTCACGTCAGGCGATCACTGTATGAGTACGCTGTTGAGAGATGTTTCATTTCCCACCATCGCGCTCCTTTCAAGTTTCGAGCGAGTAGTTTGAACAGCTTGTCAGTCTACGAAATAGCCACTGCTTAGTGAGACATCTTCGTACTCTCGGATGCACTTTCATTCATGTTTTCATAATTCAGCAGTCATTAATGAAATCCATGAAGTGGACATTTAGGAACACTAAGCAGCATTAATAAGTGCCAAAGAATAGTCACATTTGTTCTCTGCAAATCACTGTAAGGTGCATCTCGGACGCTGCTTCGAATTGTAGCATACATTAAGTGTTGTTCTTGTTCTGGTCACGAATCAAGCGCGGAAAAGGCTCTAAAGTAGGTACCATCCCCGCTAGATGTGCATCTACATCTACATGATTACTCTGCAATTCACATTTAAGTGCTTGGCAGAGGGTTCATCGAACCACAATCATACTATCTCTCTACCATTCCACTCCCGAACAGCGCGCGGGAAAAACGAACACCTAAACCTTTCTGTTCGAGCTCTGATTTCTCTTATTTTATTTTGATGATCATTCCTACCTATGTAGGGTGGGCTCAACAAAATATTTTCGCATTCGGAAGAGAAAGTTGGTGACTGAAATTTCCTAAATAGATCTCGCCGCGACGAAAAACGTCTTTGCTTTAATGACTTCCATCCCAACTCGCGTATCATATCTGCCACACTCTCTCCCCTATTACTTGATAATACAAAACGAGCTGCCCTTGTTTGTACCCTTTCGATGTCCTCCGTCAATCCCACCTGGTAAGGATCCCACATCGCGCAGCAATATTCTAACATAGGACGAACGAGTGTAGTGTAAGCTGTCTCTTTAGTGTCCTGCCAATGAAACGCAACCTTTGGCTCGCCTTCCCCACAATATTATCTATGTGGTCTTTCCAACCGAAGTTGTTCGTAATTTTAACACCCAGGTACTTGTTGAATTGACAGCCTTGAGAATTGTACTATTTATCGAGTAATCGAATTCCAACGTATTTCTTTTGGAACTCATGTGGATCACCTCACACTTTTCGTTATTTAGCGTCAACTGCCACCTGCCACACAATACAGCAATCTTTTCTAAATCGATTTGCAACTGATACTGCTCTTCGGATGACCTTACTAGACGGTAAATTACAGCATCATCTGCGAACAACCTCAGAGAACTGCTCAGATTGTCACCCAGGATAGATCAGGAACAGCAGAGGTCCCAGGACGCTTCCCTGGGGAACACCTGATATCACTTCAGTTTTACTCCATGATTTGCCGTCTATTACTACGAAGAATATCTGATTATTCGTACATTGCACACTGAAAACCAGCTGCTTCGTATTTGGCCACATGCATGGGACACACTCTGGTAGTATATATACAATACCGGTGGGTGTAGGATGGATCAATGCCTTATATCCCTCCAGAGGCGGAAACGTAAGAGATTAAAATTGGGTGAACGGCGAGGCTTTGCTACTTGACTTCCTCGACCGACCCATCGTTCATTAAACGACTGTTTCAGGTATTGTCATACGGGACGAAGAGTATAGGATGGTTCCGCGTCATGCATCAACTATATCCGTCGCCTTTCTGCAGGGGTAATACCACCCGTAATTTGTCGCACAGAGAGCAACGATTAACAGCACCCGTTAATTTGCCTGGCAAAGCTTTTGGCCGTGTCATTCTCTCACCCACAGTTTCTGCCCACATATTTCTGCTATAGCGAGCCTGTCGCCTTTCTTTCATAATCGCTCGAGGATTTGTATTCTGCCACACGTTCTGGTAATTTATCATCGGACTCTGTGTGAATCCCGCCTAATGCGTGAATAAAATGCTAGCTGTGGTGTGCAGATTTTAAACGCTCAGTACTACACGTAAGGCATGGCTTAGGTAGGAAACAGTTCTATGTCTGACATAAGCATCACAATTAGTGCAGCAAAGACAGAGAGAAACACAACCAATTAGGAAAAGTCAATAACAGACTTAACCAATGGGCACTGTCTATTCTAGACAGATATAAAATGGTCCATGTGTCAAGAAATACTTGTTTCCGACACCTTTTTGTAGAACTTTTTTTTTCTAGTTTTGACCAGAATTATCTTATCTAAGAACTGGGACTTATTTGTTTTTAAACTCGCAGTATATCAGTATTTTTCGTAGGTGGTAGAGCGAAATAATTGATCAGTGAGATATGTATTTAATTAGACGGATATCCTTAGAGTGAAGCGTCTATCGACCAGTGGTCGGCATGAAAAGGCACGCGCGAGTAGGTATACGATGAGCCTGAAAGTTGGAGAGACGAGCTGCGATATCTGTAGACACTGCGGTGGTTTCTTGTGCGGACGGTAAGATGATTTATTTCCCGTACAAATAAGTACACGGGGCCAACAAATAAGCCGCGCGCCCCTCTGTCAGTGTGTTTACGCTGCGCCGGGTCGGCGGCCAAACACGCCGCAAGAGGGCGGGCCGCGCTGCCGGCCCGTGTTTCCTTACCGCGGGACTCCAGAATTATGACGGAAAACCTGTGCTCCAGGGGCTCGCTCTACATCCCGTGCACAAGGTGGGCACGGCGATACAGGTATACAGCGCTTTTGGTTCTTGAAGCCCAGTTTTGCGCGCTGACTTCCAAAGTCCAACGAGGCGCCAAAAGTTATTATTCTCCCTAATATAGTGTAGGACTCCGTAAGGGCCATGAAACCAATTCGAGGTATGTACCCAGCGGACAAATATGTTCGGAATATCCAGGACCCCTTTCTCGGAGCGCAACGGCTGGGGAAGGAGGTGTAATTCCGCTGTGTTCCAGCGCACAAGGGAATTTACGGAAATGAATTAGCAGGTGTGGCGGCCAAGGAAGGGTATTTTCTGAATTAGATGACCCAGTGTGCTGTCTTCCTACATGCTCTATCCTTGCTGTTAAGGTACGGCGTCTTGCGTCGACAGGAAGAAGCGTGCAGGGGTGCTGGACAACAAATTGCCTTTGGTACAACTAACTACTTGGGCTTACGGTACCTCCATCCGCCTTATAACGGAGCACAATCCGTTGACGCATGGCTTCCTGCTCCAGCGGGCGTACAGTCCAATGTGTGGTACATATTTCGCGCTTCACATTTTAAAGGAATGTATTCTATACTCCAACATGATAGCAGGTTATTCTAACACCTGATTACTCCTCAGACACTGAATCGAATGTGGTAAGACTTTTGAGATTTTTTGGGATTTCTGAGTTTCTTCCTAAGCTACGTAGGAGTAGGTTTTAATGTGTTACTAGAGTAGATGGTCCGGTTTCCTGTAAGTGATCTATTAGTCGCACATTTCTGTTGTGGGGTGGCGGGTTAATAAAATAGTTCTGTATACTATAATCTCTGTCTTTTACAAGACCCTGAAAACTATTTTAGTGGTCAACCAGAAAGCGAGAATATACTGACCATAGTTTCCAGTCTGCAAGTCCACATTCTTCTCCCTGTTTACTCAGCGGGACAGGAACTATGATAGTAAATAAAAGTTTTGCTTTCTAACTAATTAATATATCCAGTAATAGTTCTCACGCACATAGTAATATTCTTGATGATGATAATAATAATATATCATAAACAGCACTATGAACATTTCAGAGGCGACCTCTGCGGTAAGTTCCAATTAAATGGTCTTTAGCTCTGACTTCCAAGCATCAAAGTTAATTGCTCTACACAAAAGTTGAAAATAATCTCACCACTTTTAAAAAATTGTTCAAATGGTTCTAAGCACTATGGGACTTAACATATGAGGTCATCAGTTCCCTAGACTTAGAACTACATAAACCTAACTAACCTAAGGACATCACACATGTCCATGTTCGAGGCAGGATTCGAACCTGCGACCGTAGCAGCCGCGTGGTTCCGGACTAAACCGCCTAGAACCGCACGACCACAGAGGTCAGCTCTCACCACTTTCCACACCGTTTTGTTAACATTACTGGCGGCACGACAACAGTTACTTACGTGAAATCTAAGTGATCCAGGACGGTGTACAGTCCTCGCGAATTCACTTCCTATTTATACCGAAAACACCTGTTTAGCCGCGGACTGCCTGTGGCGTCATCCGATGCAGCACGTAAGCCGGCGTTTGACTGACGCGGACAGAGTGATAGCTCGGAGCAAAGTGTGTGTGTCACTGCCTCTCAGGCCGTATTTATATTTGGGCGCGGACGACCGAACGGAATATCTGCCGTCATCCGCTCTACGCCCAAGTAGCAGCATCTAACTGGCCGCTTTCTCCGGCACATGTTATGTCATAACTGAGTTGCGTATCAGTCTACTGTCTTCGAAATCTAAGCGACTATATGAGTGGAGTTAAGATGGCTTTAATTACAGAAAATGTTTTAGCTTGACTGCTTTTAAACAGAGCAGGCTAAATTTTTTAGAACGGAACCGACGGTAGAACACGACCTCTGAACTACATCTTTAAGAGACCTTGTATTGATTGTTACGAGGGTTGGAATTCTAATAGTGGCAGCTATTTATTTACAAGTCGTGCAAAATAGATATGTGTTACGAAGTTTTACTGACCTTCAAAGTAGTCACCAGTATTGTGTATAACCCGTTGCCAGTGATGTGGAAGTCGTAGGATACGTTTAGCAGTGCCAGTTGTGTTGACAGTTCGAGCGGCGCGGTCTATTGGCCGACGAATTTGTAGCAGTTCTGAAGCGAATGCCGTGAAGTGTTTCCATAAGTTTAGAAATCGAGTTGAACTCACGAGGGCTTAAGTCAGGGGAGTGCATTAGGTGGTATAGCACTTACCAGCCCCATCAGTCAAACAAATTAGTAACAGCTTGCATCCACACACTGTCCTGTAAAATGATGTTCAGATCCTGCAGGAAGAGTCACCACTTCTTTCTCTATGCTATTCATTTTTGGAACACAACCTACGAACAGCCTAGAGACACAAGTGATGACACTTTCTGCAGGACCTGACCACCATTTTGCAGGATAATGCTCAAGCACGTACAGTGCAAGCATCTTTATCTGTAGTTACTCATACTTTAGGTAACTGGCTATGCACGGCTCGATGTAATAGGTTCGAGCCGCTCACGTCTGCTTTCATTCCCCGCAGCTAATTCGATGCAGCTGTGTAAATGTGGAGAATACGACAAACATTTGTGTAATAAAAGGATATAAAAGACGTCGTAAGTCAATAAATAAAATAGATATGGTGCCATGGAATGTCTTTCCATGAACTGGAGAGGTCTGATGGAGAAATTGGAAGTAAGAGAGGGAAGAATCCTCAGGAACATCCTAGGCCAGGTAGAAGATGGGGAATTCAGAAGGCGACATAACTCGGAGCTCTACGAACATATCGAGAGGCTCTCTGACTATGTTAGACAAGAAGGGTAACTTTCTATAACCATGTTGCAAGATTGCCTCCAAACAAATTAACCAACCGTCTGTTGACCTTGTGGCTAAACAAGAAGGTTCGCACTACTTGGCTGACAGAAACTGAAAAGGACATTAAGAAACTGGGAATCTTTGATCTCCAGAACAGACAGTCTGTGAGACATACCCTGAAGGAAGCCCGAGGATTTCAGGAAAAGCCGCGAAGGAAAGGTACCCCCCCCCTCCCCCCACCGGGCAGAAGAAAGGAAGTAGTTACATCGGCAGCAAATGCGACAGTACTGAGCAAAGATCAAAGCCCAACGGTTGAACAAGCGTGGTCTAAAGTAGGCCCATTGGAAACAAGAAGAAGAAGAAAGTAGATACGGATACGTAGCTTTCAGGGATGATAGCTATAGTCCGATGCTATCGTCAGAGATATGATGTGTTGAAATCGCAAGTACTAAGGTCATCAGTCCCTAAGCTTAAACACTACTTAACCTAAATAATCCTAAGGACAAACACACACACCCATGCCCGAGGGAGGACTCGACCAACGCGAGCAGCAATGTCGCGATACGATTAACCGCAATCGCGATGGACTACAATCCGACCTTTATCAAAGCCGGAAACGTGATGGTACGCATTTCTCCTCCTTACACGAGGCATCACAACAACGTTCCACCAGGCAACGCCGGTCAACTGCTGTTTGTGTACGAGAAATCTGTTGTAAACTTTCCTCATGTCAGCACGTTGTAGGTGTCGCCACCGGCAGCAACCTTGTGGAATGCTCTGAAAAGCTAATCATTTGCATATCACAGCATATTCTTCCTGTCGGTTAAATTTCACGACTGTAGCAAGTCATCTTCGTGGTGTAGCAATTTTAATGGCCAGTAGTGTAATAGAAATAAAGTAACAGCCCCGTGATGGTGTTGAAACTGCAGCGTAACATATCAGGCAATTAGAGGAAAACATGAAATTGTGTGTTTGGGACAAGGCGGACCGGCACCAAAAACAAATCTAAAAAATGGTTCAAATGGTTCTGAGCACTATGGGACTCAACTGCTGTGGTCATAAGTCCCCTAGAACTTAGAACTACTTAAACCTAACTAACCTAAGGACAGCACACAACACCCAGCCATCACGAGGCAGAGAAAATCCCTGACCCCGCCGGGAATCGAACCCGGGAACCCGGGCGTGGGAAGAGTCAAAAACAAATCTATTTGTAAGAAAACGCGGACAGAAGGGATTGGATTTCGAGGTGTAATAAGAAGTTGCAATTTTTTATTTTCCGGCAAGCAATTGTTTGCAAGTTACCATTCGTGACGATAGCGTTAGGTACGTATCTGTGCGGGTGCTGCGAAAACTGTGACCGTCGGCTGCGGCAGCGACTGCGTCGCGACCGGGCTTCTCGTTAGCGGCGGGCGGCGGTAATGGCGGGGCTCTCGAGGCGTGCCGTGCCGTCGCCAGGTGGCGCCGTTTAATGACCTGAGAGCGACGCTCTCCTCTGCCCGCCTTGCCTTTGGGTGCGACAGCCCGCCCATCTTCAATTACAAGCGGCGGCGAGGACCCGCCGATCGGATGTGCGCTGATAGCGGCGCTGCGTGCCGGCTGGAGCGCGCCTCGAGGGCGGGCCGCCACTGTGTCGCGGGCCAACTCTAAAGCTCGCCTCCCGCCTCGTCCCGTTTGCTGCTTTTCGCATCCCGTCGACGTCGACGCCCTTAGAGACGGATCACTGCTCGATTCTGACAAGGTCCCGGAAAGAAATTACTTGCGGGCTCCGGGAGACAGCCAACGCGCCATTCACCTGGAACTACGCCCAGCCCGCAGTAATTCAGGTCTAATCGGCCGACTCGGGGATGAGAAGCACGAAAGTCTACGGATGGCGTCGGATTTCAAATAGAATTTCAAACAGAATTTCAAATAGAATTCGGATACAAGTAAATATAGATCTACATCTACATGTACATTTATACTCCGCAAGCCACCCAACGGTGTGTGGCGGACGGCATTTCACGTGCCACTATCATTACCTCCCTTTCCTGTTCCAGTCGCGTATGGTTCGCGGGAAGAACGACTGCCGGAAAGCCTCCGTGCGCGCTCGAATGTTTCTAATTTTACATTCGTGACCTCCTCGGGAGGTATAAGTAGGGGGAAGCAATATATTTGATACCTGATCCAGAAACGCACCCTCTCGAAACCTGGACAGCAAGCTACACGGCGATGCAGAGCGCCTCTCTGGCAAAGTCTGCCACTTGAGTTTGCTGAACATCTCCGTAACGCTATCACGCTTACCAAATAACCCTGTGACGAAACGCGCCGCTCTTCTTTGGATCTTCTCTATCTCCTCTGTCAACCCGACCTGGTACGGATGTCACACTGATGAGCAATACTTAAGTATAGGTCGAACGAGTGTCTTGTAAGCTACCTCCTTTGTTGATGGACTACATTTTCTAAGGACTCTCCCAATGAATCTCAACCTGGCACCCGCCTTATAGACAATTGGTTCAAATGGCTCTGAGCACTATGGGACTTAACTTCTGAGGTCATCAGTCCCCTAGAACTTAGAACTAGTTAAACCTAACTAACCTAAGTACAACACACACATCCATGCCCAAGGCAGGATCCGAACCTGCGACCGTAGCGGTCGCGCGGTTCCAGACTGTAGCGCCTAGAACCGCTCGGCCACCCCGGCCGGCTACAGACAATTAATTTTATATGATCATTCCACTTCAAATAGTTCCGTACGCATATTCCCAGATATTTTACTGAAGTAACTGCTACCAGTGTTGGTTCTGCTATCATGTAATCATACAATAAAGGATCCTTCTTTCTATGTATTCGCAATAGATTACATTTGTCTGTGTTAAGGGTCAGTTGCCACTCCCTGCACCAAGTGCCTATCCGCTGCATATCTTCCTGCATTCCGCTGCAATTTTCCAATGCTGCGACTTTTCTGTATACTACAGCATCATCCGCGAAAAGCCTATTCTGAAAGGCCTATTCGGAAAGTAAGGTCCGATCGGTTGCAAAATGGAAACCATTGTGAAAATCAAAAATGTTTTATTTGCAACAGTTAGTCACCACTCCGATTCAGACTTGTCGTAGCGTTGTACAAACTTTCCAACACGCTCGTCGTAGAATCAAGCCGCTTGTGCTTCCTGCCGAATCTCTATGCTGGTCTACGCTTGTCGTCTGCGCCAGAACGTTGTCTTCATAGTAGCTATGAAGACACTGTTCTGGCGCAGACAGCGAGCGTAGACCAGCATAGAAAATTGGCAGATTCATGTGAGCAGAGATGACACTCAGGGAGAGTCAGTTATGGGCTCTATTCTGGGAGATCACACTTCCCATCGTAAACGCTGCAGGAGCATCTTTATTGCTAATTCAGAATGCAGCCGAGAATTGGGAACGTATGACAGTTACGTTATGTGGGATGCATGACATCAGGTGAAATCTCACACCAGGCACTCGTACTTGGCGGGAGACACGACTCTTCTAAGCATCTTTACGCTCAGAACTGAAAAGAGCGACGTGACGCGATCGACGGGCATACTAGAGACACTGCCCAATATATCTATGCAAAAGCTTCATCGGATTTTCACTGTAGTTTTCATTTCGCACCGCGTCGGACCTTACTTTCCGAAAAGCCCTCGTAATTTCTTGCGGAAATTAAGCTAACAGCCTGTCTGTATTACTGTAGTTGAACTACTTAGTCGACGAGTACAACACAAAGTGCTACAGTCCCAGTGGTGTTGATACAAGGTAGAGCAACGACAACTATAAACAAAGCAAACATTGCATTATATCTACAACAGCTGCCGAAATTGACATTTCGTCAGAAAGGAACCCAAGGAATTTCTCAGAGTAAGAAAGAAGTCGCAGGTGGAAGATTAGCGTTTCTGCTAGATGAGTCGGGGAAATGTGTGACGTCGCATACGCTCGGCTGTGCGGGCAATGAACATGAGATATGTAATGATGACGGTACGTGCTTAACAAGTCAAAGTGATACTGAAACATGTATCGAGCTCTGTGGTACATCATCTTTTCGGACAGAGAACCACAAATCCCGTCTGCAGTGAAGCGTAGTCAAGGACAATCTTTGTCCAAGGAGCTGGTAGTAAACGTAAAGCCGGCCGCTGTGGCCGAGCGTTTCTAGGCGCTTTAGTCCGGAACCGCGCTGCTGCTACCGTTGCAGGTTCGAATCCTGCCTCGGGCATGGCTGTGTGTGATGCCCTTAGGTTAGTTAGCTTTAAGTAGTTCTAAGGGACTGATGACCTCAGTTGTTAAGTCCCATAGTGCTTAGAGCCATCTTACTAAACGTAACTACGTACGGGAAGATCATTCCAGGCATAGTAAAAAAAGCAACTATGAACAGATTTCGAACAAGCCCGTAGCAATAGGACCGTGTAGCGCATAAAAAAGTTCCGATATTCAAGGGAGGGTAAGGCGCACTTGTTACAAAAATTGGTATTTGCACGTTTCGAGGATGCTCGATGCAATTTACAATATGTGCTTGACAGTGACCCACTACGTTATGCACATCACACTGCGCGCGACATACATTATACTGATTTCATGAAAAGCAGTGGATGGTTGCACGATTCAGAAAGTGCTACAAAATTGGAAGACGCAAGATAACAAAAATTTCACACAAAGTGTCAAATTGATGATGCACAGCAAACTGCGCAATCAGCCAAAAAATTTGTAGATGAGCTTAACAAACTTATCCCATCATTCAGTAAGGAATTTGTTTTCAGCCCCGACCAATCTATATTTGAAGAGGAAATGCATATGAAAGGAACCCCAGAAATTGAGGTACCAAGAGAGTTGTATCGGGATAAACTAAGATCAATGCCTTAACGCATTCGTATACAATTATTACGACTGTTAATCTAGATGGTAAATTGACTGGAAAGTTATCTATTGTGGTGCGAGAAGTTGGAAGCGCTCTGTCCCCAACGATTCTTTCCCGTGTGCTTTATCTTGCAAAGGGACTAGGGAATATGTGCGTCACAGCAAACAAGAGTGGAAAATGGGCGTAAGAGAACTAGATCTATGGTACGAGCACTGCTCTTGGCCAATAGCTGTTTGAAATAACTTTGCTTTTGCTTGATTCCTGGTTTTTGTATAAAATCATACTCCTTTAGAGCAAACTATCCCTCCTCAAAAGTGTCTTGACAGTGCAATTCATTTCACCTGGAATCACTGGCCAAGTGGAAATGAAATGAGCGTATGGCATCGCTGGCCCGGAGGCCCCTATTCGGGGAAGTTCGGCAGCCAAAGTACGTCTTATTTCATTCGACGCCACATTGGGCGACTTGCGCGCCGGTGATTAGGATGAAATGATGATGAGGACAACACAACATTCAGTCCACGAGCGGAGAAAATCTCCAACCCGGCCGGGAATCGAACCCGGGCCCGTTTGCATGGGAGACGAGTACGGTACCACCCAGCTAAGCAGACGGACACTACCCAAATTCAACCTCTCGATACTTGCTTTTTCCGTGGCTGTAAAACATTTTATTGCACTATCTGCAGCTACGCCTTAAAGGATAGCCAGTTTCACGATAATCTCCCCGACAGACAGTTTCGCATTCGGTTGCATGCCATCACATTCCATCAGTTCTCATCACCCCGTTACACCAATATGATTCTATATGAATTCTTTAGGACTGGACACCTACCTGAACGTCCTTCACTGTTTGTAACTCCCAAGGAGTTCGCCTTCGATCTTGATGGTGGGAACCATTTTTGTCACTGTGGTACGCCAATTTTAAAAAAAATGGCTCTGAGCTCTGTGGGACTTAACATCTATGGTCATTAGTCCCTTAGAATTAAGAACTACTTAAACCTAACTAACCTAAGGACATCACACACATCCATGCCCGAGGCAGGATTCGAACCTGCGACCGTAGCGGTCGCTCGGCTCCACACTGCAGCGCCTAGAACCGCACGGCCACCACGGCCGGCCGGGGCCAATTTTCATTCTATGCTTATGATTCAAGTTAAAGGTTTGTTTTGAACCTTTCTTGAATGTCGACGATGCTCATTTTGTGAAGTTTCGTACCTACATCTCATAGAAGGTTGATATCTGCACCTCCTGGAACTGATTTTCTGTCGCCCTCCTGATGCACATTAGCTTTCAAATGAGTCTTTCTAAAGATTGAACTAGCAACCTTGCACTCAAGGAGTTCGTTGTTAGTCACATACGTCCTTCGTTCCGGGAAGTCAGTTGGATCAAAAAAATGGTTCAAATGGCTCTGAGCACTATGGGACTTAACTTCTGAGGTCATCAGTCCGCTAGAACTTAGAACTACTTAAACATAACTAACCTAAGGACATCACACACATCCATGCCCGAGGCAGGATTCGAACCTGCGACCGTAGCGGTTGTACTGTTCCAGACTGTAGCTCCTAGAACCGCTCGGCCACTTCGGCCGGCTCTGTTGGATCTGTAAGGCTTATGTTGCCATGCTGCATACGGTCAAGGTCGTGTGCGGTGACAAGCTATTTTATAGCTCAATACAATTACTGCCGACAAGAAAACTTGAGCAATTTGATGGACTTTCTGCGCGCCTGTACTTGAGAAATCCTTTTTACAAACGAGACGGGTTAATACGCCATAACTCTCACATCAGTGATTTGACCGACTGCGTGGTAAGACGGCTCATATACGGCAGGATGGCGGTTCAAATACCTGTCAGCCGTCCAGGTTTAGATTTCCTGTGTTTTCTCAAAATCGCTCAAGCCGATTGTCGTGATGGTTGCTTTGAAAGAGTACGGTCGATTTCCTTCACCAATCCGGACTCGTGCTCCATCTGTAAATGACTTCTTCATCGATAGGACGGTAAATCCTAATTTTCCTCTTTTTATGTTTTTGGATTCCTCACGTCAGTCCGCAGCTCGTGGTCATGCTGTAGCGTTCTCGCTTCCCGCTCCCGGGTTCCCGTGTTCGATTCCCGGCGGGGTCAGGGATTTTCTCTGCCTCGTGATGACTGGGTGTTGTGTGATGTCCTTAGGTTAGTTAGTTTTAAGTAGTTCTAAGTTCTAGGGGACTGATGACCATAGATGTTAAGTCCCATAGGCTCAGAGCCATTTGAACCATTTTTTTCCTCACCTCACTAGATAGAAACGTAACCCGTATAGGATGACTTTGTCGTACGCCTTTCTGTTTCTGTCCGACTGTTCAAAACCGTTTTCTTAAGAACGGTTAGAAGTATCACGTTGAAATTTGTGCCAGTAAAATCAAACGATACTGCCATTTATGTCATATGTTTTGATGCTTGCAAATTCATTCATCGATACCTGTAGGGTACTTCCCATTCACCTACAATCATGAAATTTCGAAAGAAATACTTGTACTGTACAACTAAAGGAAAAAAATCAGAAAACTGCGACTGCGTAATTATATCACACGAAAAAAAAAATATTTCTTTTGTGATTCGGTATCGGACTTCAGGCTTTAGATTAAGACATTCTTGAAAGTCTTGGAAGAATCCTTCGGACCGATCGATATCTTGCCAGTATCAATGTCGATAACAGGAAAAAATCGTCGAGGTCTTTTCTGGAAAGGATGAACTGTCTATCTACGTAGTAAAGCTTGTGTGGAATCCTCTATGCACGAGTCCTTTTCGCGCACGGTCTGTTTTTTATCTGAGTTCCGCTACTTTATGAAAGCACTCACAAAAACACCGGACCAAACAACCATACGGAGACTTTACAAGGTCGACAATCCCCTCTGAAAGTTCCGACTGATTCTTTCGAACGTCCTTACGTATGTGGACAAAGAATGTTCTATCATACCACTTCTGTGCCTTTTGAACGAAGGTTCGGAGGAAGAATTAGGCGATTCGAACTGGCAGCGAGGTTCGTATTTCCTTCTGAGTGTCACCTGACGGACAGCCGTCCCTTGGGGACATTGGCCGTTAGCGAAGCAAAAGGTGGCGTCCACTGAAGTTGTCAAGTGCCTCGGGAGTTACGTTACTATGCCGTGCAACCGTTCTCTAGCTGGAGGGGGTTTCATTAAAGCTAAGACATTACGTTGATTTCCGTGGAAACTTATTATAGTGTTCTGTTTCTAGTATAACTTTCGACTATGATGCTGTTTTACTCTTGTGAAGATTGCAAGCGATCAGTTGGAGGCGGTGTACTGACTGTCAGCAGTGTGTGTTTCCGAGTTCAGTGGTCGCATTTCAGAATCTTCCTGAAGGCAGCGTCGTTTTGTTTTGTCTTAAGAGTGTTTTTACGACGCTATTAGGGCTTGCAAATGTCTACATAACTTATCGCCTGACTTTGCAATATGAATAGCCTTGAGGACGCAAATTCGATCGCATGACCGGAAACGTTGTTATCTAAACGCAGCTTTGAGTACGATATGGAATTTTGCCGCTGTTCGGGGAGTGTTGAGGATAGCACAGAGACAGAGAGACTGCAGAGGTGTGCGCGCTTACTGTGAGGTGCCAGCCCGCTGTGTGTGTGTGTGTGTGTGTGTGTGTGTGTGTGTGTGTGTGTGTGTGCCTGCTATCGCTATACAAACCCACCATCTGATTGGCCGTCAGCCGCCTTTGCTTTTAGAATTTTTAGCCGCGCCCCACGAAACATCGCCTGTCCACAAGTCGTTCGTTCACGGCTTTCTCACCCTCGCAGATAACGCGACATCAAATGCGCTTTTACTGCTGCCGTTCCATAAGATACTTGGCTTGTTTGTAAGATATCGCACACTCCCGCCTCCGTTATTGCTACGCCCATTTCCCGTCGCTGTAAAACGACTTGAAAGCCGTAAAAGATAGAGCTAACTGTAAAAGCTCACAAATTTCGTCTGATTATGGGTCATAAAAAAAATCATGTATTCTGTTTGATAGCGCACGACCATTGGTGCGTCACGGCAGTTGGAACCGAAATATTACTCGTTTTATGTTGCCGTTTTCTCTAGACTGTTCTGAAATTATTCCCCTACATGCATTTTTAATCAGTAAGTAGCATCAATAGTGTCGTAAGTTAAGTGTAAGAGACAAATAGAGCTGATCAGACGAGATGAGACACAACGTTTAAGGATAAATTTCCTTTAGGCTTGGAGATACATAGAACGAGACCCTTTAAAACACAGTGTGATATTGTTTACGCGGTTCTAGAGGCGAGGTAACCAGAAAATCTTCCCCATTTTAGGTTCAGATAAGAGGACAGTAGTTGGGAAGAGGCTAGGGAACCGTATCAGTGACACCTCATGTGATGCTGAGGACGTAGGGTGCAAGACCTACTATGAGATGAAGAGGTTGGGACGAGAAAGGATTCGTGGTGGGGCGCATCAAACCAGTCACAAGACTAAAGGAAATGGTACGAAGCTGCCACTGCATTGCTAACGACCTCCGGGAAACGGATTTCTTTCGTAGGGGCAATCTGTCGCGTCTCAGCGAGAGTGAATATCATGTAAATATAACACTGCAAATAAAAATTCTAATGGCGGTACTGACTTTAAAGATGAATATCATTCACTAGCAAAGTAGTGGTGGACGGCCGTCTAACTATAGTGCATCGTGCACTTGACCCCAGACTTTTTTCTTTAGGTTTCAAGTTAGAAGGGGATTCTGATCACAAAATTTTAATCGTACCGTTCTGTGAAGCGAGGCCTTCTCTATTTGAGCATCTCAGTATGCGACATAGCAAACTGTACCTACGTATTCGAACCGAAGAATTACCTGTGATGGAAGACGTGGACGACCGGGAATCCCCAGTGCTTATTCCTAACTCCAACAATCTGCTACACCGATAGTAGAGTGTTTGTCGGAGGAATGTGGCGTTGCTTCATAGTCCGCGACCATTGTCGATGATACGACCTTTAGCGAGATCAACAGGCATTGATATCCCAACTATAGACACCGCCCGCCAGATGTGTGTGAACTCCTAAGGGACCAAACTGCTGAGGTCATGGGTCCCTAGACTTACACACTACTTAATCTAACTTAAACTAACTTATGGTAAGAACGTCACAAGCACCCATGCTCGAGGGAGGACTCAAACCGCCGGCGGGAGGGGCCGCGCAATCCGCGACATGCGCTTACCCGACAGGTAGCTAATGACCACTACTTATGTTACCTGACGGTGCTCCTGGTACATGCTGCATCCGTTAAAGGTAACTTTTTTCTGGGCTTTTCAGAATGTTTTCACTTTGGGAACTGTCGCTTACTCACAGCACCCTTAAAAGGGCCGAAAGAAAGAATCTTACAACTTTGAAATTGTTCGCAGTATAACTTCAAAAACAGAAATGAATGACACAACAGTGAGGTAATATATTTGGCTTAATAAATATCATTTTATATGCTGTACGTAGTTATGAAGCTGAACTACCAACATCTTGTTCAAAATGTTCAAATGTGTGTGAAGTCTTATGGGACTTAACTGCGAAGGTCATCAGTCTCTAAGCTTACACACTACTTAACCTAAATTATCCTAAGGACAAACACACACACACACCCATGCCCGATGGAGGGCTCGAACCTCCGCCAGCATCTTGTTTGACTGAGTATAACTGGCTAATCTCAAATGAACCAGTGAAGTCTCAAAGCTCAGATTGAGGTACGAAGTGGTTAGACAACATTGTTATTTGGGAGGACGGCGGTTCAATTACTTGTCCCACCACCCACGTTTAGGTTTTCCGTGAGTTCCCTAATCGCTTCAGGTAAATGCCGGGATGGGTCTTTTGAAAGGCCACGGTCGACTTTCTTCCCCAGCCTCCGCCATTCTTGGCTTGTGCTCCGACTTTAATTATCTGGAAGTCGACGAGACGTTAAACCCTAACGTTCCCTTCCTACTTCGAAGATAAAATGCATAAAGCAATGTCTATCAACAGTTGTATGATTTATAACTTACAGTGGATGCAGCTAATGATCTGGATTCCTGGCGAGCAAAAGCCGCCTTAAAATCGATATTACAGTTTTTACAAACTGTCTGAACCGTTCCAAGAGGGAAGACGATTAGTTCCTGCAATAAGGCTGCGACAGATACTCTTTGCTTTGAGCATGAACGAAATCTGACGAGGCACTGTCACAAAGTTGCTTTTCGTGTTGCAGCCTGCACCCTAGTCCGCTGTGAACAAGAACGCGTCTCGCATAATCTTTCCCCCAGCACAATGGCCTGCCCTGCACTTATTTATTATACCTGTTCGACGGTGTGCCCGCATCTCGTGATCGTGCGGTAGCGTTCTCGCTTCCCACGCCCGGGTTCCCGGGTTCGATTCCCGGCGGGGTCAGGGATTTTCTCTGCCTCGTGATGGCTGGGTGTTGTGTGCTGTCCTTAGGTTAGTTAGGTTTAAGTAGTTCTAAGTTCTAGGGGACTGATGACCATAGATGTTAAGTCCCATAGTGCTCAGAGCAATTTTTTTTTTTGTTCGATGGTGGCAAATGAAATTTGTTTACATCTTATGGCGATGCCACTTCGGCTTTGTCATTTAAGGATAATATACTCTAAGAAGGAAAAAAAAGGAAAGAAATAAGATTCACCGCGAAGGAATTATATGAACAGACGAAAATCGCTAGATGTGGTGTAATGTGCAGATTACAATTTCAGCAATTTTGGATGATTTATTCAAAAGAAAGAGCTTCACAAATTGAGAAAGTTAATAACGCGTTCGTCCACCTCTGGTCGTTACGCAAGCAGTTATTCGGCTTGGCATTGACTGCGAGATTTATTTATCGTCCTCCTGAGGGATATCGTGTCAAATTATGCCCAATTGGCGCGTTAGGAAGTTAAAATGCCGAGCTGGTTAGAGGTCCTTTCCCATAATTCTCCAAACGTACTCAATTGGGGGGAGAGAGTGCGACATTGCTGGCCAAGATGGATGTGACAAGCACGAAGACAAGCGGTAGAAATTCTCGCCGTGGTGGGCGGGCATTATCTTGCAGAAAAGTAAGCCCAGGATGGCTTGCCATGAAGAGCAGCAAACTGGGGCGTAGATTAAGGTCGATGTACCACTGTGCTCCAAAGGTGCCGCGTATGACAATCAAAGGCATGCTGCTATGGAGAGAAATGGCACCCCATATGATCATTACAGCTTGTCGGGATGTATGGCACGCGACTGTCAGGTTGGTATCCCACCGCTGTCCAGGACAATTCGAGACACGTCTTCGCTGATCATCGGGGCTCAATTCGAAGCAGGATTCGTCGTTGATGAAAATTCTACTCCAGTCAATGAGATTCCAGGCCGAAGACGTGTCTGGAGACGTCCCGGACAGCGGTGGGATACCAGCCTGACGACCTGGAATGATTGTCTGGGGTTCCATTTCTTTTCATACCAGGATCCCTTTGGTTGTCATCCGCACAGCACAGCACAGCGGTACGTCGACGATATTATATGCCCGTTTGTGGCCCTTCATGGCAAGCCATCTCAGGCTTACATTTCAGAACGATAATGCCCGCCCGCACATGAGAATTTCTACTGCTTCACCAGAAAGGTCGCCGTATCTCTCCACAGTTGAGAACGTTTGGAGCATTATGGCGAAGGCCCACCAACCAGCTCGGGGTTTTGGTGACCTAACGCACAAGTTGGACAGAATTTTGAACGATATCCTTCAGGAGGACATCCAACAACACTGTCAATCAATGTCAAGCCGAATAACTGCTTTCATAAGGGCCAAATGTTGGCAAACGCATATTCGGCTTGCTCAGTTTGGGATGGTCTTGCCTTGGATAATGTATCCAATTTTTCTGAAATTGTGTCCGTTTGTTTGTTTGTACATGTACATGACATCTGCCGATTTCCGTCCCATTCGAATAATTCCTTCGTGGTGCGTCGTTTTTTGTGTTAGAGTGACGCCCGGGTTCCCAGGTTCGATTCCCGGCGGGGTCAGGGATTTTCTCTGCCTCGTGATGGCTGGGTGTTGTGTGATGTCCTTAGGTTAGTTAGGTTTAAGTAGTTCTAAGTTCTAGGGGACCGATGACCATAGCTGTTAAGTCCCATAGTGCTCAGAGCCATTTGAACCATTTTTTGTGTTAGAGTGTATAAGGCTTCTCCTATTTTATGCAAGTAAAAAATGGTTCAAATGGCTCTGAGCACTATGGGACTTAACTTCTGAGGTCATCTGTCCCCTAGAACTTAGAACTACTTAAACCTAACTAACCTAAGGAAATCACACACATCCATGCCCGAGGCAGGATTCGAACCTGCGACCGTAGCGGTCGCGCGGTTCCAGACTGTAGCGCCTAGAACCGCTCGGCCACTCCGGCCGGCTATGCAGGTACAGGCTGACAATTATTGAACTACACGAAACAAAATCGTGTCATAACTTCTGAACAACGTTTTGCGTTAGGACGCTCAAAGTGCACCGTTGGATTGGATTCTTTTTTTTTTTTTCTTTTTTTTTGGGCGGGGGGGGGGGGGGGGGGGGGCAAACAGCGAGGTCATCGGTCTCATCCGATTAGGGAAGGATGGGGAAGAAAGTCGGCCGTGCCCTTTCAAAGGAACCATCCCGGCATTTGCCTGGAGCGATTTAGGGAAATCACAGAAAAGTTAAATCAGGATGGCCGGACGCGGGGTTGAACTGTCGTCCTCCCGAGTGCGAGTCCAGTGTGCTAACCACTGTGCAACTTCGCTCACGGATGGCCTCGGGGCATGGTGGGAATTAGTATATACATGCATGGTTTGGTTTAGCGACGAAACCCACTTTAATTTGGACGGGTTCGTCAATAAGCAAAATTGGCGCATTTGGGGGACCGAGAATTCGCATTTCGCAATCGCGATATCTCTTCACCCTCAACGGGTGACTTCGTGTTGTGTAATGTCCAGTCACGGAATAATCTGTGCGATATTCCTTGATGGCAAGGTGACTACCGAACGGTACGTGAAGGTTTTGGAAGATGATTTTGCTCGCATTATCCAAAGTGACCCTGATTTCGACAAGACGTGGTTCATTCAAGACGGAGCCCGACCCCATCGAAGCAGTAGAGTGTTTGATGTGCTGGAGAAGCTCTTTGGGGACTGCGTTCTGGCTCTGGGATACCCAGAGGTCTCTGGCATGGGCCTCAATTGACCGCCGTATTCTCCGGATCTGAACACATGCGACTCCTATTTGTGGGGCTATGTTAAAGACAAGGTGTATGGCAAAAACCCCGAAAACCACTGCTGAGCTGAAAACAGCCACATTCAAGAGGTCATTGACAGCTTCGATGTTCCGACGTTTCAGAGGGTCATGCAAGATTTGGAGAACTGACCAAAAACGATAAGTACACAATTGCGACGTATTTAGATACGTGATACAAGTCGAAATTTTTCAGTAGCATCGTCACAGAGCAAGTTGTATTCCAAATACTTAGTTTGATGGTGATGAAAGACAGAGATCCAAACTCAAGATGACTGCATACGCATTAGCTCTAAATATGCCGATTTCAAATTGAAAATCAGCCGTCAACAAGTTGTAGCTTAATCATAGAATCTCAATTAGAAACATCGTTACAAACGTTAGAATTCATGTTAAATATGGACGAAGATCAGCAAGACCCGACTTCGACTAACGAAAACGACAATCTGCTTTTGGTGCTACAATCAAACCTACTGGAGTACAAAAAAAGAAAAAAAAGACTTCCTCTAAAAGATGGTCCGCTAATATGAAAATCAAATGGACATAAGTACTGCTGTTTATTGCCATTAACTCGTCAGTCTTTGTCAGCTCCTCCCAGTAACGTAGCCAGTGAACAATCATTCAGTGGAGCTGGCCTCATATACGAAGAACATCGAAACAGATCGCAGGGTGAAAGAGCGGCAAAATTACGTTTTATTAAATGTGGTACGGTCTGCCATTGTAAATTTTGAGTTTTAATATAATAAACAATAGTGGTTGATAAGGAACTATTACTTTCTTCTTAGACTATACACTTCCGCTTCTGCATCCGCTTCCGTTTCCATTTCCGCTAAAATTGGCATTTTACATCCGTTTCTGCTTCTGTTATCACACTTCCGTCGCATCACTGTTTTGAATTCCTTACATAAAACATCAAGGGGTGACATATAACGCCATGGGGAACAATTTTTGCTAGAGACTAAATGTTCTCTGACGCTTCCCGACGACGCTAGCGCTCTTTTATTATTGGTTGCCGCAATGAGATACGGCAGGGCGCAGGCACTCTATGGTATGCGTATACAGTGTGTGTGGCCAATAATCATATGTATCACCTGCTCCACGTGAAAGGGGGTAGGGCGAGAAAAATTAAAGTTCCTGATTCGTTGCGGAAATATCTTTCTCCGCATAGAGACACTCATTATTAAAGTTTTCTTATTCAAAACACTATCAATTTACTTAGCGTGTTTACTATGCAGACGCAGCACATATGGTTGGCAGATCCTGCTAGTTCGATGAAGTCTCATCGTCCCAAGGCCGGCGAACTGCATAAGGAGGCACCTAGCATCACTGGGAAGCTCCAGGAGACGTTTTGTCTTCTACAAAAGACGTTCCTCATGCCGTTGTATATCACCTATAGACCTTTTATTACAAAGGCTATGAAACACACAGACACACACACACACACACACACACACACACACACACACACACACACACACACAGCATAGATGGAGAGTACTTGACAAAGCGAATGACAATTACGTGCTGCACTATAATTCAATTAGAAATTCTGTACTCTTGGCTGTTTTCGTCAAATTTGAAGTGGTGTTCTGTCTTAATGATCTGACTGTCCTCGAAATAGTAAAATCACAAACAGACACACACACTGTAATTTTTTGGTTGACTATACTAGAATTATTTCTATGACACACACACACACACATGTGCACGCAAGCACACAGACGGAGACTACTTGAAAAATTACCGTTATATTGTGCACGATAGGTCAGTCAGACGTTACTGAAACAGACTGCAGTTGTGTTGTTACAAAGAAGACTCGCCTGCTGTGAGTGTCTAAGTTGCGCGGTTCTCTTTTTGCCGCTCGCAGGGTGGCGGGCGGGAAGAGTGATTCTGACAGAGAAGCCGAGTGGCTGATGATAGCCACTTCCGGAGATAGCAACGGGGCCAGCCCTCTCGGCCGCAACAGCAGAACCGAACCATTCACTCTGACGACCGACCTTTCTCCCTAACCTTGTGTTATTGGCGGTCATCTGTCATGTCCATGCACCGCTTTGGTGACTGAGGACAAGCTTAGAACAAAAAGAATGCGAGAAGGAATTGGCAGCCAACGATCTTGTTGAGTGAACCGTCCTGCCCCCCCCCCCTCCCCCCTCAAGTGATTTAAGGGAAGCCGACCGGAGTGGCCGAGCGGATCTAGGCGCTACAGTCTGGAACCGCGCGACCGCTACGGTCGCAGGTTCGAATCCTGCCTCGGGCATGGATGTGTGTGATGTCCTTAGGTTAGTTGGGTTTAAGTAGTTCTGAGTTCTAGGGGACTGATGACCTCAGAAGTTAACTCCCACAGTGCTCAGAGCCATCTGAACCATTTAAGGGAAACAACAAAAACATAAATCACGATGATCAGAGGGAGACTTGGAACTCGCTGCTGTCTTCTGTAGTTGGAAGCAGGTGACAGTTACGAGCGTTACCACCTTTTGATGCGTAGCTCGCGTCTGCTCTATTTTCGAATTTGGCGGATTACGTTCTACGAAAAGACCTCATACGCAGTAAAGTGAATTTAACATCAATTCAGTTCGATATTCTGACATAGTGTGCAGCAAAAATTGGTTGGACTTGTCGGGAGTGTGTGTTTTCTACAGGCAGGCGTCAAGGGCGACATGGCCCGTCGTTTGTTATCGGTTCATCTAAACTGGACGTGGTGTGGAGAAGGTTCTAAAGTGATAGTGTTTACAGTGGTTCAAACACTGATCTCGTTGTTAGGGTTCAAGTCTCTGCTTGCTACCTCATTTGTTTCCCACAGTTTCCCAGAATCAGGTCTGGCAAAATGAAATTGATTCCTGTAGCAAGTCCACGGCAGACTTATGTGGTCCGGGCAGCCTTACTGCGCTCCAATGCCCTCGGCATGTACGAGTCCGTATTTTCTAACCGTTATTTTTCAAGCGTGCTGTGGCTTAGGACACTAACGTCGGCCACTAAGTAGCGAAGCACAGTATTGTTTATGTCCGCCCTTTACATTCAGCTGCGGCTCTGAAATGAACACGGCATTAAACAGTATTGTCGATTGTTCCAAGTTCTCCACAGTCTTAGCTATCAATTTTTTTTCTTGAGTCATTTGACTAGTTAGATGCTGCCGTCCACGAATTCCTGTCCTGCCCCAACTTCTTCATCTCAGAGTAACTCTTGCACCCAAAGTTCTCAATTATTTGTCGATGTATTCCAATCTCTGTCCAGACCTTCAGTTTTTATTCTCTGCGGGTCCGCCGGTACGTGCAGATTATTCCATGATGCCTTGACATATGTCCTACCATCCTGTTCCTTCTTCTTGTCGACGTTTTCCATGTGTTTCTCTCTTCGCCGATTCTGCAAAGAACCTCCTTATTGCTAATCTTATTAGTCAACTCGATTTTCAAGAACTTTCTATAGCATCAGCACTTCGATTCTCTCCTAATCCAGTTTTCCTGCAATATCAACGATCCACTTGCACGTCATACTGTGCTATGAACATAAATTTTCAGAAATTTCTTCTTCAAATTAAAGCCATTGTTTGATATTTGTAGAACTTCCTTGGCCAGGAACGCCCTCATTGCCTTTGCTATTCTGCTTTCTATGTCGTCCTTGCTTCTTCCGTTACGTGTTCTGTTGCTTCCAAGGTATGAGATTTGCCCTACTTCGTCTATTTCGCGGTTTCGATGTTAAGTTTATCAATAATTTCATCCCTGCTATTCCCCACTTTAGTCTTCATTCGGTTTACTCTCAATCCATAGGGTGTGTGCTCACTGGACAGGCCATTCCGTTCAACAAGTCCTGCAATTCTTCTTCACTTTCATTGAGAACATGAATCTTATTATTGATATCCTTAAAAAACTCCGAATTTTACTCCCAATCCAGAACTTTTATTTTATTTCGGCCCGGGTTCGATTCCCGGCGGGGTCAGGGATTTTCTCTGCCTCGTGATGGCTGGGTGTTGTGTGCTGTCCTTAGGTTAGTTAGGTTTAAGTAGTTCTAAGTTCTAGGGGACTGATGACCATAGATGTTAAGTCCCATAGTGCTCAGAGCCATTTTTTTTATTTCGGTCATTGCTACTTCGATGTTTAGATTCAGCAATAGGGACGAAAGACTGTATTCCAGTGTTGCATGCTTTTTAACTTACATTGTGTAAATATCGGTGTCTTGTAAGATCTCCATGAGGTGAGAATACGTCTACTGGAAGCTTTTCCCCCCCAAGTGGGGGAGAACACACATATTCGCCGCCCTGCGGTATCGGGGTTCTGTGTGTCTGATCTCTCACATTACAAATAACTTCTGTTCCACTTTTGAAGTTTACTCGTAGATCTAACATATCTCTCTCCCATTTTATGTCTCATTCTCGTAAGCATTGACACCCGATCAGAAGATCCGTGAGACAGACTGCGCAACAGGATAGCTTTTTTTAAATCCCGTAAGTTTGAAATTTGGCTCAAAGGTGCGTACAACCTTCTTCTGTTCCTGTGCAAAACCGTGGCGCCCTGCGACGTCACGCTTGGGCTGGACGACGCTGGTAACAGCAAGGTGTCGACACACGGGAGAAAAAGAGCACAGCTCAGAAGCTCATATGACGCGTAATGTGGGTAAATGATGCCACATTGGCACCAAAACTGACCACAGTTCAGCCCAACGCCACCGTGGACGTATCACACGATGCCGAAGTCGTCACACCCCCTTTTACCCACATTTCATCCCTTCTCTGCAATGGAAGTTAGACCCGCGACGCACAGCGTTGAATTCAAGCGGTTTTCTTATGAGTGGCCGAGGAAAACATTTCATACACGCTATCTCCCAGAATCGGCACGAAAAGATCTCACGGTGTAGCATAAAGGGCCTCGACGAAACCACTCCTTTCCGTGGGGCATTGATTCTCACACATTTCGCGGTCAAAAACGACAGTCCGCGGTAAGCAATAGAAAATGTCATCCCCCGACGTTTCAACCCTTATCGGAGGACATTGTGGGGTTGCACCCATAAACGTGATCTGACCGCTTTGAAGTACAGTGCGACCGCAATTTTTGCTCTCGTGTACGTGTTGGAACCACTAGGGACTGCTCAACACCATTCGACGAAATCTGAACGTGATTCGAAGCAACGAAGGATGCTTATGCATTTCATCCCTCCTATTTCGCGTCCTCTTGATGCTTGATCGGAGGGGGTTAGGGGGGGGGGGGGGTGACTGTGCGACATTGACACACGCGTGAATAAACTGACGCCAAAGGGTCCTTCTACCCCTACTCCCTCTCAGTTCAGTTCAGCAACACCCTCAGTGCACCCACCCACCTTAGTTGAACACCTTTAAAATGGACCTTCACTGAACGAACCCTTGAGGAAAGGTGAGGCGCCTGCTGGCAGCCTACACTCTTTCGCCACTACACTGCTGTTCTTGCGCTTGATAGTGGGCCATCTGGTATCGGAGGAGTTGTTGTCTGCAAGCGTCTAGTATTTGGCAACCGGGTTCTGTGTGTACAGGTACATTTTAAAATTCTCTGTGAAGGTAGATGGGCGCCATCTAAGGTTTTGCCAAACTGTGGTGTCTTAGAGGGAAAGACCAATTGCCGTTTTATTCAGGCATGTGTCAGTGTCGCATTCTCCCGTGATCACGCCACCGTAGGAGACAAATATGAGCACTGAAAAAGCATAAGCATGTTTTGCTACTTCGGATCACGTTGCAGTTGCGTCGAATGGGTTTGAACGGTCCCTAGTTGTTCCACCCTGCACACGAGCGCTTAGCTCCAAATGGGGCGATCAGGTTCGATGGGAATGCGGCCCTATCCTTAGGGAATCGGTGAACCGCCCGAGAGTGTCAGCAGTGACGTTGTTAAGAATACCTCCCTGTTTCTCTTCGCACTGCGAACTGTAGTTTCCGGTTATGAAATGTGTGGGAATCAACGGCCCAGGGAAAGTGATGGTTTCATTGACGCCCTTTACGCCTCCCCATGAGGTCTGGGCGGTGTTCCTCGGCCACTCATAAGAAAACAGCATGATTTCAACACTGGGCGTCGCGTTTCTGACCTGCAACGCAGAGGGCGTCATAAGGAAGGGTGAAATTAGGTTAAGACGGATGAGACGACCTTCCGATCGTGCGACAAGTCCGTGGAGCACAATGGGTGGGAATTACGGCGTTTCAAAAAGTGGTAATTTAACTATGTTGCGCAGTGTATTTTCCCAATATTACACTACTGGCCATTAAAATTGCTGCACCAAGAAGATATGCAGATGATAAACGGGTATTCATTGGACAAATATATTATACTAGAACTGACATATGATTACATTTTCACGCAATTTGGGTGCATAGATCCTGAGAAATCAGTACCCAGAACAACCACCTGTGGTCGTAATAATGGCCTTGATACGCCTGGGCATTGAGTCAAACAGAGCTTGGATGGCGTGTACAGGTACAGCTGCCCATGCAGCTTCAACACGATACCACAGTTCATCAAGAGTATTGTGACGAGCCAATTGCTCGGCCACCATTGACTAGACGTTTTCAATTGGTGAGAGATCTGGAGAATGCTGGCCAGGGCAGCAGTCGAACATTTTATGTATTCAAAAAGGCCCGTACAGGACCTGCAACATGCGGTCGTGCATTATCCTGCTGAAATGTAGCGTTTCGCAGGGATCGAATGAAGGGTAGAGCTACGGGTCGTAACACATCTGAAATGTAACGTCCACTGTTCAAAGTGCCGTAAATGCGAACAAGAGGTGACCGAGACGTGTAACCAATGGCACCCCATACCATCACGCCGTGTGATACGCCAGTATGGCATCACGCCGTGTGATACGCCAGTATGGCGATGACGAATACACGCTTCCAATGTGCGTTCACCGCGATGTCGCCAAACACGGATGCGACCATCATGCTGTAAACAGAACCTGGATTCATCCGAAAAAATGACGTTTTGCCATTCGTGCACCCAGGTTCGTCGTTGAGTAAACCATCGCAGGCGCTCCTGTCTGTGATGCAGCGTCAAGGGTAACCGCAGGCATGGTCTCCGAGCTGATAGTACATGCTGCTGCTAACGTCGTCGAACTGTTCGTGCAGATGGTTGTTGTCTTGCAGACGTCCCCATGTGTTGAGTCAGGGATCGAGACGTGGCTGCACGATCCGTTACAGCCATGCGGATAAGATGCCTGTCATCTCGACTGCTAGTGATACGAGGCCGTTGATAACCTGCACGGGGTTCCGTATTACCCTCCTGAACCCACCGATTCCATATTATGCTAACAGTCATTGGTTCTAGACCAATGCGAGCAGCAGTGTCGTGATACGATAAACCGCAATCGCGATAGGCTATATTTTGACCTTTATCAAAGTCCGGAACGTGATGGTACGCATTTCTCCTCCTTACACGAGGCATCTCAACAACGTTTCAGCAGGCAACGGCGGTCAACTGCTGTTTGTGTATGAGAAATCGGTTGTAAACTTTCCTCATGTCAGCACGTTGTAGGTGTCGCCACCGGTGCCAATCTTGTGTGAATGGTGTGAAAAGCTAATCATTTGCATATCACAGCATCTTCTTCCTGTGTCTTAAATTTCACGTCTGTAGCACGTCTTTTTCGTGGTGTCGCAATTTTAATGGCCAGTAGTGTATTAAGAAAGCTTCTGCATAAACGGGTGTACATAGCACCAGTAGCTGTTGCTTCCGATGGATCGATGGCAGCAGAAAAATGTCAGACGGTTTGGAGGCAGCGAGTTGAGGATGGCACCAGAGTCAAGTCGGGCAGCCGCTATCGGGCCTTTCGGCAGCGTACGGCAGAGCCGAGGAGAGGCGCAAATATTTGAGGAGACCCTCGCCGCGGGGACAGGCCACCAATACGGCGCGCCGCAATAAAGCCCCCTCCGCTCTGACAGGTACCGTCGGATACAGGCTGTCACCGTCCCCAGAACTCAAGCGTATTGTTAACGTTTTTAAATCGACGGTTCTAGGAAACATTTAACGTGCTTTAAGGTCCGAGGTGGAGGGTAATGCCTATCTTAAATGATATAAAATTTATTCACATGAAAAGTATCTTTTATTGGAAAGTATGGGGAATAAAAATTAATAAAAAAATGTATCTTGTAGATTACACATTTCTTACCACTTTAACAGAAGAATTTCAAAAATTATTGATTAGTTTTAAGATTATAATTATTTTTGTAGGAAGTGGACTTCAAAATAAGAAACTGTCTACGTTTTTCTAACTACGCAAGGCTCTAACTTTTTTGATATTTACAAAATAGGAAAACTCCCGTGGTAAAATACCCAGAATAGCGTATCCTGTAATTTTTGGACAAATTCTGGCTAGTAGAAGCTGAGAAAAGGTATACTTTACCCTTAAAAAATGCAACTTACGGAAAACAGCCATTACAGTTCCCAACGCATTCCAGCTCCGTAAACAGGATTGTTTGTATCCTCTTCCATCTAATCTCTCAGTGTCCTTTTTCATGCTCGTCTGCGTTGTCCTGCGCTTATTTCAAGATGTCTAATACCTGTCACTGATGCCCTAAGTCTTTCTTCATCTAAACTGAGCATTTGTTTCACTGTGAAGCGACCAGCAGTTTGTAATAGTCTTTTCAGGACTTCACGCTTCGCAACATTTCCTTCGTTAAACGTTGCCACTACATCAAAGATGTCAAAATGCAGTGTACTAATTGACAATTCACTATCTTCGAAACTCTGACCCAGATTACGCTGTTGATGGACTCGTTAGGATTCTGGGTGAGGCCGTGAGTGGCCAGCACGTACTCCAGACATGAACCCTATGTAACATGACTGGGATAGATTAAAAAGGGCTGTTTATGGACGACGTGACCCACAAACCACTCTGAGGGATCTACGCCGAATCGCCATTGAGGAGTGGGACAATCTGGACCAAAAATGCCTTGATGAACTTGTATGTCACGACGAAAACGGGCATGCATCAGCGCAAGAGGACGTGCTACTGGGTATTAGAGGTACCAGTGTGTACAGCAGTCTGGGCCAGAACCTCTGAAAGTGTCGCTGTATGGTGGTGCAATATGCAATAAAAAGGGCGGAAATGATGTTTATGTTGATATCTCTGTTCCAATTTTCTGTACAGGTTCCGGAACTCTTGGAACCGAGGTGATGCAAAACTTTTTTTGGTGTGTGTTTATTAATGAGGCAACGGGCTTGCCGCAGTGGTTACCCCGGTTCCCGTGAGATCACCGAAGTTAAGTGCATTCGGGCGTGGTCGGCACTTGGATGGGTGACCACCCAGGCCGCCATGCGCTGTTGCCATTTTTCGGGGTGCACTCAGCCTCGTGATGCCAATTGAGGAGCTACTCGACGGAATAGAAGCGGCTTCGGTCAAGAATACCATCATAACGACCGGCAGAGCCCCTCCTATCCGCATCCTCCACTGATGATGACACGGCGGTCGGATGGTCCCGGTAGGCCACTCGTGGCCTGAAGACGGAGTGATGTATGATGCTGTGATGTTTATTAATGAATTGGAACATATTAGTAACCTCAAACATTTCGCAGATGATGCGGTTGTGTGTAATGTACATCTGAAAACAGCTGCAGAAAAATTCACTCAGATTTCAGATTGCAATATGGAAGTGGCAACTTGCTTTAAGCGTACAGAAATGTAAAACTGTATACTTCACGAAGCGCAGAAAGATAGTCTCCTATGAGTTCAACATTAATAATCTACTTTGGGAATCAACTCGTACAAATACTTTAGTGTAACGACTGGTGGAGATATAAAATCGAATGACCACGTGGGCTCAGTAGTAGGTAAAACATAGGGTAGACTTCGGTTCTTTTCATACTGGAACAGGAAGAAACCCCTACTAATTGGGTGTCGACTACCATTCACTTCATACTAGTTTACGGCAGAATCAGACCAACAGAAGAGACGTCAAAACGACTTGTCACTGTATGCGGCACACGCCATATTGATTTGGGCGTATTTACATGCTTTTATAACCTGCAGTGTGACGTTTCAAGGCAACAGCGCATTCAAGATTTGTCACAGACACATCACCCTTGTAATAAAATATCGGTTAATGACGCATCAGCGTCATAAGCCTTCAAGACAAACTATGATAACCGACACAAAAGACGAATATCGATGTCATCGGTGTAGGATAGTGGAAAGGTTGTGGATTACAGAAGCAATGGAAGTAGGTTCGCGTTCACTAATACGCTAATTTTCTTTCAATCTTGCCGTTTAAACACATTCTGGGACTTTTTTACGAATGTAATACGAGTATGTTCTGGAGTAGCAGATGTTATTTACATTTACGTCTGATTAGGAAATGAAGGATATTTACTTCCGAATATGTGGCGATTTCCGAGTGTGTGGTCAGGTAGGAACCTGAAAGGACACCTTAAATTGCTGCGAGTGAAACGAGCGGCAATAAAATTCGTACTCTTCATTGTCACAAATGCGTGGCTGTTTATTTCTTAGCGTATGCAAAGATAGTGAGGGGACGGACAGATACTTCCGGGTGGTGTAATTATGCCAGTGACTATATGTGTTGTTTTCAGAGTGTGATTGTAGACGTAGAAAGACAGTACGTTCAGGATGTTCTTGCGTAACTCGAGCGTTCGATGGAAAGAAGAGAAGAGCGAAACGGAGGGGCTGAGGAGGCGCCGTACGTAATAAACGACGCTGAGCGGGGTGCAGCCGCTATCGATCTCGCAGCCGGCGATCATTCGTGCCCCAGAGATAAAAGGCGACTTCCGGGACCATAAGCGGGCCGTGTACGCCGGGGGCAGGGATAGGGGATGGCGTCTGGCCTATAAAAGGGGCCCCCGCGCAGCTTACCCAGCTGTCTGCCCGGCCAATATCCCCCCCCCCCCCCCCCCAAGCCTCATCTGCTGTGCTATACGGCCCGGATTTAAGCCCGCTCCCTTCTACTTCCCGCCATCACAAAAGAATTTCTGTGTTTAACGAACTGCAGTAGAAGTCCCCGCAATATTCTCTCGCGGATTATGGTTTCCTTCGCGTTTTATTTCGTCATTTTTATTGCAAAATGTACTACTTCTAGAAAAAGCATTCCATTTTACTGCTGGCAAGAGAAGACTGCATTTTTACTGTTATGTGGGCTCATGCTGGTTTTAATAGTGGTGTATGCGGATGCATCACGACGTTGTGCTAGCGGTATGATATACATTATGACCATGTCCCACCGCGAAATTTTAGTGGCGTTGCAGGCACGTGACGCAGCAAGAAAAATACATATAGCAGAGGCGCATCATTCTAGCGACGACGCGGGCCAAACGCCACGAGATTACGATATCTATGACATAAGCATCTCCGGCAAAGGGCAGATTGTTAGCCGGCCGGTGGGGCCGAACGGTTCTAGGCGCTTCAGTCTGGAACCGCGCGACCGCTACGGTCGTAGGTTCGGATGTGTGTGAGGTCCTTAGGTTAGTTAGGTTTAAGTAGTTCTAAGTTCTAGGGGACTGATGACCTCAGATGTTAAGTCCCATGCAACGTCCCCTTAGAACAATTATACATGACTGTGTTTAAACTGACACAATATTTTTAGCGCAACGCAATCTGACTTTCAAAAATCCCTACAAAAGAATGGCCCTGACTAACATTAACCTATACCTTTCACAAATCACTTACCTCACAAAAATCTTCGTTACTCGAACTACTGCAATACAGCGAGCGCCACTACTGCCAGCTAAATAAAAGATTCAAACTACGAAAGGCACTAACTACTGATAGGCATAGTTAGCAAATGAAAGATTTTAATAGAGAACAAACAATGTATTTACCTTAATAGTGTTGAAAAATCATAATATACATAGTAGTTCATGACATCCAGTCTTGCAAATTTCAAAACTCCGCCATTTCTCTCCCCACATCCACCACTGCTGGCGGCTCACCTCCAACTGCGCAACGCTATGCGCTGTTAACAGCCAACAGCCCAACACTACAATGGCGAATATTACAACAATGCCACCCAGCCACAGACTGCACACAGCACAGCCAGTGATTTTCATATAGAGCGCTACATGGGGTTACCAATATAAAAACTTAAACAGCCTACTTACACCCATAGTGCTCAGAGCCATTTTTGAGCAGATTGTTATGGACTGTAGTCTGGGAACTAGCATCTCCAAATTGGCGAATCCGGTCGGTTGTTTACGAGCTACAGTCGTGTGCATCTGTGAAAGTGCTTGAAGGACGGCGAAACCACGAGTAGACATCAATGTGTTGACGCACAAGCCCCATTACGAAACGTAGTCCCAAGCTCGCGCATTCTGGTTAGTCGAGATCTGTGGCAAACATGACCACAGTGTGTAAGCGTACCATTCAGCACACACTGTTGACCATGGGACTTCGCATCAGATGACCTCTAAGTATTATCATGTTGTCCGAACGGCACCATCAGTGACGATTAAGAGGGTAGAGCACCTGTCAGATTGGATTGCAGGCCTGTGGAAACTTGTCACTTGGCAGAGTGAATCATATTCCTTGCTACACTAGGTGGACGATCGTGTCCAGATATGCCGTTATCCAGGCGAACAGTTGATCGAAACATGTACCATGCCACGGACGCAGACAGATAAGGGCAGTATTACGCTATCGGGGACATTCACCTGGACTTCCATGGGACCTGTGGTGGTAATCGAAGGCATCTGAAAAGCTGTGGAGGACGTGACCATTATTTCGGACGACCTGCATCCCGTCATGCTTGACATTTTCTTCGACGGCAACGGCATCTCCCAGGAGCGTAACTGCCCCTGACACAAGGCCAAACTCGTGCTAAGTGATTTAAAGTGTATGATGTCGAAATCTTGGCCACTAAGCTCGCCGGCTCTGAGCCCGATGGAACACAAGTGGGACACCATCAGGCGTCAGCTCCGCAGCCACAAAACACCGGTTCGTAATCTACAGGAACTGCGCGATCAGTGTGTAGAAAAAAAAAAAAAAATGGTTCAAAGGGCTCTAAGCACTATCGGACTTAATATCTGAGGTCATCAGTCCCCTAGACTTAGAACTACTTAAACCTAACTAACGTAAGGACATCACACACATCCATGCCCGAGGCAGGAATCGAACCTGCGATCGTAGCAGCAGCGCAGTTCCGGACTGAAGCGCCTAGAACCGCTCGGTCACATCGGCCGGCCAGTCTGTGTGTAGACATCCGCTGCCACGTACCTCCACAAACCTACCAAGTACCTCTCGAATCCATGTCAAGCAGAACTGCTGTTGTATTGCGCTCCAAACGTGGACCAACCGGCTGTTAAGCAAGTGGTGTATTGTCTGGTTCATTACAGTAGATTATGGGCGCTATGCACGACACAGTGAGACTCACGTAGGCAGTGTCCACAGCTGTCTTTGTGCCTTCTATTACTGCCACAAGCCCCCTGGAAGCCCAAGTGAATGTCCCCTATAGCATAATACTGTCCTTACCAGTCTGCGACCGTGGCACATTACATGTTTCGCGTAACCATTCGGCTCGATGGTGGCATAACTGGATACGTCGGTCGACCAGGAAGAAACTTCGTTGATTCAAAAGACAGCGGGACCCAAAATAGATCTTCATTCTCTCTCTTTTTTTTTAACTCAGTGCTGTGAAGTAGAAGCAGTTTTCAGTCTTGCAGAAAATAGTTAGAACACTGATTAATGAGCAACTATGTTGCGATTTCGCAGATAGTGCTAACCGCCTGCCCTCTCGTGGCTAGCAATGGGAACTGGCTTCTTCAGGGGGTGATAGATAATGGAACAACAAAGACTGTAAACACACGCAGTATAAAGCGAAATAGAAACAACAATTGTAAAGAGTAGCTATTATTTAGTGATTAGTACAGCTGCATATTATGTATCGGTTGGGGCTTTGATATAATGAATAACTGAAAAAGAATTTCACCTCAGACTAAGGAAGCAGCTTTCATTCGTATAACGTAGCAGCGAGCCTAAAACGTTAATAACTATTCTGATCGGTGCTCTTGAAGAACAAATTCGGCATGGGAGCTCATATCCGGACACGTTACAGAACGACGCTACAGACACTCAGAGTTATAAGGAATAGTTTTAGTGTCATCTTGGAAAAAAATGAGTTACGAACTTATTTTTTGTTTGCTCGCAAGTACTTCGAGTCCTGGAACACAAGGAAATCTCCACGCCATAGTAACATGGCACGCCGCTAGAGGAACCACAGCAAAATGGCGTAGTCCATTGATAAATATCGTGTGGTAAGCATTTGAAGGGAAACAACGCTGCAACAATCCATGTTGAGGTACTGGAAGTGGACAAGAAAAATGCACCATCATATGATATACTGATTAGGTTCAAAATGGTTCAAATGGCTCTGAGCACTATGGGACTCAACTGCTGAGGTCATTAGTCCCCTAGAACTTAGAACTAGTTAAACCTAACTAACCTAAGGACATCACAAACATCCATGCCCGAGGCAGGATTCGAACCTGCGACCGTAGCGGTCTTGCGGTTCCAGACTGCAGCGCCTTTAACCGCACGGCCACTTCGGCCGGCTTACTGATTAGGTGACGCAGCCGCTTCCATTGTGGCCGAACAGGTCTGAATGACGAAGAAGTAAGTGGCAGACCATTTACCTGTGAAGAGACGGGAATCGCAACAGAAGTGCAGGCATTGGTGCTCGTAGACCGGCGTGTCACACCCGAGGCGACTGTGAAAAATCAGTGACGGATTAGTTTTCAACGTCTTCCATGAGATTTTCAACTTGACAAAGGTCACTGTCCGGTGAGTTCCGCGACTGCTCGGAGACGGTGACAAAGCACTCAGTTCTGTGACAGGAGCGGAAATGTTGCATCTGTCAGACCAATCCTGAAAACATTTTTAGCCGCCTCAACGTCATGGACGAGTGCTGGGTGTGTCACAATGACCACTAAACAAAGGAACGAAGAAAGCGGTTGAAATACGTCGATTCGTTACTGCCGAAGAAGTTGAAGACCAAACCACCTTCGGACTAGGTGATGCCGAGCTTTCATTTCCCGCCTGCCATGGTATGGCAATCAGTTCGTAGCAAATTGTCACCGGACCATTCTACTGAATGTCCTGACAAAATTACGAGAGGCTGTGAAGACGAAGCTCGCGGGAAGCTACCGAAGGAGGTGTTTTCCTCCACAACGCCCCAGTCTGTTCTGCTTGGTATATAAATATGCTGCTTCTTGGGCTACCAAATTTTGGCTCCCCCAGCCCCCCACCCTCACCCTACTCTCCTGTCATGGCACTGTGACGTTTTTATTTTCCCTCGAATGATGAAACCATTTCGTAACGGGCATTTCCATACGGACGAGGAGGTGAGTAGAACGTTTTGTAAACTACCAGAACGCGAACTTCTACAGCGTGATAAGTCCTTAACGTAACCGCCTGGTGAGGATTCTTTTCACTCGCTGGTTGACAGACGGTGGCGGGACTTGAGCGGGGAGTATGTTTCCCCTCCGCTGCGAGGACTTGTGTAGAAATCTTGCGCAAGTAGGACGTGTTCATTAGACGTTAGGTATATAAGTGAAAGTGCCTCAAGTGTAATGGGGAAATAGAAGTTTTCTTTCCACCAAAGAGTACTGATGTATTATTCATATTTCCGTGCAGAATCAGCGCATGCCGAATGAGATTATTTCAAAAGGAATTTTCTGATGTTCAATTTCCTAATCGCAGTACGATTCATGGATTAGTTAATAACTTTCGTGAAACGGGAAGTGTTTTTGACGGAAACATGTACAACCACACACAGTACTAACAGGAGAAACTGGGTAACATTGGACGTGCTCTGGATAGGTCTCCAAGAAAATCAGTTGCATGTGTTTCTCAGCAGATGGAAATTTACTATGGCTCTATTCAAACGACTATCAAGCTACCGAAGTTACAACCATACAGGATAACTGCTGTGTGAGAACTTAAACCGGGTGACCCTGCAAGAAGGTTGCAGTTTTGTGAATGGATTTTGAATAGGGTGCGTGACGGAGAAATTGACCCTCACCTAACTTTCTTTGTTGACAAATCATGGTTCCACTTAAGTGGATACGTTAATTCAGAAAATAACCATTACTGGAGTTCTGAAAAGCCTAACGCTACATAATAAAAAAAATAGAAGTGTGTCGCAGTATTAGTAGCGAGAGACTAATTGGCTCTAATTTTTTCAGGGAACAGTTAACAGTGAGACATGTATGAGAAATATTTTGCGGCCATTTTTTGCTCAATTAACTGAGAAAGTGCTTTCGCAACCTTTCAGCAGCTAACCTCTCATTACAGGAAATTCATGACGCTCTTCAAGAGAGAGTTATCACTAACGATATATGACCCCCTTACCCCTTGTGATTATTACCTCTTGAGGGGGGGGGGGAGGGAGATGAGACAATAAAATAGGTACAAATAAAATTCACACACTCTAGATGAACTTAAAACTAACTCGCGTCAAGAAATTGCTGCCAGTTCTCAGAGGGAAGCGTAGAGTGTAATGAGCAATTTCCTAAGCAGCTGTCAGAATTACTTGAACCACGAAGGGAGGTAGTTGCAGAATCTCCATGCTTAATAGTCGTGCGTAATTTACTTTTTTCAAGTATTTATATACTGGGTGTTCTGTGATGTCCTTAGGTTAGTTAGGTTTAAGTAGTTCTAGGGGACTGATGACCATAGATGTTAAGTCCCATAGTGCTCAGAGCCATTTGAAAGTATTTATACATATTACAAATACCTTACGCTGCAAACATTACTGTGCTTACTGCAGACCTTCTGTCACCAGCACTGCGGACACAGCAGCCGGCCTCACACTACGAAAGTAGTTGCGTTAACGATTGATCATCCTGTACAGCCAAAGTTTCGGCCAAGGCATTAATCATTTGGATAAATGTCGCACTGAGGAATGAACATGAAGATACACTACTGGCCATTAAAATTGCTACACCACGAAGATGACGTGCTGCAGATGCGAAATTTAACCGGCAGGAAGAAGATGCTCTGAAATGCAAATGATTAGCTTTTCAGAGCATTCACACAAGGTTGGCGCCGGTGGCGACACCTACAACGTGCTGACATGAGGAACGTTTACAACCGATTTCTCATACACAAACAGCTGTTGACCGGCGTTGCCTGCTGAAACGTTGTTGCGATGCCACGTGTAAGGAGGAGAAATGCGTACCATCACGTTTCCGACTTTGATAAAGGTCGGATTGTAGCCTATCGCGATTGCAGTTTATCGAATCGCGACATTGCTGCTCGCGTTGGTCTAGAACCAATGACTGTTAGCAGAATATGGAATCAGTGGGTTCAGTAGGGTAACACGGAATGCCGTGCTGGATCCCAACGGCCTCGTATCACTAGCAGTCGAGATGACAGTCCGCATGGCCGTTACGGATCGTGCAGCCATGTCTCGATCCCTGACTCCACAGATGGGGACGTTTGCAAGACAACAACCATATGCACGAACAGTTCGACGACGTTAGCAGCAGCATGGACTATCAGCTCGGAGACCATGGCTGCGGTTACCCTTGACGCTGCATCACAGACAGGGGAGCCTGCGATGGTGTACTCAACGACGAA
The DNA here is from genome assembly GCF_023898315.1 of Schistocerca nitens. Taxonomy (NCBI): domain Eukaryota; kingdom Metazoa; phylum Arthropoda; class Insecta; order Orthoptera; family Acrididae; genus Schistocerca; species Schistocerca nitens. Next base: position 354,592,068 of record NC_064618.1, on the reverse strand, counting down.
CCTGGGTGCACGAATGGCAAAACGTCATTTTTTCGGATGAATCCAGGTTCTGTTTACAGCATCATGATGGTCACATCCGTGTTTGGCGACATCGCGGTGAACGTACATTGGAAGCGTGTATTCGTCATCGCCGTACTGACGTATCACCCGGCGTGATGGTATGGGGTGCCATTGGTCACACGTCTCGGTCACCTCTTGTTGGCATTGACGGCACTTTGAACAGTGGACGTTACATTTCAGATGTGTTACGACCCGTGTCTCTACCCTTCATTCGATCCCTGCGAAACCCTACATTTCAGCAGGATAATGCACGACCGCATGTTGCAGGACCTGTACGGGCCTTTCTTGATACAAAAAATGTTCGACTGCTGCCCTGGTCAGCACATTCTCCAGATCTCTCGCCAATTGAAAACGTCTGGTCAATGGTAGCCGAGCAACTGGCCCGTCACAATACGACAGTCAATACTCTTGATGAACTGTAGTATCGTGTTGAAGCTGCATGGGCAGCTGTACCTGTACACACCTTCCAAGCTCTGTTTAACTCAATGCCCAGGCATATCAAGGCCGTTATTACGGTGGTTGTTCTGGGTACTGATTTCTTAGGATCTATGCACCCAAATTGCGTGAAAATGTAATCACATGTCAGTTCTAGTAGTTGTCCAATGAATACCCGTTTATCATCTACATTTCTTCTTGGTATAGCAATTTTAATGGCCAGTAGTGTGTTAAGGACCGGCACTACTGTACGGCCGCAGCTTGAGTTTTTCGAGGTGACAAAACATTATGACTACCGGTCGTACTGGGGCGCCGCCTGCCAGCATGCCACCCGTTAGACAGGCAACTCGAGTTGACGGATCGCACGCGGGACTCCCCGCAGTGGTCCTGACAGTATTCGTGCGTCAAGCGAAAGTGTGGAGAAGTTGGTGGTAAGGCGAGTGTGTCGCCACTAGAGCAGTGGGTGGTGTCTGGCGCGCTGCCACGCACCCACACACGCCCCTCGCACCGCGTCGCGTATATTTAGCGCGGCGCTGGTTCCGCCAGGCCCTCGCGCTCTCGAGGCGCTAACAAACGGAGGCGCCGGCAGCTGACGGCGGGGCCCTCGTAGCGACGCCGCCCCCGCTTCCACCCCCGCCTCTGCCCCCGCCGTTCGTTACGGGCCGCGGCCACAATGGCTGCCGGGGGAGCGTCGAGCGCCTACGCGCCGTAATTAATTCCGCCGCCGGGCGAAAACACAATGTTAATGAAGTTTTCGGACTGCCGCGTTTCAAAATGCGTATCAGCTCGACACGTCCTTAGCCGAGTGCAGCACCTGCCACCTACTGCCGCCTTTTTGCGTTCCGGGGAACGAGGCCGACGGCGAGCGCCAAATATCTGACGACGTTTACCGACAATGATTCGTTCCACGACACGGTAGGTGAGCGTACGGCTTGGTGGCTCCGAAAGTAGGTACCTACCCCGTCATCGACCCGTAGGTTTTTCAAGCATGGTTCTGTTGGAGGTAATACGGTTCTACCTTCCTCCGATCTTCGAACTGACTTAACCAGTCGTTACAGTAGACTGAACAATGGTGCAACTTGGAATTTTTCATGTTTACAAACATTGCCGGAGGTGAGAATCGATGACAGATACAAAACCTAGAACCGACGACGCCTCGAATCGTAGACCTTGGGATGTAGTGCGTCACCGAGGCACGCGAAACAACAGCAGCAGTAAAATAAGTTTTATTATTGTAAACTCGGCTAACAATCGTATGGATCATCAGTTTTTGATTAACATCTACATATACATACATACTCCGCAATCCACCATTCGGTGCCTGGAGGAGGGTACCTCGTACCACAACTAGCATCTTCTCTCCCTGTTCCACTCCAAAACAGAACGAGGGAAAAATGACTGTACGAGCCCTAATCTCTCTTATCTTTGTGGTCTTTCCGCGAAATGTAAGTTGGCGGCAGTAAAATTGTACTGCAGTCAGCCTCAAATGCTGGTTCTCTAAATTTCCTCAGTAGCGATTCACGAAAAGAACGCCTGCTTTCCTCTAGAGACTTCCACCCGAGTTCCTGAAGCATTTCCGTAACACTCGCGTGATGATCAAACCTACCAGTAACAAATCTAGCAGCCCGTCTCTGAATTACTTCTATGTCCTCCCTCAATCCGACCTGATAGGGATCCAAAACGCTCGAGCAGTACTCAAGAATAGGTCGTATTAGTGTTTTATAAGCGGTGTCCTTTACAGATGAACCACATCTTCCCAAAATTCTACCAATGAACCGAAGACGACTATCCGTCTTCCCCACAACTGCCATTACATGCTTGTCCCACTTCATATCGCTCTGCAATGTTACGCCCAAATATTCAATCGACGTGACTGTGTCAAGCGCTACACTACTAATGGAGTATTCAAACATTACGGGAATCTTTTTCCTATTCATCTGCATTAATTTACATATATCTATATTTAGAGTTAGCTGCCATTCTTTACACCAATCACAAATCCTGTCCAAGTCATCTTGTATCCTGTTGCAGTCACTCAACGACGATACCTTCCCGTACACCACAGCATCATCAGCAAACAGCCGCACATTGCTATGCACCCTATCCAAAAGATCATTTATGTAGATAGAAGACAACAGCGGACCTACCACACTTCCCTGGGGCACTCCAGATGATACCCTCACCTCCGATGAACACTCACCATCGAGGACAACGTACTGGGTTCTATTACTTAAGAAGTCTTCGAGCCACTCACATATTTGGGAACCAATCCCATATGCTCGTACCTTAGTTAGGAGTCTGCAGTGGGGCACCGAGTGAAACGCTTTCCGGAAGTCAAGGAATATGGCATCCGTATAGTCATCTTCATACAGCGCAAAGGTGTATCTAGTCTTTTATGGCTGCAGGGTATGGCGAATTTGGTAGTAACCTCTCGTCATTCCGACGTGTGGCCACCCACACGGCGTGAGAAAGCAGCAAGCAGTGAGATTTGCGCCCAGACAATAATCTGTGAAATTTGGGCCCAATATTTCTGGAAGCTACCTGCTCGCTAAGTCATGGCCTACTTGCACACCGGAAGTACCCGTCCATCGCAGTCGATGACTGCCTGGACAATCACCCTTGGTAGTACTCTAATTTTTGCAGTGTTCATTCCGCGCACCTTGTGTGTTTGTGTGGTTATAGGTTTGCTATGGAAGTGTGCAGTGTGCAATAAGCCACGCGTCCACTTGAAGGTTATTCGTATGTCGTAAAGTAAGAGAGGCTGCTGTTTGGTGCTCTTCAAAACAAATCAACGCATTGCCGAGGATTGTTTAAGACCGACGATTGAAAGATGGTTAATTCAAACGAGCATCAATATGAGGCACCGGATGACACTCGCTTAGAAGTACATAACACTCTGTCAGGTGAAGAAGAAGGCTCGAGAGGAAGATTTCTAAAAAATATCCCGAAGAGTGAGACAACGTGCAAAATCGGGGTTTGATTTAGTGACATGCCAGAACAGCAAGCAACACCGGGCCAAATAACATGATCAGGAAAATTCGTGATTCAGTCAGACAGAAAATAAAATAAAATAAATTACGACCACTTCCGATTGTAAAAAAATTGGCGGTAGAGTTCGTGTTTGAGCTTCTCTACTCCTCTTCATCGGCGTTGAGACCTCGGCTCTTCTGTCCGCCGAGAAAGTTGCAGATTTCGGACAGGGGTATTAGTGCATCTTCCCTCGTCATTATCTGGGCGCAAATTTCACTGGGCGCAATTTACAGCGCACCGGCGCTTTCGGAATCAAATCTACCATTTTCACTATTTGGAGATGAATATTAACTCGAAACCGATCTATGATTCTACGCAAGGAGTTCTTTGTTGCACTGTTAGATGGAAACAAATGCAATTGGGTTTAATTTTCCTGATTTTTCCGCGTGAAATTGTCCTCTGGATACTGGAAAGTGCATACGTTACAATGCAAAAAGCATACTAGTATTATTCATTGTTGTGCTTAGGTGCTTAGGAAGTTATCTGCTGGCACAGACCACATACAACTCCTAGAATCAGTGGGAATGGAACTCAGACTCTCACAATCTCTGTTCTTAAGCAGCTATTCATTCTGCGATCTACATTTCTATCTTGACCAAACAACACGCTGCAGGATGTGTGATTGGGGTTACATATTGCACCAGATTCATTTTTACTTTCTCTGTTCTTTTGGAGGAGAGCGCGCGAAACGTAACGTTGTCGGTTCCCCTTCTACATATACTGGTATTTTCATAATACTACCATCGGCTGTTTGTTGGAAGAAGAATGCTTTTTGACGAGCCTTGAATCTTGGCTATCGGTTTCTTGACAATAAGGTTCTCCACAATGCATAGAAGTTACTGGACCGTTCATCAAGTCTTTGTCAATCTCGCGCTGACAAAACTGGCCAGTGACCAATCACACAGCTCATCGTTGAATTTTACCAATCTCTTCCGTTAAATCAACACTGTGTTTCATATGAATCAATAACACTCAAGAATTGAGTGATCTAGAATTTTACGATCAGCTTCCTTCGTGGGTGAATTGCACTATTTTAGGATTTTTCCGATAAATCTTAGGCTAGACTTCCCTTCCCTGTTCCTGGATTTATATGATAGTGCCACCCTAAATCGAACAAAACCAGTCCCATAAAAGGTAAACCTGATTCCAGTGGCTGGTTGTGTTGTCCACACCTGGCCAAATAGCACCCCTGCCGCTTAGCGCTCCGGTCGCAGTAGCGTGTAGTGGTGAGGGATGAGGAGGAAAATGAAGACTGCAACCGGACGCCGCCAGAGGAAGGCAGTCGCCTTTTCACAAGCAGTTTGCCAACAACGCTACTTGAGTTAAATAAGATTTACACCCTGCTTTAGGAATACTATGGCCCCTTCGCTATTGTCCAAAGAATAAGAAATGACGAAGCCACGTCGTTCAATGCCGAAATGGAGTTGCTTTACTTTTCGTATCGTTTGAAGTCCCTGCGAAGTGCTTACTATGGCATCGCACTATTATCAGCTGGAAAAACACTTATTGGAACGTCACTGCTACGCCAGCCACAAAGAAGATATAATGTGATCTGAAGGTGGCCATTAACGAAAAAACTGAGTTAAGGGTAAATAGACGGGTGACATAATGTGCTATGGTTGACGTCAGCAATTATTTGAGTTCATAAATTGTCTTAAAGCAAGGTAGAACCATTTGGTTATAGATATGGCGGACAAGATGATGCTACCAAGCAAGAACTAGCCCTATAGAAAAATCAGCTTCAGGCTAATGACATAGATCATTTCCCGAAACTCGGGGCAGTCATTTGTAGACCTGCAATGAGTGACTACGTTTCAGTAACTGAAACACTTCGTCATGAGTTCTCAAAGAGATTCAAGACGTTGCACTACTGAAGACAGATTTCGGTTTATTTCTCAAGGCGTTCAAGCTTTAGGCTGCCGATGTATCTCATTACTTCCAACTTGAACTGACAGACATACAATATAGCACCAGGTCAATGACCTGTTTGTCCATGCCTGGAATTTACTAGACTTACAAACTTTTACTCCAAGAGCAATATCGTCGACTGCACAGACAAGCTGCTAAAGTTATTTCAATATTTGGTTCAACGCATGTGTGCGAAAACTTTTCTTATGTTATGAAACTGACAAAGTCTCGCAAAGGTACGGATTTAACAAATTTTAATCTGCCTACCTCCATTTGTCTGACCGTATCACAAACCATAGTTCTCGATATATTACGTATTCTAAAATCGAAATGTGTATGAATTTAGAAACATCACAAGTCAGTGTTAAATGGCTGTATGTGAAGCTTTTTTCTGCTTTTGCTGTTGCTTTGGTAGAAAAATAAGAAGTTGAAAATAAACACACGTCATGAAATGCAGCTTATAAGCAGCCTGCAATATTCGTCTCTTAAAAGTAGTCGTGCTGTGTTACAAAAACGTCTTCCTAAGTTTCGGTGTGCTGAGTAGAATCGGCTGCACTCGGGGAACCTTGGCCAGGCCTGGTTTAGTCAGACGATATCGAGTATTTTCTCTGTTTCCGCTTTTAACGTGGTTTTCATAAATGTTGAGGGTCTTCTGCCGTCCTTTGCCTAAGAGTTGTTCGTGTACAAGGCTTCCTGCATTTCGTAACATCTTCGTAATGAGATGATGCATATTGCTTTTATAAAAATGGTTTGTTTACGGCCCAATCATATATAATGTCAACAAGAAATTACCAGTTTTAGCCGCCTCAAGTCTTAAGAAGAAAGGAGTAGTTTTACTCCTAAGCCTTTGAGAAAACCGCTGTGCCGGAAAATAAATAATTTAAAAAAGGGTTTTCAAGACTAACTGACGTTTCCAGGACGACCGAAATGTTTTTTTTTTTTTCAAAAAAGTGACCTAAATTACTTGCGAACTGCGTTAGGAGACTGTGTCCACCAGGTCGTTTACACACCACTTGGTTATAATTAGAGTACAGCTGCTCACAGAGGATCGCTGTGGGCTGCAGTCATCATTTGACAGCAAAATTTGATAGATATTCTAATGCGTTAATCCGGAAACCATTTGCATCGGAAAAAAATAGTTTCAGTTTTGGCCACCAGGCGAAAATTTGCAACAAAGACGTATAGAAATGTTTCCATATACAGGGTGTTACAAAAAGGTACGGCCAAACTTTCAGGAAACATTCCTCACACACAAAGAAAGAAAATATGTTATGTGGACATGTGTCCGGAAACGCTTACTTTCCATGTTAGAGCTCATTTTATTACTTCTCTTCAAATCACATTAATCATGGAATGGAAACACACAGCAACAGAACGTACCAGCGTGACTTCAAACACTTTGTTACAGGAAATGTTCAAAATGTCCTCCGGTAGCGAGGATACATGCATCCACCCTCCGTCGCATGGAATCCCTAATGCGCTGATGCAGCCCTGGAGAATGGCGTATTGTATCACAGCCGTCCACAATACGAGCACGAAGAGTCTCTACATTTGGTACCGGGGTTGCGCAGACAAGAGCTTTCAAATGCCCCCATAAAAGAAAGTCAAGAGGGTTGAGGTCAGGAGAGCGTGGAGGCCATGGAATTGGTCCGCCTCTGCCAATCCATCGGTCACCGAATCTGTTGTTGAGAAGCGTACGAACACTTCGACTGAAATGTGCAGGAGCTCCATCGCGCATGAACCACATGTTGTTTCGTACTTGTAAAGGCACATGTTCTAGCAGCACAGGTAGAGTATCCCGTATGAAATCATGATAACGTGCTCCATTGAGCGTAGGTGGACGAAACTAAAATGAGCTCTAACATGGAAATTAAGCGTTTCCGGACTCATGTCCACATAACATCTCTGTTCTATATTTGTGTGTGAGGAATGTTTCCTGAAAGTTTGGCCGTACCTTTTTGTAACACCCTGTATAATGGATTATAAATGGGGCGAGAGCAGGAAAGATCAAACAAGTAAGAAAAGTATAATGTTGATTTTATTATTAACTGCAGATTACACAGTTATGAACATCGGAGAGGTCGACGAAATGCTGCATAGCGCTAGATTTGCACCTGGTGGCCAAAATTTCAACTATTTTTTCCAGCGTAAATCGGTTCCGCGTTAATGCATTAGAGTATTTACCAAGTTTTGCTACCTTCATGAGAAGATGCACTTTAATTGTAACCACCCTGTATATTATGAATAGAAATGCTCCTACCACACGTCACTGAGGCGCACGCGACACATATTCTGTTTTTGACGTCTCATTCTCAATTTGAATGACGTTCTGGGTTCTTTACCTAGAAAATCACTAACCCAATACCATTCTTGTTCCGACATTCCCTTCAGCACGTACTTCGTTTATCAGGCCACATTGCGAAACTGTATCGAAGCCTTTCCGGAAGTCAAGAGACGTCTCATCTGCAGCCTTCTGGATCTCGCGAATCACCTGGGAAAGCTGTGCTTCTCGCGCTCGGCGCCCGTATAATCTGTACAGAATTCTACAGAGGAGTGGTGCTATCTTCGATCCTATGGGTGCAGAAAGTTGCTGCAAGTGTGGTGCCATCAACAGCGCGCGCAGACATCGGGGCCGCGGAGGTGCATACAGGTCGCGGTAAGCAGGTAGGCGAACCGCCGCCCCTCGCGGCAGCCACTCGAGGCGCTCGGGGGTGGCAACAGTGTTTACTCGGGGGGGATTACGCTGCCGGAGGTTGACAGCGGCAAGGTGGGCGCACCGGGAGCTGAGCGGGGGCCGGTTGCCATGGCAATGCTGGGTCGATGCCCCGGTCATAAACTTTTATGGGGCTCGTTACGATCCCGCGGCCACGGCCGCCCCCGCTCCTCCGCCTCCTCACCACACCATTGTTCTGGAGCTACGCACTCAGACCTCCTCCCCCCGCGCGCAACAATAGCGCGTCTTCTGGCCGCCGCGACACTCGAGCGCCTAGTAAGGTGACGTTCTTGGGGCAGCGACGCCCTACGTCTACATCTACATACGTACTCCGCAAGCTACAGTATGGTCCGTGGCGGAGGGCACACTGTACCACTACTGGTCATTTCCTTTCCTGTTCCACTCGCAAATAGAGCGAGGGAAAAACGACTGTCTACAGTCTACACTGTTGTTGTTGTTGTGGTCTTCAGTCCTGAGACTGGTTTGATGCAGCTCTCCATGCTACTGTATCCTGTGCAAGCTTCTTCATCTCCCGGTACCTACTGCAACCTACATCCTTCTGAATCTGTTTAGTGTATTCATCTCTTCGTCTCCCTCTACGATTTTTACCTTCCACACTGCCCTCCAACACTAAATTGGTGATCCCTTGATGCCTCAGAACATGTCCTACCAACCGATCCCTTCTTCTAGTCAAGATGCACCACAAATTTCTCTTCTCTCCAATTCTATTCAATACCTCCTCATTAGTTATGTGATCTACCCATCTAATCTTCAGCATTCTTCTGTAGCACCACATTTCGAAAGCTTCTATTCTCTTCTTGTCCATACTATTTATCGTCCACGTCTCACTTCCATACATGGCTACACTCCATACAAATACTTTCAGGAACGACTCCCTGACACTTAAATCTATACTCGATGTTAACAAATTTCTCTTCTTCAGAAACGCTTTCCTTGCCATTGCCAGTCTACATTTTATATCCTCTCTACTTCGACCATCATCAGTTATTTTACTCCCCAAATAGCAAAACTCCTTTACTACACTGAGTGTCTCGTTTCCTAATCTAATTCCCGCAGCATCACCCGATTTAATTCGACTACAGTCCATTATCCTCGTTTTGCTTTTGTTGATGTTCATCTTATATCCTCCTTTTAAGACGCTGTCCATTCCATTCAGCGGCTCTTCCAGGTCCTTTGCTGTCTCTGACAGAATTACAATGTTATCGGTGAACCTCAAAGTTTTCATTTCTTCTCCATGGATTTTAATTCCTACTCCGAATTTTTCTTTTGTTTCCTTTACTGCTTCCTGAATATACAGATTGAATAACATCGGGGAGAGGCTACAACTCTGTCTCACTCCCTTCCCAACCACTGCTTCTCTTTCATGTCCTTCGACTCTTATAACTGCCATCTGGTTTCTGTACAAATTGTAAATAGCCTTTCGCTCATTGTATTTTACCCCTGCCACCTTCAGAATTTTTAAGAGAGTATTCCAATCAACATTGTCAAAAGCTTTCTCTAAGTCTACAAATGCTAGAAACGTAGGTTTGCCTTTCCTTAATCTATTTTCTAAGATAAGTCGTAGGGTCAGTATTACCTCACGTGTTCCAACATTTCTACGGAATCCAAACTGATCTTCCCGGAGGTCGACTCCTAGCAGTTTTTTTATTCGTCTGGTACGGATCCCAAATACGCGAGCAGTACTCAACAATGGGTCGCACTAGTGTTCTATTTGCGGTCTCCTCTACAGATGGACTCCACTTTCCAAAAATTCTCCCAATAAACCCAATAAAAATCATCCCAATAATAGTTAAGTGGTGGCACGAGACCAAGTATGCCGCATACTCCTCAAGTTTAAAATGATGTATCACCTGGATGTGATAAGCATTTTTCTTCAGTACGAAGCGCAAGTTTTGCCGTACAGTTGAGTGCAGGCTGTCGTGTTCCTGACTGAAACGATGATGTGTCGACGCTTTTGGACTCTGCCGGTAGTCTGCCGTATGGCCTCCACAGTTTCTTGCGACATCGATGGCCGCCCAGTACGTTTCTCGTCACAAACATTCTCATTTCTCTCGAACTTTTTGACCAAACCTCTACGGAATTCGTAGGCCGCGATCTCGGTGTAGGCAGTTTTATTGTTTCCAGATCCGGTTTCAACGGCCTTACGCTGCCATCATCTGATCTTATGGTACTTGTTATAAAATTGCCATGTTACATTACATGAAGTTAAAGCATAAAGGCCGTCGCCACGTTTTCATACCGTGATAAAAATCCAGTAAGATCAGATGACGGCAGACTGTTGAAACCGGTAATCTTCGTACAAAAACTGTTTCTACAAAAAATGGTTCAAATGGCTCTGAGCACTATGGGATTCAACTGCTGAGGTCATTAGTCCCCTAGAACTTAGAACTACTTAAACCTAACTAACCTAAGGACATCACAAACATCCATGCCCGAGGCAGGATTCGAACCTGCGACCGTAGCGGTCTTGCGGTTCCAGGCTGCAGCGCCTTTAACCGCACGGCCACTTCGGCCGGCCTGTTTCTACACTGCGATCTCTACGTATGAAGTGTGCCCATTTTGAACCATACCGATCGCCCCACAGCAAAGCATGTGTACCTTACAAAACCACTTCTGGTTGTCCTCCCACATCTGTCGGCTGTTCGTGTTGAGTTCTCTATAAGGTAACGTAGCCGGAACCGTTCTTTAATCTAAGCAAAGAGCAGTCCATTGAGTCTCCAACTTACGAAGCTGATTCATTCTTCTGTCGTCAACGTCTTTCAGATTACCTGCAACAAAGAAACAAAAATTGACGTTGTCACGGAAATATTTAGGGACTTTTCGGGCAATCCCCCCACCCCGAAATCCTCCCATTTCAGTCCATTACCAAATTAACATTCCGTTGATATCTCAAGGCGCCTACACACCTTCTGTTTAACTGTCCAAGTCAGGAAACGTGACGTCATTTCTGAGCCATAACCTGTACGAATACTGGAGACAACTCCACAGTTCTGGCTGACTGAAATCGACTAGGGTTATAAATGCTTGGAATCATATTAAACACGGAAAGATATTTTGAAAGTTTGAGCAGAGTTTGATGCATTAGCATGACAGTCTTATTAAATAACTGTTGTGAGGGATGCGAGGGTAATTTATGCCTTTGCGAGTGGAGGCGTTCGCCGTATTGTCAACGCGACGTTGACCAATGGACCCAGTGATGGATTAGTATGAGTACTATTAGGAGCACGCGAACTTAGGACAGTTGTTGACATGGCAGTCGTGCAAGCTGCTGGCGATTTAACAGCAATACATTCTCCAGCAGTGGAGGAATGGATGTATTTACTGCTGGAAGAGGATACGAACATCCTAGCGTTGAGCCATTGCGGGTGCCACTCTTTTCAGACCTGCTTAATGAGGTTCGTGCCTTCGGAAGAACGTGCTAGAGAGTTCTGAAGTATGCAGGAAACTGCAGTGAATGGAAATCCGCGGATATTTGGAGGTTTCCGACCACCGACCAGATGAGTTCGTTAGACATTGTTGGGTGCAACAGCAAAATTGCTTCCGCCTGTAATGAAACTTTCCAAAGTTTTGGCAGCGAATGTAAGAGCGAAGAGAGAAAAGCAGAGAGAGAAATGAGTGAAAGAACCTAGTTTTGCGGCGCCCACTGGATGTTATTCAACGCACTCGTCCTTCAGCGTCTGCTCCGTCGTTAACGTTGCCGTTCGGTATTCACTGGCTGTCCTCGAATGTCGGGCACGTCACGGCATAATAAAGACGTTCTGAGTGATGTAACTGTCACTCGGAATGAAGCTTCGAGGCTTTTATCAGTAACGTGGCATCCTGAGTTAAACTACAATAGCAGCACATGAAACTCAAAAGCAAAATATTGTTCCTTATACGAACGGTTAGTAAGACAAAACGCAACCATATTCAAAGACGTTTTATTACGATGTCGTTTTTTCGTTCTATAAGCTTATTTCGGCTCCATGTCCACTATCAAGCTATTTCCATAACACACCTTTAACGCTGCCGCTGTAGGATACGTTGTACTGCAGCGTATCATCAGTGTAGCGCAGACGGAATTCTAGATACGCATATGTAATGTCTCATCATTGGAATTTGTTGCTCAACAATATTCGATAAGACCTGTTTAATATTTTTAGTTGGCTTGACAGCTTCATTTAACAGCTAAGTCAAGCGTAATTATTGACCGAATTTAAAATGGTGTCATAATGTACTCATTAAGAGGTATAACACTATGTTAACGGTTTGACACAAGAAGACAAGTTGGCCTATTACAATAATAAAACGCATATTTGTCGTGAGACAGCGTAATTCACAGCGCACATATTACCCAAATTATATTCATCCAGTATTTGGAAATGAGAATACTTAGCGTCTCACAACTGACTTTACACATGATTCCATACCTTTATGAAACTTTTTCTCCCTGACACGCCCAAGAAAAGGATGAAAGGAAAAAGTTTATTGCTTACTGTGTTTTTGTTGTTCATGCAGTAAAATTGTCGGTTTAGGCATGACGCTTTGATTTATTACTTCATTACTACTATATTCGCAACACATTTTGCACACAGTATCCACATATACCACTGAATGTGCCCGCAAAATCATCCAACTGTACTACACATATTTCAGGAGATACAGCGTCATAAACAATGCTTAAAAGGGAGCGCAAATTACTCTGACTACACTGCAACTGATAATGTGAGTACTTGGCAGTTTTCAACTGACTTTAAACATGGTTTCAAAGTTTTTCCAAACTTTTTCTCGTTTACATGCTTAAAGTGAAATATTTAACACACTGATAGTTTGTGAAGTAATCAGAGGCTTGCATCTGTTTTATATAGACCATGGGATTTCAATTCTTTCAACAGTTGGAGATACGATGCGACGTACTCAAGATGTTCTCCATTAATCTTGTAAGCTGATAATACTGGATTGTTTCTCACTGTTATTTTAGGTTCATCCGCCATTACACTAAACCAATATATTGTCCATTACACCAAGCGAACATTTTGTCCAAACCTTTCTGCATTTCCTTGCGATCTTCAAACGATAATACTTGCTTGTACCCAACAGCATCATCGGTGAACAGTCTTACAGTATTGCTGAAAAACGATGTAGTGACACGCACAGTGAAGATACATTAAAAACCGCCGACCAATGCCGAGGCGGGAATCTACAGCCGGTTTCACACACGCAACTACACTGACGCCATAGCAAGTGGCATATACTGCAGTGGCGCCGCAGTTGCATGTTGCAACACCCAGTTTTCAGTGGTGTCACTCAAGAGACGGAACTTTGTCACGCCACAAAAAATTCAACTCGGTTGTACCCAGCCTTCCCCATCACTGAATAGCATCATACATCTGCTCCCTGGTGGCTGTACCAACATTCCTTCGTAGTTCTCGTGGAATAATTGCTGCTGTACTCCTTTCGATTTCAGTGTGTTTGCATTTTCTTGCTGTAAAACAAGTCGAAACGTGGTCTTTAGGTACATTTTCGCAGCTTCTGCAACAACACGAACAACATGATTACCGTTAGTTAAGAGCAACTCCTTGTCTGTGTATGTGTGTGTGTGTGTGTGTGTGTGTGTGTGTGTGTGTGTGTGTGTGTGTGTGTGTGTAGCGAATTGTACAAATCTTGTTGTTTGAGAGACCAAGCGCTGTGTAAACTGTGGACTGTATGTGGGAAATAGCCCCCGATTGTGATGTGGCTGCTGTGGAACTAAAAATTAAAAGTACAATATTCGAAATGCTTACATAAACGAATACAATAAAATTCCAAAATATTATTTGTATGCCTACTGTCGGCTGCTGTACCATAGCAGACAGCTTCCTGTCCTTCTAGTGTTATTTATTTTATAAATGTGTTTGTTGTCCCTATTTTATTCCTGCGTGGAATCTGTTTTCGGATCCTACATTTGTGTTTCGTTTTCCTTGTATTTAACTCTTGTCACAGTTCTCATGCCGTAGCTTGCACTTTAATATCAATACCCCTCATATGATCTCAGTTGATGGCATATTGAAAACAGTGCAGGTGTGTAGGTTTCTACATCTACATCTACATTTATACTCCGCAAGCCACCCAACGGTGTGTGACGGAGGGCACTTTACGTGCCACTGTCATTACCTCCCTTTCCTGTTCCAGTCGCGTATGGTTCGCGGGAAGAACGACTGCCGGAAAGCCTCCGTGCGCGATCGAATCTCTCTAATTTTACATTCGTGATTTCCTCGGGAGATATAAGTAGGGGGAAGCAATATATTCGATACCTCATCCAGAAACGCACTCTCTCGAAACTTGGACAGCAAGCTACACCGCGATGCAGAACGCCTCTCTTGCATAGTCTGCCACTTGAGTTTGCTAAACATCTCCGTAACGTTCACGGTTACCAAATAACCCTGTGACGAACCGCGCCGCTCTTCTTTGGATCTTCTCTATCACCTCCGTCAACCCGATCTGGTACGGATCCCACACTGATGAGCAATACTCAAGTATAGGTCGAACGAGTGTTTTGTAAGCCACCTCCTTTGTTGATGGACTACATTTTCTAAGGACTCTCCCAATGAATCTCAACCTGGTACCCGCCTTACCAACAATTAATTTTATATGATCATTCCACTTCAAATCGTTCCGCACGCATACTCCCAGATATTTTACAGAAGTAACTGCCACCAGTGTTTGTTCCGCAATCATATAATCATACAATAAAGGATCCTTCTTTCTATGTATTCGCAATTCATTACATTTGTCTATGTTAAGAGTCAGTTGCTACTCCCTGCACCAAGTGCCTATCCGCTGCAGATCTTCCTGCATTTCGCTACAATTTTCTAATGCTGCAACTTCTCTGTATACTACAGCATCATCCGCGAAAAGCCGCATGGAACTTCCGACACTATCTACTAGGTCATTTATATATATTGTGAAAAGCAATGGTCCCATAACACTCCCCTATGGCACGCCAGAGGTTACTTTAACGTCTGTAGACGTCTCTCCATCGAGAACAACATGCTGTGTTCTGTTTGCTAAAAACTCTTCAATCCAACCACACAGCTGGTCTGATATTCCGTAGGCTCTTACTTTGTTTATCAGGCGACATTGCGGAACTGTATCGAACGCCTTCCGAACTGTGTGAATGGTAGCTCACGGTGCTACTAAAGAATGCCACGAGCTGTGGCATCACTTTAGTTGCATGTGTGAACGCACCTCAGTTCACGATTTCTGCGGTACGTTGCAGCGACATGGGCTGCGGATGGTGACAACAGTACAACGTAATACGTAATTTCTTTAGGAAGCTAATTCGCAGCACTGAAAATATTAGCACAAGACACAGAGAAATTAATGAGGGCAACCAAACACTTTAAAGACTCAAGTGGACAACAGCTCACGCAAATGGTTGTTGTTCTTGTGGTCTTCAGTCCTGAGACTGCTTTGATGCAGCTCTCCATGCTACTCTATCCTGTGCAAGCTTCTTCATCTTCCAGTACCTCCCAGTTAATGAGGGCAACCAAACACTTTAAAGACTCAAGTGGACAACAGCTCACGCAAATGGTTGTTGTTGTGGTCTTCAGTCCTGAGACTGGTTTGATGCAGCTCTCCATGCTACTCTATCCTGTGCAAGCTTCTTCATCTCCCAGTACCTATTGCAACCTACATCCTTCTGAATCTGCTTAGTGTATTGATCTCTTGGTCTCCCTCTACGATTTTTACCCTCCACGCTGCCCTCCAATGCTAAATTTGTGATCCCTTGATGCCTCAAAACATGTCCTACCAACCGATCCCTTCTTCTAGTCAAGTTGTGCCACAAACTTCTCTTCTCCCCAATCCTATTCAATACCTCCTCATTAGTTACGTGATCTACCGACCTTATCTTCAGCATTCTTCTGTAGCACCACATTTCGAAAGCTTCTATTCTCTTCTTGTCCAAACTGGTTATCGTCCATGTTTCACTACCATACATGGCTACACTCCATACAAATACTTTCAGAAACGACTTCCTGACACTTAAATCTATACTAGATGTTAACAAATTTCTCTTCTTAAGAAACGATTTCCTTGCCATTGCCAGTCTACATTTTATATCCTCTCTACTTCGACCATCATCAGTTATTTTACTTCCTAAATAGCAAAACTCCTTTACTACTTTAAGTGTCTCATTTCCTAATCTAATCCCCTGAGCATCAACCGATTTAATTTGACTACATTCCATTATCCTCGTTTTGCTTTTGTTGATGTTCATCTTATATCCTCCTTTCAAGACACTGTCCATTCCGTTCAACTGCTCTTTCAAGTCCTTTGCTGTCTCTGACAGAATTACAATGTCATCGGCGAACCTCAAAGTTTTTACATCTTCTCCATGAATTTTAATACCTACTCCGAATTTTTCTTTTGTTTCCTTTACTGCTTGCTCAATATACAGATTGAATAACATCGGGGAGAGGCTACAACCCTGTCTCACTCCTTTCCCAACCACTGCTTCCCTTTCATGCCCCTCAACTCTTATAACTGCCATCTGGTTTCTGTACAAATTGTAAATAGCCTTTCGCTCATTGTATTTTACCCCTGCCACCTTCAGAATTTGAAAGAGAGTATTCCAGTTAACGTTGTCAAAAGCTTTCTCTAAGTCTACAAATGCTAGAAACGTAGGTTTGCCTTTTCTTAATCTTTCTTCTAAGATAAGTCGTAAGGTTAGTATTACCTCACGTGTTCCAACATTTCTACGGAATCCAAAATGATCTTCCCCGAGGTCCGCTTCTACCAGTTTTTCCATTCGTCTGTAAAGAATTCGCGTTAGTATTTTGCAGCTGTGACTTATTAAACTGATAGTTCGGTAATTTTCACATCTGTCAACACCTGCTTTCTTTGGGATTGGAATTATTATATTCTTCTTGAAGTCTGTGGGTATTTCGCCTGTCTCATACATCTTGCTCACCAGATGGTAGAGTTTTGTCATGACTGGCTCTCCCAAGGCCATCAGTAGTTCTAATGGAATGTTGTCTACTCCCGGGGCCTTGTTTCGACTCAGGTCTTTCAGTGCTCTGTCAAACTCTTCACGCAGTATCTTATCTCCCATTTCATCTTCATCTACATCCTCTTCCATTTCCATAATATTGTCCTCAAGTACATCGCCCTTGTATAAACCCTCTATATACTCCTTCCACCTTTCTGCCTTCCCTTCTTTGCTTAGAACTGGGTTGCCATCTGAGCTCTTGATATTCATACAAGTGGTTCTCTTCTCTCCAAAGGTGTCTTTAATTTTCTTGTAGGCAGTATCTATCTTACCCCTAGTGGGACAAGCCTCTACATCCTTACATTTGTCCTCTAGCCATCCCTGCTTTGCCATTTTGCACTTCCTGTCTATCTCATTTTTGAGACGTTTGTATTGCTTTTTGCCTGCTTCATTTACTGCATTTTTATATTTTCTCCTTTCATCAATTAAATTCAATATTTCTTCTGTTACCCAAGGATTTCTATTAGCCCTCGTCTTTTTACCTACTTGATCCTCTGCTGCCTTCACTACTTCATCCCTCAGAGCTACCCATTCTTCTTCTACTGTATTTCTTTCCCCCATTCCTGTCAATTGTTCCCTTATGCTCTCCCTGAAACTCTCTACAACCTCTGGTTCTTTCAGTTTATCCAGGTCCCATCTCCTTAAATTCCCACCTTTTTGCAGTTTCTTCAGTTTCAATCTGCAGTTCATAACCAATAGATTGTGGTCAGAATCCACATCTTCTCCTGGAAATGTCTTACAATTTAAAACCTTGTTCCTAAATCTCTTTCTTACCATTATATAATCTATCTGATACCTTTTAGTATCTTCAGGATGCAGATGACGCAAATGGTAAGATGACATTTTTCTCTGTAGCAGAGAGCGCCTCGGGCTGGTGTTCTGTCAGGCAGGATGCAGTGCGAGTAGCGGTGCAGGCTCCCTGCCGGCGGCTTTTATGGCGTCTGCCGATAATTTGTAGCATCGGGCCGTCCTCTCTCTGCCTGTCTCCCCAGGGCCGTTATTGTAGGCATTAGACGCCGCTCGACCGTGAGTCAGTTTCCCCGTGTGAATCACCAGCCACCGGCTGGGATTGGGGCCGTTTCGCTGTGAAATGGCCGGAACCACCCTGTGCGTGCAAACGGCCGCTTCAGCAGCACCACGCCTATCGCCGTACGGGGTGGGAATTCGGTGCGCCCTTCTAGGGGTGGAACCATCACACCGTCTCAGAGTACGCTGATTGGGTCACGTTTCACGATACACACACTTAAAGAATCTGACTGCTGCTTTCCCGTTATTCACCTGCCAGTGAAAGTTCTCAGCTCCTTCCACATTGGGTTGTACAGCAGCATGCGGAATGTACACGGTCCAGTCACATTAATGTGACCACAACATTTGTTCGACACCAGTGTTGAACAACACATCATGTGGCGGTACTAATAGTGGAGGTTACGTAAAGCGTTTCAGGGGGACGCGGAAAACGGTACAGTTGTTGTCGTAATGCGAAAACGGAACAATTTATCTGATGTCAGAAAGGGAATGATCATTGGCTTTCGGACGGAAACATTGTCGAAATGGCTACGTTTGTAAACTGCTCGCCTGCGGCCGTGGTTAAAGTATTCCGTGCATGGCAAAATGGTGCTATCGAGTAAAACAGAAGTGATTTCAGGCGTTCCGCAAGGTAGTGTTATAGGCCCTTTGCTGTTCCTCATCTATATAAACGATTTGGGAGACAATCTGAACAGCCGTCTTCGGTTGTTTGCAGATAACGCTGTCGTTTATCGACTAATAAAGTCATCAGAAGATCAAAACAAAGTGCAAAACAATTTAGAAAAAATATATGAATGGTGCGGAAAGTGGCAGTTAACCCTAAATAACGAATAGTGTGAGGTCACCCACATGAGTACTAAAAGGAACTCGTTAAACTTCGGTTACACGATAAATTAGTCTAAACTAAAAGCCGTAAATTCAACTAAATACCTAGGTATTACAGTTACGAACAACTTAAATTGGAAAGAACACATAGGAAATGTGGGGAAGGCTAATCAAAAATTGCGTTTTATTGACAGGACACTTAGAAAATGTAACAGATCTACTAAGGAGACTGCCTACACTACACTTGTCCGTTCTCTTTTAGAATACTGCTGCGCCGTGTGGGATCCTTACCAGGTAGGACTGACGGAGTACATCGAAAAAGTTCAAAGAAAGGCAGCACGTTTTGTATTATCGCGAAATATGGGAGAGAGTGTCACAGAAATGATACAGGATTTGGGCTGGAAATCATTAAAAGAAAGGCGTTTTTCGTTGCGACGGAGTCTTCTCACGAAATTCCAATCACCAACTTTCTCCTCCGAATGCGAAAATATTTTGTTGACACCGACCTACATAGGGCGGAACGATCACCACGATAAAATAAGGGAAATCAGAGCTCGAACGGAAAGATATAGGTGTTCATTCTTTCCGCGCTCTATACGAGATTGAATTGTGAAGGTGGTTCGATGAACCCTCTGCCAGGTACTTAAATGTGATTTGCAGAGTATCCAAGTAGATGTAGATGGAAAACCGGCGCCGAGGCAACAGTGGTGCGCCACTGGCCATGGATGACATGGCTGAACGACGAGTGCGGAGATGTGTACGGGCGAATAGACGCGCAGCTGATGAGCAACTTACCGCCCAGATCAACCCAGGGACTACCAGCAGTATCTCCTCAACGACCATTCAGCGGTCGTTGCTCCTTATGTTCCTCCTGAGCAGGCGCCTGATTCATGCACCCATGCTGAATGCTAGTCATCAGCGACGAAGGCTGGAATTTGCACGCAATACCGCAACTAGAGCGGCAACGGATGGCTTTTCAGATGAATCACGTTTTATGCTCCTTCAGGCAGATAGCTATTGGCATATACGACCGTGCAACAATACCTGGAAGGGTCCAGACAGGAGGAGGGAGCGTTATAGTCTGGGGAATGTTTTCGTGGCAGCCCCTGGTTGAGCCTCTCATTCTGGAAGGCACAATGTATAATCAAAAGAATGCATCTATCCTTGGGGACCATGTCAACTCCGACACGTAATTTGTTTTTGCTTGGCATAATGGCATCTACTAGCAGGACAATGCAACATGTCACATAGCTCGGAGTGTGCGTCCGCGGTTCGATAACTACCAGGATGAGTTCACAATACTGTTCTGGCTACGAAACTCCCCCAGAATTAAACCCAATCGAGAAGTTGTGGGTCAACCTCAGTCTGGCCGTTCGCGCTATGAATCCTCAGCCGAGGAACTCTGGCCACCGTACTGGAATCAGCATGGGTCTGCATCCCTGTCCGTACCTCCCAGAACCTCACTGACACTCTACCTTGCAGGCGTTTGACATGTAGTCTCATTAATATGACTAGACCATGTAGCTGCAGAAGTAGAGGGGTAGTCATAAACTTTTAATTATCTCCTAGAAAATAATCATGTTGCAACCACGAAGTGTGGTGATGGTGTTAGACCCTTTTGCGTATTCACCTATCAGTTCGACACGTTTGCCAGTGGCAGATAACTTGGCGGAGACCTTGGTTGTCGGAGTCTGCATTTTGGCTGTCGGGAAACGTTCCACCTTAATAATCACGTTGTTATTGTTCTGTAAATGTCTGCCATGCAATGGTTTCTTCATCAGAGGAAAGAGGAAGAAGTCTCCGGCTGTTGTGTGAGGGGAATACTGGGGTGAGGTAAAATTTGACAACTCAAAGAAGCAGGAACCAGTGGGCGGCGATCTGTTCAGTGTTCAGAAACGGGCAAGATGTTAAAAAATGTTTCATTTTTTCCATGATCGCTTCGAGTGTGATACGTCGATCTTCGAGCACCAGTCCCTTCAGTTCTCTTCCGATTCCCGGTTCTTCACGTGAAAATGGACTGCCACTTGTTTCTTCGTCATTCAGCCTTGTTTTACCACAACTGTAAGCGTCTGCGACTCCTGGCCATTGTGTCACACGGTGGTCCGTTGTTATGGATAGAGAGACTTCCTTTACGTTTTTCAAGTGTTGTAATGACCTTCTCCGAAGATTAGTATGTCTTTCTCTAATCGTATGCAGCAGTACTATTTTGCTAAATAATTATTTAAAACTATAAACTATAAAAACTATAAAAGAATCCCAGATGCTTGTTCAACCTATTATACTGCAGCTTGAACATTTTGACTTCTAACTGTCGAAATGAATGACGCCAAGCATCTCCATATGCTATAATACGTTTCCATGATTACATTTAAACGCCGCTGTCGGAATAAATAGGAGGTAGTATAGTTATTTTATTAAAGAGATTTTTTAAAGTAAAAACCTTCTAGTGCCTGGACCGCAATTTTCCTATTACAATTAAAGTACGATAACTAGTTTCGGGTCCGCAGCTCGTGGTCGTGCGGTAGCGTTCTCGCTTCCCACGCCCGGGTTCCCGGGTTCGATTCCCGGCGGGGTCAAGGATTTTCTCTGCCTCGTGATAACTGGGTGTTCTGTGATGTCCTTAGGTTAGTTAGGTTTAAGTAGTTCTAAGTTCTAGGGGACTGATGACCGTAGATGTTTAGTCCCATAGTGCTCAGAGCCATTTGAACCAACTAGTTTCGGATGCTTCCTGCAACCATTAGCGGTCAGCAGCCACTGGAAAGCACCATTAGCTGTAGTCATGCAGTCGCATGCATTCGTAAATACCAAGACTACGACAGTACATGGTTTAAAAACATCACCGCAACGAAGCCAAGTTGTAGACCGTAATCTCTCAGGATGATGGTAGTAATGAAGGAAAATGGCCAGCTGCATGAACAATTTTTACTCATGCAATTAGCTATTCTCCTTCATTGTTACCGTCATCCTTAGAGAGATTAAGGCCTACAACCTGGCTTGCTCATAGCGATGTTTTTAAACTACGTACTGTCAGTTTCTTGTTGTTTACGAAGTCGAGTCATTTGCATGACTACAGCTAATGAGGCATTCCAGTGCATATTCAACTTTTTTTACATTTTGAGCGATCTCAGTATGGTTGTAGAAAGCAGCCGAACCCAGTTATCGTTCTTTAGTAGTAATATGAAAATTGCCGTCTGCGCATTAAAGGATTTTTACTTTAAAAATGTAATTAACTAAATTAAGACCGTCGTTTCCTCCCTGACAATGTCAGGCTTCACTGAAACAGTTATGTTGCAAAGAACTTCAACACTACTGGATGCATTGTTATAGTGCTCAGAGCCATTTGAACCATAATGCAAAGGCAATATCATTAGCTTGAAAAGTTATGACGATTATTCTTTAAACAGTGGAGATTATCATACACACAGACTTCTTGGAAGAAAGGAAAACGATCACTGGGTTACACTATGAACTGGTACTAAACAAATTCGGCAAGAAATTGTAGGAAACACTAGCCCATTTGGCGTAGAAGGAGTGCTTTTTCCCCACGACAAGGCACCAACACGTTCATCTGGAGCTGTCATAAAATTGCAGGAGTCGACACTGTAAAGTTCTTCCCACTACCTCCGGAGGATTGTTGTGTAGGTGGTGTCTTTCCAGACATCGAGCGATTTATGCGACTGCCAGTGTGAACGAATATGACGTTTTGGTTATAACTGCATCAAATTTTTTTTCCAAAGTATAATTGGATGTACCCAGCTAATAGCGATAGTTGACTTTCTAACATATGCATTCTCATAGATGAAGAAATGAACTTTATAAGATCCTGTTCTACTTATTAACTCTTGAAGAATTATTACGTTTATGAGCAACTCTGTACCTACGACCTACAAAGGTTTTTCCCCACATCGTTTGCGGGAAACCAATCACTTCCTTTAAAAAGATTAACGTTTCCTATGTTGCTTTATCTCTTTTAGGATATATTCTGGCGTCTTAATTACTAACAACAGACTAATTCAGTTTTATGTTTTAAATAGAATATCCTTCTTTTTTGTGAGGAATAGTAGTTGTTGACCTAAAGTCGATGTCTTTGGAACTCTTCAAACAATTTCTCTCTTCGTCCCATAGATCACAAAATTCTCTCCTTCCTTCGTTTGCAGGATTATTTAGCTCGGCTTGTTGTTTAAAAACGACGAAACTATTAACTTGCTGATATTGTTAATCCTTTCGAGACCGAATATTCGCATTTTTACATGATTTACAGATTGTCTGTCGTATGGTAGAATTGTTTCCATCAGCCCTGTGCTGGAAAAAGGATGTGGTGTCTATGAAGATGATGTTCATCACGATCTTCTTCAAATACTGGAGTAGAGTATCATGACTTTCATTCGGCAAACATAACATAATCCACTTTTACAAGTACTTCAACTTGAGGAACGTTCTTATCAGTAAGTAAATTGCTCCATTTCATCATGGAGCTCCTCCATACAAGGACCCTTGCACGGGAAATGCTCCTTGGCAGGACTTTTCTTTGAAGAGTTGAGAACGAGGGGAAGGCATTTGGCAGGAGGTAGCTTTTTACATTCCCCTCGCAGCTGAATTAAGATTTCCACTTTCTTTTGGTGTTTACTGCGCCTTTTACCGGGGACGACAAATATATTTTGCAGCGTAAACGCATTAGCAACGGCCCGCGCAGGCGAGGAACGGCGCTGAGTGTCATCTCGGTAATGAGAGTCTAAGCGCCGTGAACATCGTTGCGCTTTACGATGCTGTTTATGTACCTGAGCGACGCTGTTCGCCGCAGTTGTTGTTCCCAACATGCGCATCGTTTGCCGTGTCTGTTATGACTCATTACAACCAGCAGCCATCGCTTGTTCGCGCCAATATCAAAATTTTCTTAACCTGCCTCAGAAGAATATTAATTATTACAAAATTGTTAAGGCTTTCGTGGCCACTTGTTGTCAAACTGGCTATTGGCTTCTGTCTCGAGTTCTTCGGTCGACGTTCGTCTAAAGATTTTACTGACGTTTCGCCTGCACGAGTGGCTGGCATTGTCAAAGCTTCACCCTCCATTGCTGGTGGTGAATGGAGGGTGAAGCTTTCACAATGCCAGCCATTCGTGCAGGCCAAACGTCAGTAAAATCATTAGACGATCTTCGGCCGAAGAACCCGAGACAGAAGCCAATAGGCAGTTTGTCAATATTAATTAGGCAAAAAATAACAAAAATAGCAACAGCACATGGAAGTATGAGGAAATGACACGAAAGTGAATCCGTTGTTCACACAGTAGTGTCATACAAAAATTTCACTTGCGGGCAGGTACGCTGATAGCCATATGCTTCATATGTTATTATAAATGACTGACACGATTAGGTAAATTCACTGTACCTACGTTAATTGACATATCATCGCAAAACTCAACACTCACATAGAAAATATGAGTTTTGTACTGTTGCAACCGCACTTCAGATTTCTGCCACGAGAGTGTAGCTGTGAGCAGTTAGGCAAGATGGCGACAGACACCGGGAAAGCGTGTCACGCTTGAAATGCATTCACGTCAGTCTGCCGTAACAGTGCAACGACACTTCAGAGCGAAGTTCAGTAAAGATTCAGTAACTGCCAATCCATTCGGCGACGGTATGCGCAGTTTAAAGCTCTGCAAGAGTAAATCAACGGGTCGGCCTGCAATGAGTGAAGAACCGGTTGACAGTGACGGGTGAGTTTCGCACGTAGCCCACAGAAGTCGACTAACAGAGCAATCAGGGAGCTACCGTTTGGAAGATTTTAAGGGAACGACTGTAGCTGAAGTCTTAATTCTTGCAAATGCTACAATCCCTGACTCTCGATGACAAAGTCAGATACTTTGAATTTTCGGCATAGCTGCAATAGTTTATGGAAAAGGATGGGTTTTGTGCCTCGCATTTTATAGTTTAAGGCTCCTTTTTCTTCTGCGAAAAGACCGTTACAGGGCAAGTGCAGCACATGCTGGAAAATTTGGTCCTGCCACAACTGGAGACCGACAGTGTGGACTTCATCTACGAAGAGAATGGCGCTCCAACCACTTCCATCATGATGTTCGTGAATTTCTTAAAAGGAAACTTAGAAACAGATGGATCGGTCGTGGTGCGGTTGATGATCATCATTTCGTGGTCTCCCGATCTAATCCCATGTGATTTTTTTTGTGTGTGGGATTATGTGAGAGATTCAGTGTTCACACCTCCTCTAACAACAAACTTACCAGAAATACGAGCTCCCATCAACAGTGCTTTTGAACAGACTGACAGATAATAGGAACATGCTGCGCTGAACGTGGGAAGCACTTGAGAAATGCCGGCCCTTGTGGCCGAGCGGTTCTAGGCGCTTCAATCCGGAACCGTGCTACTGCTACGGTCGCAGGTTCGAATCCTGCCTCGGGCATGGATTTGTTTGATGCCCTTAGGTTGGTTAGGTTTAAGTAGTTCTAAGTTCTAGGGGACTGATGACCTCAGATGTTAAGTCCCATAGTGCTCAGAGCCATTTGAACCAACTTGAGAAGTAATATAGCTAAACCAAACTTGTGAAATCGCTTCAATCATTTATAATAACCTTGCACAAATTTGCAAATGGTTTTGAGGTCAGAACGGCAGTTAGCGCTGTGAAGACATGCAACAGGGCTAGACAACATGGTCGAATGGCGTCGCGAACGCGTCCTCCTTCGGTGGATGGACATTGGCAGCAGCCGTCCAAATGGCTACAGGTCCATCCTTCTGTCGTTCATTGGTTATTCTAACAAAGTTCTGAGCTTCAGTTAGGCGCCCAGAAGGTCCAGAAAGTGGCGGTTGCGACAACTGGTGTTTGCTGTTGCACTCCTTACCGTGTTTCCAATCCAACTACAGCCTATCCTCGCCAGAGACACTGGAAAGGTGATACTGTGCACAGAACTACCTCCGGCCTGAATTAGACGCTCCACACACTCAAATTGAACGCGTCCTTGGAGAATCTGCGCACTCGACGTCTAGCATCACAGGAAAGGAGACAAAATGAACGCCCGTGAGGCCTCACTACACGACCCCAGTCATCTGCTGTTCAGTTTCTGTATTGTTTAACCCACTGAAGGTTGGAGTTTTATACGCTGCTGTGAGATAGAGCAGTCTGCAAGGTATGCGACTCTAGATGGCTACTGCATGCAGTTCACAGTGTTCGCTCAGACACTGGTTGAGATGGACCTGCATTCGCTGAAAGCTGCAATTCATACCATGTTTGAATTCTGTTGCCGCTGACAAGGCCAGACACTCGCCTCCGGACTCTGCCGGTTAGGGTCTTTTCACGACCATTCTCCGAACGCCCTGTTACTAGAGATCAGAAACGGAGCGAGTACGAGCCTAATGTTTCGGGTTGCATACTCCACAAATCAAGGCGCCGCTATTACGTCAGCACTAACGGGCTTTCTTCGTACCCGCCACGAGTATGGCGAGTGTGAGAACTGTGGCGCTACGGTGGTTTAGTCGTCCACTCGTTTCCTCTTACTGAAGCGTGCAAGAGTGTAAGGCTAGTCGTGGCTTATGGTTAGTACGGAAGATGATTACACGATCTTGCTACTGTAAAATTGTACTGACAAAGGAGAATGACCGATTATCGGGGTCAGATCACCTTTAAAGAAATTGTGTTTTGTGAGACTGTGGAGGGTTTAAGACGTAAATCATTTGATACAAAGCTCACAATCGTAAATGTGTTCCATTAGAAGAGGAGTGATATATGGAATAAGTTTCACAACCGAGCGAGGTGGCGCAGTGGTTAGCACACTGGGCTCGCATCCTGATTTGGGTTTTCTGTGATTTCCCTAAATCGCTTCAGGCAAATGCCGGGGTGGTTCCTTTGAAAGGGCACGGCCGATTTCCTTCCCCTTCCATCCCTAATCCGATGACCCGATGACCTCGCTGTTTGGTCTCTTCCCCCAAACAATCCAATCCAATAAGTTTCACGTTGTAGTACACGCTTCAGAGGAAAAAAGACAAATTTCATCCAGTGCCAACAAACTGGTTGTAGTCTTGTTTATTTCATCTCCACCATTAGCAAACATGTGCTGCGCCAAACGAAAACTGAACAGAACTACGTCACTGTTATATTCCTGCGCCAAAAAAGCGCGCTGTATCTGTATTCGTTTGGTCATGGCAGCCTACGTTTATGGGCTGACATCGAGTTGTGTAGCTTTTCATTGTTGTTGTTGTGGTCTTCAGTCCTGAGACTGGTTTGATGCAGCTCTCCATGCTACTCTATCCTGTGCAAGCTTCTTCATCTCCCAGTACCTACTGCAACCTACATCCTTCTGAATCTGCTTAGTGTATTGATCTCTTGGTCTACCTCTACGATTTTTACCCTCCACACTGCCCTCCAATGCTAAATTTGTGATCCCTTGATGCCTCAAAACATGTCCTACCAACCGATCTGCGAACGGCTGAAAGCAAGGGGAAACTACGGCCGTAATTTTTCCCGAGGGCATGCAGCTTTACTGTATGATTAAATGATGATGGCGTCCTCTTGGGTAAAATATTCCGGAGGTAAAATAGTCCCCCATTCGGATCTCCGGGCGGGGACTACTCAAGAGGACGTCGTTATCAGGAGAAAGAAAACTGGCGTTCTACGGATCGGAGCGTGGAATGTCAGGTCCCTTAATCGGGCAGGTAGGTTAGAAAATTTGAAAAGGGAAATGGATAGGTTACAGTTAGATATAGTGGGAATTAGTGAAGTTCGGTGGCAGGAGGAACAAGACTTCTGGTCAGGTGACTACAGGGTTATAAACACAAAGTCAAATAGGGGTAATGCA
Organism: Schistocerca nitens; assembly: GCF_023898315.1. Lineage (NCBI taxonomy): Eukaryota > Metazoa > Arthropoda > Insecta > Orthoptera > Acrididae > Schistocerca > Schistocerca nitens. Next base: position 354,564,240 of record NC_064618.1, on the reverse strand, counting down.
GGAGTAGGTTTAATAATGAATAGGAAAATAGGAACGCGGGTAAGCTACTACAAACAGCTTTTCATTCGTGTCAGTAATTTATTTTTATAATTAATCATCATTTAGAGATTGCACTTCATCCTCATGTCATGCTTTCTTCTATTGTAGTTAGAGACGGTAACGTCTCGAAATCGTGTATATGTCAACTTAAGTATTAGACATTCTCTGAAATGATATCAAATCGTGTATATGTCAACTTAAGTATTAGACATTCTCTGAAATGATATTAAAGATTAAAATAAATTTACAGCAGTCATCTAAAAGGTTTTATATCAAGAGAACAGTACTCACTACTAACCCATCAGTGGTTGTGTTGCTGTAGGAGATCTTTCTTTCGTCATTTACGCAGGAGGGACAGTTTGTGATATTTCAACTTGTACGTGCGAATGGCTATAAAACCGAAATCACGATTGTGTGAAATAAATGAATAGCAACTGACAGTTCAATGGCAGAAATTTCTTTCAAAACGGTTGCGTATGTAGTGGGAACGCCGCGAGTCCATGGTTATACTTGCGAATTCGCGTACTCTCCTTTCTAAGCGAGTCGAGTCCACTCGTACACGACAGCAGACTCAAGTGACGAGTGGGCTGCGGCGGACACGCTCGAATCGAGTCCACGATCTCACGGAGGAGGCACGGGGACTCGCTGGCGAGTTCAAAGCAAGTATACGGAGTTCGTTTCGGATCTCTAGCTGTCACCTGGGTGCGAGTTGTACACTATTGCACGCGGTCACGTTGAACAGTCCTGTTGAAACACCAACAAATGGGGTAACTTCATTTACGGAGTGGTCAAGTGTAGGTTCAAATACGGTAGCTCCTTGAACTATTCTGCCATGCCTCGCCGTCGACTCATCTTACTGCGGTGTTTCCACTGAATGTGTTGGCACACACATGCTGCTGGCGCTACCACGACTGATGTCGGCTACAGAGCGCTACACGGCCGCCTGCCACCAGTTATACGCCACGCACAACGCTCCAAAGCGACCAGCCAGCTCTTTTAACCCTTTGAGTTCCAGCATCGTAAAAAAATTAATTTAAAAAGTGTGATTCTTGAGTTTCTCCCGGCGTATTTGATAATCAAAATATCCACGGGTGTACTGCCGGTCTGCAGTGTCCAACGGGCCCAATATTTCGGCGATCATACATCTGTTCCACCGCGCGACCGTGGCGCGGGGCGCGGACGGCGGAGGGAGTGCGCCGCGGGCGGAGGATATTTAAATCGGTCGCCGCCGCGACCGAACCCAGTTCCTCCTGAGCAGCCATAGCGTACGGATCTCCGTACCGGCACGTTCACAGGAGCGCAGTCCGTCAGTTCACCTGATGATGGCGACATGTATGATCGCCGAAATATTGTGCCCGTTGGACACTGTAGACCGGCAGTACACCCGTGGATATTTTGATAATTTAAAAAGTGTTCACAAATTTGACCTTAATTATTATCTTGTTTGTGTGGCAGTTCTTCATATTTCCGTACTTGCTAAGAGAACTAAGCCGGCCGCGGTGGACGAGCGGTTCTAGGCGCTTCAGTCCGGAACCGCTCGACTGCTACGATCGCAGGTTCGAATCCTGCCTCGGGCATCGATGTGTGTGATGTCCTTAGGTTAGTTAGGTTTAAGTAGTTCTAAGTTCTAGGGGACTGATGACCTCAGATGTTAAGTCCCATAGTGCTCAGAGCCATTTGAACCAGCCATTTAAGAGAACTAAAGAGGAATTCTGCCTTATGCAAGACACCTGTTAAGTTTTATTTTCACTCAGACATGTTTCAGCACTATTTGTGACATCTTCAGTGGCTGTACTTGTTTATTTCTCTTCTTACATAAAGCTGTTGGATGTTTATCCTTGTAGCTTTAGATCTACTACGCACTCTACAGATTGTCATAGTTTTTGCCGTTGTGGTGTTTTTACTTCGTTTGTGTCGAGGTAACACCCTTATTTTTTGCGCTTTTGTCGTTACACACGCATTTTCTAAAATTTGTTCGGTAAGTACAGAGTTTTCGCCGCCATTACAACAACAACATCAACAACAACAGCAACATGTGAAAACTCTGCACTTGCCGATCAAATCTTAGAAAATGCGTATGTAACGACAAAAGCGCAAGAAATAGGGGTGTTACCTCGACACAAACGAAGTAAAAACACCACAACGGCAAAAACTATGACAAGTTGTAGATTGTGTAGTAGACCTAAAGCTACTAGCATTATCATCCAATAGCTTCCTGTAAGAAGGAAAATAAACCCAATGAAGATATCACAAAAAGTGCTGAGACTTGTCTGGGTGAAAACAAGACTACAAAGGTGTCTTGCATAAGGCGGAATTGCTTTCCACTCACTATTATCATCACAGTAAGCAACGAATACAAGAAGAAATTGGCAAAAAGTAAACAATCAATCGTTCTGAAGTTGTGGTTTCACTTTTGAACCACTGGGACATACAGATTTCAACCACCCATCATTTCATATATATGAAAGCAGTTTCACATTTTTGCTATACGCAGTCCCACATCTCGAAGCTTCCATGAACTCATAATGCCTAAAAGAAATTATAGTCCTAAATAAAAAGCAAAACTGGGCCTAAAATTTAATGAATTTGTATCAAAAGTACAGCCTGCTCCAGTGCTTTCATTTCGGAACCACTCGTATCAGCAGTATTGGTTTGACCGCTGTAATTGACTGCTGAAATGCTCTACTTTCGTAGAAGTACCCCAGTGTACCACGGGAGGCCTCTTGTCTTGCAATAGCATTGGTGGTTTCAGGCAGAGACCAAAGATATTCAAAGGATTAAGGGGGCGACGGGCCGACCGTCTGAGGAAGCAGTGTTTGCGCTGGGAACGTTAACATGGCGTACGCTGAAGACTGCAGATGAGCGGTGTTCCATCTGTGTGGATAAGTCCCGTATTAGTTTGGAAAATGATGGCAGATTTTTAATTAATCATAAACTGAAAGCTATTATCACCAAAAGAAATCCGCGAAAGGGATGAGACCATGCCTCTTTGAGGGATGGTGTATCTTTGCGTGAACGGAAAAATTCGCACTGCACGGATCAACAGACGCGACAAACATGATGCATACGGATGACCTGTCCACACGCCGCAGCGATACGTCACAATTTCGTACTGACAAACAACGTTCATCATATGGACAAATTGGGGGGGGGGGGGTGCTATTTGAGAGCCGTGCTGCTGACAGCACACGTCCCCACCATTAACATTATCGCATGTCGGCTTAGGAGCTGTGTTTCTGTGCGGCGTATTCGCAGCCAGTATTGGCTTAGCTTCAGCATGTAAGTATGGTACATTCGGCTCGAATGTATAAAGTTGTGACTGGAACTCTGTTTTTATACTGACTCATGTTTTTTGCACTTTGGTTCTGTGTCATAATACTGGACTTGAAGAAAGTACTTTTTTATGAGTCTAAAATAATCGTACAGTGAAATGAAAGGACTTAGAAAAAGTGGTAGTTTTACATATAAAAGAAAAGTTGCCTTCCTCTTTTCGTACTGTAGCTGTCGCGTCTTTCGACCACATAGCTCCGCACTCGGCGAGTCACGCTGCAAAGCATGCTCGTAAGTACTAAATTTATAGTTTTGTATATAGATACACGCAAAACACCGGAGTATGTCGAGTCAGTAACTGGAACAGACGATGTAAGTGTGCTTGTTGTCTTAGAGGGTAATCGCCAAGCAGGACTACCGGATACGTACATAACGATACAAGAGTAGTGTTATGTGCACTTAATATCGCTTGTGACGATAGCCCAGTTGAACATGCTGCTTAAAGAATGATATGAATATTTTATAGTAGACACCAGATAGAATGACAATTCATCTGAAATGCAAAATCTATGCAAGTCGGTTGGTTGTAGCAAACTGAGAATCGACTTAGTTCCCTACATCTCTTTCGTTTCGGTGTCGGATTCTTTGACATACAAGGAAAAGAAATGTTTTCGTGAGAACAGATACACTATTTATTTGCTGAATAGAATACAACAACCTAAAGACAACTGCAGTCAGGATTTTTCGCTAAAATTGAAAATAGTCAAAATACTCGACAACGTCCTCGGTAACGACAGAGGCGGGACAGGATAACAAAGAAAATTATGTTTATATAACGCAAAGATTTAGTACTAAAGAAATCTTGATTTGAAACTGGTGTCCATCTGTCTGGTCGTTACAGGCCACATGAAAATTGTTATTGCAGTCTATACGGCATCGTTACTGTTGTGGCATCAGTAATACATTTAAGAGGCCATCATGCAGTAATGTTATTTTTATTGTTGAGCCACAGTAGTAATGATGCCATATACGCTGCAGTAACAAGTGATAACAAGGCGGACTATAGCTGGCAGCAAATAAAGGTTTGTTAGGAGCTCATTGTGTTACATAAAACTTATTTTTTTAAAAAAATATTTAGTAGCTGTGATGTACCGCCTGCAGCAAATTTATAATTTGACGATAGACTGAGGGTCATTGACGCCAAAGTCGGTAGCATTGTTATACGGCGTGAACCCGAGCTACACCCACAAACTTCGGATGTTGACCTGAGATATTTTCTGAGTATCTTGGTATAATGGGCCCATGGTCGGTGGCTCGTTAACAGTACTTTCACGTCGTTTGATTTTCTATTCCCAACAACAGTGCAGATGTGGGCAGTATGCTTTGTATATCTTATTTGGGAACAAACGTGTTCCATTCACTCGCGTTACTCGCTGTACCGTCGTTTAATGTCTGTAGCTCCAGAACGGTGCGTTTCCGATCTATGGTAATCTCGAAAATTTTGATAGATTCGATGTTCTTACCTTGCACTGGTTTTGTTATCGCGTTTTTGGCTTGGTTCAAATGGCTCTGAGCACTATGGGATTTAACATCTGAGGTCATCAGTCCCCAGAACTTAGAACTACTTATACCTAACTAACATAAGGACATCACACACATCCATGCCCGAGGCAGGATTCGAACCTGCGACCGTAGCGGTCGCGCAGATCCAGATTGAAGCGCCTAGAACCGATCGGCCATACGGGCCGGCTATCGCGTTTTTATCCACCGTTTATACTCACTGCTGAGGGCAGTGTGTCCTTACTCATTCGGTACGTCATGATGAAAAACGTTAAAAGTGCATTATGGGTGGCAAAGGAACATGTTAAACAGGGTAGTAGAGACCTGTAGTAAAACTTAATGGAAGCTGCGACGTAAAATTTTTGTATAATCCGTAAAACGCAATGAAACTTTTACACGCGTGGCATGCAAATTTTTAATTTAGTGGGGATATATATGTGGCGACGTGCAACAACAATCCACAGTACGACATCCGAAACTGGCGTATAAGAGCCCGAAACCAGTCGTGTGTTAAATAAAGAGAACCTTACACACGCGGTATTTTCAACCCCTGGCCTGAAATACTCTTGACACTGTGGACCTCGGCATACTGGATTCCCTGACGATTTCCGAAATGGAATTTCCCATGCGTATAGCTCTAAACACCATTCCGCGTTCAAGTCTGGTAATTCCCATCATGTGACCGTAATCAGGTAGGAAACCTTTGCACAGGAATCACCCCTGTACAAATAACAGCTCCGCAAGTGCACTGCCCTTTTATACCTTGTATACGCGACGCTACCGCCATCTGTACATGCGCATATCATTATCCCGTAACTTCCTCACCTCAGCGTAGGTTGACTCTGTCAGTCAGATAGATTAAAGGTAACAGAAAATAAAGGCTTGTTTATTGGCAGCTCATTGAGTTATATAAAAATATTTACTAGCTGTGAAGCACATTACGCACAAAATATACGAGAACGTCACATGATACGGCTACAGACATAAAGGGCCCGTGGTCGATGGCTCGTTACACAGTAGTTTAATTTCGATTGATTTCCTATTTCCATTTACCTTTATATCTGTATCTGTCTGTGTGTCTTGTTTGGAAACAAACCTTTTGATTTGCGGCACCCTCTGTACTGCCGTTTAATGGCTGTCGCTCCAGAATGCTGCGTTTCCGAGCTATGGTTATCTGGAAAATTTTGATCGATTCGGCGTCCCTACACGGTTCTGTATTATCAAGTTCGTTTTTTCCACCCTTCATGCTCGTATGTTAAAGGTAGTGTGTCATTACTCACCTGATAGTCACGATTTGGACATTTGAAAATCGGGAACCAGCGGTGTGCTCCGACAGGAAGAAGTCAAAGTGTGATACTAATGTCGAAACAATATCAGAAGAACTGAACGATCACCTACTACGTTAAGGCCGGGAATAGGTGTGTGTCCTTTCTTTGTTCTGAGCAGCGCCGCAGCCTCCAGTGGCAGCCGCTGGCTGGCGTCGGCCGAGCTCCGCTTATCGGCGGGTGTGGGCCGCGCTGAGTCACGGAGAGGCCTTTCATTAATACGAACCACTGGCGCCCCCGACCCCCGGCCGTTACGACCCCCGGCCGGGCCATAACCCGCACCCTCGCGCACTAAGACGCCCCCCAGCCGACAGCCCGCAGACTCAGCTTGCAGCCGCGCATTGATTCGGCGCCTTTTCTGCTGGTGCAGACTCGCTGTACGTTTGCGAGAGTCCTTACCGCGTTCCCGCTTTCTAAGCGGCGTGAACTCCACATATATCTAGCCGCAACCACCGTACCGTACTTAATGGGTACTTCTGCTACACTGTTAGCCCTAAAATTTCAATACCAAGAACGCCAAATGAGTAGCATTTCAGCGAAACTGCACGAAGTAAGTACGAGTGGCCTTCAATAAGCAATTCAACAAATTTTTTCCTCGGCCCATTTCGGTTTAAAAAATGCCGAATTTGTTGTGGGGCATCCTGGAATATTCCCGCTTCAGCCACTATAGTTTCATGAAGTTTCGACAGTTGAGGCACTATAAGTAGTGTTCAAAATGGTGTCCGTAATGGAGCTGCATTCCAAGCAGAGAGATGTCATTGAGTTTCTTTTGGCGAAAACCAGAGCATCCCCAGATATTCAGCACGGTGAGTCGTTGGGCGAGGCGTTTGTCATCATAGCACTAAGGTCACGCGTGCCTGTCCGGTCTCCAACGTGCGTGCCGCTCTCAGCTGGAACGTGGGGACACTCTCATTCGATGTGATCGACTGATCACAACTGGGCATCTTTGCTCGAATCGCTGACACACTCGTCCATCAGTTAGGGTATTCAGAGGTGTGTGGCCGGTGGATTCCTCACCACATAACAGAAGACCGTAAAGAGCAACGAAGGACCATCTGTACGGAATTGCTTGGCTTGCTGATCGTAACCATTTTTCTGCCCAACATCGTCGCAGCCGGTGAAATATGGATTCATCACTTCAGACCGGAAACAAACGGCAATCCATGGAGAGGCGCCACACCATCTTGTTCTGGGGCTCTCAAGGGTTTATTCTGTTTGATATCCTCCGTCATAGTCCAACGATCAGCTCTGAACTGTACTGTACTACTCTCAGGAGAGTGCTTACAAAACTCATCCACCATACAGCCTGGATCTCGTACCTTCGGAGCAGTACGTGGATGATAGAGAGCTTATTGATACATCAAGATGTTGACTCCGACGTCAACCTGTAGAGTGATACCATGTGGGCATAAAGGCGCTTCCAATAAGGTGGCGTAAGGCCGTCGCATGGAACGGAGATATAGTTGAAAAAGTGGTTTCGTAGCCAAAACAGGGGGAATAATATAGTGTATTGGAATCCTGAATAACACCAACATTCTTTCAGAAAAAAAATGTGTTGCATTACTTATTGAACGTCCCACGTAGGTGTAACGCCGTAACACTGTGCATATAAGAAAAGATTAAAAAGTAAGTTTCTCAATCAAAAATTGAAGGTTTATTGTATGGAGATCGTGCGAAGCCTCGTGTGAGAAAGAGAAACGTCTAGTGGCATATCGAGACAGCGGTTTATAGGTTGGTTGATTTGGGGGAGGGGAGCAAACAGCGAGGTCATCGGTCCCAGCGGATTGGATGGAGAAGGAAGTCGGCCGTGCCCTTTCAAAGGAACCATCCCGGCATTTGCCTGAAGCGGAAAACCTATATCAGGATGGCCGGACGCGGGTTTGAATGGTCGTCCTCCCGAATGCGAGTCCAGTGTGCTAACCAGTGCGTCAGCTCGGCGTAGTTTATAGTACCGTGATATTGCTGCCAGCTTTGCTCTGCATTTTACGACTCTCGTGCGACTATAGAATCGATGGGTTCAGCAGAGCCATGTTGTACGTCAAGTAGGACGTCAGAGGCCCCACGCGACCAGCACCTGAGAGGACACTGTTCGCTCGGCCGTGTTGGATGCACAGCCACGCCACGTAGCCTGGGTCAGGACATCGGGTTGTTTGCAGCAAGACAGATATCCGCACGCACGGTGCGACGACGTGTGCAACATCCAATGACTGACAGTACGCCGATCGTTGTTGCAGCTTCTCTTGGCGTGACAGCAGAGGTAGGCGCGCCGACACTGATGCGCCCAGCGACACTGTGCTCAGGAGCGGCAGCACGTCGTGTTGTCAGACGAGCCACAGTTCCGTGTATGGCATCGAATTTCGGTTCTGCATGTGGTATCACAAAGGATTTTCCCGTTTGTGGAGACACGAAGGAGAAGGAACGTTGCTGTAAAATCGTCATAGAGGACCAACGTGTCGTGTCGTTGGGTACACAACGCTCTCACCCCTGGTGCGCATAAGTGGAAATCTGCTCGGCGGACATATCTGACTTGTTAAGGACGGAGGTTGTGCCCTGTCTTCGAAGTACTCGTAACGTTATTTTTCAACTAGATAATGCAAGGCCGCGTGTTGCCTGTGGTTTCAACTGTTGCGCTGGCGTTTCACAGTCTGTGGATCCCTCACCTACTGAAAACATCTGCTCATGAGTTGCCGAGAGACTGGCACGCCAGGACTAGCCAGGTGCTGTGGTTGATGGACTCTGGCGTGGAGCTGAAATAGAATGGTACGCCAAGAAAATTCATTATAATTTTTGGTTTCATCATTTATAAACTCTACTGTCATTCCTAATTCGTTAATTCTGTTGCTAAATTTCGTCTTTTTGGTGAAATGATGGTCTTTGGTAAACATAAACGATCGCTGTTGAGTGAGCAGAATGGGTGCGGGACCAATGCGCCAGTGATGCTGCAATAGATTAACTTGACACGAGTAGTCGGTTGATAGAAGAAGACGCTGTTGTAGAACAGCCTTACATGTACAGCTACGTAACTGTTCTACATTCCACCTTCAAGTGCTTGGCAGAGGGTTTATAGAACCACTTTCAGACTATTTCTTCACTCTGGAGTAGCACGCGAGAAAAGTTAATATCTAAATGTTTCCGTGGGAACTCATTTGTCTTATTTTATTACAATTTTCATGTCTCCCTTTATAGAAATGAGTCAACAAAACATTTTCGCAATAGGCGGAGAAGATTGGTGATTGATATTTCGTGAAAATATCCGCCGCGTCGAAAAACGCAATTGTTTTAATTATTACCACCCCACACGCATATCATATCTGTGACATGAAACGACGTTTGGGGTTTATCGATGTCCTCCGTCAATTCTATCTGCTAAGGATTCCATCTTGACCAGTAGTACGTCAGCAGAGGATGGAAAACGTGTTTAATAGACTTGTTGCGTCTTCTATGTGTTCTGACATCAAAACGCAGTCTTTGGTTCACATTACCCGCAACATTTTCTATGTGATGATTTCAGTTTAAGTTGTTCGTAATTGTAATTCCTAGATATTTGATTGAATCGACAACCTATAAGTTTGTGTGATTTATCGCGTAATTAAAATTTAATGATTTATTTTTTTACTCATTTGGAGAACATCACAGTTTTTATTGTTTAGGGTCAATAGCCGATTTTCGCACTATGCGGATGTCTTGTCTAAATCATTTTCAGGTAGCTTTTAATATTTTAATGATTTTACTAGATGGTAAACGACAGCATCTGCAAACAGCCTAAGAAGGTTGCTCAAATTGTCTCGCAAATGGTTTATATAACCGAGGAAGAGCAGAGTGCTTTTAAGCTTCTGTTTCACTTGATGTCTTCCCGTCAGCCGGCCGCTGGTGGCCGAGCGGTTCTGGCGCTACAGTCTGGAACCGCGCGACCGCTACGGTCGTAGGTTCGAATCCTGCCTCGGGCATGGGTGTGTGTGATGTCCTTAGGTTAGTTAGGTTCAAGTAGTTCTAAGTTCTAGGGGACTTATGACCTCAGCAGTTGAGTCCCATAGTGCTCAGAGCCATTTGAACCATTTTTCTTCCCGTCGGTTACTACGAACTGTGTGCCTTCTGACAGCAGACAACGAAGCCAGTGGCACAACTGAGACGATAGGCCAATGTGCGCGCAATTTGATCAGAAACCACTTGTGAGGAACAGTGTCAGAAGTCTTCTGGATATCTAGAAGCATGGACTCAACTTGAAATCCCCTGTCGATAGCTCTCATTATTTCGTCATGTTTTCATAAGAATGATATTTTTGGGATCATTGGTGGTTGTGCGTCAGTAGATAGTTTTCTTAGACTTATTTCATCATTTTGGATCACAGTATTTGTTCTAGAATTAAAAATTTATGTCAGGGATACGGATCTGTCTTTCTGTTACCTTTTTAGTATACTAGTGTGGCCTGTGCAACTTTTTAGTTTTGGGTACGGATTTGTCATCTAGCAAGCGGTTGTGTATGATAGCTAAAAATGGAGCTATTTTCTTGGGAGGCGTGCTGCTTCGCTATTGTCGGTCCGGAGCTGTAGAGTATGGAGAAAAATTTGATAAATTTTCGTTTTGTCCATCTCAGTTGCATGAATGTGCATGTTATTGTTGCAGTGGTTACCAGTTTCGGGCAGACTCGCCCATTCTCAAAGAACGTACCTTGTGTTTAACGGCAACTAGTTACACAACGTGGCACCAGAAGGCACGAACTACTTGCTACAAGAAAGTCAAACTGTGAGCAACAAACATACTCATTGATATGACAGCCTATGTGTCTGCGGAGGGTCTGTACAGAGGAGTTTTTTAAGTTTCATTGTGTCGTTCAAATGACACATGGGCTATCACGTCAGTGAGCGTGTATATTGCTCACAGTTTGACTTCCTTGTACTAAGAAGTTCGTGCCTTCTGGTACCATGTTGTACAACTAGCTACGGTTAATAACAAAGTGTGTAGTTTGAGAATAGGTGAGTCAGCCCGAAACCGGTAACAACTGCAACAATAAATTCATATTCATGCAACGGAGATGGGCAAAATAAAAATGCATCAAATTTTCATCAGAGGCTCCTGAGTTTGGTTGAACGTTCCTTTCGTCCGTCCTCGAGACTTGCGTGACATCGCGCGAAGCCACACTCGGCGGCTGCGACCGGAATCTGCGTCCTCTTGGCAATGTGCGGCGCGCCATACCAAAGACGCGACGCCCTGCTTTGCTGATTTAATCTACTGTACCACACTATCCATTCAGAATCCGCGAGACAGGGTTTAGCTTCACTAATACTGTACCACGCGGCTCCCAAATGGCTCGAAATTTCCTCTGGGCTCTTAATTCATCGAAATAATCCTCGCTCATTATAATGCAAACCTCACAGACAAAAACAGGTAAATGCCTGCGCGGTAACCGACACCCGCGCTCGAGAACACACTTTCGAACACGCTTTCGACGTTCCGTATCGGGAGCGTAACTCCTCTGATAACGCAGTCGAGAACTCCGAAATGATAACCACTGTAAAACACAAATCCATCGCAGAGGCTTCACGAGTTGCCACCTCAGCTCCACGAGGTCTGACGGCCGAATGTCGCGATTTCGCGAGCTGCCCACCACGTCACGACATTGTTTAAAATATAGATCTTTCAGCAAATCATAAAACCAAAGCAAAAAGTGGGCGTTGTCACATTGGCTATTCCCCTGTTGCTGGCCACAGCGTTCCAACAAGGTGCGGCCTCCTAACAGCATATTGAGAACCCTTTCTGCAACGGCCGTCACGGAGAAGCCTATCTAGTCTCTCCAAGGGACCCACGTTTACCAGGATTAGGGAAAATCCAGCCCATTTTCTACAGGCTGAACCCTTGACCCCTTTCCCCAGCCGCCGGAAACGGCCGGGGCGATTGCAGTAATGATCACGGGCCCAGCCGCACAGCTAAGTCGCTACTCGGCAGGCATGCAGCTTGATCGGGAACTGCTTGTGGTGCTAAGACTGTGTTCAGAGTGGCACCGATAACGATCGGCACAAGCGGTCACCAGAGGCTGACTGATAACACCTGCCGACAGCTTGACCACACTGCGTCCGTTTCCTTTCGTCAGTTTTGGCGGGATCACAGAGGTTAGGGTAGATTGTAATCTATTTATTCTATCAAGGGGGTTAGAATTTATTTTTAACGTCCTTGGGCGAGATGAATGTCACGACGCCTCTGTACTTTTGAGCTGCATAGCTATATCTGTGCCGGTCGTTGTCACCGAGCGGTTCTAGGCGCTTCAGTCCGGAACCGCGCTGCTGCTACGGTCGCAGGTTCAAATCCTGCCTCGGGCATGGATGTGCGTGATATCCTTAGGTTTAAGTAGTTCTAAGTCTAGGGGACTGATGACCTCAGATCTTAAGTCCCATAATTCTCAGAGCCCTATATCTGTCTCGGAAACAACGTAGTGCGTTCCTTACACTCGTCCCACAGGTATTGGAATAACGAAACGTGTTTTACTAGTGAAATGAAGAGAAACTTACTTACTCGATATGATTCCTAGTGACATTGAAAAACAACATTACAACTGCTCAACTATAAATAATTTCTGCTAAACAGACACACGGTATGTCAGTTAACCTTCAGTGACTGCCGCTCAGCATATATGTAAAAGGCAAACATAAATTTTAGAAGAACATACACTGAACACCTACAGGACATCAAAGGGGAAAGACATACACTACATTTGTAAACTCCGTCGTATACAGTAACAGGAACACCATGGCCCTACTGACATACAGAAACTGTAAGCAATAGCAATAATTCGTAGTTAATCCCCAACTATTACAAACCAAAAAAAGATCCACAACAGTAAGATACGTCACCAATTCTTTCTTGAACAAATTATTTTATGAGGTTATAATTTACGCCTAAAATGTTATATAATACATGCGGAAGTGTCGTGAGTGTGTGTGTATTAGTATGTTTTGCTCTTTAACACTGAAGCGGCTGGGCGGATTAATGAAATTTTGAATGGAGGTAGCTTATACCCTGACTTAAAACATACGCTGCCTTATATAAAGCTATCTTTCAAAGGGGTAGGGATGGGGATGAAAAAGAAGTGTTGCCCACGACGCTCTAATATCCACACTTTATTCACCCAGCATTTGAGAGTGAGAGCACTTTGTGACCCGGAACACACTTTACACATAAATCAAACCTTTACGAAAATTTTCCCTCTGACAACCCCCATAAAATGATGAAAGAAAAAAGTTTATCGCTTTCTACATTTTCTACATCTACATCTACGTGATTACTCTGCTATTCACATAAAGTGCCTGTCAGAGGGTTCAATGTTGACGCAGTAAAACTGCCGCATGAAGCGTGACGTTTTAATTTATTACCTCTTTACTGCTAAATCTATTTGTGACAAATTTTTCGGACAGTTTTCACGTATACGACTGAATGTACTAGCAAAATTATGTCATTGTGCGAATCATACTTCAGGTGATGTGACGTTACAAACATTAAGAGGCGTGAAAAACTGCTGTGTCATGTATGACTTTTAAGTTTATTACTCCTGTACTGCTAACTCTAGTCGCAAGGTCTTTCGGATGCAGTAGGCACATATGCCACTTAACGTACCTGTAAAATTATAACGTTGTACGACACGTAATCCAGGGGACACAACGTCATAAACATTGAGCTACGTGAAAATGAAACTGCTGGACGAAATTCGCTAACTGTAAGGTACAGGTGAAATCAATGTTAAATGCGTGTGAAATACAGGGTGGTCCGGGCAAAATATCTCACGAAATAAGCATCAAACGAAAAAACTACGAAGAACGAAACTCGTCTAGCTTGAAGGGGGAAACCAGATGGCGCTGCCATAGCTCGAACAGATATCAACTGCGTTCTTTTAAATAGGAACCCCCATTTTTTATTACATATTCGTGTAGTACGTAAAGAAATATGAATGTTTTAGTTGGACCACTTTTTTCGCTTTGTGATAGATGGCGCTGTAATAGTCACAAACGTAGAAGTTCGTGGTATCACGTAACATTCCGCCATTGCGGACGGTATTTGCTTAGTGATACATTACCCGTGTTAAAATGGACCTTTTACCAATTGCGGAAAAGGTCGATATCGTGTTGATGTATGGCTATTGTGATCAAAATGCCCAACGGGCGTGTGCTATGTATGCTGCTTGGTATCCTGGACGATATCATCCAAGTGTCCAGACCGTTCCCCGGATAGTTAAACAGGGGTAGGGATGGGGATGGGGAAACGTCAACCACGACCTGCAACAAATGCTGATGCCCAGGTATGTGTTTTAGCTGCTGTCGCGGCTAATCCGCACATCAGTAGCAGACAAATTGCGCGAGAATCGGGAATCTCAAAAACGTCGGTGTTGAGAATGCTACATCAACATGGATTGCACCCGTACCATATTTCTATGCACCAGGAATTGCATGGCAACGACTTTGAATGTCGTGTACAGTTCTGCCACTGGGCACAAGCGAAATTACGGGATGATGACAGATTTTTTGCACGCGTTCTATTTAGCGACGAATCGTCATTCACCAACAGCGATAACGTAAACCGGCACAATATGCACTATTGGACAACCGAAAATCCACGATGGCTGCGACAAGTGGAACATCCGCGACCTTGGCGCGTTATGGTGCAGCATTATGGGAGGAAGGATAATTGGCCCCCATTTTATCGATGGCAATCTAAATGGTGCAATGTATGCCTGCGTAATGTTCTACCGATGTTACTACAAAATGTCTCACTGCATGACAGAATGGCGATGTACTTCTAACATGATGGATGTCCGGTATAGCTCGCGTGCGGTTGAAGTGGTATTGAATAGCATATTTCATGACAGGTGGATTGGCCGTCGAAGCACCATAGCATGGCCCGCACGTTCTCCGGATCTGACGTCCCCGGATTTCTTTCTGTGGGGAAAGTTGAAGGCTATTTGCTATCGTGATCCACCGACAACGCCTGACAACATGCGTCAGCGCATTGTCAATGCATGTGCGAACATGACGGAAGGCGAACTACTCCCTGTTGAGAGGAATGTCGTTACATGTATTGCCAAATGCATTGAGGTTGACGGATATCATTTTGAGGATTTATTGCATTAATGTGGTATTTACAGATAATCACGCAGTAACAGCACGCGTTCTCAGAAATGATAAGTTCACAAAGTTACATGTATCACATTGGAACAACCGAAATAAAATGTTCAAACGTACCTACGTTCTGTATTTTAATTTAAAAAACCTACCTGTTACCAACTATTCGTCTAAAATTGTGAGCCATGTGTTTGTTACTATTACAGCGCCATCCATCACAAGGCGAAAAAAGTGGTCCAACTAAAACATTCATATTTCTATACGTAATACAACGAATGTGTAATAAAAATGGGGGTTCCTATTTAAAAAAAAACGCAGTTGATATCAGTTTGACCTATGGCAGCGCCATCTAGCGGGCCAACCATAGCGCCATCTGGTTTCCCCCTTCAAGCTAGACAAGTTTCGTTCTTTGTAGTTTTTTCGTTTGACGCTTATTTCGTGAGATATTTGGCCCGGTTACAATCAATGGACGAGCCTGTATGTTAAACACATGTGAAATGTATTTAACATATGCGTACGTAGCCAAATCCACAGGTCAAAAGCTGGTTCTAAAACCCTGGAACGATTTAAACCAAAGTTCGTCCACATATTAGTTAACATCTGGACAGAAATAGCTTCGGGGTAAGAACCATCAGCTTTCTATTGGGGTAGGAGTGATAATGTAGAGAGAGAAAGGCGAGCAGCAGATGGATACAGATCGGGGGAGGAGATAGAGAGAGAGAGAGAGGGTGGGAGAAGAAAATGGAAAGACAAAGGAAAGAGTAGGAGTTGGACAGAGAGAGCGGGAGGAGGAGATGAGCGAACAGGAAATTAGAATAAACACACACACAGGGGATTTTGTATAAATATCTGTTAAACCGTTGGTGACACCGCGGGTCACAGCTAGTGTCCGATCAAAATTTGGCTAGTTGTGATTTGCAATGAACCTGCGATTTCAGTTGTAAGATTCTCAGCAATTTCCTGATTATGATATTTTTCATCCAAAGTCTTGCTTTCTTGGCCTAATCAATTTCTCTCAGCCCATATTTCGTGTGACAACGTCGGTCGTTTCGATCGAAGAAAAAAAAAAAAAAGAGTGATTTGAATTTCACCGATTGTCGTTCGAAGTATGTACGTTCGGGTGATGAGATCGGCCGTTTGCAGTCGCGCATCTGGTGGCGCGCTGATTGGAAAGATCGGCCGAAGTCGGTCGTCGGCGGAATCCACCGATATCGGCGACATAGGTGCTCGACGGTGACACTGCTGGGAGAGCTGGACGGCAGAGCGAGCCGAAGCCGGCAGCGTGGCGCGTGGTGGGGCGCTCCGGCGGCGGGCTGAATGGCGGGCGCGGACAAAGCGAGGCGCAGCGCAGCGGGCGCGCCGCCTCGCGGGCCGTTTGAGGCGCGCTCGCCTCGCAGCGGCCGACGCAAGCCGGCGGAAACACCGGCGCGCCGCTGAATGCAGCAGCTGAAAGCCGCAGCCTGCGCAAACAGCTATTTAGCCCCGTCCCGTCCCACCGCCTGTCCCGACTTGTTTTAATACTTTCCTCGCCGGTGCTTGTTTGCTGCCACGCACTTTTACCGTAATTGTGAGCTGTTCTTCCGGTTGAGGAGTAATAAGCTAAAAGGGTTCTCTTTTACTGTCGAAAATTAGCCTATTGTGCGACGTTTCAGGCAACGGCGTCGAAGCCGCGCACAAACGCCCGTTTCGGGAGTGAGACCTCAGCTCGGCGGCGCAAGACGCCGGAGATAATGGCTCGCGCCCTGCCGCCGAGAGGAGACCCCTTTATTTACAACTGTATTGTCCGACCGAAAAAGAGATAAAAGGAGAGCGCCTGTTTGTACTGCGGGGAGCTGACGTCTGCCCGCCCAAGTTGGTTTGCCTTGCGGATTTTCTCGAGCGGATATTCCGGAGTCTGTCGGCTGGAACATTTTACCGTTACATTGATTTACAACTACTTGGAAAAAAAGGAAGGGAGAATTAAAAATAGAGTACGGTACAACCGCGAAATTCTGAACGCTCACTCTGAATCACGCGCCGCTGTTTATGGAAAGAGAATAGATTATTAGGCGTAACACCTGTCGATGATAAAGCACTCTGCGTTTCTTTTGCGGGAGTG
Source organism: Schistocerca nitens (assembly GCF_023898315.1). Classification (NCBI taxonomy): domain Eukaryota; kingdom Metazoa; phylum Arthropoda; class Insecta; order Orthoptera; family Acrididae; genus Schistocerca; species Schistocerca nitens. Next base: position 354,546,844 of record NC_064618.1, on the reverse strand, counting down.
CTTGTACAGTTCTACAGTCTTCTAAATTTGTTGATGCAGCGCCATATTACTACGTCAGTCACTTAAATGCTTTGTCCAAGGCGCCAGGAAGCATGCCTTCATGGCAGTTATTTTCCCGGGCTGCATTTTTAACAAGGCTTAATGCTCTCAGGATAGAAATAATCCAGCCTTAACGTCGTCAAAGGTACATATATAAGAGAGAGGCTTTCATGTACAGAAAGTACAGAGAAAATTTTCGCAAATATATCTTAACATCGTCAGCGACATGTTTCCTTTCTTTGTTATTACCCATTTCCACTTTTTTCCCTCCTATCTTTACGGCAAAACTTCCATCTTTGCACGTTTGTCGTACCCAGCGATCTCGATAGAATCTGTTTCGCATATTGTGTCCCCCTATGATTTTTTCCATTTACTACTCCCCTTTTGTCCATATTACCAAGACATCTCTAATCCGTTGGCCTTCCGGCAAAGCTCTTCTCCTCTCTAATGATTTGTATAGCCTCTTATCCCCCTCCCAATTCTTTATAGTGCATACCTCTTTCGTACTTAATCTCTTCAGTTTATTATCAGTATCCTTCTGTACCAGTAGCTAGGTATAGGTTCTGATTTCATTTTCTGTGATGAGCTTCTTCCAGATCCACACTCACAGAAACTTCTTCCTCCACTGTATTTCAATATGTGACACAAAAAAACCTTCCTTTTTGCGTAAATTGTTATCTACTGTGGATGACTTTCTTGCTTCGACTACCTTCTGCAACAGAAGATGAACCACAATAGAGGGAAACACCTGTTCGACCATGCGACGTATTTCACCATCGTACCAACCGCGCATAGTCTCCAAGTACAAGGGACTCGAATTTATTTCGCTTTGCAGGCTTCAGTTGTCTCTGACTACAGCTAGACGAAAGAGAAATTGTTCCTGTGTGAGAGTAGTGTTGAGAATCATGAGGCTCGCAGTTGTCCGAGAGAAAGCTTGTTCTTGTGTAGGAACAATGTGGAGAATCAGCACGCTCGTCCCTTCTTGACCTTGCGTCCTAAAATGTTCTATCGGAGTCCTCCAGTTATCGGTGGATCTTCTGTGTTCAGAGTGTACTAAAAATCCTGTTACACAAATCTAGAAAGCGTAGATAGGACCTAGTCTGCTACAGTTTAACATCCGGAAGAAGCCTGCTAACGTTTTAAAATCTCACACTAATACAAATGCTTCTTGGGGCAGCTGCAGAAACTGCTCTATACGCCGAGCAGCAAATTTCTAGCAAAATTTGTATCTGCATCTAAATTCATGTTATGCAAACTCCTGTGAGCTGCATGGCAGAGGTTCAAAAATGGTTCAAATGGCTCTGAGCACTATGGGACTCAACTTCTGAGGTCATTAGTCCCCTAGAACTTAGAACTAGTTAAACCTAACTAACCTAAGGACATCACAAACATCCATGCCCGAGGCAGGATTCGAACCTGCGACCGTAGCGGTCTTGCGGTTCCAGACTGCAGCGCCTTTAACCGCACGGCCACTTCGACACCATGGCAGAGGGTACTTCCCATTGTAGCAGATGTTACTTTCTTCTCATTACGTTAGCGTATGAACCGTGGAAACAATGACCGCTTGCATGTAAGCGCTGTAATTAGTCTCGACCCCGCAGTCTCTACGTGACTGATTGGCCTACGTAGTGGGCTGTAGTGTCTTCCTATATTACTAACTGAATACTACATCTGGAAGCTTTGTAAGTGGGCTTTCGCAGCTTAGTTGACGCCTGTCTGTCAGTCCGTGTTCCTTAACTTTTCCGTGACGTTCTCGTATCGGTCAGATATATCTGTGACCATTCGTGCTGCCCTTCATTGTGCACGTTCAGCATCCCACGTTAGTCCCATTTGGTAGGTGTCCTATGGATTTGAGCAATATTCCAAGATAAATCACACGAATTTTTTGTAAGCAGGCTCCTTTCAGCATGATGGCATTTTCCTTGTATCCTAATAATGAACTGATGTCTGCCACCCGCTTCACCTGCACCTGAACATGTCCCTATAAAGTGTTACAGTAAAATATTTCTATGAGTTGACTCTGTGACTCATCCACGTTGCTACGGTCGCAGGTTCGAATCCTGCCTCGTGCATGGATGATGTCCTTCGGTTAGTTAGGTTTAAGTAGTTCTAAGTTCTAGGGGACTGATGACCTCAGATGTTAAGTCCCATAGTGCTCAGAGCCATTTGAACAATTTTTTTTAGCTGTACCTTCTCTATCTCTTCTATTTAACCTAATGTGGTAAGGCTCACAAACTGACGAGCAACACTCAAGGATTGGTGGAACAATTGTTCTGTAAGCCACTTCTTTCGTGGTTGAATTAAATTACCAAGAGAGTCTTGCAGTGAATCTCTGAATGGGATCCGTCGTTCCTGCAATTTGTTTTATGTCGCTACGGATGGTTAGCTGTAAGTATTTCCAGTGAATTACCGCCAATAGTGTGTTTGTCGAGAACGTGCGCGACGTTTGTTTCAGTTACTCCCGTTGGTGAGTTACTGGAGCGTTGTCTAGCGCTCATACTTGTACCCGTCGTTTTCAGCCGGCCGCGGTGGCCGTGCGGTTCTAGGCGCTTCAGTCCGGAACCGCGGGACTGCTGCGGTCGCAGGTTCGAATCCTGCCTCGGGCATGGATGTGTGTGATGTCCTTAGGTTAGTTAGGTTTAAGTAGTTCTAAGTTCTAGGGGACTGATGACCTAAGATGTTAAGTCCCATAGTGCTCAGAGCCATTTGAACCGTCGTTTTCCCATCCTCAATGCTTCTGGGAAGGGAGTGGGGCTTTTATTCCAAATACCGATTCCTTGTTTTTGTCCATTGCGATCTGAAATACGACGAAAAAGAATGAAGTCAGGCGCTTTCTCCTTTTTGCACATTGTCATTTTAAGCTGCTTATTTTCTCTGTAAGCAACGGTAAAGTGCATAGCGGAATGTACTTCCTGCTAATATTAGTGATTTTCTGTCCTGTTCTGTTCGGGTATTGAACAACGGAGAAATGACATTTATGTTTCGATTCGGCTCCTAATCTCGTCTTATTCTGAATTACCCTTAGGGAAGCGCATAATGCTGGTAGCAGAACTGTTGGGTCGTCAAGGAGGGTGTGTAACCCTAGTCAGTCCTTGGAATTCAGACATGACGCAACCGATCTTACATCTAGAAAGGTAAACAAGACGTCGTAATTGTTTTTAAGAGCGACAACCGATGCCATTCTGGCCTCCATGAAGAACAGCCAACGCCCTGAATCGATCCAGGAATAGGAGAAAGCGGTGTGTTTGGAGAGAACAACGCGATAGCATTTCAGTACAAAAGAGAACCTGACGGTAGCGTCGAATGTGGGTGCCAGACTATCGTGTCACATAAACATTTTCGTACAGCGAGATACACAAAGGAAACTTGAGATAAAAGCGTTTAACACTCTGTCGGCGACGAGATCATTAGAGATGGTGCACGAGCTCGGATAGAGCAGAGACGGGGCAGGAAATCGTGTGTGCGCTTCTCAATGCAGCCACATCCCATCATTCGCCTTAATCGATTTAGGGAAACCGCAAAGAGGCTAAATGTGTATGTTCGGACAGAGATTTGATTCCTACTCCTCCCAAAGGCGAGGCCAGGGTCCGCTGTTTCAGTCTGTGAGGGCGCGTGGAAAGTCGAGCTAGGATAGCTCAGCTGGAAAGTGCATTCCTGGCGAAAGGTAAGCTTCCGGGGTGAGTACCGGTCCGGTATACAGATTTATAACGTGTCAGAAAGTTTGAAAACAGCACTCCGTGGCGGAGAGCAAGATTCACTCTGACGTGAGAGCAAACCCTTAGGCTGTGGTCCCGCGGAAGACAAGGTTACTGGTATGATTCTCAGTCCGGCGTGGAGTTTTAATTTGCCGAAAAAATTCAAAATAGTGCACACTCTGCTACAGAGTGTTTATTCTGAAAAATATTATTCGAAACAAACTTTCCTTAGTTACAAAAACGTGTCACATTGACAAGAGAAAAATGGTTCAAATGGCTCTGAGCACTATGGGACTTAACTTCTAAGGTCATCAGTCCCCTAGAACTTAGAAGTACTTAAACCTAACTAACCTAAGGACATCACACACATCCATGCCCGAGGCAGGATTCGAACCTGCGACCGTAGCGGTCGCGCGGTTCCAGACTGTACATTGACAAGAGCCTATGGGCCGGCGACCACTAAGTAATAACCGACACGATATAGATAGAGACCTGCGCGGATGCCGATGTATCCACAGTAAGAGCTTCTTTGCGGATGAATGTCTACGCCGATGTGGATATGCGCTGTTTGCGAAACCCCGCAGTGTTAATTACCTTGTGATTAAAAGTTAAAAGTATTAGTATTATTGTCTATTGCGTTTTATACAACCGATAATTTAATTTCTGCTTCCCTTCACTAGTTTTACCCATTTGGGACTGAGTGGTGCTGTACTGGCTTCAGGGCAGTGTGTCCCGGGGAGGGTAGAAGCTTTGTTGATATCTGCCAGGGATAAAGATGACAGAATGGTAGTCTTCCCTGTTTCCGCCCTTCCTGTTTCCTCCTTATCGAGATCTGGCTTACGTCAGAGTCATTACTCTTTCGTTTACAGTGACTTATCCGGTTACTGAAAGCTACCACACCATTACGTAAACACTCTTATAGAATGCTCCGTCTATTGCAATCTTAGCTTCCTTGGTCTGACTCGTTTCAGTATCACATACAACACAGTAATGTTAGGTAAAAAATCAGTGTCTCTATCGACGTTCATCTTAAATATATGTACAAAATCTCAAGGCACTTAGTACATTGAGAAGTGTAGCAACCCAACGTGATTAAAGTTTGGTGAATAATTACCAAATTGTGACAAATGTTGCTAGTTTCAATTGCATAATGAACATCTTAAAATTTGAAAAGAAAAGAATATTTAAAATTGAAAATTCTAAAAATTATATGTAATTAATCACGAGATTGAAAAGACAGTATATTTTGAATTTTGTTGACTTTTAACGTATTATTTTTAGAATTTTAAATTTTGACAGCGTATGCAATATACGTAAATAGATACTTATTAATGTTTCATTTCCATGTATGTATCTGAAGATGATTATTGAAGTGTTTGAAACTGTATTCATTTGTGACGATTTGCAACTGAGGCTGTTAAAATAAATATATTTAACATATATGCAATAAGTGACGATAACTTGTAATATGACTTCAACTGAGTTCCTGAAAACATATATAATATTACGGACTGTAATGTATTAAAATAAGGTCACGATAGACCTCTGGAATGTACGCTGATGAGCCAAAGCATTATGACTACTTCCCACCGCCTGGTGGCGTTGCGGGAGTGTGACACGGTAACAAAAGAATAAGTGGAGCAGACACGGACGGGGGATCACCCTAGCGAAGATACGGGCTGCAAATGGGGAAATCTATTGTGACAAGCGACTTTGACAAACGCCTGTGAACAAGTATCTCGGAAACGGCGAAGCTGGTCGACTGTTCACTTACTACTGGCTGCGGAAAGAGGTAGGAGGACAGTGAAACTACAACTAGGCGCTAAATAGCTGGACGTCCAGGAATCTTCGCATAACGTGCTGTTCAGAGGATTGTCTGTTCTTTAAAGTAGGATGGATGGTGATCTGTGATATATTTGCCGAAAGAGCATAATGCTGGTGCACAAAGTGTTTCGGAGTACACCGTCCATCGTACATTGTTGAGCATTGAACTCCGCCGCAGAACAGCCGTATGTGTTCACATGCTGAGTCAACGACATCAGCTACGATTGCAGTGGGCACGGGACCATCAGGATTCAACCGGCGATCAGTGGAAACGTGTCGGCTCTTTGGGTGAATCACACTAGGCCGATGGTCGTCTCCAGAAACGTCGTCGTCGAGGTGAACGGCGGCTCGCAACGTGCAGCGTGCCATGGACGCATTCTGTTGGGAGCCATGTAATGCAATGGGAGACGTTCTCCTAAGCTTGAATGGCACCCGTGGTAGTGATCGAAGACACGCCGACAGCTGCGAACCTTCTTCCCCGATGGCGATATCATCAAATGGTTCAAATGGCTCTGAGCACTATGGGAGCTAACATCTGAGGTCATTAGTCCCCTAGAACTTAGCACTACTTAAACCTAAGTAACCTAAGGACATCACACACATCCATGCCCGAGGCAGGGTTCGAACCTGCGACCGTAGCGGTTGCGCGGTTCCAGACTGAAGCCACAACGGCCGGCTGCGAAAACATCTTTCAGCGTAAAATCGTTCGTGTCTTGGCGTCAGAACCGTGCAATAGTGGTTTGAGAAGCAATATAGTGAACTCACGGTGATGTTTCGGCGACCAAATTCGCCTGATGTACATCCTATGAAACCCATCTCGGTCGCTGTAGTCCGGAACCGCGCGACTGCTACGGTCGCAGGTTCGAATCCTGCCTCGGGCATGGATGTGTGTGATGTCCTTAGGTTAGTTAGGTTTAAGTAGTTCTAAGTTCTAGGGGACTGATGACCTCAGATGTTAAGTCCCATAGTGCTCAGAGCCATTTGAACCATTTTAGAACCATCTCGGTCGCTATCGGTCGATTTCACCACGTACGCTAATCAGCGACCCTGTAGTTAAACGAATTACATGACCTATGCGTAGACATCTAAAGCCACATAACTCCACAAACGTCCCAACAAACTGTCGGATCCCTGATATGTAGAATCAATGATCTATTTCGTTCCAAAGGCGGCCAAGCAAGATATTAAGCGGGTGGTCATAATGTTTTGGCTCATCAGTGTAAATTACATGGTCCGACATCAACAGACGAAAATGTAGGCGGGGGTAATCCTATGTCAGAGATCTGGCGTACCGGACGGGTTGAAATGATATACGAAATTTTAATATCTGTGGGTGCAGATGAAAGATTTTTATCTGTGCAGACCTCGTCATATCTCAGCTTCCTTAGTGGTAGCTAGAGTCGGCAGATTATCATTTGTTAATGCGCGAAAGTACACTGAAAATACCTAAAATTATACCAGATCTCTTCGTATATGAGCCAGAGATAGTACTAAAATTATGCGGTTTCTCTTCCAATGCGTGCCGGAAACCGCACTAAAATTACGCCATTGCACTTCAGATGCATGCTGGCTTGCAAATAAAACGGACGAAAACATGTTTTGCTGCGCTCTTTCTGCGCTTACAAGAAACCAGTGTTGAGTGCTGAAATGGTCAGTTGCACTACGATCACGTCAGAGAAGGGACGCAGCTACCTGTCTTCGACTGTGCCTGCTCTGATATGACGTTATCCCCCTGCACTATGAGTGGCTACATTGCTCACAGCACCAGGCCAGTATTTTTTCTAGGCTGCGTGCAAGCACAGAGTATGAGGGATTTTTGAGGAGCAGTTGATATAATGGTGCTGTGACCCAATGGTTGAGTTTGATTCCCACTGCTAGCATTATATTTTTTTTCATTTTATTTTATCCCTCACAATGTTAAACTATTAATTACAGAATTTAAATGCATTTCAACAATTCAATTTATATATGTATACACTCAATTTAGTTACGATTACTACCCTTGTAAGTCAAAAGGCTATACGTGACGGTAAAGAAAGCGAGTATATGAAAGTGTTTTCTGTAGATTATCTGCTAAAGAGGCCATTTTCGTGTAATCTCTGAAGGAGAATGTGAGATTTAAGGAGTTAGGAAGATCTACTCCAAATATAAATCTAAGAACGGAGCGGTATGGGTTGACACTCACCAGTTAGGCTCAAACTATGTCAATAAGAGCAGGTAGCTGCCTCTTTCATGTACGTGGAATATTTTGCGTGAGTGGGCCATAGGTAAATGTAAAATGCCCTCTAAAGATTTACGATATAGATTATGAGAGATTCTTGAGCAGCAGATCCTCTGTTGATGTGGTAGGCCAGTGATCAAGTGTGTTAACTGGTAGTTCATCGGCTTGGGATCGATTTCAAATGCTAGTTTTTCTTTTTTTTTTAATGTATTTTGTTCCTCCCACTTTCAAACGATTAATAACAAAATTTAAAGATATTTAAACTGTTTAATTTATGTACATGCAATTTATATATTCAGTTTAGTTATGATTACTATCCTTGTATGGTTCTAGGCGCTTCAGTCTGGAACCACGCGACCGCTTCGGTCCCAGGTTCGAATCCTGCCGCGGGCATGGATGTGTGTGATGTCCTTAGGTTAGTTAGGTTTAAGTAGTTCTAAGTTCTAGGCGACTGATGACCTCAGAAGTTAAGTCCCATAGTGCGCAGAGCCATTTGAACCATTTGAACTATGAAACTTCCTGGCAGATTAAAACTGTGTGTCGGACCGAGGCTCGAACTCGGGACCGGTCCCGAGTTAAGAGTCTCGGTCCGGCACACAGTTTTAATCTGCCAGAAAGTTTCATATCAGCGCACACTCCGCTGCAGGGTGAAAATCTCATTTGAACTATCCATGTAAGTCAAAAGGCTATAGGCCACACCACATTGCATCACATTGGTAAAATTTCGTGTTAGCTGCCACCAGTTATCGTGGTTATAGTTGGAACCGTAACGTCATACTGCAGTGAGTGAACGTAGGTAATTTCCGTTGAGGTGAGAGCCATTTCGGAAACCGGTGTTATCCGGAAACACTGCTTCGTTAAGGTAAACCAATAGGGATTTCGCGCAGCAGATGAGTTTCCGACAATACGAGGCAGAAGTGTTTTGTGAGCGAGGCGGGACCCGGAGCGGCGATTTCGCGCGGGAGAGGAAAACAACGCCAGCTGGTTCTCGTTAAAAGTACCCGGGCGGGAGCGGAGGAAATGGGGAGGACGGCGCCGTGGAAACGACGTAATCGCGGGCCGGGTGGCGCGGAGGCAGCGCCAGCGCCAGCGGGCGAGTAGCAGTTAGGCCCGGCGCCGCGCATTAGGGGCGGCCCATTAGCGTGATGAGCGGGGGCGGCGCGGGCGGTGTGGGTGGCGGCGGCGGCGGCGGCCGCACTCGGGCCTGATTATTACGCCCCCGCGGCCGGCGCCTCGGACCCGCCGGCCCGCCGCTGCCCGCGCGCGCTTCGCGTCTCGCGCCTGGGCCCCTCCCCCCCTAAAATACTCCTCCTTTTCTACTTACGGTCCCGGCGAAAGCCTCCTAAGTCTTCATTCACCGTCTACGGCGCAGCTTTTTCGTAATATCTCGTCGCGCATTGTGCACATTTGCGACTCCGCGCTTCTCGGAAAGCTCGCTGGGGTGGCGCGTCTACAGATCGAGACGTGTTGTCTCCTCCCCTCCCGGGCACTGCGCGAGTAATAATACGCTACACATCCTGCTGTCCTCATTTTTTTGAGCAACTGCTGTCGTATTCCAGCCCCTACACCCTCAGTAGGAACTCCGGTACAATAATGCCGCGCAGGTGTTCTTCTCCCGCTTCAGAATGCTACTCTTTTACCATCGTAGTTTTAAATATCGACGGAAATGGAAACTGTTATGACGGCTGCCAAACCGATACGACAGCATTTCCGTGCCTTTGGGATACGTTGATTAAAATTTCTTTGTTTCTTTTTAGTCATCACTCTTCAGACTGGTTTGATGCGGCCCACCACGAATTCCTCTCCTCTGCCAACCTCTTCATCTCAGAGTAGCACTTGCAACTACCGTCCTCAATTATTTGTTAGACGTATCTCCGCCTTGCACAGTTTTTACACTCTACAGGCCCCTCTAGTACCTGATGTCTTAACATATGTTCTGTCATCCTGTCCCTTCTTCTTGTCAGTGTTTTCCACGTATTCCTTTCCTCGCCGAGTCTGCGGAGAACCTCCTCATTCCTTATCTTATCAGTTTCCACCTAATTTTCAACATTTTTCTATAGCATCTAACAACCCTATCACAACAAAGGTCAAAAATTAATTATGACTGTAGTGTTGCTCACGCTGCTAAATATTGCATTTTCGGGCAACAACAACGTTATATTATGTGGCAGGTGTCATTAGAGCACAGTTAATAAAGTCATTTCTTGAAATAATGGGGAAACTAGGCACTCATGTTTTCGTGTTTCCCACGCTGGTCTCGTTGTGAAGTCATGGCTCAATCGTCGAAAATCTAGGTAGTGATGATTCCAAGCTCGGATGCAAAGAAGCCTAGGTGTTATTCTGCGACATTCATAAGTTTTATAGATGCGTTTCATAAACCATTCTTGAAGATTAAACTTTTGCAAGTTAGGACAATTGCGATGTAAAAAAGTAATCAGCACTCCGAATTTAAGTTACACTTCTTTTTTATTACTTTTGTTGCAGTATCGTTCCAAAACATCACTTCACAATATAAAACATACTTGAAAATATCTTCCTCACTGTTAAAGTTCACATTTCATGACGACCAAAGCTTGACTCTCTAATAACCGCTTACGCGCCCAAAAATCAGAGTGCACATGATCATAGTGACAAAAGAAAGAATACACATAAGAATAATATCATTGCAATATATACATATCGATGTATCGAAGTACCTCTACATTAATAAATTCAAATCTGAATGTTGACACAGAAATGCGTTAACTATTTTACAGAAACAGAGTAGAACATTGCTGGTATCGAGAGGTTGAGGTGAGGTGCTGTAATGGTTACGTAATTCAAGTACCATTACAAGCACCATACCTCAAATGCTTCGATTCTCTTCTGTTTCAGTTTTCCAACTGTCCATGTTACACTACGATACAATGCTTTGCTCCAAACGTGCGTTCTTAGGAATATCTTCCTCAACTTAAGGCTTATGTATCGCAACACGTCATATCCGAAGGACGTGCATGTGCAGTTTGACGCCATCTTTCGGAATTTGAGAAAGGTTGGATCATTGGCATGACGAACTTGGGAACATCATACTTGGCAGTATCGCACTTACTGGAGAACGAGTGGTAACGAGGTCTGTATACACAATTAAGTTTGTACGAAACCCTCAGAGCGCGAGTCCTGTAAGGACTCGTCCGGTTTTTAATAGAAAAAATTTCACATCTTTTTTTCCCTTTTTTTCTACTAGCAATAATCATCGCATTTTAGATTTTCACTTTTGTGTTAACTTTGGATGACATCTTCCATGGAGCAAGTATCAGTTTGACTGCGACGTGTGTACCGGGTGATCAAAAAGTCAGTATAAATTTGTAAACTGAATAAATCACAGAATAATGTAGATAGAGAGATACAAATTGACACACATGCTTGGAATGACATGGGGTTTTATTAGAACCAAAAAAATACAAACGTTCAAAAAATGTCCGACAGATGGCGCTTCATCTGATCAGAATAGCAATAATTAACATAACTAAGTAAGGCAAAGCAAAGCTGATGTTCTTTACAGGAAATGCTCAATATGTCCACCGTCATTCCTCAACAATAGCTGTAGTCGAGGAATAATGTTGTGAACAGCACTGTAAAACATGTCCGGAGTTATGGTGAGGCATTGGCGTCGGATGTTGTCTTTCGGCATCCCTAGAGATGTCGGTCGATCACGATACACTTGTGACTTCAGGTAACCCCAAAGCCAATAACCGCACGGACTGAGGTCTGGGGACCTGGGAGGCCAAGCATGACGAAAGTGGCGGCTGAGCACACGATCATCACCAAACGACGCGCGCAAGAGATCTTTCACGCTTCTAGCAATATGGCGTGCTTTTTTTTTTTGTTCTAATAAAACCCCATGTGATTCCAAGCATGTGTGTCAATTTTTGCCTCTCTATCTACATTATTCCGTGGTTTATTAAGTTTTCAAATTTATACTGACTTTTTGATCACCCGGTATATTTAGTGTCGTGGTAGAATACACAAGTATGCAGAGTAAACCTGGAAATGAAAGTAATGGATAAATAAAATTCGATGTCAAGGCGTAATGTCCAGGCAGCGTTAGGAAGACGGGCAGAGAGCTCGGTTTGAGTCCGGCAGCTGGGCGCCACCTACGGTACTGGTTTCATTTTGACGGGGACCCAGGTACACAAGGGGAGCGCGGCAGCGTAGGGAAGGCGGACAGACGGCCGCGGCGGGAGGGGCCGCGTTTGTCGGCAGCCACGTGCGCCGGCCGCGTCGTCGCCTCGTAGCGGAGAGGCCGGAAACGACCGCAGCACACCACACCGCGCCCCGCTCACAGCTCCGCGGGACACACGGCAGGCACCGCAAGGCCGTCGGCTGTTACCCTGCACACCTCACAATGCCAAACGACGGAAAATCGTTAAGTAGCCAATAATAAATATTAGTCCACGGAGCTTTCTGGAATGGCAACTTTGTTACACTTCCACAAATTTCGGCCGTCGTTGGACCCTACTGGCGCAGGCAAAACGAGACGAATGGCTGGCAACATACCCCTTGTTCTCCCATGCTCGCCTGTCCCACTCTGGTAATCGGAGGGAGAATTATCCGAAAGCCGTGTCCGCGATCTACTGGACAAACTGTGCACGCGAAGGTTCAAATTCAAATGGCTATAAGCGCTGTGCGACTTAACATCTGAGGTCATCAGTCCCGCCGGCCGGCGTGGGCGTGCGGTTCTAGGCGCTACAGTCTGGAACCGGGCGACCGCTACGGTCGCAGGTTCGAATCCTGCCTCGGGCATGGATGTGTGTGATGTCCTTAGGTTGTTGTTGTTGTTGTTGTTGTTGTTGTGGTCTTCAGTCCTGAGACTGGTTTGATGCAGCTCTCCATGCTACCCTATCCTGTGCAAGCTTCTTCATCTCCCAGTACCTACTGCAACCTACATCCTTCTGAATTTGCTTAGTGTATTCATCTCTTGGTCTCCCTCTACGATTTCTACCCTCCACGCTGCCCTCCAATGCTAAATTTATGATCCCTTGATGCCTCAGAGCATGTCCTACTAACCGGTCGCTTCTTTTTGTCAAGTTGTGCCACAAACTCCTCTTCTCCCCAATTCTGTTCAGTACCTCCTCTTTAGTTACGTGATCTACCCATCTACTCTTCAGCATTCTTCTGTAGCACCACATTTCGAAAGCTTCTATTCTCTTCTTGTCTGAACTATTTATCGTCCACGTTTCACTTCCATACGTGGCTACACTCCATACAAATACTTTCAGAAACGACTTCCTGACACTTAAATCTATACTCGATGTTAACAAATTTCTCTTCTTCAGAAACGCTTTCCTTGCCACTGCCAGTCTACATTTTATATCTTCTCTACTTCGACCATCATCAGTTATTTTGCTCCCCAAATAGCAAAACTCCTTTACTACTTTAAGTGTCTCATTTCCTAATCTAATTCCCTCAGCATCACCCGACTTAATTCCACTGCATTCCATTATCCTCGTTTTGCCTTTGTTGATGTTCATCTTATATCCTCCTTTCCTTAGGTTAGTTAGGTTTAAGTAGTTCTAAGTCTAGGCGACTGATGACCTCAGAAGTTAAGTCGCATAGTGCAGAGAGTCATTTGAACCATTTTTTCATCAGTCCCCTACACTTAGAACTATTTAAACCTAACTAACCTCAGGATATCACACACATCCATGCCCGAGGCAGCAGTCGAACCTGCGACCGTAGCAGCAGCGCGGTTCCGGACTGAAGCGCCTACAACCGCTCGGTCACAGCGGTCGACTGCACGCGAAGGAGCAGGTACAGTGTGCAGGTACCAGATTATTCCTTTCCATTCAGCAGCAGTAATAATACCCATAAGTTGTAGTATTACAGTTATACTTCGCCGATCATGCAATGGGTCTTTCACTTAGTAAACGTCGCTTTTAGCGAAGTGGATAAGACACCTCATTCGTGTTTCAAACACTTGGGTTAAAATCCTCACCCGACTGCTCTGGTCTCGTTCACCTGCGGTACTGCTCCGTCTGTATTGGCCGCAAAGTGGACGTGGGACGGTCAACTCCAACGATCCGTCCATATTTTCAAAACGGATTATGTATATGCTCAGCCTTACAATTAAAAGGATATCGTGAAATAGATGACAAGTACACAAACGAGTGCTAGTATGGCAGCTGTAGTGTGATCTGGCGCAGTCCAGTTAGCGACTGTTGCACAAGTCGCAGGTTTACTCTGCTCCTGGCGAAAGCAAACACGATTCCAGGAGACTCTCACGTGCCACTACCAGCGGAAGAATGCTGCTATCGGAGAACAAAAATGCGAATATGTTCCTGTTTGTTTAAAAGGCTGACTGAAAAGTGGGATGCCAGCTGCCTTATTCTACATTCCCGAGCACCTTTAAAAATTTTCCCAAAATATTTTGCATGAGAACATATTCCTGCCGTTTTTCAACGTGCAACTTGCCTCAAACTCCCACAAGCTCCCCTTAATGTAACTCACTCGCATCCACTAGTCCATCCCTGAAAGTAGCTCATACACAAACACGCCCACTTACCCTTTCTCATTCACTCATTCAGCCAAATTCTTCGTCATTATCCTTATCTCTCTGTTGTCCACTATGCCACGACCACAACTCCTTCGTCTTGTCCTGCTACCACAGTCTCCTCTGCCCCTCTTGCTCTCTCTTTTACTGCTAATATCTATAACACTTCCACTGTTTACTATCTTCCCGTGTTTATTGTATTTCCATCTGTTTGCCACTACTACTGTCTTCCTCTCACCATAAAAAAACGTTCGCTAGCCAAAATTTTTGGGAAATTTTTAAAGGTGCTGAGGAAGGTAGAATCAGGCAGCTGGTACTCCAATTTTCATTCACAGTCTTTTTTCATTGAGTGTTAAAACAGAAACGTACTCCCATTTTTTCTGCTTCGATAGGAACATTTTTCCTCTGGTTCCCTTCTTTTCCCTGTTGCAGCAGGCATGTAAGTCACATGAGAGAAATTATATTGGTCAGCAAAATTTAGGCATTTTACTTATGTGAATTTATGTGAATTTGAAATAACGCAAAACTAATTTTAAACCTCAAACTAGATTTTATGTACAGAACGTTTTGCATGTACTTCAGTACTACAACACAGGCTTCCTAGATGATAACGGTGACACTTTACATCATATTTGTCCGTGCTACATCACATTACAAACTACGTTTTCGCATCACGCCGGATTTTACATGCGTAATTTACGTGTACAAGTAGGGTAACTTTGAACCTCTGTATTCTCTGGATACAGATATGAAGAAAATGTGTTGTTTGTTCGAGATCGAGATCTTAGGAATACAACGTAGAGATTACAGCCATTTTCTGTGCATAGCTGTCTCGGAATTCGCGGTTCGGTGTCGGTACCTAAAAAACAAGTTTTTGGGGTGTGTCTCGATAACGGATAAAAAATATTGAAAACGGGGAGATGGCTCCTCTGTATAACTGAGAACATACCGTTGAAATCTGAACAATTTGCTACGGTTATTTATTATTTAGATTTCGATTCCCACCGGATTTTACGTATAAAAGTAGGGTAATTTAGAACCTCTGTACCTTGAAAACTGATAAAGATATCAAGAAAATTTTCAAGATTGTTCGAGACCGGTATCTTAGGAATACAACTTAAAATTTGAGCGATTTACTGCGTATAGCCGTCGTGCGTTTTGGTGAGGGCGAAAATATAGTAAAAAAAAACACCTTTTTGTGGGGTTTTCCGAGGAATCGCCCATGAAGTAATGCTGTCTCGTAGGTCCCATAAGGTCCACCGTATACTACAACAAATGCAAAAAGAACGAATCGATTTGCTTCATTTGCCTAAGCAGGGGGAAGTATAATATTCATACTTTGATCGTATACTGTAGGATAGTGACACTAAGACGATCCTTCTGTTTGGTATACAAATAGTCCCTAGCCCAAGGACTATCCAGTGCACTTGACTCTACCTTTTTATCAACAATAGAAGTAGAAGTAAGAGCACCGGAAAAACTTCTTTAAATGCGCGACGTTTTGGAACATATTAGGTACGCATGCTGTCGCATGCAAACCGATGTATAGGAAAACGTTCTTGTAGGTGCCTGATATTTGGTGTTTCTTCTGCACGTGTCCGAAGTTTCGAACATCCGACAGATGGCAGAGCCGTAGTGAATCATCCAAAGGGCATCTACTGA
Source organism: Schistocerca nitens (assembly GCF_023898315.1). Classification (NCBI taxonomy): domain Eukaryota; kingdom Metazoa; phylum Arthropoda; class Insecta; order Orthoptera; family Acrididae; genus Schistocerca; species Schistocerca nitens. The sequence goes on along the minus strand of NC_064618.1, from coordinate 354,530,874 downwards.
GGCACTAGTTACAAACAACATGCCGTAATATGAATTCTTGATTATGGAAAAAGAAACTATGATGAACATCCACAAACGTTCGTGAGCAGTTTCTGATAGTGACGCAGTTCATAGTTGGGCGATAATTGAAAGGAATTAGAGCATCAGAAAGTGTAAAAACTGTGGTCCGTGATCTGCTACGTTCGGAACGTTCCATCGCACCCACTGTTCCCGACATGGTGAATCATCCAGATGCCATTATTCGCACAGGCCAGTGCATCACTCCGCTGTACAGCATTCGGTGAACAATGGAATAGCGCGTGCAATGACTAAACATCATGGTTATTGAAATATGTACTCAAGATGAATTCTACAAATGCTCACAACAGACCACAAGATTCAAGGAAAAGCCACCTCATCTCAACTATTGTCGCAGTTTGAGACCAGTCTATGTCTTTCAGTCACGGACCGTTGTAGCTGAGGAAACCTGGGCGCATCACTTTGACACCGAAAACAGAATGGCACTCAGTGGAGTGGCACCACCTGCAATCACCAAAACAGACAAGACTCAAGGCAACTCCCTCTTCAGGCAAAGTGATGAAGACAGTCTTTTGGGACGGTGATGGTTTGCTTCTCGTCGATGTTTTCCCAAAACGGTCAACCATTAATTCAGAAGCTTATATAAAGACTGAGAATAAACACAAAAACCGTTTCCGACATGTTCGGCTTGATAGGAATCCGAAAGAAATCTTGCTCCAACGCGACAACGCATTCCTACACACGAGTCCCAGAAGCGAGAATGGACGTCTCTGCCTTATAGCGTAGACCTGGCATCCTGCACACCCACCTGTTTGGACCACTTGGACTTTTTGTACAAGGGACGCACTTGAAGATGATGAGGGCGTGATTCATATAGTGAAAACAAGTCTACGAGTACGGGATACGAGCTTTCACCAACAGCGAATAGATGCTCCTACTCAAGGCTGATGTAAGGCTATAGAACGTGATGGTAGGAAAACAGTGCATGTAAAAGATGTTTTCACCAAATTGTAACTCTTAAGAATAAATATGTACTGAGGAAAAAATTGGGCCATTCTTTTGTTTTGTTTTTCATTTTTGTGTCAATATTTGCAGAACGTCAGAACGAAGTGTTTGCACACAACAAAGCATTGTAAATTGACCACAGATCCCACTTTTACCCAATAAACGTTTTAATTTCCGGAATACTCCGCAGAGGCACTTCTTATTTTCTGGTAATTTAAGAAGGTTTCTGCGGTCGTAAAAGAAGTTGAAGAACCTTATGGCGCGGAACTGACTCCCCGAAAGGGAATTAATGGGCTGTGGTACATCGAATAGTTAATGCGCCATTTACCTTCTATTACGTGCCGCGATTCCTTCTTCCACATTTATGCTGTAATTAAGTTAGCGTCAGAGAATCTTTTTGGATGTAAATTTTCGCTGTGACAGCTATCGTAGCGTCATGGTGCTCATGCAGTTACAGCAAGGAAGCTGATTCTATTACTGACGCCATCGAATAACACAACTGTCTTTCAGAATGAGCCGAAGAATTGAAACTCTCTCGCCTGCTTGTAGGATTTATGGCTGAGCGCCCTGCAAAATGATCACAAAGAAAAAAGGTTCATTACTTAATACACAGAAGGCTGTACAACACCCAATTTTACTTTATCTGTAGATTTCTTTTGTGATTTTCATGCTTTGTTATGCGCTGTAATTTTCATAATGTACGACCGCTGTAAATTTCGGAACATTTAATTCCAGTGCAAGCTCAAATTTGGTCACTGCGTAAGTGAACTCAGAGCAACGAAGGCTGGACAGTATTTTGTAATGCTGTTTTATCCGAATCAGTAAAATAGTTGTAGAAACAGAAAAGAAATATCATTGGGTTACTTAGATAGTAACTACCCACTCCTGAGAAATATGTCTCCCACCCTCCTCCGTGCGACACTCGACAGTTACTTCCGAGTAGTCTTGATCCACAGAGCTAAGGCAACTTCCTTCAATAGATAGGCTACCTCTTACTCCTCCATAGTTCTGTGCTGTGCATTTCTAAGAATCCGCCAAACTACATGCCTTGCCCATTCACGCTTCTCGAAGAAACTTTGTTTTATGCGGCTGCGAGTTTATTTGTTTGTCACAGAGTTGAAACTCTCTCGCCTCTTTCTAGGATTTATGGTTGAGCGCCCCACAAGATGATCATAAAAAAGTTCATTACTTAACAGTTTTCAAGCTAAAAGTATTTATATTCGCTTTGGAGGATTACAAATACAGCCGGCTCCACCTCAGTCTTAACACAAATTGCATGCGCGGGGAAAAAGTATTTGGACTCCGTGACACTTGAGACTAATGACTTACTCCGCTCAGAATAAGAAATTGCAGGAAGACGAAAACCACGGAGTCGGCAGTAATGTGGGGGAAAGAAAACAGGCGCGTGACAAAACGTTTCCGTTACTCCGAGTCCGCTGAGGGTTACGAACTGCGGCACGAACTGCATACTGGGAAGAAAACATGTAAAATGTTTCAGGCGGCAACGAAACGGTAGTTGGAGTCTGGTGGAACACTCGTTGCTCAGTCGCAACATAGCTCTATACACTCGAAAATTTCTTGGTTAATCTAGGTGAGTTTTATTTTCTTCTCCGCCCACAGAAAAAGAGTCATTGCTTGGACTTAACCGGCTGCAGCATTTGCGATAGTAGCGGCAACTGCAAATGTTTGTTACAAAGGCGTTCTCTTTCTTTCTTTTTGTATACTGTTGGCTGGAGCTACGTATTGACCTACAGGAGAAGTCTTTCCCCGTGCGGTATGCAAATTACTTTGTTACTGCGGGGAACTCAGAAGAATATCTGGAAGAGACGAGGCGGGGAACGGGGAAACGGCTCCTCGCTCCCTTCTCCCCGGCAGCCGATCTTCTGCGTTAATGGTTGTCCGAAAAATATTGCGTTACCATTATTGGCATTATTAGGCTTTTATCCTCTCCCAGCCTATTTTATTTTTTATGTACTGCGCCAGTATTATGGAGGAAAATTCCGATGAAACGCGTGTGCAGACTTCATATCGCAGTTATAGACAACAATAGCATGAGAAAACCCTACCGTTGGTGATCTGTTAACTGGATAAAACGAAACGTGTATCGTGAAGGAAAACGCATTTCACAAGTTGCACGCTGTACCAGTATTAATTATTTATGCAGCGGCTAATGATGCCGGTTACAGACAAACGGAGAATTTGACCAGTATTATTCTGGAAGAATCAGTGAACTGAAGAGGTGAAACGATTTAATAATTTTACGTCGCTCGAACCTCAACAAGACAGTCACAGTAACATTGTAATTGCATTGATGAAAATGTAATTTAATTTTATTGATATTTTGCAGCTTTTGCGTTTTTAAATTCATATTTCCAGTGTACAGATGAAAATGTTTTTAGACCGGCAAGTACCATTTTGCTATAGCGCACAGTGTAATGTGGCTGCCCCATTCCTTCCGCGCACATTCTTCTCAACAACCGACAGAAGAATGACCTGACGCACAATCATGTGTAACACTACAAAGCGATTTAATAGTTGTTCTGTGCTGCCTTGTTCGAGATACTCAGAAACAGTCTGAAGAGCATGTAAGGGTATTGCTGAGGAACAATTGTTATGAAAAGAGTAGGATACGTTGCGTCGTTTCCGACTTATTTTGAATTAAAATTAACCAATCAGGTCGTCGCGCGCGCGATTTCAAGCAGCCTGCCAGAGAAAGTGTCACCACGCTCTTTCTTCGTGTGGTGCTCACCTAGCTTAAATTTATCATTTCTGAAAGAGGCACATTTTAACTGGTAACGAGCATTTGAACAAGTGGTAACACGTGGACACATAGGTGTCTGTGTATTACCGCATTTCAGCTTGAACTTGCGCGCGCAACGACATGATTGGCTAACTTCAATGATAAATAACTCGGAAATGGCGCTTTGTGTCGAAATTTTTTTCGTAACGATCATTTCTCAGCACAGCATCCCCTGAAACATCGTTACAAGCTTTTCGGGCTGTTTCTGGCCACCTATTGTTGTCCAACTGAGTGAGAGCACCATCCCTGCCGTCTAGGACGGACGCCGGTAAAGTGTACTCTCGGTACAAGCGGTTTTTCCGTTGCTTACTACTGTTCGTAACGGTTCGCTTAATGAGTGAAAAAAATATTTTTCTTAGTTGCATAACTGGGACTAAAAAACAATCTGTTCATTAATGTTAACTCTAATAATACACACTGAAGGGCCAAAGAAACTTTTACACCTGCCTAATATCGCTTAGGGCCGCTTACAGCACGCAGAAATGCCGCAACACGTCATGGCACGGACTCGACTAATGCCTGCAATAGTACTGGAATGAATTGACACCGTGAATCCTGCAGGGGTGTCCATACATTCGTAAGACTATGAGGGGGTGGAGATCTCTTCTGAACAGCACGTTGCAAGGCATCCCAGATACGCCCAATAATGTTCATGTTTGGGGAGTTTGGTGACCAGCGTGTCTTTAAACTCTGAAGAGTGTTCCTGAAGTCACTCTGTAGCGCCGGCCGCTGTGGCCGAGCGGTTCTAGGCGCTTCAATCCGGAACCACGCGGCTGCTACGGTCGCAGGTTCTAATCCTGCCTCGGGCATGGATGTGTGTGATGTCCTTAGGTTAGTTAGCTTTAAGTAGATCTAAGTCTAGCTGACTGATGACCTCAGATGTTAAGTCCCATAGTGCCTAGAGCCATTTGAACCATCACTCTGTAGCAATTTGGGACGTGTGGAGTGTCGCATTCTCATGCCGGAATTGCCCAAGTCCGTCGGAATGCACAATGTACGTGAATGGATGCAGGAGATCAGAGTCACCTCTCAGAGTCGTAACTAGACTATATAATTCCAACTGCACACGCCCCACACCATTACAGAGCCTCCAACAGCTTGAACAGTCCCCTGCTGAAATGCAAGGTCAATAGATTCATGAGGTTGTCCCCATACACGTCCATACGCTCGATACAATTGAAACGAGACTCGTCGGACCAGGCAACATGTTTCCAGTCATCAACAGTCCACTGTCGTCGTTGACAAGCCCAGGCGAGGCGCAAAGCTTTGTGTCGTGCAGTCATCGAGGGTACACGGGTGGTACTTCGGCTCCGAAAGGCCACATCGATGATGTTTCGTTGAATGGTTCGCAAGCTGACACTGTTGATGGCCCAGCATTGAAATCTGCCGCAATTTGCGAAAGGGTTGCACTTCGAATAATTCTCTTCAGTCGTCGTTGGTCCCGTTCTCGCAGGATCTCTTTCCGGCCGCAGCGATGTCGGAGATTTGATGTTTTACCGGACTCCTAATATTCACGGTAGACTCGTGAAATGGTCGTACTTCATCGCTACCTCGGAGATGCTGTGTCCCATCGGTCGTGCGCCCACTTCAACACCATGTTCAAACTCACTTAAATCATGATAACCTGCCATTGTAGCAACAGTAACCGATCTAACAACTACGCCAGACACTTGTTTTATATAGGCGTTGCTGACCGCAGCGCCATATTCTGCTTGTTTACCTATCTCTGTATTTGAATGTGCATGCCTATACCAGTTTCTTTGGCGCTTTAGTGTATTCCATACAGTATTCTGTAAACCCACGCGTTCCACATCATTTCGATAAAAGAATCGTTCAAATGATATCTGCAACATGTAAGTAACTGGGAAATGAATCATATGACGGATGTGGGCAATTAATCGCATTGCTTGTTCGTAATTTACTATGATTGATAAATGAAGTTAACTGTTATTCTGTTTCACTCGCAACAATTTAAGGTGAGCTACTAGGTTCCACGCTACCCATCACCTCGGAAATCACGACATATTCCAAAAAAGCTGCCAAATATTTTTGATATCTGACATTATCAATTTCATTCCTGCTCATTCCACTCGCAGCAGTTAATTTACACTACATTTGCGGGAAAAAACCAACCCACATCAAGAAATAATTACTGTAGTGTTGTGTACATAGTTCCGCGTAGTCAGCGCGTACACAACTTTCCCACTAGAGCGCGCCCCGCTAAGCACAACAGCGCAGGCGCAGCGCAGGCGCAGCGCTCGTCCGTCTCCGCACTACGAGATGGAGCTGTCTTAGAGACGGACCAAATTCAGCTTCCGCCGATTCGCGTATTAATATGTAACGCAGCCAATGAGATTGCTGCTAACGTAGAACCTTTTCTCCTCGCGGATCACACTCGCGCAGTGATACCTGAACGCGCGAGGTATTATAACGAGTGTACAGACCTCCGATTAGTCAGTCTGCATTAGTCTGCATTTGTCTGTAGTCAAGTTTCAGTCTGCGCCTAATAAGATTACCATATTCCTGTACATAGCCATGAAGATAAATGTATAGACACTTTGTCAAGTATCAGAGATATGTGAGAATAAGATTAACGTACCAAGACCAAAGGAACTTCAGATTGTCAATTGTAAATAGCAACCAGAACCAAGTTATGTTATTTTTATGCTTGTTATTATTTTAATAAATGTGTGTGAAAATTAATCAAGTTCTGTTTAAAGTTGGTCACCGTCAATCTGCTACTCTAAGGGAGCAAGTGGCATTTCTATCGTCTGACCTAACGGCAGAAGATAAACACGCCACGATAAACGAGACATATTGCTCACACTCGCCTACTTCGTTTGAGCGACAAGTCAAATAATCTGATGGTGTGTGTACCGAAGGTCTGTCTTACAGTACGCACACCACATGTAGAGTAATAAAATTCGGGAGTATATATTTCTAAATAACACATTTAAGTGATTAACGTTGCAAGATCACAGGTTAATGTAAGCACGAGAAAAACCATTGCAAATATGTAGAGCTGGTACATCAATAACCGGTGTAACCGGTAGAATGTTGAATGCAAGCATGCAACCATGCACGTATTGTGTTTTACAGGTGCCAGATGTCAGTTTGTGCGATGGAGTTCTACGGCTGTTGCACTTGGTCGGTCAATACAGACGGTTAATGCTGGTTATGGTTCAAACTCAGTGTTCTGTGTATTCTATCGTCTTCTTCGTCTTCACTAACATCAACTCACTACATCCAATATCAAAGGTAACTAACGCTCACGACCGTTAAAACGCCTCTTTAAGGCAAGCCAAATTTGCATCCGTATAGTGGCGCTCCTAGGGCCACTCTTATGTGACTGTCCCGAAATATGGATAATCATCATGTTTTAGGTGTAGAAACACGCCTATCAAGTTTTTATTTCACGCAAGCCCCCTTCTTGTGATTCCTTATTTGCTGTCAGTGTTAGGTCTTCTAGCGTATTAGGTCTCTACATCACTACAACCTTGCAGATCTAGACAGTACACAGCAGGCATTGAGAATCGCCCAGTAATATAGTCTTGGTTAGCACAGGTATTTGGCTGTTTTTTTTTTCCCCCTCGAATATGTCACCCGATTGGCCACGACCAAAGATAACGAATTGCCACCTGCAGCAAGGAAAGCAAGAGCCGCCGTGCCCCGTGCTGGGCCAAGTGTGAGCGTGCTGCAGGCAGTCGGCCACCAGGAGCGCGGGCGCGCCGCCCCTAAATGAAATGTAAACAGCCTGCAGGCCGGCGGCCAATTGGCATGCAAATGCGGGCCGCCAATTAGGTTGGCAGCGCCTGCGGCGGACAGCTGCATCGCGTGCAGCCTGCCACTATCCGGCGCGCAGGGCCGCCACCTTTATACGCTCGAGTCTGTAAACATTGTCCCAAGAGACGCGGAAGATACTCGCTTGCAGTGTTGAGATAATGTAAATCCCGAATGAATAATGCCTGTACAACTTTCCGAGACAAACGCACGTTAGGCTCTTTGGCCCGTCAGATAAAAACTGTTGCAGTTAGTCGTAAAATAGGCTTTGCGCTGTTGCCTCGCGTGTCTGCTACGACCAGTATACAGCCTTACCTAAGGCGACTGTTCTTTTCTGTCCACTATGCCTTTTGCACTTCGTGGATGAAAACTTGCATCTGCGCTACTTGTTATCAAAGATTTCTCTCTACGAATGTGGTTTCCTGTTACATTTTCCTGAACAGTCTTGTATTTGGTTGCCAGCTTGTAAGTTTAAAGTCTTTTTGTCATAAAATACCAACGCATTTCGTCCACTCTAAATTACACTACTGTTTGTAAAACGTGAAACACTCAGAAGACATGGTCTGTAACACACCACGATAAGAGGACGTGTAGAACAGTGGAGCCATAATAAGTGATTTAAACGGCAGAGAGGTGGCGCGCACGAAGGCACAACAGCGCCCTCTTTTGTACGACCTGACAGGTCAGGGTTACGCAACGTTCAGTCGGTGCGGAGCCGTCATACGAAGTGGAAACGTGTAACCAGAGAGGTGGCGTGCACGAAGGCACCACAGCGCCCTCTTTTGTACGACCTGACAGGTCAGGGTTACGCAACGCTCAGTCGGTGCGGAGCCGTCATACGAAGTGGAAACGTGTAACCAAGTGCCACTAAGCCTCGCCGACACCTTAGGGTGGAATATTGTCCCGTGAATGCGTTTGAACGGGTTGGAATGATGGGTCTATCGTTCCGTGACAGTGCGACCCGTACGAGGCACGCTGCTTCAACAGAGGCGTATGTGGAACAATTGGAGAGGACCGTACACAGCGGCGACAGGGTACTTGACGACATAATGTGACCATAGCGCGGGATGACCGCCATCTTGTCCGTTTGGCCGTAACGGACAATACAGCTTCGTCCACAGTGTTGGTTCGACGTTGCAGCACTGCAGCAGGTGTGGACATGTCTCGGACTGGACCTATGGCATGCATGCTTCCACTGACCAGCATCCACCAACGCCGCAGGCTGCAATGGGCACGCCGACGCCGACGCCGACACTGGCATGCTCTGCGATTGAATGTAGTGTTTTGGGACTAATCCCGCTTCAACTTGTGCAGCAGTGGCGGCCGCATACACGTTCGACGCCACTGTGGCGAACGCAGTCGGGAAGACAGTATTGGTAAGCGGCGTAGCGGTCAAACTCCAAGTGTGATGGTTTGTTGCGCCATTGCCTATAATACTGATCTCGCCACCTACGTGTTGAGAGTAATCTGAGTAGCTACCGCTCGCGTTCTCGCTTCCCGCGCCCGGGTTCCCGGGTTCGATTCCCGGCGGGGTCAGGGATTTTCTCTGCCTCGTGATGGCTGGGTGTTGTGTGATGTCCTTAGGTTAGTTAGGTTTAAGTAGTTTTAAGTTCTAGATGTTAAGTCCCATAGTGCTCAGAGCCATTTGAACCCTTTGGCAGTAAGTATTCGTGGCCGCACGTTCCCATGCAGTCAGACATCCCAATGCCCCACAACGCTGGATACTGCGCGATTCCATCAACAGCCAAGTATAGACCCGTAATAAGATCCAGACTCTTGTCAGGTGCTGATAACGCTCTCACAAGAGTACGCGGCATCTCCATCTGCGTGACGGTGATCATTCTACATCTGGTGTTGTTCACGCCCCTTACACAACCTACCAGACCTAGTATTAACACGAAACACGAACAACACTAATTGTTCAAAAATGGCTCTGACCACTATGGGACTTAACATCTGAGGTCATCAGTCCCCTAGACGTAGAACTACTTAAACTTAACTAACGTAAGGACATCACACACATCCATGCCCGAGGCAGGATTCGAACCTGCGACCGTAGCACAGCGCGATTCCGGACTGAAGCGCCTAGAACCGCTCGGCCCCAGTGGCCGGCACACTTTGGTGACTGTTGTATCTGTCACAGAAAATTGCGAATCTATAATCATTTACATACCCGCCGATGGTGCTCGGAGTTACCTGGACATTCGATCATGTTTTCTGGGTGCTTTACTTTTTTTTCCAGTCAGTGCATAATGATCTTCCAAAGGTCTGCAGAGAATTACCGAGCGTAGAGGCGTGAGGGAATCAGAGTTGGGACGTGATTTTTGGTGTCAAGGATACGAGAGGTAAAGTGGACGGATTTTAAGGGCCAGACTAGTTACTGGTTGCCACGCCGAGCTCCAGGCGGTCAGGAGCGGCACACGACTGTGAAACAAAGTGTTTCACTAAGTGCTTTCTGCAAAGGCGACAGATACGGTTCTATAGGGTAAACTGTCTCTTTTCTAAAAGCATCAATGCTACTGCAAAGGCTTGTTCTAAATAATGAACACATTTATGTCGTAAAATATATTCTTCGAAAAGAGGAGTATATTTCTTTTACAGTCTTAACAATATTTAACTCATAACAATTTTAACTTCCCCCATGAACCATGGACCTTGCCGTTGGTGGGGAGGCTTGCGTGCCTCAGCGATACAGATGGCCGTACCGTAGGTGCAACCACAACGGAGGGGTATCTGTTGAGAGCCCAGACAAACATGTGGTTCCTGAAGAGGGGCAGCAGCCTTTTCAGTAGTTGCAGGGGCAACAATCTGGATGATTGACTGATCTGGCCTTGTAACATTAACCAAAACGGCCTTGCTGTGCTGGTACTGCGAACGGCTGAAAGCAAGGGGAAACTGCAGCCGTAATTTTCCCCGAGGACATGCAGCTTTACTGTATGATTAAATGATGATGGCGTCCTCTTGGGTAAAATATTCCGGAGGTAAAATAGTCCCCCATTCGGATCTCCGGGCGGGGACTACTCAAGAGGACGTCGTTATCAGGAGAAAGAAAACTGGCATTCTACGGATCGGAGCGTGGAATGTCAGATCCCTTAATCGGGCAGGTAGGTTAGAAAATTTAAAAAGGGAAATGGATAGGTTAAAGTTAGATATAGTGGGAATTAGTGAAGTTCGGTGGCAGGAGGAACAAGACTTTTGGTCAGGTGATTAAAGGGTTATAAATACAAAATCAAATAGGGGTAATGCAGGAGTAGGTTTAATAATGAATAAAAAAATAGGAGTGCGGGTTAGCTACTACAAACAGCATAGTGAACACATTATTGTGGCCAAGATAGACACAAAGCCCATGCCTACTACAGTAGTACAAGTTTATATGCCAACTAGCTCTACAGATGATGAAGAAATTGATGAAATGTATGACGAGATAAAAGAAATTATTCAGGTAGTGAAGGGAGACAAAAATTTAATAGTCATGGGTGACTGGAATTCGTCAGTAGGAAAAGGGAGAGAAGGAAACATAGTAGGTGAATATGGATTGGGGGGAAGAAATGAAAGAGGAAGCCGCCTTGTAGAATTTTGCACAGAGCATAACTTAATCATAGCTAACACTTGGTTCAAGAATCATAAAAGAAGGTTGTATACCTGGAAGAATCCTGGAGATACTAATAGGTATCAGATAGATTATATAATGGTAAGAAAGAGATTTAGGAACCAGGTTTTAAATTGTAAGACATTTCCAGGGGCAGATGTGGATTCTGACCACAATCTATTGGTTATGAACTGCAGATTGAAACTGAAGAAACTGCAAAAAGGTGGGAATTTAAGGAGATGGGACCTGGATAAACTGAAAGAACCAGAGGTTGTACAGAGTTTCAGGGAGAGCATAAGGGAACAATTGACAGGAATGGGGGAAAGAAATACAGTAGAAGAAGAATGGGTAGCTCTGAGGGATGAAGTAGTGAAGGCAGCAGAGGATCAAGTAGGTAAAAAGACGAGGGCTAATAGAAATCCTTGGGTAACAGAAGAAATATTGAATTTAATTGATGAAAGGAGAAAATATAAAAATGCAGTAAATGAAGCAGGCAAAAGGGAATACAAACGTCTCAAAAATGAGATCGACAGAAAGTGCAAAATGGCTAAGCAGGGATGGCTAGAGGATAAATGTAAGGATGTAGAGGCTTGTCTCACTAGGGGTAAGATAGATACTGCCTACAGGAAAATTAAAGAGACCTTTGGAGAGAAGAGAACCACTTGTATGAATATCAAGAGCTCAGATGGCAACCCAGTTCTAAGCAAAGAAGGGAAGGCAGAAAGGTGGAAGGAGTATATAGAGGGTTTATACAAGGGCGAAGTACTTGAGGACAATATTATGGAAATGGAAGAGGATGTAGATGAAGACGAAATGGGAGACAAGATACTGCGTGAAGAGTTTGACAGAGCACTGTAAGACCTGAGTCGAAACAAGGCCCCGGGAGTAGACAACATTCCATTAGAACTACTGATGGCCTTGGGAGAGCCAGTCATGACAAAACTCTACCATCTGGTGAGCAAGATGTATGAGACAGGCGAAATACCCACAGACTTCAAGAAGAATATAATAATTCCAATACCAAAGATAAAAGGTGTTGACAGATGTGAAAATTACCGAACTATCAGTTTAATAAGTCACAGCTGCAAAATACTAAAGCGAATTCTTTACAGACGAATGGAAAAACTTGTAGAAGCGGACCTCGGGGAAGATCAGTTTGGATTCCGTAGAAATGTTGGAACACGTGAGGCAATACTAACCTTACGACTTATCTTAGAAGAAAGATTAAGAAAAGGCAAACCTACGTTTCTAGCATTTGTAGACTTAGAGCAAGCTTTTGACAGTGTTGATTGGAATACTCTCTTACAAATTCTGAAGGTGGCAGGGGCAAAATACAGGGAGCGAAATGCTATTTACAATTTGTACAGAAAGCAGATGGCAGTTATAAGAGTCGAAGGACATGAAAGAGAAGCAGTGGTTGGGAAGGGAGTGAGACAGAGTTGTAGCCTCTCCCCGATGTTATTCAATCTGTATATTGAGCAAGCAGTAAAGGAAACAAAAGAAAAATTCGGAGTAGGTATTAAAATTCATGGAGAAGAAGTAAAAACTTTGAGGTTCGCCGATGACATTGTAATTCTGTCAGAGACAGCAAGGGACTTGGAAGAGCAGTTGAACGGAATGGACAGTGTCTTGAAAGGAGGATATAAGATGAACATCAACAAAAGCAAAACGAGGATAATGGAATGTAGTCAAATCGGGTGATGCTGAGGGGATTAGATTAGGAAATGAGACACTTAAAGTAGTAAAGGAGTTTTGCTATTTAGGGAGTAAAATAACTGATGATGGTCGAAGTAGAGAGGATATAAAATGTAGACTGGCAATGGCAAGGAAATCGTTTCTGAAGAAGAGAAATCTGTTAACATCGAGTATAGATTTAAGTGTCAGGAAGTCGTTTCTGAAAGTATTTGTATGGAGTGTAGCCATGTATGGAAGTGAAACATGGACGATAACCAGTTTGGACAAGAAGAGAATAGAAGCTTTCGCAATGTGGTGCTACAGAAGAATGCTGAAGATAAGGTGGGTAGATCACGTAACTAATGAGGAGGTATTGAATAGGATTGGGGAGAAGAGAAGTTTGTGGCACAACTTGACTAGAAGAAGGGATCGGTTGGTAGGACATGTTTTGAGGCATCAAGGGATCACAAATTTAGCATTGGAGGGCAGCGTGGAGGGTAAAAATCGTAGAGGGAGACCAAGAGATCAATACACTAAGCAGATTCAGAAGGATGTAGGTTGCAGTAGGTACTGGGAGATGAAGAAGCTTGCACAGGATAGAGTAGCATGGGGAGCTGCATCAAACCAGTCTCAGGACTGAAGACCACAACAACAACAATTTTAAAGTCTCTATACGGTATAAAAATCGTGGAATTCTGTATTTTTCATATCTCTTAATAGTCGAAATATCTACTTAATTTCAATTGGTGTCAGAGTTAAAGTTTTCATCCTGCAACAGGCGAAATTTCCGCATACGGAAACTTTTCTTACTTGAGAATTGATGGGGAGAGTGGTGAAGAGATTCACTGCATGTGCCCCCCCCTCCCCTCCCCTCGATCATGCCCTATGAGTATTCAGGACAATTGAGCGAAGAGGCTGTGGTGAGGACCTGTGTCACACCCGAGGCGTTAGTTAGGTAGCATTAAATTAACACCGATTTATTGCCGAGAGTCTTACAGTAATTTAGTCACCTCCTCGGTGCGGCCTGGTAGCAGCCGTGCTACGTCTGCGCCACAGGAACGTGTTGAGTGGCGCGTCAGCGCCCTTCATGAAATCCGCGGTCGAAGCCTCTGGTATTACCCGCCGTGAGTTCTGCGGCCTCATGCAGGTCGGAGCAGCGGTTGGCAGGTCCCTTAGCCTCGCCTGACTGTGGACGTGCGCCGAAGCCTCGTTGAGTGTAGGTGCGCATAGGCTGGTCCCCAGGAATCTGCGTACCCCTGATGACGGTTGTCATGATGGCAAGTCACACCAGGGACACGGAGGACAGCCAGAGTGGCAGCCCCAGCGAAGGTGGTACGCGCACTTCCGAGGAATGGCGGCACCAGACACTCTGCCTTCAAGTCGAACAGCTTGCAATTGGAGAGATTCACCCACGGAAGGTCTGCCAGGCCCTCATTTTCAGTCAGTCACCGTTGTGACCGGCAGGAACGGCAGCTCACAGCCGGATGGCTGTGGACTCGTAAAAGCAGACTCCAGAAAAGCCAGCGGCTGGCAACACTTCGTGGTATGTCAACAGCGCAATTAACGTTGGTATCAGTGATGCAGACACAATGACCAGACTCTGAACACTATAGAGTGGGTGATGATGTGAATCGGTCTTACGGATGACCCAATGTGCTCCAGTTTCGGAGACTGTCAGCGATTTCGTGTAATGTTCAGTTTCAGAGCTTTCTTTCATGGAAGGATAGCAGCCTGAAAAGCGTCCTTGCATAGGCCGTAGCTGTAGTTACTGCACAGTGCCCTGTTAACAGAATGTCGTTAAGCCTCCATTGCAGCCGGCCGAAGTGGCCGTGCGGTTAAAGGCGCTGCAGTCTGGCACCGCGAGACCGCTACGGTCGCAGGTTCGAATCCTGCCTCGGGCATGGATGTTTGTGATGTCCTTAGGTTAGTTAGGTTTAACTAGTTCTAAGTTCTAGGGGACTAATGACCTCAGCAGTTGAGTCCCATAGTGCTCAGAGCCATTTGAACCATTTGAACCTCCATTGCAGTGCTGAATGAGGTGTTCTTGATGCTGTCACTCGCAAAGTCTGCCATAATGCTGTGTTTTAACAACGATACTCGGAAAGTGCTGAGGAAAGAAAGTTTGTTTAGCCCCATAGTGCTCAGAGCCATTAGAGCCAAAGAAAGTTTGTTGCTCTCTTGGTGCAAAAAGGAACGTGCAAATGACGACAGGGAAAGGTTAATAGATATTTGTGCATCTGTAAAACGAGCTATTTGTGAATCACACAACAACCACCACCATCTTACCTACGAAGATGCTTCGGGAACTCAAATGAGAATATGTGGTGGGAGGGAGGGACATTCTCTTCGATGAATGCTATTGTGAATATTTAGAGAGCTGGAATTTGAAGCTGACTACAGAACGATTCGTGTACTTCCATACATGGCTACACTCCATACAAATACTTTCAGAAACGACTTCCTGACACTTAAATCTATACTCGACGTTAACAAATTTCTCTTCTTCAGAAACGCTTTCCTTGCCATTGCCAGTCTACATTTTATATCCTCTCTACTTCGACCATCATCAGTTGTTTTGCTCCCCAAATGGCAAAACTCATTTACTACTTTCAGCGACTCATTTCCTGATCTAATTCCCTCAGCATCACCCGATTTAATTCGACTACATCCCACTGTCCTCGTTTTGCTTTTGTTGATGTTCATCTTATATCCTCCTTTCAAGACCATGTTCATTCTGTTCAGCTGCTCTTCCAGGTCCTTTGCTATCTCTGACAGAATTACAATGTCATCGGGGCGAACCTCAAAGTTTTCATTTCTTCTCCGTGGATTTTAATTCCTACTGCGAATTTTTCTTTTGTTTCCTTTACTGCTTGGTCAATATACAGATTGTATAACATCGGGGATAGGCTACAGCCCTGTCTCACTCCCTTCCCAACCACTGCTTCCCTTTCATGCCCCTCGACTCTTGTAACTGCCATCTGGTTTCTGCACAAAATGTAAATAGCCTTTCACACCCTGTATTGACCCCTGCCACCTTAAGAATTTGAAAGAGAGTATTCCAGTTAACATTGTCAAAAGCTTTCTGTAAATCTACAGATGCTAGAAAGGTAGGTTTGGCTTTCCTTAATTTATTTTCTAAGATAAGTCGTAGGGTCAGTATTGCCTCACGTGCTCCAACATTCTACGGAATCCACACTGATCTTCCCCGATGTCGGCTTCTACCAGTTTTTCCATTCGTGTGTAAAGAATTCGTGTTAGTATTTTGCAGCCGTGGCTTATTAAACTGATATTTCGTTAATTTTCACATCTGTCAACACCCCACGAAGATAAGACACAAGAAATTAGGTCTCGTACGGAGGTATATTAGCAGTTTTTCCCACGATCAATTCGCGAGTGGAAGCTGGAAGGAAGTGACTAGCGGCGGTATAGTCTATCCCCCGCCACACGCTATACGGTGGCTTGCGGAGGACGGATATAGATGTAAAATGTGGTCTTGCTTGTTTGTTGTTTGTATTCCGGCGCCTCCGAGTGATTATATTCGTTACGCGACCACTGCGTACCGGCAGGCGCGCCTTACATGGACGTCTTGTACCGGGTGATCAAAAAGTCAGTATAAATTTGAAAACTGAATAAATCACGGAATAATGTAGATAGAGAGGTAAAAATTGACACAAATACTTGGAATGACATGGGGTTTTATTAGAACCAAAAAAATACAAACGTTCAAAAAATGTCCGACAGATGGCGCTTCATCTGATCAGAATAGCAATAATTAGCATAACAAAGTAAGTCAGAGCAAAGTTGATGTTCTTTACAGGAAATGCTCAATATGTCCACCATCATTCGTCAACAATAGCTGTAGTCGTGGAATAATGTTGTGAACAGCAGTGTACAGCATGTCCGGAGTTATGGTGAGGCATTGGCGTCGGATGTTGCCTTTCAGCATCCCTAGAGATGTCGGTCGATCACGATACACTTGCGACTTCAGGTAACCCCAAAGCCAATAATCGCACGGACTGAGGTCTGGGGACCAGGGACGCCAAGCACGACGAAAGTGGCGGCTGAACACACGATCGTCACCAAACGATGCGCGCAAGAGATCTTTCACGCGTCTAGCAATTTTTTTTCTTTTTTTTTTGTTCTAATAAAACCCCATGTAATTCCAAGCACGTGTGTCAATTTTTACCTCTCTATCTACGTTATTCCGTGGTTTATTAAGTTTTCAAATTTATAATGACTTTTTGATCACCCTGTGCATAGCTCAAAAATTTCATTCTTCGCTCTAATACTGTTTTGCTGTACAACAGTGCCAACAAAGTGTGAGCCGACAGTGCCAGGCTGCGATTAGTGTATTCCTGACGGGAGCAGTCCGGCTCGC
The DNA here is from genome assembly GCF_023898315.1 of Schistocerca nitens. Classification (NCBI taxonomy): domain Eukaryota; kingdom Metazoa; phylum Arthropoda; class Insecta; order Orthoptera; family Acrididae; genus Schistocerca; species Schistocerca nitens. The sequence goes on along the minus strand of NC_064618.1, from coordinate 354,513,630 downwards.
TCGCTGTCAAATTCGAACTGCTTCGAGGTGGTGGTAGTGTACAGGAAGACGGCATTAGCAGCGAGGAGGCGACCTGGACGGCAGAACGCTGTCTTGAGTCGCACGCGGAACGGCGGCTGCACGTGCCGCGAATGCGGAAGCGAGCATAACGTTGAAGGGCGGCTTTTGAGCCGGTAGTACGCAATTAGGAGAGGGCGCAGCCCGGAAGTCTTAAATGAGCGCAGCGCTGCGGGCAGAAGCAGAAGCAGAAGCAGCGCCGTAGGCGGACCCGGCGGTACAATTAGGGCCGCTCCCTGCCCTGTGGCCCTTGACCGGTGGACGGGGGAGGGAGGAGGCCCGTTGCAAGGGAGGACGGGCGCGGGCGCGGTTCGAGTCCTGGCGAGGGCGTCGGAGGTGACCGTGTTGGGCAACGGGTACTTACCTAAGCGCAAAAATACACAATCTACATCTGCGCACATACTCTGCAAACCATCGTACGGAGCGTGGTGGAGGGTACCCTGTACCACTATTAGTAGTTCCCTTGCCCAGTCCCACTCTCAGGCAGAACGAGGGAAAAACGACTATCTATATGCCTCCATATGAGCCCTAATCTCTCGTATCTTATCTACATTTATACTCCGCAAGCCACCCAACGATGTGTGGCGGGGGGCACTTTACGTGCCACTGTCATTACCTCCCTTTCCTGTTCCTGTCGCGTATGGTTTGCGGGAAGAACGACTGCCGGAAAGCCTCCGTGCGCGCTCGAATCTCTCTAATTTTACATTCGTGATCTCCTCGGGAGGTATAAGTAGGGGGAAGCAATATATTCGATACCTCATCCAGAATCGCACCCTCTCGAAACCTGGACAGCAAGCTACACCGCGATGCACAGCGCCTCTCTTGCAGAGTCTGCCACTTGAGTAACGCTATCACGGTTACCAAATAACCCTGTGACGAAACGCGCCGCTCTTCTTTGGATCTTCTCTATCTCCTCCGCCAACCCGATCTGGTACGGATCCCACACTGATGAGCAATACTCAAGTATAGGTCGAACGAGTGTTTTGTAAGCCACCTCCTTTGTTGATGGACTACATTTTCTAAGGACTCTCCCAATGAATCTCAACCTGGCACCCGCCTTACCAACAATTATTTTTATATGATCATTCCACTTCAAATCGTTCCGTACGCATACTCCCAGATATTTTACAGAAGTAACTGCTACCAGTGTTTGTTCCGCTATCATATAATCATACAATAAAGGATCCTTCTTTCTATGTATTCGCAATACATTACATTTATCTATGTTAAGGGTCAGTTGCTACTCCCTGCACCAAGTGCCTATCCGCTGCAGATCTTCCTGCATTTCGCTGCAATTTTCTAATGCTGCTGCAACTTCTCTGTATACTAAGGCATCATCCGCGAAATGCCGCATCTTCGTGGTCCTTACACGAAATTTATGCTGGTGGCAGTAGTATCGTCCTACTTTCAGCTTCAAATGCTGGGCCGGCCGCGGTGGTCTAGCGGTTCTAGGCGCTCAGTCAGGAACCGCGCGACTGCTACGGTCGCAGGTTCGAATCCTGCCTCGGGCATGGATGTGTGTGATGTCCTTAGGTCAGTTAGGTTTAATTAGTTCTAAGTTCTAGGGGACTTATGACCACAGATGTTGAGTCCCATAGTGCTCAGAGCCATTTGAACCATTTTTCAAATGCCGGTTCTCTAAACTTTCCCAGTAATATATCTCGAAAAGAACGTCGCCTTCTCTCCACGGGTTCTCACTTGAGTTCCCAAAGCATCTCCGAAACACTTGCGTTTTGTTCTAACCTACCGGTAACCTAGCAGCTCACCTCCGAATTGCCGGCCGGAGTGGCCGTGCGGTTCTGGGCGCTACAGTCTGGAACCGAGCGACCGCTACGGTCGCAGGTTCGAATCCTGCATCGGGCATGGACGTGTGTGATGTCCTTAGGCTAGTTAGGTTTAATTAGTTCTAAGTTCTAGGCGACTGATGACCTCAGAAGTTAAGTCGCATAGTGCTCAGAGCCATTTGAACCACCTCCGAACTGCTTCGATCTCTTTCCTTAATCCGATCTGTTGCGGACACCGAACACTCGAGCGGTACTCAACAATAAGTGGCACTAGCGTTCTATACACGGTGTTCTTTACAGATGATCCACACTTTCCTAAATTTCTCTCAATAAACTAAAGTCGACCACTCACATTTCCTACCGCAGTCCTCACATGTGCGTTCCATTTCATATCGCTTTGCAGCGCCTAGGTATTTAAACGACGTTGACAGTATCAAGCGGGTCACTACTAATGCTGTATTCGAACATTGCGGATACAGGTTTAAATACTGAAATATGTAATCGCCAGCGGTCAAATATCGAAGTGTTTTACTTGAAGTACTTTGAAGTGTTTTACTCGAGCCAGAACTGCATCTTTAATGTAAGTATCGGATTTTTGATAGACCTCGAAAGACATACGTCAATTATCCTTCAATGACTGTTATTCAATGACCTGTGGAAGACAAACATAAAATTTGGAATAAGATATTCTGAACAACCAAAGCACTGAAAAGTGGAAACACTAACACTACTTCAGCGGATGTCGGTCGTCGGCGGAATGTACAGATATCGGTGCCGCTGAGACCGCAGCCTTAGATGCCATAACGAAACAGCGGCGAGTGGTTGTGTGGCGGAGGGCAGAGGGCGGCTCGTGTCCCGCTGTGGCGGCGGCGGCGGCGCTCGCCGTGCTGTCAGTCAGGGCGGCGCGGCTGCCTTTTGATGTGTGTTTATACGCCGCGCCGGCTTCCGCCCGGCCTCAAAAACAAACAGCGGCGCGGCCTGCGCTCTGTTTACCCGCACTATTTATCCCCGCTCCCTGCGCGGCCACCGGGCACCGGGGTCGCCTTCCGGAGCGCCGCCGCTTCCCTCTGGGCTGCTAGCCTTTCCTCCTGTACGGCTTCTTCCTGCTACTACCACCCCTGGTCTCTTCCGTCCTCTTGTTGAGAAGCCATTGGCAGCTTAAGATACACTTCTTGTACAGGCTACAGCTCGCGAAAAATAACGGGCCACCGGCGCAGAAACGCATTGTCGTGCTGGTCGAGTCCGTGCCGTTCTTCCCAAGGGGCGGCACTTCTATTGACTGTCGCCTATCGACCGCCTTCGACAGTTCTCGTTGCTGTCTTGTAAGTGACCGCACTTGTTACGTTGACAGTCTGCGATGTAAATCGTTCACTGCACGCTCAAGTATCTGCATAGGAATATTTCTGACTTCTACACGAATGGTGTATTCCAGTTCGCAATTTTATGTAGACGTCTAGGATACACCCTGTGTTTCAGGAACCCACAAAGGAAAGATAAGTCGTTGGTCTGGGAAGCCACAAAATGTCCTATTATTGACATGATGTGTTTACGGAACACTCTGTGCACGACTGCCATTCAAATATGAGCACAGTTAGAGCTAACAACATGTTGCTGAGACTGAATTTGTCAAGCAAGTCAGCATCTTGAGAAGTCGCTGTGGTGGCTCATCCATCTTCATCGTGAAAAAACAAAGGACCGCTTACGCCCATTGAAAAGAGAGTGCACCACACTGTGTAAGTGGCGCTGATGGAGTTCTTGAGGATTATTCTCGCACCAGTAAAGGCAGTTTTGTTTGTTGACATTACCACTGTGATCAGAATGTGCTTCGTCACTCAGCCACAGGAAATTTAAGAAGCCTTCATTGTGCCTAATTGTAGTCAACAGTTCTAGAATCATTCACTTTTCGTAATCACTTTCATTTAACTCTTGAACAACCTGTATCTTTTACGAAATGATTTAAAGTTGCAACCGCACAATTCTGTGCACACTACGACTGGTCATTCCCGTTACTGCCTCAATTTGTCTCACAGAACACTGGATTCTTACTTACAATTTACTGCACTTCTCTGTTCGTTCTTGTGAGTGACAACTTTGGGCCTTCCTGGCGATTTCAACTTTAAGTGCACTTCCTGTTGTTTCAAAGTTTTTCACCCATAACCTAACTGCATGTGCCGATGGTGCAGTATCATTCCTTCTTAGGCTGATACGACGACGGTATTCCCGTCTGGCCTTCATAACCACAAAACATCCAAGCTCACTCCAACACTCCACATCAGTAATTGGCGTACCTACTTGAAACATATGACAAACATTCAGTGTTGCCAGTTACGCTGTTTCACTTTTAGAGACTAAACACAGGCTGTTATTCTGCCATACTCTGTAGGGTGCTGAAGAGATTTGGTTTGGAACAATCGATTAGATCGACTGGCCACAATAAATCTCAAGATTTATGAAAAGAGCGACGAGTTTAATATACACTGACGAAAAAAAGATTCGCAGCACCAAGAAGGAGTCGTGCGACATAAAAGAAAGTTCGTAGGCGTGTATCTATTTCTGAAAGATGCTGTCTGTTCAAATTTCGCGCCAGCTACAGAAGGGTGGTTGGCGTTAGTAGCACCACTATGTGGATGCAAATCAGGGTAGCTTTAAATACATGCCGTAACGGTTGTGAGCGTTAGCTACGTTTGAGATTGGACGCGGTAAGTAGTCAAGAATGCCTTTAAGGCGACGAAGACATTATTATCAACACCTCGCTGAATTTGAACAAGGTCGTGCAATAGGGCTACGAGAAACTGAGTGTTCGTCCTGCCATGTGGCAGAGACTTGGCAGGAATGTAGCCGCAGAACATGACTGATGGCAGCAATGGTCTCGAGAATGTACGGTCACAAAAAGACCGGACAGCCACTTGGCACTGCCGAGAGGGAAGAGCACCGTGGTCGGCGTATGAATCTGGCGCATCGTACTGCACTTACAGCAGCTATTGGAGCAGCAGTTGGCACCACAGTGCTACTACGAACTATTACAAATCGGTTATTTCAAAGACAGCTCCGAGCCAGTCGCCCATAGCGTGCATCCCACTGACCCCAAAACACCGACATTTGCAACTTCATTGGTATCAAGCGAGCTCTCATTTTAGGGCAGGATGGAGGTCTATTGTATTTCTAATGATAGTTGGTTCTACCTCGGTACCAGTGATGGCCGTGTGTTGGGTAGGAGGAGGACAGTTGAGGTCTTACAACGATCTGTCTTCGTGCTAGACACACTAGACAGTGACATGGAGTTATGGCGTGGGGTGTGATTTCGCGTGACAGCAGGAGCACTCTCGTGTAGCAGCAGGAACACTCTCGTGGCTATCCCAAGCTTCCTTACTGCAGATTTGTGCGTCACTGTAGTGATTCGGCCTGTTGTGATGCCATTCATGTTGCCCAACAGGAACGTTTGCACACAAACGCTAGTTACACCCCAACATGCTCTACACTCGAAATGTTGCCTTGGCCTGCTCGATCACCAGATCTGCCTCCAGTCAAGCATATACGGGACATTTGCAATGTTTTTTTTCGTGCTTACGTTAACCTGACATCTTGCAATAATAATCACATAAGTACGTTATCTAGACAAATGCATTCCCGGACTTCATTACTCTACATTAATTAAAGGGCTTATTTCAATAGTGGTACAAGTCCATTTTTGTTCATTGTGAGATACAGAGTCCTAAAGTTAAATGAGCGCTGAAAAATCTGGAGTTGAGATACCAGAAATATTCAAACATATGGCTTCTTGCTAGAGATGAACCTTTCTTTCTGTTTGTTTGGACCATTAATGTCAGAAGCATTATAGGCAGAAAAGTGGAGGTGATGGACTTGTACCATTATTGAAATAAGCCCTTCAATTATTTTTTGCAATTGGGATTCTTTCCCGTCAGTGTAATTGTTTGACAAACAAAATGGCCGTAGTGATTGGCAGCGGCCGTGTTGGACGTGTTGCAGGGCTGGGCGAGCAGGTGAGCGTGCAGCTGCAGAGCCCGTCGGCGGCCGCAGACATCGCTGCCGGCCACGACGTCTCGCTGCGCTGCAAGGCCGACGGCAGCGGGGACCTGCGCTACGCCTGGTACAGGTCAGTACCACCCAATGTTAAAAAATATATCGGCTCAACCACTTGTTTATGGTGTAAAACACTAAGATTGACGCGTTTCGGAAGTCAAGCTTCCATCATCAGAATAATAAAAAATGAAAGAACCTGTTAAAACAAGCTAAAATGGAACATGCACCGGGCACAATAAAATTGATAATAAAATTAAAACATCGTGGCTACTTCCCTTGTTGCAGCCGTGTCTTCCAAGAGTCGTCAAAATATAAAAAAAACTCTAAAATGGTGTCGCCTATGGTGTTCAATATCTAACCACATGGCTCTCTCCTCTATCGTCGTAAACCGCCCGTGCTTCTTCGTTGATACCACACACCACGTAGCCAAACACGACACTGAAACGCGAGTGAGCTCACGCGCAAGTAAACAAGGAAGTCACAGAGATGTCTATACAAACAGATAACGTATACATGTTCCAAGGACCTCATGAAATGATGGTATCCTGCCAATTGCTAAAAATGTAGTTACTAAAAGAAACCAGTGAAATGTTTGAAAAACTTATTTGTATCACCAGTTAGCTGTTCATTCAGTGTGTTCTGATTATCCACGCTATGTAAAGCTGTTCTAGTAGATCCAGCTTTTTGCCTTTGCCCTGTCTATGTAAAATAAAGAGATCCTGATCTATTCCCAACATGGGGTGTCCCGTTTCCCAAATATGCGTGACTACAGCTGACTTTGCGAAATTATTAAGCCGGAAAGCATCACTATGTTCTTTGTAACGTACTTAAAGGACCTACCAGTTTGGCCTACATAGCTTGCCTTGCACGTGTTACACTGAATTTTATAGACCTATTTCCTGCTGTAAATTATTTCTTACTTTAAACCGCAGCGTATTATTGGTCTGAAAAGCGATATCAACTTAAAAAGGTTTGAAAATGTTAGCCACTTTTTGCGAAATATCACGGAAGTATGGTATTGTGACTCTCGTAATATTTTTTTTTAACATTGACATTCACAACCACGACCTCTTACCCAGTACGTATAAAATCAAAGTTCAGTACCACCCCTTCCCGGCAACATGGGACATCCGACCGGTTAAAACAACCGATTGGCCAGTCAATTGCTCTTAAGTTCAGTCGGTTTTTTCGGTCAAATGAAACAACGGAATGAAACAACGCTCTGCGGGCACATCATCTGTATAATTGTTTTTCTCTCACTCCCCGAGTTTGAATGGGTTCACAGACCCTTAACTTCCCTGTGGACAAATTGTCGAATACTTTTGTTATTTATTCATTGTCAGCTTACAATTATTTTTCGCGTTGGCAATCACGTAGTCTTGTCAGGGAGGATTTGAATTTTATATTAATTCATTTAACACTTCATTGTTAACATTCCCATTCTTATTGTGATTGCGTTGTAACAGTAACGGAAGATATTGATGTCAACTAAGTATTGTTTTGTCCGCCCCTCGTGGTCTCGCGGTAGCGTTCTCGCTTCCCGAGCACGGGGTCACGGATTTTTCCTGCCTCGAGATGACTGGGTGTTGTTGTGTCGTCTTCATCATCTTCATTCATGCCCATTACGGTCGGAGGAAGGCAACGGCAAACCACCTCCATTAGGACCTTGCCTAGTAAGGCGGTGCGGGTCTCCCGCATCGTTCCCCTACGCTCTGTAAAGAAGCATGGGACTTCATTTTTTTCAAGTATTGTTTTATGAAGAACTTGTTTGTTTTTCCAAGTGTAATTGTTTGCAGTAAATCTACGTATGTTCATCGTGAGCTTCATTTTAGAGAAGTCGTTATCTATCGATTCATTTTATGATGTGAGTATTTCTGTTGTGTCCGTGTGGACACGCTGTGCAGTTACCGAGTCAGAACAGCTTTCCTTTCTTTTTCTCCTTTATTTCAAAACATAAGCCTCGTGGAATCTTTGCAACCAGGTTTAACTGTGCAGGATGTCTTAGACATCCTGTTTGAGGAAACAGACGCTCTTCTTGCTGATGGAATTTACGTAGCACTCCCTCATTCTGCAATTCTCTTGGATGTGGATGAAGGGGGAAGAGGCAAATGTGATTAGCTATTTGTTCCTCAGCAACATATGTTTTATGATGAATCAATGATAAAATATTTTGCGAGACACTCTTGCAAACCGTTTAACAGGGGGGGGGGGGGGCAATACGACTTGTATATAAAGCATGATGTTTATTTAGCACTTCTACATATCTTGTAACTTTTTCCTTTTCTCGCCAAATGCAAATACAGTATACGAAGAACAGTTTAGTGCGGATACTGTCCCACTCATTCAGCTGATGGATGATTTAACACTGGGAGTAGTGGAATTACAGCTCCATTTTTTTCTTTGACAACCTCTTTGCAGAATTTGCTGTCTTTGTTAAGAGAAGAAAGTTATGGAGGAACAGGCACTATAAAGAAAAAAAATAGAGTTCCCAAATCTTGCCCCATTTCTTCAAACCAAGAATTACTTAAAACTAAATGGGATACTTTCAATTTTTCACTTTGTTAGGATGATGGCATTATTGTCACAAAATGGGTTGTAATTCCTGGGAGCCGAAGAAAGGAACAGGAACTAGGAATACAGGAGAGAAGTTTTGCATGCGTGTAAAAGGAGCAGGCGGACCTTCAACCAATCCTTTCTAATCGCGTGTTGCAAGAGATATGAGATACGACGGCATAAAACACTACATCAAGAAAACTGGGGAAAAGAGGAGGTGTGTAAACTTCTACTGCTAACATGAGTCATCAGCAGTTCACGCAAAATATGGGAAATCTGGTGTAGGATTGTGTCTAGAATGTTTTGAAATATACCACGAATGGCAGAAAATGAAAGATTGCGAATTAATTTGTGTTTGTTGTTATAAATCTGTTTATAAGAATTATTTTGTTCAAATTTTGGCTTATTAAAATCTGTTTAATAGTAGCAGTAATCAAATCAATGTCACAGAAAAAATTTAAAATATACAATTAACAAGCTCAACGTGTCCTTGTGGACACGGTACGTTACACACAAAGGCAGAGAAAGGTCAAATAATAGCTTATTTGCATTTTTGAGATGTGTAAGAAGTCAATAAGTTGCATCTTGTCGTACAGCGGGATAAATGTATGAACAACTACCGCGATTACTTTTGAAATAATACACAGCTTACTTACTTTCTTTCCATCTGTCTCGTTGGCATTTAACTGCCTCTTATACACTAGATTCGAAGAAACCATCGCAACATCAACGCAAGATCGCCGCCATATAAACGCTAGTTGTTCTGAAAATGTTTTGGCGTTCAGAGATATTATAGACTGGCAGAGGTGGTCCCTTGCAGTTTCCACTTGCTAGACGTACGATATTGTAATCCAATAATATGTGGCGTATAGCATAGTTTGCCTACTGCATTGAGTTATGTATGTACATTATTATACTATGAAGTGCTTAATGTAAGTGATATTGATGACTAGCAGGTATCAGTTCCAACATAGTACTAGTGCACACATTATTACATGTAATTGCGATAAGTGTTCTTCTGATGTTTTAGCATAAACAAAGTAGCCTTACATGTGTTAAGTGTAACTTTCAAGATACTTACCGGCAACTTACTTGCAACAAAATTTATTTTAAAAGAAACACGATACAAAGTTTTATATGACATTGCGTATTCATCCAATGATGAAATTCGTAAAAAGGAGGCACAGTAACTGGTCTTTTCGGACAGCGAATGGCAGACAGTAATAAGTAATATAAAATAAGAACTCTGTGAACATTCCCTTTCGATTGTAAATGTTGGAAAGTAAAATTCCATCCTTAAATGTGTGAGTGGAGGAAGCATTTTAATTACAGATGCCGCTGACGCCGAGTGAGAATAAAATATACTGTTTTATAGTTTTATCTATAATTGGACAGTGGTAATAGTGAATTCTCGATCATACCATCGGAGCAACTTAATAGTTTGGGCCCCCACCATTCACAAGTACGAGACGGGTGAAAACTAGAAAATTTCTACCACCGTTCATAAAAGTTCACATAATAACTTAGCTGCTTCATATGATGAGATACTCAACTTTGATATCCTTGGGGAGGTTTTTGCTTCATAAAGTCCCATCTTTTGACGTTGCTGATGCGCAAATTTTTAAATAAAACATAGACTATATCACTTTTCTTGTCTTTTATTGTGACCAGTTTGGATGTACATATTTGTTGTCTGACAGCCTCCGAAAGTCTCTCGCACAAACAGTATCCGAAAGACAATAATGCAGACTCACTGACTGACTCTCTCACTGCCTCCAACTGTCTCTTACTCTTTACGTGCCCTTCCCCTTACTGACTGACTGACTCACTGCCTCTCGTGGCACACGGCAGACGCACAAGACTGAGGGATTGTACCCTCTGCGGTTGGCGAAGTTCTAGCGTAACAAAAACGCTTCTCCTTCTTACTTGAATACTGGGATGAGATGTCATGGCATTTGGATTTTTTGCTTGACTTTTTGTGCAGTTTTTTTTTTCAAAGGTGAAAGTATAGTGAGAGAGATAGTGGAAGAAATTGGAAAACTAATGGCCCAATTGACTGGCCAGTTTGTATATATATAAAAAGAAGACAGGACAGTAGTAGGGATAGTAGAAGTGCATGGAAGACGAATGGCCCATTGGCTAGCCGAGAATTATGACTAAGTGATGGAGTAAAGGATAGGAGGAGGAACAGCATAAGTTGAGAGAAAACGAAAGGCCATTCTCCTGGCCTCTTCTTCTTCTTGGCGGCATCTTTTGATGGTGGTGGTAGACATTCTTGAGGTGGTGAGGTGGGGTGGGAAGAAAGAGAAAGAAGTGTGAGTGTGACAGATAAAGAAGTGAAAAAGGAGAGCCTTTCATGATTAGGCCGGTAATGTGGAGGGTGTGGGGCTGATGAGGGTGGCATTCTGTGGAGGGTGGATGACATGACTAAGGGAGATGAATCGATGATATTATAGACGGTAGTCTACATGAATTTTGGTGACTAGTGTGTGTGAGATCATGGGGGGCGGAATAAAAGGTCAGGCCATCTAATGGTGGCTAGACGATGGACACGGGTGCCCAAGGAAAGGATTAAGGGGTTAGGAGAGTGACGGGTTTGTTGGTAAAAGGAATTGGCTGCAGAGAGGATACGGGTACGAAGGAGCGGCACCTCGGCCAGGATGTGGAGCTCTTGGGTTGGGAAGTCGAAAGGGAGGTGGAGGGCAAACCGGAGAGCCCGGTTCTGGACGGTTTGGAGTCGGCGGAGGTGGGTGGGGGCAGTATTGCCCCACACCACCACCGCGTATTCAAGGATGGGGCGAACAAGGGAGGTGTACAATCTAACAGCAAGGTGGGAGGGGAGTGAAGAGGTTGGATTGATGAGAGGGTAGAGCAGGCATAGCCGCCCCATTGCTTTACGACGCACGTCATCTATGTGGGGGCGCCAGGTAAGGCGTTGGTCCAGGGTAACACCCAAGTACTTCGCAGTACGAGTCCAGGGGACTGGTGTACCAAGAACCATCACCTGAGGGAGCCGAATGGGAATATGGCTTCGGTAGATGATACGGGCTTGGGTTTTGGAGGGATTAAATGCCAGACGCCAAGTCCTAGCCCAATCGGTTAGGGAATCTGTAGCCCCCTGGAGCCGCTGTTGAAGAACTGCCGCACTCCGAGAACGAGAGAAGAGTGCAGTATCATCTGCGTAGAGAGCTAAATGTACTCTCGGCGCAGAGGGCAGATCAGCTGTGAAGAGGGAGTAGAGTATCGGTCCAAGTACGCTGCCTTGTGGTACTCCTGCCCTGATGCGTCGTCGTGTAGATTTCCCGTCAGGGATCCTAACATGGAAGGTGCGACCTTCCAGATATGTGGCTATTAGCCGTACATGGGACACCGGAAAGCCGAGGGAAAATAATTTGTAGAGCAGCCCTTCGTGCCAGACCGAGTCAAACGCTCTGGACACGTCGAGGAGTACGGCCCCGAAGTACTCCCTACGTTCTATGGCGTCCAGTGTCTCTTCTACAAGGCGCAGGAGTTGGTGAGTGGTTGCATGTCCCTGCCTGAAGCCAAACTGCTCATCAGGGAGGACTCGTTCTCGGGCAATGTGGATGAACAGTCGTTTAAGGTACAGTCTCTCGAACACTTTGGAGATGGCAGGCAAGAGGCTGATGGGGCGGTAGCTGGCAGGGGAACGAAGATCCTTCCCAGCCTTGGGTATGGCGCCCACTTCAGCATGTTTCCAGACAGTGGGATATTGCCTGGTTCTGAGGATGTTGTTGAAGGTGGCCGTCAGGATGGGAATAGAAGCTGGGGGTAGCTGCTTGAGGAGTGCATTTGTCAGCTTATCAGGGCCACCAGCTTTCTTGGATTTGAGGTACCGCAATTGCAGTTCAACCTCCTCTTCATTGATGGGGGTGATTTCATCCTCGGGGTCCTGGACGTCAAGGAGTCGTGGGAGGCGTGCCGTTACCAGGCGGATATGGTCGGGGTCAACGGGGTCATTGACCGGGCTGAAGTTGTGCGCGAAGACGTCAGCCAAAGCATTAGCCTTGGTGTCTGGCTCGGACACAAAGTCATTGCCCACCTGGAGGGGGGGGGGGATCCGTTGCTCTCGTCTCAGAAGGCTTTTTGTGAGCCGCCAAGCAGACGGGTCACTCAGGTCAATGGCAGAGATTTTGTTCTCCCATGCCTGATTGCGATGGTCTTGCACCGCAGCCTTGATTTGGCGCTGTAGTCTATTGATGAGGCGCTTGGTTGCCGGGTTCCGAGTGAGCTGCCATTCACGGGTAGTCTGGTTTTTCTCTGTGATGAGAGCAAGGATGTGGGGGGGGGGGGCGGAGTGGACGCAGATGGTCTGGGGGCCGGTGTGGACGGTGAGGGATCGCTGCTGTTGCAGCATCTAGGGCAATGGTGGTGAGGTGTATGAGGGTACGATCTGTGTCCATTTGATCGGCAACAGGGATTGTGGGTAGGGCTGCTTCGACCCACCAGTCAATACTGCGGATGTTCAGGCCTTAGTTCGGCGTGGTCGTGGTTCCAACGAGATCGATGGAACAGATGACCGGCCGGTGGTCAGAGGCTAGAGCGATGCGGGTGGCTGCAGTGATGAGGTGGGGTAGACCTTTCACCACTGCAATGTCAAGGACATCAGGGGGACGTCTTCCAGAGGGGTATATTGTGGGGTCGTGCGGGCCGATGGTGCGGGCATGGTGCCGCTCAGCGACCCGGAGGAGTCGACGACCAGATGTGTTTGTTAATCTACTGTTCCAGGCAGTGTGTTTGGCATTGAAGTCGCCGCCAACAAAGACGTCGTTGCCAAGCGAGAGCAATGCCCCATAGTCCAGTGTTTCAAGTAGGCCTCGTGGTGGTCTATAGAGAGCCACGAACGTGATGGGACCCCTCACCGTGTGGACAACAACGCCAGTGGCTTCCACAGTGTTAAGTGGGGGGAGGGGAATGGGGTGGTGGCGGAGGGAATTTCGCACGTACACCGCTGTGCCACCGAGGGCGGTGGGCCTGTCTGTCCTGTAGCAGGAGTAGTTTGCTACACGGACAAAAACACCGGGTTTGAGGTGCGTCTCAGCGACAAGGCAAATGTCAACCCTCTCATCAAGGAGAAACTGACGAAACTCGCCCTGCTGTTTATGGAGACCGTTGGCATTCCAGATCATGGCTGTCAATCCGTGATGTCTAACAGCCATGGCTGGTTGGAACAGGGGTGGTGGTGGGGGACATGGATTGGGAGAGGGCAGAGGCAAGTTGGAGTGGGATGGTTTGGAGGAACGAGCTGAAAGCGGAGGAGATTGCTGAGGTCAAGGCCTCAACAACATTGTTGATGAGGTCACTAAAGGGGGTGGGAATGGGGGACTGGATGGGGAGAGGGAGTTGCTGAGATTGTACAGGGGTGGGGGCAGCAGAGCTTGACGCCTGTTGCCGGAGGGGGGTGTGGAACAGCGGAGCATGACGCCCGCTGTGGGGAGAGGGGGGCAGTGCATGACGCCTGCTGGGAAGGGAGGAGAGGGAATGCTGCTGGGGGGGGGGGAGTGATAGGGATGGAGAGGAGGGGGGGTGGGTAGGAGCCCGAAGGGACAGGATGGGAGCGAGACGCGTGGAGGGGGTAAGTCCGCGACGCCGACCCACCCAGGGCACCAGCGTAACTAGTGCCCGGACGGGCCGCCGCCGAGGGCCCTGAAAATCGTTTTTGGTTCTGATATGCCCTAAATGACTGGATTTTTGGGCAGCCCATGTAGCTGCCCGTATGATTCCCGCCACAGCGGGCGCAAGTGGGGGGAGCGTCCCGGGGTTTGGAGCACTCCGAGGAGGCATGACTACCGGCATACTTAACGCATCGCACTTCGCGGGTGCAGTCACTCGCAAAGTGCGCCAATCCTTGGCAGCGAAAGCATACCAGGGTCATCCTCCTGGAGTGGGGCTCCTCCATCGTCACTTTGACGTGGTCAAGGAGGGTGAGGGTGGGGAGGGGGCGGTTCTCCGGCGTGTCAGGAGCAGAAACGAAGAAGAGTGGGGTGGGGCGGCGGGTGCGGGGGGAGATGATCCTGGAGATGACTGAGGGGGTGATGCCTAATGAATTTAGGGCCATCCTCAGGTCATAGCCAGAGTACTTCATAGGAAGCCCCCTGACGACGACCCGCAGGCGGCGGGACTTGGAGGGGTAGGAGAAGTATGGGATGTTGAAAGAGTTGAGTGTGTGGAGTACTTTACCCAGATCCTCTGGGGACTGAAGAGAAAGTCGATACTGGTCATTCGGACTTGATTTGATGTGGTAGGGGGTGGTGGTGACGGTGTCTAGAACATCTATAAGTTCTTTGAGGGGCCGACTGTAATCAAACACAATGGGCGGGGGGGGAGGGGGGTGACTTTGGGGGGAGGAGGAGGGGGGGGCAACGTCTGCAGCACCATCAATGGCTGCAAATTGATTATGGACCGGCACATCTGTTGCTATCACTGCGGATTGACGGCGAGGTGCCGTTTTGCGCGGTACTTGGAATCCCTCCGCGTCGACTATGGCCTTTTTCTTTTTTGACTGCCCGCGTTCAGCAGGCTGTGTGGCCTCCGAATCGGAGGATGAGGCTAACTGCCGCTTCCGACGTTCAGCGACCGGGCGCCGATGGTCGTCATCGTACTCCATCACGCTCCCGTCATCGCTGTTGTCGGCCGCGGCAGTCATGTGCGGGTAGAGGGAGGCCTGACGCCGAACAGGGTCGATATGCTGGCCCCCCTCCTCTGCGGCGTCGCGGAGTGGAATCAGGTGTTCCTGCAGTCCCTCCAGTATGTCTGCGTCTGACATCAGTACAGACGCTATGTCTTCGTCGGTTGCCGGAAGCGGTTGTGGGACGCATACAGCGTCCTGAATGTCCGGCATGTCGAGTGGTGGTCGGGTGGGGGGGGGGGAGGGGGGAGCGGGATCTAGAACGCGGCGCACGCGGGCTTGTCCCACATGAAGGGGGCCCTGATGCGCAGATTTCCCTAATCGCCCTAGGTGCTGTTTCATTGATGGCTGTATCAATGAAGCTGCGACCGGGAATGGCAGATGACTGTGGATGTGATGGTTGTGGTGGTGATGGTGGAGGTGCAGGTGGTGGCGGTCATTGGCAGCGCAATAACGCCGGCGGCTGCGGCTGTCTTCGTCCTTTTCGTAGACCCAATCGTCACCGTTGTCGTGCGCGTGGTCGTTGTAAGTGGGGGGCCGGATGGGGCCGCCGACGGAGCGAGCTCCGCCGGACGGCGATCCGCCACACCCGTCGCATCAGAACCAGGTCCCCACAACCGCACGAGTGGTCGACTGTGAAGAGCGGACAAATTGAATAGCTGGCCGGCGGCCATTAGAGTGGTAAACTGACCCGCGGAGTTCGAATGTTTATACATCGCTCTTGGTTATAAAATGCCTTCCCTTGAGCTAGGTCACAAACATAATGCCTCATTTAAATACGTTACTACAATATACTTTTTAATTTATGAACAAACAGCAACTAGTCACTGTTTATGAATTTATCTTACGTACTACATGGAATCTGCCGTAGCTAAAAATTATGTACTGGACCCCTAGCATTTTTCGTAGTTCATTTACGATAGATGTACGCAAAATGCATCAAATTACTCGAAGATGTGCCCACTATATTAATAGATATTTTCTGACTCTACCTTGCTTTAGATTTTATGACGAGAAGTGCGTTATATATGGCATAGTGCTTTGGCAACTCACGACGAATTTATCAAGTTTCAACCTAACCTATACCATGAAAACACTACCGATCATCCAACTTTCTTCAAAATAATCAGAACATATAAAATGGTATTCTGACGGTCGGAAATCTTGCCTCCTGACAGCGTGTAACCATTTTTGTAACAGCTGTAGTTTTGAGAAAGGAAACCTGCAAATAGATGTACAGACATTAAGCTAATACCGTGTTACAAAAACATTTATTAAGCAAATGCACTGACATACAAAACAACTTAAAATATCCACATACTTGTGAAATGTAACATTCGTTCCTTTCTCGAATTTATTTGTACAATTAAAATCGCTGCACAACTCTTCACCATTGTACTTCTTTTGATTGGAACGTACAGACAGTAGAATTACGAGTAACAAATACTGTATGTACGCCCCAACAAATATACAACGTTGAATCAGGGTCTTCATAAACAACAATACTACACAACACATCAGACTGCAACCACTATAATGGCGTTCAGCCGAAGGTTCAAATTATCCCGCGACTGCAGCGCCATCAGTGAGTCTAGTTATTTTTTACAAGGTCTTTGATCAGAACGCACGTCTGTCTCCCGCGGCATCCCAGCTCGGAATGCCTCTCGTGGCTCTTGCCCCACTTCCTTTTATATAAAACTAAACAATTGAATACATCGTTAAATGTAAGATTTACAAAGTAACAATAATTATTAGATACTTTTCGTTCTTACACCAAAAAATGGGCCACGTTTTGCCCTACATGTTCTGATATGCAATTTGGAAGAGTTTGCTTAATTTCATGCACAATTTCAATGAGTTTTACAGAACAACAATTTAAATTAAATTTTAGTTAATTATGAAAATCATTTTGAATAAAATATTGTTAAGGCTTTTTTCGATAGCTGTTGAGTAGAGCTATCATTTTAAATAACAATAATGAATAAACATCGTCGCTTTTTAGAAATAGGGTAGAAGGAAATTTTCAAAGAATATTGGCGCAGTATGGCTGCACAGTTCATATCACGAAATTTCAAAGTTGGGTTATTAAGAAACCGCTTACTCCCCTTAGTTGCTAATGTAAAATGGGTAACATATTAATGTGAAATTTAATCCGAGGTTCCGAGGTAATGAACTTATTTGTACTAATTTTTTAAAAGGCAGTTAACTATTGTAACTGGGTATAGACATAACAGAATGAAGTCCAGGAAGTTAAAAATTCTAGCTAAACTGACCTCTTCAGAGAATGTTGACATGAGGAAGAAATTTCAGATAGGCATGTGATGGTAGCCCCATTTTAAAATAAACAAAAACAGTAGGTCAGAAGAAGTAGGATGCAAAGATAAGCTTCCAACGATGAGTTGTGGGACTCACATTATTGGATGGATGGATGAGTAAATATATCAGTCAGGAATTAAAAATATTTAATCTGAATAAGAAAATTGTAACATACAGGGACAAGAGGAAGGAAAATATTGTAAGAATAAAGAAAATTTTTGTTCAGTTTTCCGTTGATGGCGTGATTATTACAGACAGAGCCCAAGTTCGAATTCTAATTTGCATAAAACTTCCTGAATTAATTCTCAGGGGGCTGCCATGAGCAGAGGAAGACGAGGAAGAAAGCTTCACCCATCGACTCGCAGTACACTGGCTACCGTGGATGGGGTGGTGGGGGGGGGGGGAGGGTGGCATTGCAGGGGAACAAGCCGCAGTTTTATCACGCCTTGCCGGCCGGAGTGGCCGTGCGGCTCTAGGCGCTACAGTCTGGAACCGCGAGACCGCTGCGGTCGCAGGTTCGAATCCTGCCTCGGGCATGGATGTGTGTGGTGTCCTTAGGTTAGTTAGGTTTAAGTAGTTCTAAGTTCTAGGGGACTGATGACCTCAGAAGTTAAGTCCCATAGTGCTCAGAGCCATTTGAACCATTTTTATCACGCCTTGCTGGCATTACACATGTGTTTAATGGTTCGGCACAACACGGCACTGCAGTCACTTCGTGTAACGTCTATCGGTCTATGTACTGTTAGATCTCTGGTACTGGTAGCAGAATGTTGTGGATGCACAAGCCGCTATGAAACGGACTGTGAACTTCTCGTATAGACTTAAACCTTACAACTGTTAAATAAAAAGTTGCATTCAATACTTTTACTGAACTCCTCGTTTACGATCATATACTTGCCCTCGTGGCTACCAACCACAAAGTGGCTGCTTGCTCCATGCTCTCCTGTACCCTTTGGCTGACGTCACATCCGCCAGTTATAGAGAGTGCCTTGAAAATTTCTCGGGTCTTCAGCCAGGTAGCGTCGTCCAAAAGGCGCGATATTTCGGCAAGCCGACTTGCCATCTTCATGCGTTCTTGGTGCCTTTTGGACGTCGCTACCTGGCTGAATACCAGAGAAATTTTCAAGATTTCTGCACGCCGGGAAAACCTCAGATCACACATGTAGAGGGTGCATTCACTACACCATTCAACTTAAAATATATCTTTGACTACATTGATTACATATGTAACTATTACATTTACGTGGAGGCTCTGACTCGTATTGTCCCAATACTACCCAAATTTTGCAACACTTTTTAGACTTTTCCTTCCAGCCCTATAATAGAAGTTTAATATATTTTCTTATTTCATTTTGAAATTATAGCATTCACTTTATTTGTGCTGCAGTCTTTTTCTGAAATAACAAAAATTACTGTGAGAAAGTAAGGTTTTTTCCCGAATGTGAAAAAAATGTTCCAAGTCTCATACCACAGGTCATGATCCTAGGAACAAATATTCAGTTCGTATTTAAGAGAGTAGCAGTTGAGTAAATCTTGTCAGTACTGTATTTAATGGTCTATCTGTTACATTACTACTTTATCACATACGTTTGTGAGATCAAATTAAACAGAAATGTTATCAAAAACCAGTTCATTTGCAAATATCACATTTTCCATAGTAGAAGACCTTCCGTTTCACGGCTTAAGACGGTCCATGACTGACGAAATATGGCATAATTGTCCACGCGTACTTTAACTAGTTTGAAAAATACATAATACTGAATTTCACCCACCGTAAGCTCGCAGCTCGTGATCTCGCGGTAGCATTCTCGCTTCCTGAGCACTGGGTCCTGGGTTCGATTCCCGGCGGGGTCAGGGATTTTCACCTGCCTCGAGATGACTGGGTGTTGTTGTGTCGTCGTTATCATCATCATTCATCCCCATTACGGTCAGAGGAAGGCAATGGCAAACCACCTCCGCTAGGGCATGGTCTAGCAGGCGGTGCGGGTCTCGCGCATCGTCTCCTACGCTCTGTCAAGGAGTATGGGACCTCATCGTCATCACCCACCATAAAACTCTCTAGCTCAAGAATTGACAATATCCTCCAAATATTTTCCTTCCAATTCTATCCTCCAAATAGCTTTAATGTATGACACGGTCCAGTCACTTTAATGTGACCCCCTGACAAAAAGCCGAACAACTACCTTCGCTGCGCTTACTGCTGCGAGACGCGCAGGAAAGCCGACGAAAACGTCGAACGTGTGCATTCTCTTGTGTGAGGATTCCAGAGGTGATGGGTGACGTCTTATACACTTCTATCAAATTTTGACTGAGGATTTGCACATGCGAAAGGTTTGGTCAAATGATGTCGAAAAACCTCACAACTGAGCAGAAGGACAATCTTCTTAGGATTGCCAGTGACCGAATGGTTCAGTCGTATGGTCACAGATGATGAATTTTGATTCCTGAATACGATCCTGAGACAAAGTAGCAAAGTGACGAGTGGCACACTGAGACATCTGCTCGACAGAAAAGAGCTCGTGTGAGCAAATCAAAGATCAAACAATGACAATATGCCTTTTTGATAGTAGAGTTGTCGTGCATTAAGAACTTATTCCTCCAGAAAAACTGTCAA
Organism: Schistocerca nitens; assembly: GCF_023898315.1. Lineage (NCBI taxonomy): Eukaryota > Metazoa > Arthropoda > Insecta > Orthoptera > Acrididae > Schistocerca > Schistocerca nitens. The sequence continues at coordinate 354,493,619 of NC_064618.1, read as the reverse complement.
TCACGTGTTACGAAGATGTACTTGGAAGGCTCAGGAAAAGGGTGAATTGAGTGAGACCGGAGATTGCAGACAAGTGGATGCTGCATCATGACAACGTCGCATGTCATATAGCAACTTCCATCACGAAAGTTTTGACCTTAAAACAAAACGTATTACTGTTGTTCCATAGCCCCCCTACTCGCCTAATGTGAGTCCTTGTGTTTTTTGTCTTCCCGAAATTGAAAAATGCCCTTGGGGCTCTGGAGAACATTCAAAAGATTGTGACCAGCATTTTAAAGGCCTTACCAGTTGAAGTCTTCCAGCACTGCTACCAAGATTGGGAACAACGACACCGCCGTGTATAGCTGCCGAAGGATACAACAATATTGTTGTTTGAGAAAAATAAAAACTTTCGTAGATGAAAAAATTAGTCTTATTACTTTTCTCACAGACCTCGCAGGTGCCCAAGGGCAAAAGCCAATCCACTGGTTTCGAAGACGTTGTGGCTTCCGATTCACTGCACTGGCGCAACAATCGTTATTTTCAACATCATTTACATTATCTGGTAATTTTTGTCATGTATCGCTTCACATTATCTAGTTACAGCCATTTCGTACTTATCATTGTCGTCATTATTTCCCAGCTCCAATTTGCCTGGTATGGTGTACAAGCGCTCGGCATCTCCTCCTACCATCATATATATTCTGCTCCTGGAAGTCTTCCCTCTGGAATCCTCTCTCCTCCACGTGTGATTCACTGGACCTGTCCAGCGGTTTTTGGACCTTCCACGTGATTTCTTGCCTTGGACGTATATTTCAAAATGTTTTCTATCTGGTATTAGCTCCTCCATTCTCATAACGCATCCATACCACTGCAGTCTGAGTTTCGTTATTACAGTAGTAGTAGGGGCTTCGCTGCCTTGTGCATTCCTTTTCATCTAATTTTTGATCTTGACCGTTCTAGTAGTTTGGTTCATAGTTGTTATGAATCTCAGTATAGCCGTTTATTATCGCTCTAGTCATATTGGACTGTCCTTTACTGTACAGTGATGATGAACATTAGACAGTGGGGAAAAACAATAGAGCTATTGACTTGACAATGTGTTCGGAAACTGATTGCGAAAGGTGCCAATTAACTCACTGCCTCCCACCAGTATAAGGGACACCAGTGCGAAATAACAGAAATGGAAGATAGTGGTCCTTTCTTCTGTATTACACGAGTATGACTGCATGATCTGGGGCATGACTGCAGAAGCCTTTTACAAAAATATTCAGGTGCTATCATAATGAAAGCGCTCTGGTTCGTTCCGAATGCACTCATATAGCAGGACACAAATATAGCAACAGTTACTACTGTTATTCAGGAACGAACGCAGATATTCTATAACAGTTAGAATATTCGTCTTATCATCTCGTAGCGTCGTTATTTTCCGATCCGTTTTACGTAAATTATTGGGGGAAAGGGTGTTCTATAAGTACTGCAACAAATTTTTTAGGCCAGTTTCGGTAAAAAAAGAAATGCGGGATTTGCTGTAGGACATCATGGAATATTCCCGCTTCAGCCCCTGTAGTTTCTCGAAGTCCCAATAGGTGATGGCGCTAAAAGTAGCCTTCAAAATAGAGCCTGTAACGGAGGTTCGATACAGGCAGAGAGCTGAACAAAAGCATGGTGAGTCGATGAAGGAGGCGTGTGTCATCATCGCAATATGGTCGAGCTAAACTGCCCGAACTCCCGCGTGTCAGCCGGCCGCACACAGCTGTTAACTCCTGCAGTGTTGGAACGTGCGAACACCCTCATTCGATGTGGTCGACGAATCACAATCACACACCTCGCTGCTCAGCTGGACGTCTGTTGGTAGTGCTGACACACTCATCCACCAGCTTGGGTACTCAAAAGTGTGTGCCCGCTCGGTTCCTCGCCACCTAACAGAAGTTCGTAAAAAGCATATCTTTGGCGCAATGAATGATGCACTCCGTGGGAAGCAGTACGTGGTTGATGGGGAGGTTGTTGATGCAGCAAGACGTTGGCTCAGACGTCGACCAGTAGAGTGGTACCATGTGGGCATACAGGCCATCCCAGTAAGGTGGCGTAAGGCGTCGCATCGACGGTGATTATGTTGAAAAATAGCGTTTTGTAACCAAAAGAGTGGGTAATACATAATATGCTGTATTGGAATTCTGTATAAACCCAACCTGTTTTTGGGGAAAAAAATGTGTTGCACTTCTTATTGAGCGCCCCTCGTACAAACACCACCACCACACGTCTAATTAGAGTATATTTAAACGCACTCAAAATAAAAACAAAAACATATTTGTCGACAACCGAACATTTCTAACCCATAGATTAACAACTTAAACAGAAGGTGATCTAGCAAAGTCCACCGGTGCTCCAGCTACACTGCTTCCCAAAACGTAAGGATGAGATATACAAAGTAACATATCATATTAACTATTAGGCGGAAATGAGTGAAAGTGTGGGAGCATGTTGCCAGACATCTCCCTGTAGCTCACACGGAGTTGGACATCACATGACCTGAGACTAGCATGACTAGCGCCAAATGGCTGGCCGGGCAACACGAGGCAGTTGAAGGAACGAGAAAAGATGGTGTGTCACAATCAGTGAGCAGGTGTTCTTCATTACAGCATGACCCGTAGACAACGTGTGGATGACTTCGCACAGGGAAGTATCGTCAGGAGACTGGAAGAAGTACGAAGTATGAGGAGTTTAGCCAGATTTGGTATTGCTCACAGCATTGTTCCACTTGCGTGGCCAGCGTTCCGAACAACAGGCACTGCTACCCAAAGGAGAGATGGTCGACCACAATAAACTACAATAGCAGATGACTACTACAGTGTGCAACATGCAAGGCACGCAATCTCACTCTCAGAGTGGCACGACAACTGCATGGGGATGGTCTCTTTGCGCGACGACATTCTCAGAGTGGCACGACAACTGCATGGGGATGGTCTCTTTGCGCGACGACATTGTATTGTGCTGACATCCGCACATCGGGGCACCATTTGCGATGATACCGAGTGCATATTGACTGGACCATCGAGGGGTGGGTCATGTGCTCTTCTCAGAGAAGCGCAAATTCGATCTGAGAAGTGATTCTGAACCTCCTATGGCGAGTGGTGGGAATACTGAATCCACTCAGGAATATTGTCCAACATGGTTGTTTTTGTGGTCCTCGTATTACAGTGTGGGGTGGCATAATGTTACATTAGCATACTGACCACTACATCTTTGAACACAGCACACTCACCGCTCAACGTTATTGTGACAATACCCTCCTTCCCGAGTGCATCTTTTCAGGGGTGCATTCGGCTCTGACATCACTTTTATGGATGACAGTGCGCGACCTCATCGCATAGCGCAGCTGGAGGGGATCTTGGAACGAGAGGATATTCGGCGAATCGACTGGCCTGACCGTTCCCCCGACTTAATTCCCGTCGAACACGTGTGGGATCCGGTGGAGAGACAATGCAGCTTGTCGACATGCACCAAAGACCATCCAGGTAGCTGTCAACCGCGGTCGTGGAAAAGTGGAACACCGTGCCACAAGAACTTCGTAGTAACCTTGTGGTCAGCATGGGAACACTTTGCAGAGCATGCTTTGCTGTTCGTGGTGATCACACAGCCAATTAAGAACCACATTCCTTCTTTTATAGTGTCCAGGAAACCATTACAGTGACTTCAGTGGAATTATAGTCTTTGAATAAAAGTGTCATTTCTGTTTGTCTCACTGCGTATTTCTTTCAGTTATCATCTGTTCTGCTCTGTACTACACTATACTACATCAGTCCTTTCAATGGACGGTCCAAGTTTCATCGAGCTATGCTTCTTGGCAATGAGACATCATGAGAAAAGTTACTTCAGTCCTTACATTTTGTTCGCCAGCGTACATGGACTACGCCCAGACACGACACAGCAACGAATCTGTGTAAAACGAGTAGCAGCGATTCACTTGAAGAGCTACATGACGGCTACAGAGAGGACGAAGCTCTGCGCCTCTCGTGTGCCAGGAGCCACTGCAACTCTGTCGCCAGCTATCCAGTAGGCCAACGACACGCCAGCAGTGGGGTCAGAGAAGTTTCTTCTGTATGCGCTCAGTATCGAAATGGCCGTAAAAGAGCTAGCAGCTGTGCTTTGTGTGCGACAACAATAAAAAGAGAATCCAGAAAAAATAGTAGTTTGGGTGTACACTTTTATTGCTGATTGTGACATAAAAGGGTTATTTCACGCATTGAACAATGATTGAAGAAGTTACTGTGATAAAATTTTCAGTTACGTGAGTACATCTACATCTACATCTACATTCATACTCCGCAAGCCACCCAACGGTGTGTGGCGGAGGGCACTTTACGTGCCACTGTCATTAGCTCCCTTTCCTGTTCCAGTCGCGTATGGTTCGCGGGAAGAACGACTGTCTGAAAGCCTCCGTGCGCGCTCTAATCTCTCTAATTTTACATTCGTGATCTCCTCGGGAGGTATAAGTAGGGGGAAGCAATATACTCGATACCTCATCCAGAAACGCACCCTCTCGAAACCTGGCGAGCAAGCTACACCGCGATGCAGAGCGCCTCTCTTGCAGAGTCTGCCACTTGAGTTTATTAAACATCTCCGTAACGCTATCACGGTTACCAAATAACCCTGTGACGAAACGCGCCGCTCTTCTTTGGATCTTCTCTATCTCCTCCGTCAACCCGATCTGGTACGGATCCCACACTGATGAGCAATACTCAAGCATAGGTCGAACGAGTGTTTTGTAAGCCACCTCCTTTGTTGCTGGACTACATTTTCTAAGCACTCTCCCAATGAATCTCAACCTGGTACCCGCCTTACCAACAATTAATTTTATATGATCATTCCACTTCAAATCGTTCCGCACGCATACTCCCAGATAATTTACAGAAGTAACTGCTACCAGTGTTTGTCCCGCTATCATATAATCATACAATAAAGGATCCTTCTTTCTATGTATTCGCAATACATTACATTTGTCTATGTTAAGGGACAGTTGCCACTCCCTGCACCAAGTGCCTATCCGCTGCAGATCTTCCTGCATTTCGCTACAATTTTCTAATGCTGCAACTTCTCTGTATACTACAGCATCATCCGCGAAAAGCCGCATGGAACTTCCGACACTATCTACTAGGTCATTTATATATATTGTGAAAAGCAATGGTCCCATAACACTTCCCTGTGGCACGCCAGAGGTTACCTTAACGTCTGTAGACGTCTCTCCATTGATAACAACATGTCAGTAAAGCCTTGTAACAGCAAGAGATTTTCGTGACATTGAAGTCTAATCAGTAGCTAATCGTTTGTTGTTAGCAGTGGTATTTACAGTTTTAGTTATAACTGTAACGAATACGTAGCAGTGATTTTCAGGTGTTACTTCAAAAGCGCTTTATAATAAACTCTTAAATATTTGAGACAAAAAATATGTGACTTGCCTCATTTGTTTACACATCGTATTACTGAAAATAATTCTCCCACATCTAACGTATCGGACTCATTAAGCGACACTTCGCTGCAAGAATTTCGGTCTGGAATCAAGTTTTGGGGAAAATTTCCACGTCGCGGATGATAATGTGCTTTGTCTGTGGTGTGAAGTTCTTGTGATTGAGTGGAACACCAGGAACAGGTTGCGATGAAATTGAGGGACGATGATGTCCATGTTCTCCAACTGGCCATTGTCTGAAAGAGCGTTGTTATAAGTTGTTTGAGTCCTTCGAAGTTGACTTCGTTTATGACGCTCATGAGTCTAATTTTAGCGGTCATTTTCGTTTCTTTAGGAATACTTTGAAGCAGGTTCAGTAGAGACAGTAAAAACATTTTGTCTTCATCTTCTGCCGCTTTCCCTTTGCTTTGTCCTAGCATTAAGCACCTTAATTTACAGATCATCAATCTCCCTTCTGCCTTCTTTCGTGAAGTAGCCGCGCCAGGTACGGCTGTTTTTTCCTCTTAATGTGCATCTCCGATTTGTTGCTGGAAACGGTCTTGAGAAATGACTCCTGATTGAAATTTATGTATACTTACTCCTACTTACTTCTGCACCTGATCCTCACTTTGCGGATTTCCTGCAGTGCAGTTCACGACCAAAAGAATCCCTGAGATGCTTCCTCGTCTTCTGTAACGAAGAGCGTTAGGTATTAAGGCAGAGATCTGTGCAAAGTGTTTCGTTAAACAAGATCCCCTGAAGTTGAAAAATACTTACGTTCACTAAAATTAAGTAAAATAAAATAAAATGTTTTTGAAACACCTAGCTTTTTCTTGTCTTCTAAAGTCGATTATTCTCTTTAGAAATTTTCCAGAACTTATTCCCAAAATGTTTCTTTCTGTTTGCGGTTTGAACAATACTGCGATGAAGTGTCTCGAATTGCTCGTCTCATCTTAATCTTGAAGATAAGTTTCGGTTTCAAAATTATCCTCAGTGCACACGGGACGAAGAAAACTACATACAGTGTATCCCAGAAAATGTATGCACTCTTTTTTTTGACTATAAGCCTAATATTTATTTATTAGGATACAGAAAAATTTCAAAATTCGAAATAACGCGAAAAAAATGTGGAAACCAGCCATTTATCGAAAGTGTTCAAATCGTTGGCCATCGTGGTCCAGGCACAGCTGATAACACTGATTGATGGAATCCAATACGTTCCTAATCATTGCAGTTGGTATTTTAGCACATTCATTATCATTGGCTGCTTTCAACTCGTTGATTGTAGCTGACCTTGAACTATAAACGTTGTGCTTCATCCCCATAGGGATCAAGTCTGGCGAATATGGAGGGTACTGGGTACTGCCTCTTTGTACCATCCATCTGCCATGGAGGCGTTTGTCAAGGTAGGCACTTACATCATGATGGTAGTGACAAGGTGCTCCATCCTGCTGGAAGTATCATTCTCCATCCCACAACATCTATATGATGCATGGCATCACTTATTCCTGGAGTAAGTTCAAGTTTTTTCACCAGGCACTGTATGCTCAAAAAATTAAGATCCCTTCAAAACAAATGCCCATAAACCACATCACACTGTAACTCCTGGTAGGTTCACATGGTATTCCACTGTCATATGAAGATTCTCTGCTGCCCATTATGAGCATCTGTGATGATTAATTGAACAATTTAACTTAAAAGTGACCTCATTGCTGCAAACAGTCTTGTATGGGAATTATTTGTCCTGTGCACATCTTGCTTGATACAACTCACAAAATTCAATTCTCCTGTCAGGATCATCATCATACAGTGTGTGGAGTAATCCAGGAACGAAACTTTTCCATTGGACACACTTCAAACTGTGATGGATGCTAATTTTTGAAATTCCTGTCTCACGAGCCAGTGGCTGCACAGACTTTCTAGGAGATTGCTGAAACATTTTTATGTCTTCTCTTCCTCTTGTGAAGCCAGTGGATGATTGTGGTATTCCATAATGGTTCTTGTGGGCATTATGGACAGCTCCTTCTTCCTCATAATTGTCTCCCAGATGAGTAATTTTGAGTAACAGTTGTGCGTCTTGTTGAAACTTCATTTCTCTGTCTTCCAGTAGCACTTCAGAATGAGCTTTCTTTGGCCCAGGCCCTGCCTACAGCCATTTTTCAATTCGTCACAACTGAAAAAGGAAAAAAAAAGTATTGCAATTAAGAGCTGTAAAAGAGTGTATACATTTCTTTGAGGCATCCCAAACGGGTGACTGGCAAGCAGCATGTTTTGAGTCTGCTGGTGCCGTGGTGTGGGGGTGACCGGAAGCCACTCTGCGATCAACTGGCAGTGCTGCCAGCAGAACCTCACAGCGGCAGCTGTGCTGGCAGGGCTGCACACTCTTTTAGATGGAAGCTGGGGGAGGCTCCATTGCATTGTGTGTGGCGTCTCAATTTGGATGCATGGCCTCCTGTGTGAAAGGGCCCTTACTGTGTACTGTGAGTGGAAAAGTTTTATTATTGATAAGGTTGGGAGGATCTGCAGTGGGGACACACTCAGTGTAGTGGAGCAAAATGAGAAACTCCTTAAATAAATTATCAGAGACTTTTACACACTAGGTTCCAAAGTGTAAGTAGCAAAAAGTCTTGCACCTGATTACAGTATGAGATTTATTTAGTTTGGTGTTAAGAATGTGCTGCTTCAAATATCATGAAATAATTATTTTGTGTCCATGATACAACTTAATTTTCAGTGGCACTGTGTGTTTCGTGGTGAGTAATAAACTTATCCAACAAACACATACTCACACACACATAATTGTGCCATTATAAATGTGGACAGAGTTGTAATGTACCATACTAAACAGATCTGGGAAGCCTACAATCTAAAGGTTGTTTTGAACATGGCAGTGTTTTACTTGGTGTGGTCCTATTGGACGTTGTATCTATCTGTATTTCTCCAACTTCTTAACTGACTTAGCCTACTTAATCAGGTATAGGTGGGGCTACAACTGAAACCACAATGCAGTCTGCCATTTTCCATGAGTGGAAAAAACAATATGAAAACCCAAGAGGTGCTGGAACATCATGGTGAGAGAAAATCTGACTTGAAAATTATCATCCACTGAAGATATGGTTGGACAAGCCATATTTTGAGACATAACTGTCTTCTACACAGTGTGATAGAATGACCAGCAGAAGGAAATTGTGTAATGGGAAGCACACAATTGATTTATGAGTTAAAGATCAACATCAAATATTAGCAGTTGAAAGAACAAGCACAGATTGTGACAATTGGAAGATAAAAACCATAATCAGAAATTGAGGAAGAATAAGCTTCTGCCCATCTACTGAAACTAAATTACACACAAACACAGCTATGGGCAATAACAGTGGAAGTGACTCATAGTTTAATATGTTTTTACTTCTGCCTGTTAACTCACTATATTTTTCATAAGTAATAGTTACTTCATAACAAAAAGATTTCCGTTTCGAGTACTCAATCGTTAAAGTGATGTTTACTTTCAAGTCCTTTCTTTGATGTACTAACTAATTACTGGTACATGTTCATTTCTTTTATAAGCTGTGAACCGGTTGCCCCAGAAAAAGAAGGCTTCGCTTCTCCCAGTGGGTAATGCACTATGAGCCCATTGCAAGCTTTTGCTCCCAGCATCTTCCACCTATGGGCAAAGTTAAAGTGTGCAATTAGTATGCATCTGTTAGCAGGTCACTGTTTATTGATGATGAATGTGATGATGATGGTGAACCAGGGAGGTGGAAACTTCTGTTTGTAATTTCTGAAGTGTCTCCCTAGGATACCTACAAAAGCTACTTTCAAGGCAGTTTTAGTTCATAAAAATAGATATAAGATCTCGCAGCATCTCATTGACTTTCCTTCAGAAAAATCATAATATAAATATGTTATTGATAAGATTTTTGGTGAGGATCTTGTTATAAATACCATACAAATGTAAGTAACTTCCCTAACTTTTCTCAAAATGTATTTGCCTAATGGGTTTATTATCTTAGGTTATTTTATGAAAATGTATGTTTTTTTAAGCAAAGAAGCGGAAAGCTAATATTCAGGTCCTACCTAGGATGGGTTTAAATTGTTATCCAGTCACCCACATTTAGTTCTGTCATTTCACTAAGCTATTTGATATAACTAGTCTCTTTGAAAGGCCATGGATGACTTCCTTCTCTATGTTGTTGCCCACTTGAATTACATATAGTACTGCCTCTTATGATATTGACATAGACAAGATGCACAAACATTAGCTTTCTGTCATTCAAATTCTGCACTTGTATTATTTACAAGTGACATGAATGGTGTTTTGTAAAATGATTGGCACTTCTCTAGTGTAATGAAGTCTGGTAAATAAATGACCAGTTTGACTACCAGTGTTTCCAAAGTGCTTGATGAAATGAAGGAGGTTGATGAATGCCTCAACAAATAATTACTTCAGAAATTGATTTGGATATATAAACAAAAATAGAGCAAAACTATCAAAAATAGTTTACACTTCTGAAATCTAAATCAGCTGAAACTATCTTCCCACCAATCCCTTTAGAAAGTTGCCCTCATAAAATATGGTATAATGCCCTAGACACATTTAGCATTTGATTACCAGCCGTCAGTTTGCTTTTCTGATTCCTTGAAGAAACCGCTATTTTCTCCTTCTGACAGAGTCCCACATGTCTCTCCAAAATAATCCTGTCTAGCCTTACATAGTAGTCACTGTAAGACTAAGCTGAATGATAATGCATCCAGGACCACACAGTCCTTACCACGCTATGTTTGTGTATTATGTACTAGGTCAACAATATGCAGGTGCATGTGTTTTACACTCTACTCTCTATCCAGATAAGAGCCACTACTTCTCCTTCAAGGAGGTCAACTGCCTTGTGAAGCTGTCTACAGTGCACCATGGGAGATTCCATGAAAGTTGTAGGAATCAAGCCCATGTCTCCATTAGGCAGTCATTAATCATGATATCTCATCTTCAGAGGTGGTTCATTATCTGTTCGTAAGAAAAGAAACATTTCATTTGACTTTTTTTTTCAGATGATTAGTGTGAAGTTTCTTTCATTAGGAACTAACAAACAAGACTTATGTTACCTGCATTTGTTGGCCTTTATGTTTACTATTCATATTGTAGTATAGAGGAAGAAGAACACGCATACAGTGTCTCAATTTCTTTAGATGGTTATTCATCGTTATGAATAATACTTACATGTATCTAATAACAACTCATCATATAATGTTGCAATGGTATGGAGATAAACATGTCATTGATAGGTAGTATCATAATATTCATATTAGTTTAACAAGTGTACATGTTTATTTATTTATTTAGCATCCAATAGATATATATGTGCCTTTAAGTCTGTCTGTCTGTCTGTCTGAAAACTATACTTCTGCACCTTGAAAAAGAAACAAAAGGCTAAATTTTATCACATTGTTGACTGAACAACCCTAAACAACTGTCAAACCATTCTTTATCCAAGCACATTGACATCATTATTAACTTAAGAATGAATGTAGTATATTAGGTGAAACTATCAGTGGTGTCAGTAATGTCATAGATGAAGAAGGGAAAAATGAGTTTCTTGGAAGGTAGCACAAATTATACTTGAATAATAATGAATTGAAAAGACATATAATCTGTTAAGAATGATTTCTGAAATAAACACACTGTCATTATGAAAAGATTTTCTTTTCTTTTTTGTTTGTCAGGTTATGTCATGAATTTACATAAATTTGTAATAAATTGTATAATAACTTATTACAACAACTACTGCTTAAATAAATACATGAAATATTCATGTTATTGGTTTCAGTACGCAACTGCTGTCTTTAGATGTTAAACTACAAAGGCTTTGTACAGCTATATAACAAAAACAGTACTCAGCTACACACCTCAGACATAATGAAGTCAATTAAAATATTGGAATACATGTTATCAGGTGCAGACTTTATACCCTATGAAAATAGGATGAAAATATTCCAGTGAATGTACACAAATCATCACATGGAGTCTTTTTAACATTTGATGATACGATGTACAGAGTCTTTTCACTATCCGTTGATATGATGTACATTCATGAAATATTTTAAAATGACTTCATGATGAAACTTCCTGGCAGATTAAAACTGTGAGCTAGACCGAGACTTGAACTCGGGACCTTTGCCTTAGCACTTTCCCGAGAAAGACAAAGGTCCTGAATTCGAGTCTCGGTCCAGCACACAGTTTTAAATTGCCAGGAAGTTTCATATCAACGCACACTCCGCTGCATAGTGAAAATCTCATTCTGACTTCATGATGTTCGAAGTGTTTAACCGTTCTTGTTATCTACCCACACAAAGCTTTGTAGTGCATGGTGTCACATCTGAAGATTGTACCTCTTTGCTAAAATTGATAATGTGAATATTTTCATATATTTAATTGACTGTTGATGCAATAAGTCACTGCACAAATATTTGTGAAGGTTGCATACTTCCAGTTGACAATATGTAATTTCTTTTAAAATTCATAATATTTTTTCCAGTTCTAATAACAAAATGACAAGACTTTACATCTTCAGCATATATATATATATATATATATATATATATATATATATATATATATATATATATATATATATACACACACATATATATATATATATATATATATATATATAAGAACACATTGACACCGGTGTGTCAGACCCACCATACTTGCTCCGGACACTGCGAGAGGGCTGTACAAGCAATGATCACACGCACGGCACAGCGGACACACCAGGAACCGCGGTGTTGGCCGTCGAATGGCGCTAGCTGTGCAGCATTTGTGCACCGCCGCCGTCAGTGTCAGCCAGTTTGCCGTGGCATACGGAGCTCCATCGCAGTCTTTAACACTGGTAGCATGCCGCGACAGCGTGGACGTGAACCGTATGTGCAGTTGACAGACTTTGAACGAGGGCGTATAGTGGGCATGCGGGAGGCCGGGTGGAGGTACCGCCGAATTGCTCAACACGTGGGGCGTGAGGTCTCCACAGTACATCGATGTTGTCGCCAGTGGTCGGCGGAAGGTGCACGTGCCCGTCAACCTGGGACCGGACCGCAGCAACGCACGGATGCATGCCAAGACCGTAGGATCCTACGCAGTGCCGTAGGGGACTGCACCGCCACTTCCCAGCAAATTAGGGACACTGTTGCTCCTGGGGTATCGGCGAGGACCATTCACAACCGTCTCCATGAAGCTGGGCTACGGTCCCGCACACCGTTAGGCCATCTTCCGCTCACGCCCCAACATCGTGCAGCCCGCCTCCAGTGGTGTCGCGACAGGCGTGAATGGAGGGACGAATGGAGACATGTCGTCTTCAGTGATGAGAGTCGCTTCTGCCTTGGTGCCAATGATGGTCGTATGCGTGTTTGGCGCCGTGCAGGTGAGCGCCACAATCAGGACTGCATACGACCGAGGCACACAGGGCCAACACCCGGCATCATGGTGTGGGGAGCGATCTCCTACACTGGCCGTACACCACTGGTGATCGTCGAGGGGACACTGAATAGTGCACGGTACATCCAAACCGTCATCGAACCCATCGTTCTACCATTCCTAGACCGGCAAGGGAACTTGCTGTTCCAACAGGACAATGCATGTCCACATGTATCCCGTGCCACCCAACGTGCTCTAGAAGGTGTAAGTCAACTACCCTGGCCAGCAAGATCTCCGGGTCTGTCCCCCATTGAGCATGTTTGGGACTGGATGAAGCGTCGTCTCACGCGGTCCGCATGTCCAGCACGAACGCTGGTCCAACTGAGGCGCCAGGTGGAAATGGCATGGCAAGCCGTTCCACAGGACTACATCCAGCATCTCTACGATCGTCTCCATGGGAGAATAGCAGCCTGCATTGCTGCGAAAGGTGGATATACACTGTACTAGTGCCGACATTGTGCATGCTCTGTTGCCCGTGTCTATGTGCCTGTGGTTCTGTCAGTGTGATCATGTGATGTATCTGACCCCAGGAATGTGTCAATAAAGTTTCCCCTTCCTGGGACAATGAATTCACGGTGTTCTTATTTCAATTTCCAGGAGTATATATATGGTTACAATAGAGGGAAACATTCCACGTGGGAAAAATATATCCAAAAACAAAGATGATGTGACTTACCAAACGAAAGCGCTGGCAGGTCGATAGACACACAAACATACACACAAAATTCAAGCTTTCGCAACAAACTGTTGCCTCATCAGGAAAGAGGGAAGGAGAGGGAAAGACGAAAGGATGTGGGTTTTAAGGGAGAGGGTAAGGAGTCATTCTAATCCCGGGAGCGGAAAGACTTACCTTAGGGGGAAAAAAGGACGGGTACACACTCGCACACACACACATATCCATCCACACATATACAGACACAAGCAGACATACACACAAAATTCAAGCTTTCGCAACAAACTGTTGCCTCATCAGGAAAGAGGGAAGGAAAGGGAAAGACGAAAGGATGTGGGTTTTAAGGGAGAGGGTAGGGAGTCATTCCAATCCCGGGAGCGGAAAGACTTACCTTAGGGGGAAAAAAGGACAGGTATACACTCGCACACACACACACACATATCCATCCACACATATACAGACACAAGCAGATTGGAATGACTCCTTACCCTCTCCCTTACAACCCACATCCTTTCGTCTTTCCCTCTTTCCTGATGAGGCAACAGTTTGTTGCGAAAGCTTGAATTTTGTGTGTATGTTTGTGCTTGTTTGTGTGTCTGTCCACCTGCCAGCACTTTCATTTGGTAAGTCACATCATTTTTGTTTTTAGATATATTTTTCCCGCGTTGAATGTTTCCCTGTTCGAGCATACAATTTCCTGATTGGCTTCTTGTAATGTGAAGAAGCATTATTGTGAAGTAGCATGTAATTATTTTTGAAAACGTGATACAATATTTATATGACTTTAAAGCAATGAATACTTAGTAGAAGAATGATGATATTATAACAGTTAAGTAATCCTTTTTATCTTTTGAGTGCTTGACTAGCATTAACATATACATTTTACAGGTAATTTCAAACCAAAACACAGAATGCTTAAAATGCGCTTGAAATATATCAACATTTCAAGTTCATATTGAGATTTTTTCCATACGTGTTAAACTTATTCCAAAACTTACTAGAAATATGACAGAATGTAACAACAGAAGTATGAGGTAATGTGTTTTGCTGCAATAATGAAATTTGTACAGGAATGGTGAGAGACTAAGTAAGTCTGAGCATCTTGGAATTCATGGACATCGACTGCACATCAGAAATGTGAGTGTTGCTGACAATGGTGTGTACCGATGCACTGTGCACAATAAAGCTGGTTCAAGAAACAGCACTGTTAACTTGGTACTAACTGTTCCAGGTAAGTGAGAAGCACATAGTTACATCTTTTATAACAGCTACTATTTTCTATCCTAATATTTGTTAATCCAAGCTGCAGTTACAAGTCATTTCAGGTTTTTGACAACTTGAATCTATACTGGTAGTTGTTAAGTGCACATATTTATCACAGTCACGGGATAAGCTGGTTTAAGAATAAATAGTAACAGCAGATAGCATTTATTCACAGAAATAGTGTACAGCTATATGTGACAGAATATGTTGACGGATTTCATGTCATAAGAGATTGCCTTATATGTTGATAGGATTAATCCATATCATTAAATCTTCTAGTATGAAATTTAATTAGAAAGGCATAGTTTCCTTGCAATACTTTTTTATTTCACACATGTGTACAACTAGTTTTTTCATAAATGAAACATAATGCAGAAAACAGTCAGAGCACTTCTTTACAAATTAGCAAAGATATTTATTAAAACAGGTGACTACACTATTATGAAGTGCCTCTACAGTAGCTTTCTTTTTAGTTAATATTTTCATTTTCATATGCACACACACACACACGTTATCTATGGGAAAGAGCCCCAAATAAACTCTGTTCTCCATGTCCTTCATTTTATTAAATGAGTGTATCTATAAGTTTATCGTAGTTTATCTTAGTTTGATTTCATTTTTGCTAATTTGGTTCATGTTTTAAAATTATGTTTATTTTTTTATTTTCCCCTAACATCACTCTCATTCCTTCTTTTTTCTATTATTGCCTCACATTCCTTTGCGATAAAGATAAAACATTGTCTGTTATGCATTACCCACACTTTTCTCTGTACAAGGATCTCAGAAGGTTTTATTTGCTAGAAAATAATGTACTTACAGATATAAATGGAAGTCTAACAATGAGTGTATTTGAATTTTGCTCGAAGGAGTGCAGGATAGAGCCTATTTAGTTAATTACAATAAGATTAAAGTTGCTTAAGCCCTTTCACTTTTATTTTTTCAGGTCAGAATATTGCATCAATTTTGCAACCACCATCAAACCTGCTAGTAAAAAGAGGGGACACAGCAGTATTTGACTGTGTTTTTGAGAATGCTGATGAAACAGAATGGTACCTTTGGCCACATTCTGAAGCAATCAAGAATTCAACTAGGTACTGTTGTTCAGTGTACGCCAAAGTTGGTTTTAGTCTCATATTGACTTGCTGTCTTCCCCTTCTCTCTCTCTCTCTCTCTCTCTCTCTCTCTCTCTCTCTCTCTCTCTCTCTCTCTCTCTCTCTCTCTTCCCCCCCCTCTCTCTCCCTCCCCCCACTCTTCTCTCTCTCTCTCTCTCTCTCTCTCTCTCTCTCTCTCTCTCTCTTCCCCCCCCCCCCCCCCTCTCTCTCCCTACCCCCACTCTCCATCACTCCCCATGCCTTCCCATACCCATGTAGCTGAACGAGGATTAGTTACAATAGATGGCAGTCTTACTAAGGTAACATCACAAGACAACAGTAAATAATTTAATGAAAGTATTCAGATTTGCTCCATCAATATCAACTGCGGAATCAGTTACTTATCTGGCATCTTTGCAGGTGTCCATGACATTAAAGACTGTTGTCATAGTGATAGTTGATTTTGCATTTTAAATATATTGTATCTAGTGCTTCTTAATTTGTACCTGCCTGGATAGCTGTGTGTGTTCAACGGTGAGGGTCAGTGTGCCAGCCAGCCTGGATGTGGTTTCTAGATGATTTCCCACACTTGACTTTTTTGCACATTTGATTTTACTGAGCAGTTATGTTTTGTTAGCTTTATTTCTACCCATGTCCAAATTCCCTCTTCCATTATGACACCCACCCATTCTTCCTTTTATATTTAGTAGTTACTTACAAATTACAAACATTATCAAAAAGTTAATACAGTGCAACAGGACTAATATTGTACCTTTTATTGCTTAAGATTTCTTGTAAATTATAGAATTTGAAGAGGACTCTGAAAGTTCATGGTAAATCTTGCATGATATCACCAGCTACCTTATTCAGAGTTACTTGTGTGTCCATTATATTCCTACTGACTAGGTCTGAACCTGCAGATGTTACCTTCCTTCTGACCCTGGTATGTTGACATAGCCATCATTCATTGTCTCATATTACTAAGAGATTGCAGGCCCCATTTGCTGTTGCCCATTGGCACACCTGTTCGAAGTCACTTTCTTTTTACACACTTGCTCTGTTTGAAGACATTTCTATGTGAATAACTTCTTTTCTCCTTACTTTAATGGTATATACCTCAGTTAGTGATGAGGGGCAGTGGTAACTCACTGAATACAGAATGGAGATAGCTGGCCTGTCTCTTTGTCTTATTTTTTGTCTATATGTACTATTTTTAAATCCCTCTAAGTGAAAATGGGATATTTTCATGTTGAGAGATTTGACAATCACATTCTTCAAATTCTATATTTAGCTGCAATTTACTTGTCCATCCTAAATATGCTGCACAGGCATCCAGAGAGGAAAATCATTTAGCTTCAGGGGAAATTAGACATGAAAGCACACCAATGAAAGTCAGACAATGTCTATATCAGGATAGCTCACTGTTCTTCAAATAAAAGAGGTTTAGAGGTTTAGGCAGGTATCCAGGGAACATGCACTAGTTTAGTCTTCTGGTAATTAGAGCACATGTCCTTCCCCCCCTCCCCCCGCTCCTCACACACACACACACACACACACACACACACACACACAGGCAAGACTAGAAAGCTACAGGTGAGCTCAAGTAGAATAGGAAAGTGTTAGAAAGATTGTGAAGCTTGTGTGGAGGCAGAAGCGACATGGGAACATAAGTGGGCCTGGGAGTGGAGGAAGATTAAGACAGGGAACAATGGGTACTGAGACTAATTATCTGTATTTTCATGAATGCAGGATGTATTGATGGAGAGTACACACACACACACACACACACACACACACACACACACACGCACACACACACACACACACACACACATGATGTAGAGTACATTATGTGGAGGGGGGAAATGCAGATAGCATAGGATCTAAAGGAGCTGTTGAAGCCAGTCACTATATGTGGAATAGCATGTTCCAGCACTTAATGATCCTACCAAGAACTGTCCACTATTTAGCAATGACCATTCATGGGCATGGATCATTAATTTGTGGTCACACCTGTATACAGTGTTGCATAATGGTTGCAACAAAGTTGATGTATGACGTACTTATGGTCATAAATGATCTTGCCTCTGACAGGATAGGAAATGCCAATGACAAGGGTGCAATTGGAGGTTATGGGTGGTGCATGGGACAGGGCCTGCATGTTTTATGAGAATGGACAAGTATTTTATCTAGGTTGACTAGAAAGTAGAATATTATGTCAGATTTCACTTCCTCTCTGCCCTATATTTCATACACATTACCAGTTGCAAGTTCAATTTAGTTGGAAGGTAGAGATCAAATGCAGGTAAACGCTGGAAGGTAAAGAAGTGTGACTATCTCATTAGTTCCCGTCATATGTCCTTATTTCAGAATAAATATAATTTTTTTATTATTCATTTCAATTAAAATAGCCAATAGTGTAAGTGTGGTCAGTAGTCAGTGATTCAGAATGTGCAACATACATAAATATACTCATAGTTTATTCAACTAGCATTTCATTGCCAACAGTTCCAGTTTACATTCACTCTTGACACTGTTGTAACAATACCATTTTTCACTGTGGTTAATGTCGTTCTGGACTTTCCCCATGAGAACTATGAAAATTTAGTTGAAACTTTGTATATGACTAGTACTGTTCTTTAGTAACTCCCTATCAAAATATCTTCAACCATATTACTAATTAATATACTCCTTTTTATCCATTGCACCTTTGAGATCAATACTTAGTGGGCTGTAGTACAGTCCCAGATGCCTCACTTAATACAGGTTCTTGAAATGTTTTTGCAGAATGATTGTTGTCTTATCTTCAAATGTCTGACAGTTCAGATCTTTCAGCATATCTCTGATGCTCTCCAGTGGATCTCGGACCACAAGTGCTCCCCATCTTCCTATACATTTAATGTACCCTCCCAGTCCTGTGTGGTATGGTGCCACACACTTGAGAGCAGTTTTATAGAATGGGTAACCCAAGTGATTTGAAAGCAATCTTCTTATTAGACTTCTTGCATTTTCCCGATATTCTACCAGTGAATTGAAGTTTGCCACCTGCGTAACCTACAACTGAGCATGTCTGATTGTTTCACTTCCTAGTCCCACAAATTGTTGCACCTAGATATTTGTTTGAGTCCGTTGATTCCAGTTGTGAGTCACTGATGTTGTAGTTATTGGGTACTACATTTCTGTCTTTTGATGCACACAATGTTACATTTCTGAAAATTTAAAAACAAGTTGCTAATCTTTCCATCACTTTGAAACCTTATCAGAATCTGCTTAAATATTTGTCTGGCTTTTTTTGAATAGTACTTCATTATAGATAAGAGCATTATTTCAGCTGTGAGATTTTTAGGGTAAACTGAAGTTTATATGAAAAGGATAGGCAAATGGGAAATGAAAGTGGTGTATTTGTTGCAGTAGACAAGAAACTCAAATCCACTGAGGTAGAAACTGATGCTGCCTGTGAGACTATTTGGGTAAGACTCAGTATCAGGGCTGGGGACAAAATGGTTATTGGATCTTTCTATTGCCCATCAGACTCATCTGCTGATGTAACTGAAAACTTAAGAATAAACCTCAGTTCATTTGTATGTAAGTTCCCAAATCATACTGCAATCATTGATGGAGATTTTAATCATCCAACAATTAATCGGGAAAATTACAGTTTGTTAGTGGTGGGTGTGTTAAGACACCCTGTGAAACTTTACTAAATGCCTTCTCTGAGAACTACCTAGAACAGATAGTTCAGAACCCCATTCATTACAGAAATACTGTATATTGGATTTAATGGTAACAAAGAGACCTGACAACTATCAGGATATCCACATTGGAACTGATATCAGTGATCATAACACGGTTGTGGCAACTGTGATGACCAAAGTATAAAGGACAACTAAAACAAGCATAAAGATATATATGTTCAGTAAACTAGATAAAAAAATCAGTAGTGTCATCCCTCACTGAGGAACTTGAAACTTTCAGTGCAAGGAAGCAGCATGCAGAGAAACTCTAGCTCAAGTTTAAAAGAACAGTTGACTATGCACTGGATAGCTATGTACCCATTAGAACAGCTCATAATGGGAGGGAACCTCCGTGGTATCCAGTCACTGTAAAGAATCTTCTAAAGAAGAAGAGATTATTGTATAATAGGTGTAAAACAAAGTGTATGGCTGTAAATAGAGAGATGCTGATTGGAATGAATTTGGCTACCAAGAGAGGAATACGTGATGTCTTCAGTGACTACCATAGCAGGCTGGCTGGCTCACCAGACCTCGACACTAATTCGCTGGGTGGACTTGTGCCGGGACCGGCATGCCTTCTCGCTTGGGAAGCAGCATGTTAGACGGTGCGGCTAGCCGGGCAGGCTATGAGGTTACTGTTAATGTTGTCTGACAGGTCATTCATGTTCAATATAGGCAGCAGGGCCCAATATGCTACTCTGTATCATGTCTGAAGTTATTACTCCATTTGTCTATGACTCACCATCTAAGATAATGTAATGTGTATTCCCTATTAAGAAATCCTCTATCCACTGACAAATTTCGTTTGATAACTCGTATGGTCATGCTTTGATTAAGAAGCATTGGGTTGGTACTGGTCAAACGCTTTTTGGAAGTCAAGAAATACTGTATCTGTTGACTACCTTGATCTATGGCTTTCAGGATGTTATGTGAGAAAAGTGGAATTTGAGCTTCGCATGTCCTATGCTTTTAATATCCATGCTAATTGGCATGGAGGGGGGCATTCTGTTTGAGATAACTCCTTCTGTATGACATCACAATATGATCTAGATTCTGGAACACATGGATGTCAGAGGTATTGGATGGTAGGTTTGTGGCTGTGGATCACTTCTGCTACCTCTCTTATAAAATGGGTGACCTGAAATTTCTTCCAACTACTGGACCCAATTTTTTTTTATCAGAAATATACTGTATATTATGGTTAAAAGTGTGGTTGGCACAGTCACATAATCTGTATATAATCTGATAGGGACTCAGTTGGGCACTGGAATCATATTCAGTCTTAGTAATTTTGGCTCAGCTTTTTCTCAAGAGCATTTCACTGGTTTCTATAACACTCATCTCTGCAATGATGGAACCCTCTCAAGTTGTAAGAAAAGATCTGTAGTCACTCAATGAAAGCAGAACTATGTTGTGTACTGTGCTGCCATTCTCTTAATTTTTTTTTGATAGAATCAGTTTACTTTAAATACATTTTAGCCATCTTTCCTTAATGAAGTAAAACCTCTTTGCATCTCTATTTTGAGTGTATTTAAGGTCCAGCGTGTATATGTGGTAACCAGAATTCAGCTTGTTAAAGTTTGTCATCAGAGCAAAACTTTTGTCGTCTCAGTGGCGTAGTACATCTTGAAACAATTCAAAATATTGAAAATATAAAAATGGACCATTACTTTTAGTTACACAGAGTTACATTATTAAAAAATGCTGTTTTGTTGCTCAGATTTAATATTACAAATGTCTGTTTATTGTTTCTGTCTTTGAAGCTAGCATCCACTCTGGTATTGATTACATGATGAGAAATCTAAGTTTGTACATCAAATAAAACAGTGGGTGACAATGTATGTAATGTCACTTGAAGTAATATCCATATTGTCAAAACAGATATTTTGTTTAATTCTGAAAGACACTTTTCTGTTATGGTGAAATAACAAAGTTCATATAACAAAGTGATGAAGATGAACATTGTGGAAATTTTTGGCTGATGATTTCATTTATAATGATAACTGATAAAGTATACTTTATTTTAGTAATTCCTGTGGCTGAAGTTGCTTTCTTAGCAGTGATGTATTGAGCTGTTTTATGGGCTACTTCCTCACTAACATCTACTTCTGTACTCTCCAGACCACTGTGAAGTGCAAGGCAGAGGATACGTCCCATTGCACCAGTTATTAGGGTTTATCCCATTTCATTCAAGTATGGAGTGTGAGAAGACTTTGTAGTGTGGGGTAACTTTGTAATAAAACCATTGAATTACACAATGTCATTTGAGTTTTATGCATTGTCCCTTCAAGAACCAGTTGATGTTATGGTAGCACAACAGTTATTTAGTGCTTGTGTTAAATAATATTAACATAAATAAAACTGTTTAATGGGGAATCTATTTCTGATAATGATTTACCGTAAAATATAAAATTTCCTGGTTCGGTCATTTAAATGACTATAGATATATTCATATTTATACACATCGTATCTCATTTGTTGAAAATCATGTTGTGTCATGATAAATTTCAAAGGATGTAATATAATATTAATGTTATTATTTTTTTCATTTTCAGGTACTCAGTTTTTTCTAATGGATCACTTGTTATATACAATGTTAATGATGAGCAACCAACAGATGACAGGGGCACTTACTCTTGTGTAGGAATAAGAGGAAAAGAGAAGCAGACATATTCTGCTGAGCTGAAAGTTGCTTGTAAGTTATACAGAATGTCTAATTTTAGAAAAATTCCTTTCTGTCTGTGAATATGTATATTACCTAGAATAGATTAGCAATCAAGCTATACACTATTAGGATATTGCATGTCTCTGTGAGACTATGGTTTCTGAAAGAGACTGCCACTTAATTAATGATTCAGCTGAAACCTTTCCAGCCATCCAGTAATATTGCAGCTTAACTTTTGATCTTGGGCTACTGGATTATGGTAATCTTTGCATGCTCCTTGGCCTTAGTAATAATTTTTTGTTCACTCTGTGTTGGAGGTGGCTCTTTCTTAAGGACCAGAGCGGCCCTGCCCCACCACAAATTTTGTGATATGATTTTGTTCTGTGTATTTTTTCAATATTACATCAGTTTGAGTATGACACAATTTTTGTCTAGTAATGACAAGAGACCAGTGGTAATCAGGCTCAGTTTCCACTTTTCCATCACAGAGACATGCTGTTACTCTTAATATCTCAGCAGACAGACCACACCTTGCTGCTATCCCTCTCTAATCCCACTCCTTAACGTTTCCTCCCACAGTGACAAACCTGTTTTCCTTTCCCCATCCCGTACATCCGATGTGAGAGCCGGGGTAGGGTGGTCTTTACTCCCTCTTCACCCTTGGATCTATAAACTGCAGTCACAGAGGTGTGACTGAACTTTTTCCCTTTCTACACCTTGCTTCTTACCATAGATCAGCTTACGGCCACCTTGCGGAGTCCTGCTGGATGGACCAGCTCACATGCTGTGCCACAGTGAAGTCTGCTTTCCCTCTCCCCTCTTTGCCTGCCTGGCTGCATGTCTACACAATCTCTAGGGCCAGTCAGCTCAGGCCCATAGCTGAACCATGCCTAGGTGATTCTGCAATCCTGGCAGAACTGCCAAAACAGCATCCCAGAAAATCTGCCTTCCTGCTCTTTTCTCTTCACAGATAGAGGAATTTCATAATTTGTAAGGTAAGATTAATAAAACTGAAGTGTTACTGAAAATATTACTTCAATGTGCTATATAGATGGAAAATATTGCAGACAAAAAATTTAATTTACCATGTAGTAAATAAATTTTAAATTGTACAAACTTTCTAAAATAATTGAAAGTAAAACAGAATCTGTTTTATCATTTGTGGTAGCTATTGTACGTTGATTTATCTTGGTTTATAGTGAAGAAAAGATTTTATTTGCTGCTATTAAACTATTAATAGTATGTGAATCAGTAAAGGAAATAACAGAAAAAAGACTGTAATTCTTTTCAAGAACATTTCCTTACTTTGAGCGCAGCTAACTCATTGATAATGTCTTGGAAGTCAAATTTAGCAGGTGTATACTACTCTGTTGACAAGATAACTGAATTAGACAGTCTGCTTCACCTGTACTCGTCCTTCAGTAGTTTTTTTTACCATCTTTAGTATATTGAAACAGTATTGAAATTGTCATAAATATTCTCAAAGTTATTTTGATGTTTTGGTATCATAACCCATGCTTAAAAAAAGGGTCCATGTGATTATCTGTGTCAGTGCTCTTCATCAGCTCTTTTTACTGGAATCTGAAAGCAGCTATTTCATTAACTAGCTCTGCTGTATCAATGTTTCTGCTATATTTGTCACCAAAATATGATGCATTAAAAAAATAAAAAAATAAAAAAAAGATCTGTTTCCCATTCCACATATTGTTGTAAGTAATATTTTGAAGCAGTTTAGCTTAAGCAGTTTCACCTCAGTCCTCAGTTGGCAGAAATTGTCAAAAATAGGAGGCCTTCAGTTGAACAATGTATCATTTACTTCAAGACCCCCATGGCTAGTCTTTGAGATTCTACAATACTGTAACGAAGTAGCAGCAAAAACTCCATTGTTGAAGATGAGGTAACTGTGTAAGCAGTAGCTGTATGTACCAAGCACACTGTTGACACATAACCCATGTGATGCATGTTTGATAGTAGTCATTTCTTGATGTGCTACTTGGACAAAATGACACTGTGACAACAGAGTACATCTTCAGTCTTTTGTTGAGGGGAAGGCTTTTCTCACAGGCGGAAGATAGGAAGATGTGGGGCAAGAGACTTCACATGCCTCTCCCAGTTAATTCTTAAATCATATTTCTGGCTTTATTTATTCATTTTTTAAGTTTAACTGGCCTGCTTTTGAGCCTCCTCTGTGCCTGCACTCTTGATGGGGAATTCTCTTGCCTTGGCCTCAGTACAGTCCTGCCCATAGCCCGAATTTCCACTTGTGTCACTTTACCCACCTACCTTGAGTCACTTTCATGTGCCTTATTGCATTCATTTCTCCTTCCTTACTGCCATTCGTCAATGGGAAAAAAGTGTTCCATATTCTGAAACTGTGTGGTTGAAACTTGAATATTCTTATAATGATTTTAATGTGAATGAAGTAAATTGTTTGTTATAAACAGCATCTTATTTATTACATATGAGAGTAAGTATTAAGTAAGAGAAGCTAGAAATCAAACACTTAGATGCACATCAACTGACTATAATAAAACAAACAAACACACACACACACACACACACACACACACACACACACACACACACACACACATACAAATATTGAGTTCACTTCTGTATACAGGGTGTTACAAAAATGTATGGCCAAACTTTCAGGAAACATTCCTCACACACAAATAAAGAAAATATGTTATGTGGACATGTGTCCGGAAACACTTAATTTCCATGTTAGAGCTCATTTTAGTTTCGTCAGCATGTTCTTCCTCGTCAGTATGTTCTTCCACCTACTCTCCATGGAGCACGTTATCACGATTTCATACAGGATACTCTACCTGTGCTGCTAGAACATGTGCCTTTACAAGTACGACACAACATGTGGTTCATGCACGATGGAGCTTCTGCACATTTCAGTCGAAGTGTTCGTACGCTTCTCAACAACAGATTCGGTGACCGATGGATTGGTAGAGGCGGACCAATTCCATGGACTCCACGCTCTCCTGACCTCAACCCTCTTGACTTTCTTTTATGGGGGCATTTGAAAGCTCTTGTATGCGCAACCCCGGTACCAAATGTAGAGACTCTTCGTGCTCGTATTGTGGACGGCTGTGATACAATACGCCATTCTCCAGGGCTGCATCAGCGCATCAGGGATTCCATGTGACGGAGGGTGGATGCATGTATCCTCGCTAACGGAGGACATTTTGAACATTTCCTGTAACAAAGTGTTTGAAGTCACGCTGGTACGTTCTGTTGCTGTGTGTTTCCATTCCATGATTAATGTGATTTGAAGAGAAGTAATAAAATGAGCTCTAACATGGAAAGTAAGCTTTTCCGGACACATGTCCACATAACATATTTTCTTTCTTTGTGTGGGATGAATGTTTCCTGAAAGTTTGGCCATACCTTTTTGTAACACCCTGTATACTCTACTATTAGCTATGACACTTCATGGATTAGGCCTATGTTTATGACTGTATAATAACTTTATTTACTATTTTTCTAGTGTTCGTTAAGCATATGATGAATATAACAAACAATTTGGAACAATTCTGTTATAGAGTTTATTGAATTTTTGTCTGTGCCTCACGAACATAAATGAGCAACAGCTGCCACTTTCCTTCATTTAAATGTTTTATAACCTCTACCCTGAAGTTGCTTATTATCATTCCGTATAAGAATACATTTACCATTGAGGAGTTTAAAGAATGACTCATAGATGTGTTTGTTTTAACATTGAATGGCTTTTTGGAAGGATGAAAACAACACACTATGTTTGGTTTGTGTATCTATTACTTTTATTTAAACAATGGAAAATAAAGCATGGAATAATTACAATATTATGAAGGGGATAGATTGCTACTCCCTGTATGGTGGAGATGTTGAATCGCAGACAAGCACAACAAAAAGGCTGCTAAACAAGTAAGCTTTCATCCAAAAGGCCTTCTTCTGAGACAGACAACACTCACCCACATTCATGTAAACACAACTCACACACATATGACCCCAGTCTGTGGTACCGAGGTGAGACTGTGAGCAACAGTGTGTGCTGGGAGAAGCAGTCGGTAGTGGGGATAAGGATGAAGCTGGGGCAGGAAATGGGAGAGACAGATTACAGAGTAGGGGTGGGAGATGGTGAAGTGCTGCCTTTGGGAGCATACAGGGATGTGGTGGGGAAAGGGTGACATAGCTAGGTGCAGTTGGGAGGCAGGGGTGTTGTGGGGTGAGGGCAGCGGGAAAGGAGAGGAGTAAAAAGACTGTGGCTGTTCTGATGGAACAGAAGGCTGCGTAGTGCTGGAGTGGGAACAGGGAATAGGATATATGTGTGAAGGACAGTGACTATTGAAGATTGAGGCCAGGAGGATTAGGGGAGTGTGGGATATATTGCATTGAGGTAGTTGTAAATTGAGAGTTCCCACCAGCACAGGTGAGAACAAGCAGGAGCTTACCATCTCCCATCCCTGCCCAGCTATACCGCCCCCCCCCCCCCTCACTACCCCAGCCTCCTCCTTACTCCCATCACCAAGACTGCTGCTGGCAGTCTGGCCCGGCAACTACAGACAGCGGTCATATGTGAGCTGTGTTTGCCTGAGTGTGGGTGTGTGTTCTCTGCCTCAGAAGAAGGCCATTTGGCTGAAAGCTTACTTGTTTAGCAGTCTTTTTGTTGTGCCTTTCTGGAACTCAGCATCTCAACTATATGATGAGTAGCAATCTGTTCTTTCCATAATATTATTTTTCTTTTGTTATATTTCACAGTGAATGCTCGTTTCAGCTTTTAAATTTCAGAGGTATCTTTTTTGTTTGATAGAACCATGTAACAGAATATTTTTCTTGACGGTAATAATACTTCTCATTTATCCACCCATTTTTTCTAAAAAATGCTGTTATTCTTCATCTGGTATTTTCCACTTTTTTATTCTACTTTTAATATTCTGTTGAAGATGCATTCTGTTCGAGCATGCATTCTGTTCCAGCACAACTTTCTCTGCCATGTTTCTAGACACAATAGTAATGCAACCTGTACAAGTTAATGTGCATAGAGTGTGTTCAATATTACTGCATAATTTGAAAATGTTAATTCCATATTTATAAGTTTTACATGGTTCGTTCTGTAAAACTGATAGCTGTCCTCTAAATTATACCAGATTTCATCAATGGGAAAGTTCTGCCTAATACATATTCTGCACAAAATTTCCTCTGTAACGTGTCTGATTTTTTATATTATATTCTCTTCTTTAGCTGAAATGAATGCTGAGAAGGAGCTACTGAATGCTTGAGATTAGTTAATCACAGTACCTCTACTTGGACTTTCTCATCTAAAAACTGTGTGAGAAATGTTGATTTAATTCACAATCAAATTAATTAGTTTCTTGTAAAAAAATATAAAATATATGATGTGGTCACACAGCTTTCTTATCTGTAGTATGCAAAAAATGTTATTTGCTTTTTACCAGGCCAGTAAATATTTCATTCTCAGACAACTGCTACAGGCATCATATTGTGACCCAGTAACAACTGATGTTCCTACCATTGGTCCCAAAAATGTCATCAGCATCATCATCACCATCATTGTTATCAACATCATGGTTATTCTCATCATCATCATCATCATCATCATCATCATCATCAGCAGCAGCAGCAGCAGTATCTTCATTACATTCTTTGTTAGGAAGCTCCAGTAGTTCTGAAGCATTTGTTTCAACGTCTCAGTTTCCAACATAATTAGTAATGTGTTACCAGTCAAAACTACCATTTTTATATGTTTATATATTAAGGAATGTTCCAGCAGAAAATAAATAATTTAGGAGCAAAGGAAACCACTCAGCAAATAGTAGAAGCAGCATTGACCTATATATATACTACACTGGTTTTCAGATGAATCCTTTTTGATTAGCTCATCAACAGATTTGTCCAAAAGCTAGCCAAGTTTTCATTCTTTGTGTGGTCCTATCAATCTCTCAACACTTGTAGTATTAACTGAGTAGTCTCCTCTATTCCTAGACATATTTTTATATGTTTAATAATCCAGGAAGTTCTGCTTTATGGTATGGCATCCAATTGAGCTAGAATCATTCACAGCAATATTCACTATTCACAACAGTGTAGAAATTATCAATCAGTTTGATGCTGAATAAATAACATTATTGAAAATTTTTGGAAACAAACAGCAAGTAGAAATGTGAGAAGCAACAACAGTGATCGAGACCCAGCTGACAGTATCTCACTTAGTCAGATTTACTTTGGCAGGCAATGTAACATCTATGTTCAAAAGTGTCTGGACACCTATTAGTGGACATTATGTGGGGTGTGTCCACATTAATGTGTCCAGCCTTCTTCTTTATGATGACTTGAGTTCTGCTGCAAACACTTTCATAGGATTATCTGAATGACTGTGGAGGAATGGCAGCCCATTTGTCCTCAAGAGCTGAAACCAGAGAAGGTAGTGGTGTGGAGACCAGGGTGTGAAGTGAGGAAGATGTTATAATTTTTCCCAACTGATCCCAGAGGTGTTTCACTACATTCAGGTTGGGGTTCTGGGTGGCCAGTCGATTTCCAGAGTTTTATTGTCAACAAATCATTGTCTCACAGGTTCTGTCTTATGACAGAGTGTACCGTCATGCCGACACAAACAGTCATTGTTTCCGAACTGTTCCTCCACTGTATGCAGTTCACAATGCTGTAAAATGCATTCATATGTTTCTGCATGTAGCATTTTCTTAAGTGCAATATGGGGGTGACATCCTAACCGACAAAAGCACCCCCATACCATAATTCCACCTCCAACATCACTATTACTGTTGGAAGGTAATGTTATCCAGGCATCTCTCAAACAAAAACCCTTCCATTGGATTGTCAGAGGGTATAGCATGATTTGTCACTCCAAATCACTCATTTCCAGTCATCCACCATCCAGTGGCATCGCTCTTTACACCACATCAAGTGTCGCTTAACATTGACTACAGAAATGTCACTTATGAAGAGACGTTCAACCATTGTAACAAATTCATTTTCATCCCTGTGCACTATGATTGTGCTAGCTGGATTGCTGGTAGCACTCAGGAATTCATGGATGATTCCTTCCACTTACTTCATGCTGGTTTTTTTCAATGACCCTCCTCAATGGTTTATGGTCGCTGTCTGTCCGAGCAGACGTCTGGCTGGTCTTGGTTTAGTTGTGGTTGTTTCTTCACATTTCCATTTCACAATCAGTTCATGAACAGCTGACTTGGCATCTTTAGGAGGATTGAAATGTCTCTGGTGTATCTGTTACTCAGGTGACAACCAATGACTAGTCACATTCAAAGCCACTGAGCTCACTTGACTGACACTTCTGCTTTTAATGCACCTGCTGCTACCACTGACACTATACCTCTTGCCTCCTTTTATACCGTCATGTCAACCTGTCACAAAATCTAGTGGTCAATTCCACATTATGTAGTGGTATCAGGATACTTTTGATCAGATAGAGTATGTTTCATCAACGAGCTGCATGTGACTTGCAGCTGTATTATGAACATGCCATTCAAAGATATCTGGGTAAGCAGAGTGAAGAATGTGGGCATCAGCAGTGACACAACATAAAACAAGAGGCACAATTGTGACTGATGGTGGCCTCTTGATAGTGAATATGTTAACAAGGATCTACTATAAAATAGGAAGATTGCTACTCACCATATAGAGAAAACAGTCACAAACAGGCTCAATGAAAAGATTACTGTACATTTTAGCTTTAATCCAAAAGGCCTTCTTCGAAAGTACAAAACACACACACATTCACACAAGCACAACTCACACACACATGACCACTGTAACTAACCACTTTGGCAGGTCACCAACAGTTGTCATGTATTTATGTGTTGTACTTGTGTGAATGTATATGTGTTTTGTATTGTAGTAGAAGGCATTTTAGCCAAAAGCTAAAGTGTATAGCAATCTTTTCTTTGTGCCTGCCTGTGACTCAGCATCTCCTCTATATGGTGATCAGAAGTCTATCCTTTTCATAACACTGACATTATGTCATCTTGGACTTAATAAGGAATTATTTATTTGTAACTCTGAGAAGCCATGTAAGTGTTGTGGTGACAAGCATACTGTCAGTGGGAACTGGGCAAATGCTCCTGAGGAGTCGTCATATTAATCTTTGTTGCTAAAATGTAACATTTTGACCTGCAAGGTTCACCATCTATTTCACTGTGGAAAATTTTAAGTTGTGACCTAACATGTCCTTAATGAATAAAGGTAATTGTTTTTAATCCCTGTCATATAACTTTGGAGCCTTTCTAATGTAGTTCTTAGATCTGTTGCAGTTTGTAAACTGCTGCTTTTCTTCTGTATGAACTTAAGTATGTAAGCTTTATTTCTGATGGTAATGTGTCTTCATTTTTAAAAGATTTTCAATTCTTAATGAATGCCACAGTGCTTCGGTTTCATATTTCTTTTGGCAAAAGTAACAGTATAATTGTTTGTGAAGTGCAGTCTGGAAACACTTTTTTCCAGATCTCCAACCTCTCACAAGCAATTCATTTGAACCACCACTCCCAGATGATGGGATCAGAGTGGTGGCAGAGCGGATGGAGTTTGAAACAACCTGTTTGCCTCCTGACGGCGATCCACCACCTCGAGTCTGGTGGCTTGATCCACAAGAGCGTGTCGTTACTGATACAGGCCCTGTGCGGGTCGATGACACACGGCTCATAATTGCAGCAGCACGCCCGGGGAAGGATGATGGAAATTACTCCTGCATTGTGGAAAATCTTGCTGGCACCAGTACTGCAAATCTTCAACTTATAGTGTCTAGTAAGTCCAGTAAGGCTCATTTTTGCATGTATGAGGGTAATAGTTAATATTTAACATACTTTTTTTGAGAATAAATGTAAATTTGTCAAAACTTTACTCTGCATCATTTTAATAATGAGAATAACAACAAATGTCAGGTGATGTTATAATTTTTTTCATTATAAATATAGTGTATGCCAGAGCCAGAGATATTTTAGATATTTTTGCTATGAAATATTTCTCATCAGATAATTTGAAAATTAATGGTTGGAAATATGAAACAATGTAAAAATAATATTTTAGGTGTCAATGCATTATCCAAGTACCCCTGCATATTTGTTAATGGCAATGCTATGTAATTACTGGTTATTTATTCTCATTTACCAGTATCAGATTTTTTTTATTTTGTACATATATTATCAGGCATGGGAATGTAATCACTCCTCTTATGTACCTCACTTATAATGTTTTAGATTAATGTTTGCCAGGAGTTATCAGTTCCACGTAGATGATGTCTAATGTGCAGTGATGCAGTGTAGATGACAAAAGTGTGTGTGTGTGTGTGTGTGTGTGTGTGTGAAAAAGTTGTATCAGTAGTGAGATAAGTGTTGCTTTCATAACCATTATTTTGCGGTGCATAAAATATTTGATCCACTGCCAGCATTTTTAAACTTTGTTGTTAAACCTTTATTTATGGGCATTGTTGCAAAATACAGTATTTTTAAACATTGTTCTATTCTTTTAAATAGATTTTGTATGTCATGCCACAGTTTGTATAGAAAATATTTAATTCTGTTCTTTAAAAACTTCCCACTAACATACAGGGTGTTTAAAAAGAATTATCTGATTAAAAAAAATCATAACTATTATGTTATTGAAGATATGTGTGTGAACAACGTACTGCTGGAAAGAGCAAACTCTCAAGTTTTACATGATTCCTGCTAGGTAGCAGCAGTGTGCACCCACTTCAGTTCTAGTAAAAATGGTGTTGGGACAACAGAAAGCATTTTGTGTTTTATGTTTTTAACAGTGCTGGTCAGTAATAAGTGTTCAGTGTAACTTTGGTATGGTGTGGATCCTCTTACAGCACAGACATTAGACAATGGCATAAACAATTCTGAGAAACAGGTTGTTTGTATGAAGACAAATTGTTGAGCCATCCCCGAGTGTCTGACACAGACATCGAACACTTCACCATAGTTTCACAAGAAGTCCACAGAAATCCATTTGCCATGTGGTTTGGCAGCTCAACATGCCCCCGATGTCCATCCGGCTTGTGTTGTGTCGATGTTTACACATGAAGACATACAAAATTCAGCTACTGCAAGCTCTTCATGAAGATGACGAACAACAGCATGTGAAGTTCTGTAATTTTGTTATTGGAAAGATGGAAGATGCCAGTTTTCTCCCACGCTTAGTGTTTAGTGATGAGGCAACATTCCATTTAAATGGAAAGGTGAACCGTCATAATGTGGGAATATGGGCTATGAAACAATCACATAAAGTTGTACAACATGAGAGGGACTCACCAAAATTTAATGTGTTGTGTTCAGTTTCATGGGAAAAGGTTTGTGGTCCATTTTTGTTTGTTTGTTTGTTTGTTTGTTTATTGAGCACCCGTTTTATCATGTACAATGATATGGGATTTGCCATCTTTGCCAATAACACTGTGACAAGAAGCACATATCTCGATATTCTTGAGAACTTTCTTTTCCCACAGTTTGTGACTGATTCAAATGACTTCATTTACCAACAGTATGGGGCACTGCCACACTGACATCTGGAAGTGCGGGAATTTTTAAATCAAAGGGTTACTGAAGGATGGCTCAGTCGCTCTAGACCAAATGATTCAGCCTTACATTACTGGCCTCCAAAGTCATCAGACCTGACTGTATGTGATTATTTCTTGTGTGTGTTTATAAAAGTCTCTGTTTATGTGCCTCTGTTATAAACAACAATGAATGAACTGAAACATCACATAACACATGATGTGCTTGCTGCAGTGTGGGAACAATTTGAATACTGCATTGACATATGCTGTGCATCTCAAGGAGGATATATTGAACACTTATGAGAAGGCATAGGAAAAAAAAACTTCTTGAGTTTCCCATTCATCAAAAAACAAAATTCATTTTATATAGTTATTGGTTTTAGAAATATAGACATGCCAAATCTGATGATTCTTATTGATACACCCTGTGTTATAATGGTAAAAAAGCAGGATAGTGCTTATAATTTGTTAACTGTTTAGTGTCTTATGATAAAATACCAATAGATGAAAAGGCAGTAATATCACATTTCCAGGAGGAACTCAAAACATTTAGCTCTGGGCAGGAGCATGTGGAGGAATTGTGATTCAATTTTAGAGGGACAGATGACTAAGCACTAGACAGATACGTTCTGTGTAAGAAGCAGCAACTGTTGCACAGAAGATGCATAGGACTAGGACAGAGAGATGCTATATGACATGTATGTGGCTGTCAAAAGGGTGCTGAGTGAAGCTTTCATTGCCATCATAGCAGAATTTTATTAAATATTATGGAAAGACCTCTCACAAAACCCAAGGGAAGTCTAGTCATTTGACTGGCTGATAGTTACATGACAGCTAGCATCCAAATAGCTATGGATGACACAGGAACCAAAATTGAGAGTAACAAAGCAAAATCATAAATACTGAACTCTTATTTTCAAATGTTCCTTCACAAAGCAAGACTTAGAAGTATTGCCCCAATTTAATTTTTGCAACACTGCAAGTGATATAGGTATAATGTTTACAACATTGAAATGCAGCTGAAATTGCTAAAATGTCTCATGGACTGACAGCATCCGTGTCACAATCTATATAGAATTTGCAGATGTGTTAGCTCCTGTCTTAACTGAAATATAAGTCCCTTGAATAAAAGATTGTGTTCAGTGATTGTAAGAAAGCACAGGTTACACCAGTCTACAAGAAGGATGTTTTTTTGAGTGTAGTACAAATTACTTTTTTTTTTTTTTTAATTTCATTATTCTAAATAGTTCGAAAATTTTTTTTACAGTGATTTGAACATGACTTCCTTTCAACATGTTATGTGAGGAGTATGTATTCATTTTTCAAGCTCTGTTTTCTTCAAACAGATCCTTTTTTTCCCATTAATTTCTTGCAATGGACTTTCTTATTCTGGAATAATCAGTACCATCCATGAATACATTTAGAGAAGAAATCATTCAGCAAAGGAACAGTGTCATTTCTTTTCCCATGTTAAACACATACCTTGTGAGTTAATGTCTTCTTACATATTGTAAATGTGTAACCTGAACTGCTCTCATGAAAGTTTACAAAATATTAAAAATTGCAGGATTAAAGATTACAAATGTTACAATAATACAGTTAAATTGACCAGTATCAGACACATGTTCTTTCTTTTTTTTCCAAAGTGACTGCACCTACTAAGCGTATTCTTTTCCTTTACAGAAACATTTCCACCATGTTTCTGTCAGTACAGTCCTATCACATAGTGAAATACGTATGAGTCTATGAGTAATTTGCATAATATAACAGCTTATCCTGCAAAATGTCCCACATACCCACCCGTGAATGACTTAGCAGAAAGTGGAGGAAGTAGTATGATTGGCACATGGAGTCATTTACAATTTTATGACATAAGCAGAATCTTTTAAACAATGCCTTGCTCTTACTTAATAACTAAAGTATTCTTTTGTGATGACCTAACCAATTTGCTTTATAATTCATCATAAGGAAACATAATGTAATTCAAGAACAACCTATTTGAACACTTCTCGGGTATCCGACCGGGTAGCGTCATAATTTCTCCACAATATTTCAGCAGATGTACACGCTGCCATCTTTCTGAAGATGGCAGCGTGTACGTCTGCCGAAATATTGTGGAGAAATTATGACGCTACTCGGTCGGGTACCCGAGAACTGTTCAAATTGGAAATACACCGGGAAAACTTCAGATCGCAACAACCTATTTCACACAGTACTTAGCTGGATTTCACTTATTAAAAATTAAATTAGAGTACTCTTCTCAGACCTCTAAAATTATTCATAAAATCACAGTTCACATAATAACACTTTTGTGTGCTATGTCTCAAACCTATTCCTCTGTGTAAGACCAAGTTTCTCAGGGTTTTTCCATTATTATGAGAAAGTTTTTAAAATAGACAATTGCTCTTCTCTCTAACAATTTACAAATTTGGCATTAAAATGAATTTTCACTCATATCCTTATTCTGGCATTAGTACAGAATTATTA
Organism: Schistocerca nitens; assembly: GCF_023898315.1. NCBI lineage: Eukaryota > Metazoa > Arthropoda > Insecta > Orthoptera > Acrididae > Schistocerca > Schistocerca nitens. The sequence goes on along the minus strand of NC_064618.1, from coordinate 354,458,270 downwards.
CTAGGAAATAGTACAAAATTTTATTGAGAAGAGTGTTTTCATATAGTAAATGTGCTTCTGACAGATATCGCCTCTTTATCTTGCAGTAGCCACAAAGCTATTATACTTATTTATTCCAAATGTTTCTCAGATATGCTGCCTCTGGAAATTAAGGTGACATTTTAATTTTCTTACAGCATTATCGTCTACTTCATTCTGGACACTCATAATTTTTTGTAATCACTTTTCTTCTACTTGCTCAGTGTCATATATTATGGTTGTATTTATTGTAACCCTTTCATAAAATTTTGCAAACTTAACTACTGTCAGCCCTCTCTTCAGTTTCCTCAAAATTTCATTGTTGTCATAGCATCAATCACTTAGGAAGTGCCACTACAGGTGCTCTGGGACCATTAATTTCTTTCACTACTTCTCATTTTACATTCATTCATTCATTAACACATCATGCTTCACAAATCTGATCATAAAGCAAAGCCTTCTGGGCCATTGAAACTGCAACACAATGAATGTACCAACAAAAAGCTTTGAACTGCATGAAGTGTACTACATGCAAATGATTAGCATTTCAGTTCAACTATACAAAGTAGGTGGAGTAATACTACTTAAAATCTGTATACTGTGGGTTTCTCATTCAGAAATTTCGCTTGAAAGTAGTAGTTGCTTTTTTTTTTAATTTTTTTTCTTTTTTTTCTTTTTTTTTCTCCTGTAAGAATGAGTAATGTCTTCTAACACATAATGGAATGTGACAATGGCAGGACTGAGGTTTTTGAGGTTGCAGTGTATTGTTCATGATATTGTTGCTTGTGTTGCTCAGTATCTTACGTAGACAGTGTGGGCATCTGGAGCATCATTGATTTTCTACATGTTGATCATTATTGTGGCTGCAGAGGGAGCTGTACTGACAGTACTGGGCCCAATGACAACACTAGTCACAGGGGTGGCACCACATCATCTTTTCAGACAAGTCCTGGTTCACTTTGTAGCATCATGCTGGACATATCTTGTGTTTAGAAGTTCTGTGGAGAATGAACATTGCTAAATTGTATTTGTCATTGTCATTGTGCTAAAGGTGACAACTCTGTGTACAAAATTTCACACTCCTTTTGCCCCCAAAATCACTTACAAATTTAATAACACCTTCTCCCTGTAATACTGTATGTGCATAAGTAGTTGAAATTTTATTAATTACTATCCTTCTGGTAATTAATAAAATTTCAGCTACTCTTGCACATACATTAATTACTATCCTTATGGTTCTCCCCTAATGAACCATGGACCTTGCCGTTGGTGGGGAGGCTTGCGTGCCTCAACGATACAGATAGACGTACCGTAGGTGCAACCACAATGGAGGGGTATCTGTTGAGAGGACAGACAAACGTGTGGTTCCTGAAGAGGGGCAGCAGCCTTTACAGTAGTTGCAGGGGCAACAGTCAGGATGATTGACTGATCTGGCCTTGTAACACTAACCAAAACGGCCTTGCTGTTGTGGTACTGCGAACGGCTGAAAGCAACGGGAAACTAGAGCCGTAATTTTTCCCGAGGGCATGCAGCTTTACTGTATGGTTAAATGATGATGGCGTCCTCTAGGGTAAAATATTCCGGAGGTAAAATAGTCCCCCATTCGGCTCTCCGGGTGGGGACTACTCAAGAGGATGTCGTTATCAGAAGAAAGAAAACTGGCATTCTACAGATTGGAGCGTGGAATGTCAGATCCCTTAATCGGGCAGGTAGGTTAGAAAATTTAAAAAGGGAAATGGATAGGTTAAAGTTAGATATAGTGGGAATTAGTGAAGTTCAGTGGCAGGAGGAACAAGACTTTTGGTCAGGTGAATACAGGGCTATAAATACAAAATCAAATAGTGGTAATGCAGGAGTAGGTTTAATAATGAATAAAAAAAATAGGAGAGTGGGTAAGCTACTACAAACAGCATAGTGAACGTATTGTAGTGGCCAAGATAGACATGGAGCCCATGCCTACTACAGTAGTACAAGTTTATATGCCAACTAGCTCTGCAGATGACGAAGAAATTGAAGAAATGTATGATGAGATAAAAGAAATTATTCAGGTAGTGAAGGGAGACAAAAATTTAATAGTCATGGGTGACTGGAATTCGTCAGTAGGAAAAGGGAGAGAAGGAAACATAGTAGGTGAATATGGATTGGGGCTAAGAAATGAAAGAGGAAGCCGTCTGGTAGAATTTTGCACAGAGCATAACTTAATGATAGCTAACACTTTGTTCAATAATCATAAAAGAAGGTTGTATACATGGAAGAATCCTGGAGATACTAAAAGGTATCAGATAGATTATATAATGGTAAGACAGAGATTTAGGAACCAGGTTTTAAATTGTAAGACATTTCCAGGGGCAGATGTGGACTCTGACCACAATCTGTTGGTTATGAACTGTAGATTAAAACTGAAGAAATTGCAAAAAGGTGGGAATTTAAGAAGATGGGACCTGGATAAACTGAGTAAACCAGAGGTTGTACAGAGTTTCAGGGACAGCATAAGGGAACAATTGACAGGAATGGGGGAAAGAAATACAGTAGAAGACGAATGGGTAGCTCTGAGGGATGAAGTAGTGAAGGCAGCAGAGGATCAAGTAGGTAAAAAGACAAGGGCTAGCAGAAATCATTGAGTAACAGAAGAAATATTGAATTTAATTAATGAAAGGAGACAATATAAAAATGCAGTAAATGAAGGAATATAAACGTCTCAAAAATGAGATTGACAGGAAGTGCAAAATGGCTAAGCAGGGATGGCTAGAGGACAAATGTAAGGATGTAGCGGCTTTTCTCACTAGGGGTAAGATAGATACAGCCTACAGAAAAATTAAAGAGACCTTTGGAGAAAAGAGAGCCACTTGTATGAATATCAAGAGCTTAGATGGAAACCCAGTTGTAAGCAAAGAGGGGAAAGCAGTAAGGTGGAAAGAGTATATAGAGGTTCTATACAAGGGGGATGTACTTGAGGACAATATTATGGAAATGGAAGAGGATGTAGATGAAGATGAAATGGGAGATAGGATACTGCGCGAAGAGTTTGACAGAGTACTGAAGGACCTGAGTCGAACCAAGGCCCCGGGAGTAGACAACATTCCATTAGAACTACTGACGGCCTTGGGAGAGCCAGTCCTGACAAAACTCTACCATCTGGTGAGCAAGATGTACAAGACAGGCGAAATACCCTCAGACTTCAAGAAGAATATAATAATTCCAATCCCAAAGAAAGCAGGTGTTGACAGATGTGAAAATTACCGAACTATCAGTTTAATAAGTCACAGCTGCAAAATACTAACGCGAATTATTTACAGACGAATGGAAAAACTGGTAGAAGCGGACCTCGGGGAAGATCAGTTTGGATTCCGTAGAAATGTTGGAACACGTGAGGCAATACTGACCTTACGAGTTATCTTAGAAGAAAGATTAAGGAAAGGCAAACCTACGTTTCTAGCATTTGTAGACTTTTAGAGAATACTCTCTTTCAAATTCTGAAGGTGGCAGGGGTAAAATACAGGGAGCGAAAGGCTGTTTACAATTTGTACAGGAACCAGATGGCAGTTATAAGAGTCGAGGGGCATGAAAGGGAAGCAGTGGTTGGGAAAGGAGTGAGACAGGGTTGTAGCCTCTCCCCGATGTTATTCAATCTGTATATTGAGCAAGCAGTAAAGGAAACAAAAGAAAAATTCGGAGTAGGTATTAAAATCCACGGAGAAAAAATAAAAACTTTGAGGTTCGCCAATGATATTGTAATTCTGTCAGAGACAGCAAAGGACTTGGAAGAGCAGTTGAACGGAATGGACAGTGTCTTGATGGGAGGGTATAAGATGAACATCAACAAAAGCAAAACGAGGATAATGGAATGTAGTCAAATTAAGTCGGGTGATGGTGAGGGAATTAGATTAGGAAATGAGACACTTGAAGTAGTAAAGGAGTTTTGCTACTTGGGGAGCAAAATAACTGATGATGGTCGAAGTAGAGAGGATATAAAATGCAGACTGGCAATGGTAAGGAAAGCGTTTCTGAAGAAGAGAAATTAGATTTAAGTGTCAGGAAGTCGTTTCTGAAAGTATTTGTATGGAGTGTAGCCATGTATGGAAGTGAAACATGGACAATAAATAGTTTGGATAAGAAGAGAATAGAAGCTTTCGAAATGTGGTGCTACAGAAGAATGTTGAAGGTTAGGTGGGTAGATCACGTAACTAATGAGGAGGTATTGGATAGGATTGGAGAGAACAGAAGTTTGTGGCACAACTTGACTAGAAGAAGGGATCGGTTAGTAGGACATGTCCTGAGGCATCAAGGGATCACAAATTTAACATTGGAGGGCAGCGTGGAGGGTAAAAATCGTAGAGGGAGACCAAGAGATGAATACACTAAGCAGATTCAGAAGGATGTAGGTTGCAGTAGGTACTGGGAGATGAAGGAACTTGCACAGCATTTATGTAGCATTACTAGCCGGTAAAGTTAAAAGTCTACTTAATATGAGCATTAAACAATGTAAACTCCATATTGGAATATCAAAAATATAAGGAAAAGATAGATTGCTACTCACCATAAAGAAGACACATTGGTTTGCGTACGGGCTAAATGAAAAAACGGTTATACATCAGCTTTCAATCAAAGCCTTCTCCAGAAAAAGGCAAACACACACACACACACACACACACACACACACACACACACACACACACACACACACACACACACATTCATTTACACAAGCAAGCACATCTCATGCACACGTGACTACCCTCTCCGACAGCTCAGACTGGTCCAAGGGGGACTTCTGATGACTTGTTGAGTTCATTCCATGTCGAGTTGTTGCATAACACCAAGCAAAAGAGGTCCGACATGGTATTAGGAGGTATCCCATGACTTTTGTCATCTCAGAGTATGTACTGGAAATATTTGTCATACTGACAGTAGGAGAATTGCTAACACAACTGACCTAGCCATTGATATCCACAGAATATTCATAGAGGAAATGGAAAGGGTACTGATAGAAAATCTCTGAGTATTGTGACAGCACTGTTGTAAGTGGCACCTCAACCCCAGCCAAAATAAAACAAAATGGTCATGCTTCCATCTCAGTAACAGGTAGGCAAACCTGTAACTGAAAATCTACATTAGTGAAAATGCTGTGAAACACAACCCAACCTGAAGTATTTATGTGTCATGCTTGCCAAGTCCTTGATGTCACACTTGACTAATACTAAAACCAAATTTCTCCATAGGAATAATATTATTGGAAAGCTGTGTGGTGCCATGCAGAGATCAGCTGGTGCTCTGTGTTGTATTAGTGTAAAGGACAGAAGAATATTGTGCTTCTGTGTGGCAAACAGCAACCATACCAGCAGTCTTGACACCTAACTCAATATAACAATATGTATGATCAAAGGCTGTTTCAAAACTACACCACCCTACAGGTTCCCAGCTCTAAACCACCCTTTCACGTGAACTCAGAAGACTGGAAGCTTCGTTACATGAATAGAAAAAGATACTGGGCAATCTCAGGCTTCCCGTTCTCGGCTGTATCCCAAGTGCTGTATCTAACAGGCTAAAATCCAAGCAATCAGCCATAAAAACTGCTATAGAACTTCTTGATGAAGAATTCGATATATGCCATAAATGGTAGCAAATATGAATTCACAATGCATCACCAGCAAAAACTGATCTAAAAACTTGTGTTAAGCCAACAGTCTTCAATTTGCCCGACACATATGGGAGGCAGTTAACAGAATCTACACAAAGCATGGAGTATGTGCATCCTGCCTTATGGCTGGAGTGAGACACTCCACACCAATCAACGCAGCATGGAGGAGTATAATTTAACATCATATCTGGTCAATGCAAAGGACTTTCTGACACTGGATGCTGTTAACAGAGTTCAGAAATTAAATTTAATGTTATAAATTTTTCTCCAATAAACTATTGTCCCATGTATGTAAGATTTATGTATTCTGTTTCATCTGTTTTTTATTAGTGTCATTGTTGCATATCTGTAACAAAATGTATAATAATACCACATATTCTGCTATATTCTAAATAAAGTAAGTAAATGATTTTCAAAAAATTTTCAAAGCATGAAAACTGGTCTTTTATTTGAGGTCACTTACTTTCTTCCACTTTTATAAATGGCTATTGTTACTGTATATTTCAGCCCTTCAAGAATCACCTGTTGACTTAAGAATTACTGCTTTTCACTGATCTTTTGATTTTTGCTATATCTCACTAATGGTTGATGTGGCAAAATTGATGTCTTCTAGAGAAATATGTAATGCTTGTCTACACAATGCATTTCTTGTCTAAGTAAACTTAACTGATCTTCTTTTGACAGTTCATTTTTCCTTTCCTGTGTTTTCAGCTGTTATTAGGGAGAATTCATTGACTTTAGCGCCCAATGATTTGAATCTAACACCATCTGTCTTATTACAACTATCATTAAGCAGTTGACATTTACCCTACAAAGTTTATCTGTTTTTAGCTTGTTAATGCTCCAGATTGCCTTTGCTTTTTCTTGGACACTTGAATTCATGGTACATAATTCATGGACTTTATTTTTTCGATGGTACAGTGAAGTATTTTGCAGTATTGCTTGTAATGCACCTTTAAACTTTAGTTAGAGCTAGTCTCTGTAGCTCTTTCTTGCTGGCAAAAAAAATTTTGTACAACATATGAGCTGCCCATTTTCTCGGCTTTCACTGTAATATTCTTTCATGTTGTAAAGGACTATTGCTTTCACAGTGCTGTAAGAACATGTTTAGAAAAGATCTAAATTACTCACCTACTCTATGCCCTCAGTGAACTTTGTCCCATTGTTCAACCAGTAAAATTTCTCTGGGTAATGTAACTGTGTCAGCATTTATAATACTGTGAAGCTGTACTTCTTTCTCTGAGTACTGTAACTATGTCAGCATTTATGATTCTGTGGAACTATACTTTTCTCTTTGTGGTTAAACCAGAATAATATAAATACTTTGTTGCTGTCATATGACCATTTGAGGCTCATTTCTAATTGTTGAGACACAATGTGCTTGAGAAATAAATTATCAATCACTATTGTCCTATGTTCTTGTATTCCTATTGGAAATGTCTCTATGGGGCCAAAAAGAGCACTCCAAGTGCCCTAAGTCATTACTATCTATGATTTTGATGTTCCCACATACAATGTTACAATGCTTTACCACTTATTTCTAATATGTTGCATTAATACCCTGTCTAACCGCTTAGTGAAATTTAAAAGTATTTTTGTGGTATAATATATCATAACCACTATTTTGTGAGTTCTAAAGTCTGTTACTGAAGCAGAGCACTGAAATTACTATTCATGCAATGTCTATGCCCATGGAATTTTCCACTTTTTGTATATGCAGCTGTTCCCCATTTCCTTATGTTATGACTACAGTAATGTGATAATAACTTAAATCACGTTCTGTCAAGAATAAAATATTTATAGAAAGACATTTAGAATTTTCAGTTTTCTGTAATGGATAAGAAGGCCGTATTTCTTTATCAGTGTACTTTCAAATGTTCAGTCAAGTTGTTGACTCAGTTTTTAACATGATATTTCAACAACTGACCTATTTATCTTCTTCAGGTGCTGCGAAGTGTGTTATTGTGCATATACATTGCATGGACCCCATCAGATTGTAAAATATTGTTGATTCACACTGCTATATTTAGCCGTGTTTGACATCCTATGCCCACTATGGCCTTTGATGCTCATTTGCTCTTCGAAAGCCTGCACTGTTATTTCATGAAACCAGCTATGATGAATGAAAAGGCCAGTGATGTCTTAATAGATTGAGGACTTAGCCTTGCTTTCTCCCTGGTTTATTAGGTTTCTGACAATTTTGTTTTGAAACCCTTAATTATGTTGTCCTAGAAACTTGGAATTTGCACCACAACAGTGTTCTCAATGTCTTTGCTTTTATTATAATATCAAGGCAGTGCTTGGCTACTTCTAATTTGCTGGTTGTTTTAGTTGTGTGTGTTGCTGATGTTCTTTGCACCTCTCCTTGACTGTTATAATAATCACCAGACATTAGAGATGTCGTATTTAGAGGGTACTTATCCAGTATTTGGAGATCTGGGTTGTCTTTAAAGTTGGAAACATGACTTTTTATCTGTATTGACAAGCAAAATACATTGTACGCCATATATCTAACTGATTCTTGGCTTTTCTGTCCCAGTCACAACCTCTTCCTCAGGTTCTGTTGAGTTTGCTAACCATGCCCACTTAACTTGTTGATATGAGTACCCATTCCTTTGGAACACTGTTCATGGTGTTGTAATTCTTTGGTGAGACTCTCCTTCTCTGACAATGTTGGAGCTCTGTGGACCAGGTCCTTTAGTATGGAATTTCTTTGTGACAAATGATGAGGGTTACAGGCATGAAGTTAAAGAACAGTACACATAATTTTTCTATATACATTGTGACCCAGGGATCCACCAGTTTTTCTCTTAACTAACATGTTGAGAAAATGCCCCAGCCTATTTTTCAAATTACATCATGTTTCATATTAGGATAGATAGAGTTTGAATGTTGTAGGAATTCTTCCAGTTTTTTAATTTCATGTTGCCACACCTTAAATGTATTATACACATATTAAAAGAGCAGATTCTAGTGCGTTTGATTCATACTGTTTCATGTATATGTTTGTCACTCTGAATGATAATTAACTATTCATTGTTGTGTCATCTGTTTGTTTGTAATATTTTCCATCAAACAGGAAATAATTGGACATGATTAGGTGATTGTGACATTTGCATTTCCCCACATATTTACTGAGAAAACATTTCAGGTATTTTGTCAGCTGATACATAAGTGTGCCAATATTACAAACTACGAGTCTTACAGGAATGCCTTCTTCATCTACCATAAGAAGCCCATACACCTGTGGTGTTCTAAGACCCTTAATGGTGTTAATGGAAAGCCTGATTCACTAAAAACTTCCTGTTGATTTTGTTTTGTAGGATTGTTTCCTATTTGTCTGTAGGAAATATCTTTCAAAAGTCATAAATCTTGCTGTCCCCATGTCATGTGAGAATGATGGTGTTGCCTACACCGGCTGGCAGAATTGTGGTACTGTATTTGCCCTTCTGCAGATTTCTAGATGTTACTTTCTCTTTCTCAGAGATTTTGAATACAAGCTTTGGTGCTTCAGGAAAAATTCTACAGGTTTTGCAGTGAACCTCTTCTACTGCTGTAATGGGAATAAAGCTGTAACATGATCTGCAGAATTGATATAATCTGCTATTGGTAGCATTTTTGGAATGGATGCACAATTTAGCCATTTAGCAAGGATCTTCACTATGTCCTCATTCAGATATCTGTGAGACAGCTCCCTCCTTCTTGTCTAGTTTTGAGTGCAAGTGATCAAATTTTTGCTTTCTGGCATGTGTATTCTACTTGTGATGTCATATTGTCAACCCATTCTCAAGAATCTCCAGAGAACGTAGCTAATATGTAAGGATAGAGCTATAGAAAAGCTTCTTTGAAGTGGTGTCTACCAGTTTTTGCATATCACATAAGTGACTCGATGTACATATATTATAGATTATATGCAAGTAATACTTTTTTTCTTGCTATCTGAATTCATACCTTAGGTGCAGTGGTCATGACTGCAAAGACTAAAATAAATTACAGATAACATACCTCTCATTGATTAAATGATGATGGAATCTGAAGACATTAGTACAGACGTATCTACACAAAACAAAAATGAAGCACTTCATAATGTAATGTACATACTCAAGAAGTTAACAGCCATACAGCCTCAGTAATATTGTGCACAATTACTTCAGAGAAGTTTTTGCACGCTAAGTAACGTCCAGCAAATTATTTTCAGCTCCACCAACAGTGTTAGCATCGCCAATTCCTGTGACAGTGGAAGAAGGAGAGTCAGCTATCTTCAGGTGTCAGTTTGAAGCTATGCCTTTTCCAGTAACTAAAGTCCACTGGTTGAAGGATGGGAAACAACTGAGAGAAGCTGAACACTTGAAAACCAATCCTTGGACGGGAATTCTAAACATTACGGAAGTGTTCTTGGAGGACAGAGGACAGTATAGTTGCCAAGTTAATACTACAGGCTTTCCACCTCAAATCTCCAAAGCTGCTTCTCTTTTTGTTAAAGGTTAGAAAGTTGCAAAAACTTATTTGTTACAGAGTATGAATTTATTTTCTTTTGAATGGATTTGTTGTGAATGAGATCTAGGGAAAGATCTTATTTGGTAACATAGCTTATCAGTAAAACAAGTGATATGGTTTAGAATATGACAAAGTAATATGTAGGCCTATTTAAAGAAGCTGGTTTCTTTAAGATATGTTGCAGAAATTGGTCTGGTGACAAACTGAAAAATCCCAAAAATTCAAAATATTGTTCTTTTTTTAAACAAAATTTTTAAAAATAGTTCTACTTATAGAAATTAATGTGGTTGTAGTGCAACTAGAAATATAAAAGAATTCACAAAATCTTCAAGCTTTATCTCTGAATGGGGATAAGAAAATGGGATGAATGTTGAAAACAAGAAAAGCGCAAGGAGACAGTACTGAGTAATGCAGAACACTTAAGTTGAGAGGGATAAAATGTGTAAGAGTTGCAATGAACATCAGAGAGTTAATTGTAGGACAAATGGTCAACTTTTAGATAAGGTAATAAAGTGCTGTCACAGAACAGGTAATCTGTGTCTTATAAAATGATAGAATAATAACAGAAAGATGGGAAGACAAAACATCAGTTTTATTGGAATAGTAAGTCTGCCTAAATAATAATAATAATATATCAGACAATTAAAAAGAAAAGAGTAGAACAATTTTAAGAAGAGGCATGTTAATAACAGGATACTCGATGCTGCCTTTTGAATTGTCTATATGCAAACATCTATGCTCATCAAAAGCCTCATCATTGTGTTATTTTCTATCACACATTGTATTTCTTTAATCAAATGTCTCATCATTGACAGACTTAGAAACATGGCAATAAAAGACTCTTAGTGCAAGTTTTGAGATGGTGATTTTGTACAAGATGTGAATAAATATATTCTTAATCAATCTCTATGGGTCCCCTTAGGGAAAATGATCCGAAAATAATCATAGTGGAATGGCAGTAAAATTAGCTACAGTGGCCTTATTTTAAAGACCTAAATTCAAAAAACTGTAGTCTTGGCCAACACGATAACTGAATGACTTCAGTCTTGTGCAGACCAGATAGAACAGAAGCTGATTGAGATAATTGCCGAATATGTAGGCAGTTGTTATGTTGATAACCAGAGTGATGAAGACATAGCAAGCATGAAAAAGAGATTTCACTGTTTGTTGGTCAGTTTAATGTTTGTAGAAGTAACCAGAAGATAGAAATAATATGTACAGGTGATAAATATATGTCAGTGTGCTGTACTAGATATCAGTAACTGCAGCAGGCTACAGATCTGTAAGTGACCTCTTCTTTTTTTTATGCTGAAATGGGAAGGAGCCACTGTGCTACCAACTCGTCCATCTTCTATGTTTCATGTGCCTGTTTCTTAAGGAGAGAATTTTTTGCCTACTTCATGACTAGGAAATTCTGATATCTGTCTATTAAAGACAGGTGTTTCTGTGAAAGGTTTTGTACTTTTTGAGATGCTACTCATATATTTGTTGATGTGTTGGTTGTCTTATCAGCAACAATGAGTGAAGGCATGCTGAAAAGTAATGCCTCAGAATTTTTTATGTGAAAACCCTCAAAGCTTTTTAAATAAAACTTATTTTATTAACATTCTACATCTTTGTTCTTCATGTCTACACATTTAATTCTCAACATAGCCATCATGGTGACGAACATGTTTCTCACAATGAAGGACCAGTTTGTTGATTTTGTCACTGTACAAAGTTTTACTTTGTTGATGGGGCCACAGCCTCACCTCTGCTTGCACTACTTCTTCACTAGCAAAGTGAAGTTCTCAAAGGCGTTCTTTATATTTTGGAAATAGATGAAAATTGGATGTTGCCAAGTCAGTACTGTATGGAGGATGATAGGTGACACTGAATCCAAGGCATCAAATTGATGCAGATATTGCAGTAAAGTGTGTGGTCTGGCATTGTCATGCTGAAGGAGACGTTGCTCCATGTGTGGACAAACTCTTTGAATTTGAACCTGACTACAGCATGCTGTTTTTCATACACCAATATAGTTATGTTACACACCATGTTACGCACTACAATTTGGAGTCCTCTAGTGGCAAGGGCTGTAAATATGTGGACATGAAGAATAAAGATTTAGATTGTTAACAGTATTTATTTTATTTTAAAAGCATTAAGAATCTTCACACAAAAAATTCAAAGGCAGTACTTTTCAGCACATCATGTACAATATGTTAATTTGATGCATTCCTTTTTTGATTTCTGTTTTGAACCTCATGTGTCATATTTTAGCTGATCTTAAGTCCTCAAAGGCATGTCATGCCATCTACTGGCTTTTTCAATTTTGCCGTATCTTTCTCTTTTTTGTGTTTGTTAATGAAATACACAACTATGAACTTTGCAAGGTTGAGGTTTTGTAAATTGTTTTATCTTTCTGTTTGCACTCTTACCACATATATTAGCTAAGTAGATGTGCTTTATCTGTCTTTAATGTAGAATACCTTTTATTTTTACCCCCTGGATATTTGTGCAATTTATACTTAAAACTTATCTTGTATTTTATTTCTTCATTTCTTTTGTTTCTTCTGTTGATAATTCAGTTACACTAATATTTTTAAATGCTTCATTAGAAGAACATTTTGTTTTTATATTTATATAGCTTCCAGTTATTTTATCTGGGTCTTTTTACATTACCTTCATTGTGCAATTGCAAGAGAATTCACTAAGAAACAAATTGTCATAATGTGCTATTATTTAGGTTGTCATTCACTGAATCACATGCCTATTGTATTCCTAAGTTATGATCAACAGTTTTTACATGTCTGTGCTACATATTAGGACTAACCTTCAACTGAATTCTGGCAGTGTCTAAAATATTTTCACACTTATAGACATTTGTTGTAAAACATCCTGGGATAGGGATATTTTGAACATTCAGATGTTCCAACAGAAATTAAAATAACGCTTTCTTAAGTATAATTTAACTTCTGCAGTACTTTTTTTCACCAGTGACATAATGAAATAGTTAATTAAGGTAATATCACAACTTTGGGAATGAGCCCATGCCCTTCATGAAACTGTAAAATATGCTAACTATCATGTAGCGCTATCAAACATTTTTATCTATTGTGAATGGAGTTTTTAACATTCGTCATTTTCAAGCAACAGAAAGCGTACCATGTATAGGGCGTACAGGGTCATTCAGCTAAGTTCTTCACGTCAGATATTTCCTGAACCATTTAAGGTATCATAATTCTGTTTCCATGCAAATGAACTGCAAAGAAGTCATCACTAAATGATGTATAGTCTCTTTTCATACCTACATTAATTACAGAGATATCAATATCTAATTTGCTTGTCCAAATAAAACTTTAGTTATCTCTCCTACTAGCATCACAGTTCTAAAATAGATGAATCCAATGGCAAAATCCTGTCTCTAGTTTCAGACAAATTACAATATGTAGAACTTGGGATTTATCCATTTAAAACATGAAACTGACTGTTCTCTTATGCTGAAGTTTGTGTTACTACATGGAAGTGTCATATCAGGCTGATTGGGTACTCCAGCTCAGTGCAGCAGGGAGAGTCTACTTGCAACAGCATAACTGGTGACAAGTTTAGTTTAAAAATGATACTAATTACATTTCACTACACATGGGTGGAGCTACACACCAACCGGAAAGGAAAAGACAAGACATGTTAGGATGGTTTACTAGTTAATAGTAGTAACAGTTCTACTCTTGTTTTTTTCCAGAGCTTTGAAAACAAAGTGCACACAAAAAATTGAATGGAATTGTGAAGCAGTAAATTGAGGTATAAGATTGTTAAATAAAGAATATCAAGGAAAACACTTACATTGCAAAATTACTTTAACATCAGCAACAAAAAGGGATCATGAAATGATATAGCCAAATATACTTACTTAAAATTCCATTTATGTCGTCAAGTGGTCAAAATGCCCACTATCTGCTGCAGTACACATTTGCAGCCATTTGCAGCCACCAGTGCAAGGACTTCTGGACAGACTCAAGAAGTATCTATGATATCATTGCACTTGCTGCAATAATGTGATGTTTTAAAGCTTTATGTTCATTGAAACTCATGCATGGACTTCATCTTCGAGTTTACCCCAGAGAAAAAGCCCAGTGGCATCAATAATGCCTTCAAATCCTGTCTAGTGATGGAAAACCAATGAGCCATGCATCCATCATGATGGTACCACATGCATCTACATATTTCAAGTAGTAATTCCTCTAATAGACCCTGTAGCACTTTGGTAAGAAATTGTGTGTATTTTTTATGTATGAAGCTTACTTGATTGAAGTAAAGAGCAATCACATAATCTCCAATAACCCCACATGAAACATTCACACTCCAGTGCCTCCAATGACCAACATGTCACAGCCAATGCTTATTCTCAGCAACCCAATAACACATGTTTCAAACAGTCAGTTTTCAATGGTTTGTAAATGTACATTCATTGGTTAAGGGAATCCTTTGAAGTGTGAACATATTGTCCTGATGTCACATCAGAAATGAGCAACAGAATTCCATGTGTCTTCAGCAACACCAGTGGTTAATCTGCTGTTGAAGTGACACATGATATGCTATGGATGCATTCTTATTCTTGAGCTACTCCTATTTTCCATGGAGCTGAAAAGGTGGATTATGATAAACAGCTGCCAGATCATCTATTTCATTTGCTCTACTCATTGCTGGCTTCCTCCTTACCATGTGTACAGTATTCTAGTGCCCTTCCAATATAATTTTTTTAACACATTTGCTGAATTTTCATTCTTGTCAAATACTGTCCATTAGGATACCTTCAAGCATACAGCTCAGCTGCTGTCTTTGCATTCGTTCTGCATTCTCCCTGGAGAGGTATCATATCTAATTTCAGGTGTGTGAGACATAAATTTTTTTCAAATTAACCAGCACTTGACATTTGTGAATGACACAAAAAGAATGAAAGCTATATTTCCTGCATGTCCCTTTTTTACTGGTGTCATGGTGCTGCAGTAATCTCTTTCCTTCTTATCAGGTAGTAAATATTTACTTATTTGGGTATAGAATCACAGACTTCCACGTAGGACAGAAATCGATTTCATGTTAAAAACAGGTAAATGTTAAGTTCTAAATGTTGTAATTCCCTTTGAAGAGTGAAATACTGTTTAATTTGTGTCTACTAGAATTACAATTCTAGCAGCAGGAATTACTATAGTTTCATTTGAAAAAGTTAATACTGATATTCCTGTATTTAAAAGGCTATATACATCAGCTAGTCGAGACTTCCTCATAATTACAGTTACAGAAATACTACAGTTGAACAGCTTAGCTGAATCGCCCTGTAGATAGAAGTCCATAAATTGAAACATGTAATTACGAAGGTCTTTCTATTACCGTTATCATGCTTTCAATTGCATGAAAATGACAAATGCTTAAAACTGCAATTGCAATGAATAAACAGTTTCGACAGCCATCATCAGTGATTACCATGTTCAACAATCACCATACAGGATTTCCTGTTATTTCTACGTGCTGTGTTGTTTAACCCTCTGCTACACGCGCGATTTTTTTATCTCCGCTACACGCGCGTGGACTGAGAGTGCGCATTGTGTTTTATACCATTTTCATGAACAATTCTGACATTACAGTTGGCAAATATAATATATTCAAGACTGGATAACGCAAATAAAACAATGAATTCATAAACACAATGTATTTCAGCATCAGTAGTGTACATAAAATATTTTAACTCATAATTTACCCGTAAACCAATAAGAACATTTATTGTACTCGCTGAAATTTATGTTCATTCTGTTTTTTCACTGTTTTTCCAAATGAATATTAACCAATACTTATCTTAAGTAAATTAGTTCAGAAACTTTTTCAGAAAACTATAGTTTACAGCCTCACTGTCAATTTGAGTAAATCACTCGTGATGGTTGCCATTTTCACTGCACTCACTGCACAGATATGCACTGACATGTTCCAAGCATATAAATTTATTGCACACATTGCAGGAAAATCTCGTCGGTCTGTAATTTTCCTATCACAGAAGTTGCATCTTCCTCGAGCTGTTGTGTATGGAGGTCTAGGAAGAGCTTCAGCTGTTGATAATCCCAAAATTTTCTTGATACGATTCTTGATGTTCACCGGTGTACTTAGATGATTGACCTTCATTGTCATATAATCATGCAACAGTTCTTTGGCCAGAACTTTTAGATAGTCTTTTCTGGGAATTGTTGAATCCTAATCACTCTTGTAAATTATGTATCCATTGATTCCAGCAATATTTAGAAGAGAGGAAAAAATTATAAATGGCCGTCTTCTGGTAATTCTTGTCACAGAGTATGTACATTTCATCTCATCAACTTTATCCACACCAGATTTAGTCTCGTTGTAAAATGTTATTATTTCTGGCTTGCAGTTTTCCGAATCACTGTCAATACTGTCATCATCATGTAAAGTAGACAGTACCAGAACAACCTTGTCTTTCTTAGGTCTATATGAAACCAGTGTCATATTCTTCCTAAATTCAAAAATTCTGGATTCCACAGGACGATCTTTTGCTACTGTCATAAATGGAGGAATTTCATGTTTATTTTTTCGAATTGTTCCAACCATTGTCAGCTTGTCAGCTTTTCCAACTAGTCAGCCGCAAGTGGAATTGATGTGAACCAATTACCACAGGTTACATTTCTGCCAGATTTGGATATGCATTTCACCATTCTTTTGACAATAGCATGAGGTGTGTTATCACAGAGATAAGGCCCATCCACTTGCTTTCCACTGTATATTTCTAAATGGCTGGTATAGAACATCCTAGCATCTCTAAGTGCAAACATTTTTATACCATGTTTTGCCAGTTTTGATGGATGTATTGTATAAATCCACATCTGCCAATGCATGTATCCAGCATTTCATCTACTGTAACTAGCTCTGATAAACTATAATGTTTCTTGCAGTTTTCATTGAACTGATCTATAAAGAACTGGACAGCAGCTAATTTGTCTGTTTCCTTCCGATGAGCTCTGTTTCTAACGTCATCAAATCTTAGACATGTCAGCAAGAAACAAAAATGGTTTATGCCCATTGAAAGTCTGAAGTACTCCACTCCAGTACCATATGCAGCCCAGAGATCTAGTAAATTTGTGTGTGATATTTGTAGCACACCTGCCAAGAAAAGGAGTCCTAAACAAGCTTTGATTTCTATAATGCTAGTGTCTGCAGAATCTCTTTCTCTGGAATATTTAGAATGGATGGTAGCAATGTAAATATTAGTGCAGCAAACAATTTCTTCTAAAATATCATTTGTGAAGAAAAGTTGCAAACAATCAATTGGACGCTTGGCATTTTTTGCTTTGCCTATGACTCCCGGTAAATGCTTGACAATATTATGTTGAGGTCTTCTTACTCTTCTGTTTTGGATTACAGGTCGATGACTCCATTGCATACCATCGTTCCTAAAATACAAGTTAAATTTTTCGATAGAATCACTTTTGTCCAGCGACTGTTCACTATCTGAATAGTGATCACTTTTGAATATTGACTCCAGATCACTACATTCTTCATTACCAAGCTCTTCGTCCAACCACTGCAAAACCTGATTGTCATCCACCGTTCTTCTGCAGGGGGGAGGGGGGGGGGGTATAACTTACTTCACTAATCTGTGTTGGTCAATGAAAAGGCTCATAATTGTGTGACAGTTTGGGTAATAAATAAAAAAAGTTTCTAAACGTAACTGTCTATGTTTTGTAATATTGTAAAGGAAGAAACCTCCTTACCTGCAATACATTGTAAAAGAACTGATGATAGAACCGCGTCACACGAGTGCACACACGCAGACTGACACTCTGCACCTCACGAGACTGCTGCTTCAGGCAATAATGACTAACTTCAATTGTTGCCAATAATTCGTTGCGGAATGAGGGGAAGGTAGAAAAAGCCGCTAATGGAAATCTTGAATTTATAAGTGATTGTTGATGGAAAGATAAAACTCACAGTCTGCGGTGCGTGTAATGGAGGGTTCATGTTGTATCAATGGCTATTTCTTGTTTTATTTAAATGATCACTACATGTTCTCAAGGATATGCTTACATAAAGTGATAAAATCTACATATTACACTGTTAGGGCCTGAAATTGAGAACTAACCACAAGTTTTAAGTTTTTAGAAATAAGGTTAGATCCACTGAAGATTACATGTAAGTGTTGATGCAGGTATAGGTGAAGGGAATTGGGGGGGGGGGGGGGTGGAGGATGGAGGAAAAATATTATGTTTTGCAGATATTGTAGAGTTTGTGTAGTAGAAGACAGCAGGAAGACCTGCAGAGCATTAACTTTGGGTACTAGTGCTGGCACTTGATCTTGAACATAACTAAAACCAAAAATGAGGTTGATAGTCATTGAAACATAATTCATCCACAAAACACTTGTTCCACTGTTTACTGAGTACTGATTATCAGCCTGAGATCCTCAACAGGTAGTATTAATAGAAGAGATAGAGAGAAGATCCAATACTGAACAACATGTCAAACTCCAGTTGCAAGCATGATAAGAGAGATGTGCACTATTTACTGCTGAAATTCTGAGACCATAAAATTCAAGACTAGTCAGGCAATATATTATGAGGTCATCCAGAAAGTAAGTTCTGATGACTAATAAAGAAAACAAAAATATCAATAAGTACAAAACATTCATTCCAATATTTGCATCGATTCACTGTCTATTTCTCAACTGAGTCATCACCATTCCTGGGGCATTTATCACAATGGTGCACCATCAGTTGTTTGCCCATGTCATAGGAGTCTGCCATCAAAATCCAAGCCACAAAGTCACTTTAGTCCACACCTCTGCACTGTTGTGGAAACATTTTCCTCCTCAGATTTTTCAGTGTTTCACAATACTGCTCACGATTTATGGTCACCCATCATGGTAAAAACACACCAGATGACACCCATTGATCCCAGAAGACAGTGCACATGATTTTTTGGACAGAGACTGTCCACTTGAATTTGGTCTTCACGGTTGAGCCACTATGTCACCAAAGCGTGGATTGTTGCTTTGTTTCTGGTGAGGCATGTGACACCAATTTTTCATTCCCACTGACAACATAGTTGAGAAACTTCTTTCTTTGTGCACCCCTGTAGTAATGTTAATGTTGCAGCCAGATGTTTGGTTTTGTGTTCATCTGTCAGTTGCCTTGGCACCCATCGTGCACACACTTGATGAAAACCAAGTCACTGGGAGACAATTTTCTGCAACAGCAAGTGAGACATCCAGAGGAACTGATGAGAAGGAGAGAGTTCCGAAATAGTGAAGTGCTGGTTATACAAAATTGCTTGCCACACTTTTTCCATCAGTTCTGGTGTTACCAAAGATGTTCAGCTACTGTGGTCTTTGTTGTGAATGTTGGTTCATCCTGCAACGGATGTCTGCACCATCATCTGACCATACTGTCGCTCATAATGTTGAGTTCTTATGTGTCACAATTGGAGATGGGTCACCACTGGAGATTGCTTCTGATCATGCAAAAATTAGATAACAGCGTGAACCTCACAGCTGGCGGTAGACAATATTAGAGCACCAATTTCATCCTAGCACTTTGCAGCATCCACTGCCACTACAAGACTTAAACCATGCTGCATTATTCCCACATACCTCCTCTTTACTCCTGTCTGATTACTCATTGCATCTCTGGATGCAGTCAGAACTTACTTTCTGGATGCATCTCATACTTCCTCCCTCATGCATCTCACAAAATGAGCATGACCAGGAAATGAGAGAAATTAGGGCCCGTATGGAGGCTTACTGGTAGTTGTTCTTACCACACAACATCGACCATGAAAAGGGGGACAGTGGAAATGATATCAGAAGTACTTTCCGACATACATTACACGATAACTTGCAGAGTGTAAATGTGAATCTAAATGTAGGTAAATTAAATTTCAACTCTACTTATAGAGTGATTCATTTCTTTCCAAATGAACTGAAATTTCATCAAAACACAATAAAGAGTGTTATGTACTAGGTAAATAACTCAGAGGTGAACTTGAGAAAATGATAGAACATTGTTTGGCAAATGCCCAATATCCAATTTTTTAATTTTGAATTGTAACTCACGTATTATGAAACCTTTGCACTTCGTCTGAGTGCAGATTCCAGCAATGGAAGTATTACAATCTTATATTTCATGCAAGCACATTCATTAAAAAAAAACTTATGGAACAACATTCTCTATCTATTCTACAGCTATAACTAATGTATCCATTGCCAAGAAAGATGCAAATAGCGCAATGTATTGTGTGGACTCTTGAACGTCTTTTACTCAACACTTTAATCAATGGTTAACGGCCTCTTACACATTTCTTAGGAGTAAAATATGCACCATCACCTTGGAAACCCTGTTTACAATAAAAGCAGTGAAGTATATACACTCCTGGAAATGGAAAAAAGAACACATTGACACCGGTGTGTCAGACCCACCATACTTGCTCCGGACACTGCGAGAGGGCTGTACAAGCAATGATCACACGCACGGCACAGCGGACACACCAGGAACCGCGGTGTTGGCCGTCGAATGGCGCTAGCTGTGCAGCATTTGTGCACCGCCGCCGTCAGTGTCAGCCAGTTTGCCGTGGCATACGGAGCTCCATCGCAGTCTTTAACACTGGTAGCATGCCGCGACAGCGTGGACGTGAACCGTATGTGCAGTTGATGGACTTTGAGCGAGGGCGTATAGTGGGCATGCGGGAGGCTGGGTGGACGTACCGCCGAATTGCTCAACACGTGGGGCGTGAGGTCTCCACAGTACATCGATGTTGTCGCCAGTGGTCGGCGGAAGGTGCACGTGCCCGTCGACCTGGGACCGGACCGCAGCGACGCACGGATGCACGCCAAGACCGTAGGATCCTATGCAGTGCCGTAGGGGACCGCACCGCCACTTCCCAGCAAATTAGGGACACTGTTGCTCCTGGGGTATCGGCGAGGACCATTCACAACCGTCTCCATGAAGCTGGGCTACGGTCCCGCACACCGTTAGGCCGTCTTCCGCTCACGCCCCAACATCGTACAGCCCGCCTCCAGTGGTGTCGCGACAGGCGTGAATGGAGGGACGAATGGAGACGTGTCGTCTTCAGCGATGAGAGTCGCTTCTGCCTTGGTGCCAATGATGGTCGTATGCGTGTTTGGCGCCGTGCAGGTGAGCGCCACAATCAGGACTGCATACGACCGAGGCACACAGGGCCAACACCCGGCATCATGGTGTGGGGAGCGATCTCCTACACTGGCCGTACACCACTGGTGATCATCGAGGGGACACTGAATAGTGCATGGTACATCCAAACCATCATCGAACCCATCATTCTACCATTCCTAGACCGGCAAGGGAACTTACTGTACCAACAGGACAATGCATGTCCGCATGTATCCCGTGCCACCCAACGTGCTCTAGAAGGTGTAAGTCAACTACCCTGGCCAGCAAGATCTCCGGATCTGTCCCCCATTGAGCATGTTTGGGACTGGATGAAGCGTCGTCTCACGCGGTCTGCACGTCCAGCACGAACGCTGGTCCAACTGAGGCGCCAGGTGGAAATGGCGTGGCAAGCCGTTCCACAGGACTACATCCAGCATCTCTACGATCGTCTCCATGGGAGAATAGCAGCCTGCATTGCTGCGAAAGGTGGATATACACTGTACTAGTGCCGACATTGTGCATGCTCTGTTGGCTGTGTCTATGTGCCTGTGGTTCTGTCAGTGTGATCATGTGAGGTATCTGATCCCAGGAATGTGTCAATAAAGTTTCCCCTTCCTGGGACAATGAATTCACGGTGTTCTTATTTCAATTTCCAGGAGTGTAGTTATAGAAGTTTTGCCAATCATAAATGAATCATCCATTCTGATGGGCAACAAAAATGATTTAAAAAGAAAAGAGTATTAATTTCTGGTCAGTGCGTCCTTCTATTCCACAGATGATTTTATGGTTGAAAAATAATACAGCATATATCATACATTAATTAAATATTAATTGTAGTGTAAATATACTAGTAAGGAAGACATTTACCTATAACACATTGATAATGTATTACTTCAGGACATTATTCATACATTTCACTTTATTATGAGTTGTCTTATGCACAATCAGTACAATTTACAAACTTCCCACTGCACAAATTAGGAAAAGGCAAACTTAAGGTATATACTGGGCTACAAAATTATAGGTTCACTTTTTTTGAACCCTGTCATTTTTTCCCACTGCAATGCAGATATTAAAAATATGGCATGAATATCGGTGCTTCTGACCTTCCTCTGTAATGGTGCAGAAGTGTAGTGCCCTTAATGCTGCAGAAGTGTAGTGCCCTTTGATGTCACCCTCAGGCTCTGTGATAAGTTAGAAAGTAGGGTGTTGACATGCAGAAAAAGACTAGACATCAGTAGTCCATGTGAGGTGTAAGATGGATCAATGATGTCACATTGGCCACGGTGGATGCGCCACACTATAAGGTCATCACACCTCCCCTTAACCACATCTCACACCATCTCTTGACACCACTACTTAGGAGGTCAGAATTACAATGCCCGGCACTGAAATTGGATGGTTTTCTTATGGTGGTCAATGGAAACATTTTGGACTCACTATTGCTCAAAATTGACATGAAAATGTCTCAGGAGATGTAATAAAGGAAGTGAATGAAACTACACCTTCCCTTGTGTTGTCAATTTTCACACATTTCACAGTTGAAAACGACAGTCTGCAATGCAGTGTGCAGCAGGATGACATTCGTGACAACCTTTCACACTACTGACATCCCACAGGTGATTCGACCCATCTTTAAGAGCATATTGACCGATTGACTGTGATCGTACTCCTTTGGAGTGTAGCATGACTGCAGTTTCCATTCTGGTGTGCAGGGTGTAATTATGAGGGACTGATCAAAACTATTCCATGACATGTAAACATGATCTGAAGCAGGAAAGGGTGTTTATGCATTTTCATCCCTCTTTTTTGCCATGTTCTGTGGCATGTGCATAGAGAGAGTGAAATTGATAGATGCATGAAGAAAACACCGAGGGAATACTTTAGGCACCTCTGAGCCAAATTTTGAACTTCTGTATTGCAAATGCAGAAAATGGTTATGTTTCAGATAAGTGACCCTTTAATTTTGGTGTGCAGTGTAGAAGGGAAAATAGTGTTTCTTACAGGAGTTTAAAAATCAGACAAGAGATGCGAAAGTATGTTGACAATTAATAATTAAATTAGAATAATATTTTTTATATAATTAATGAAAGCAAAAATACATAAATTATTCAATTTTGTTGTAATCATTCGGTGTGTGTGTGTGTGTGTGTGTGTGTGTGTGTGTGTGTGTGTGTGTGTGTGTGTGTGTCGTGCTCTTATTTTTTACTGAATTTTCTATATAGGCATAAAGTAACGAACTGTTTTTAGTTAAGGGCATGATCCTTACTTGGCTTCAATGATTGTGTTTCTTATCTTTCATTTATTGGAATGCAAATTAGAAACTGATTATCAACATAAATATGTTGAGATGATGATACTGAGAACACAGACTCTAAAATTATTAAACTCAAACCTTGTGACCATTTGATCCACTGAAAATAATTTGGTATACCTCCTACCAATCTTTTATTATAGTTTTCTTCTTTTATGTCTTTAATTATCATGTACAATAATTGTGGATTACTTTTTTAAAAAAGAGTTTATTCTTTATCCTAACATTAACAGGGACTGGAATAAATCCTAGAGACACTTTACCATTTCTGAAATTCCAAAACCTCAGCAGGGAAGCTCTTTTAAATTTAGAACTCCAGCCTTCAAACAATCTGTCTTTTAAGAGGGCATTGTTTACTGAGCAATATTATAATAAATTTGGAAAATGAACAAAAGTTCAAAAGCACACCCTCTAAATGTTCAGCAAACAGAATCTATTTACATTCAAATAAAGTAAAGTATGTTAAGGTTAAAAGGAAATATTGCCATAATCTGCACTTCAGATGTAATGCGTACCAAAAAATTCTTTTTTAGTAGCAACTGATGTTCTGTTAGTTCTTGATCATGAACCTTTTTTTTGCCGAGAAAAAATTTAATTTAATTTAAGTGAAAGATCTTACTTTACTAAAATGTCCAGTTCATCTGTTCTGAGAAACACATGAACACTTGTCTTCCTTTTAACTTTATAACTCTTCAGATAGTTGATGATTGAGCCTACCAATTTCTTCATGACCTATTTTTCTATAAGACAACAATTATTTCTTGTCATCTGACATACTTACTGCACCATATGTTGAAACTAGCAGAATGTTGAGTGAATGGTCATCCACAATTGGTTATACTAAAGCTAATCATTTCCCTTCAACTTATCAGTCACTCAGTTGAATTTTTATTGGTCATATCTCCTACTGCTTTGTTGAGTAGTGATATTTTAATTTTATTGCAAATATCTGCTTTTTAAATTCTCATTAACAGATGAACACTCCATATACCTGTGAATTCACTCTAAATCAATCGGTAATAACATTACTGACAGACCATCTGAGTAACTAAATATAAGAATTCAGCTTTTAGGCTGTTTCTTTTTGGCTTGGAAATTTTATTTTGTGATAAATGTCACCAACGTGTGTCCATTTTTTCCTCTCTCTTAAAGAATACTTAATTCTGCTTATAAGGCCACAGAGTTACAGATGAAAGTACAAAGTTCATTTTACATGTTCCTTTAATTCATCTTTATAAGCTTTTTGCAAGCATGCAGGCCAGTATGTTCTGTTTAACATGTTACAAAATGAAACAAAAAATAATTAAGAAAGTTAATGCAAAGCACTAATCTGTTACTCTAGAACTAGTTCATTGCTCCATCAGGCCTGGTGGTTGGTAAAGCACGTGGTTGGAAATTGAGAGTTCATGGCATTGAGTCCTTGTTGGGCCACAGATTTTTCAGTTCGTTTTTTAACCTAGCCTTTAACCTAGCCTTCACCTTTCAACGATATGAGAATTCACCAGAAATGACATATTGTCTGCATCCCACATTAAACTGTAGGTCTCCTTTCTCAGATTGGATAACTGTACTAGGTCAGGAATATAGCAGATGTTCAAACTGTGTCCAGTTGAAAGAACTCACCCCAGGCCATTATGCCACATGAAATTATTATTATAATTTATTACTCCAAGTGGTAAACATCAGCTGAAAACATAATAAAATACATTTCACCAATAATGTGTAGTTACAGTTGCATCAAGTTTATCATACAATGATAAATACCAACCACCATCTTCAGCATTAGCTGCTTTTGATTTACAGTGGCTAATGACTTTGGTGTTCAACTTTACATGTTGAAGTTTACCATCCTGTTTTGGTGATGGTTATTCACCCAAACAGTAGTGCATTGTTCTTTCCATATTCCACTAGTATATCTTTCTGTATGCCCATTTTAGTAACATTCACATGAAAATGTAAACTTCTTTTTCTCTTACTCATTTATTTGTCTTCAATCCATGACCAACATCAACACCATTCCAGCATACTGGTTTTGATAATTTTGTTCTACCACAGTTAGTTTTTAGCCTTACTCTCACACTCGCTCTGTTGAGTTTTTCAATTATTTGTTGAACTTCTTTTGCACTCAAAGCAAACAAAATAATATCATCTACAAACTGATGACATTTCCATTAATGTGTATTTATACTTCATCTCAGTTCATTGATTTAAAAAACCACTTGCCAGGTCACAGGAAATAGTAAAACTGAAGTACAGTCAGTTTGTCAAACTGCTTTGTCACTCCTTAATATCTTCTCTCTTAATACAGACTCCTTGAGTTGTTGATTAATACAATTTTATTTGTAAGTTATATTTGATCCCTTGTTTCTCTATTAACACTGGATTTATTTTGTTGGATTAATGACAAGATTTTTGTAAGTTTATAGATCTTAGTTAAAGTGGGAATTGGCAGACAGTCCCCTATACTGTATCCACTTCCAAAATTTTTTGCTTTTCTTCCATGTTTAAAGCCCAACACAGTTAGAGACAGTTTGTCTGAAATATTGTTAAATAATTTATAGTAATGACAAAGGATTATTTCGGGAATAGTTCCATATATTTTCTCTGTTTTTTTTATTGTGGGTGTTAAGTATTGTTGCAGTGTTCCTGATAATGGGTATCATCTCCTTACACACACACTCTTTGAATAATTCGGCTAGTTGCACATTCATTGCATGAACAATACATAGCTTTATAAAAATTTGAAAAAGTAGAATGTATTTGTAGAGATTTTAGTGGCATGTGTCTTAGATGTGCTGACTAGGAATTTATATAATCTTCACTGAATTATAGTCATGTCTAAATTATGTCATTCAAAGAAATATTTTGATTATGTCATGTATGAAATAAAATGAGACTTAAATTTATGTATATGTGTTGAACAGATTAAAAAATTGAACATCAGATTTAAAATATTTCTTGAATATTTCTTGTTATTTTATTAATTTGGAATATTACTTTTTTTACAAAATCTTCAAAGAAAATTAGCTTAGAACTTTGATTGTATTCATATATTCCTATTGTTTCTCTACAGAAAAGTTGAAATTTAATCCACGGCCAGTCAATAAGAAACTTGAATTAGGTTCTGAGTCTCGTGTTTATTGCAAGGCACAGGGTTCAGATCCACCAGTCATAAAATGGTTTAAGGTGAGTACTTCCTTGGTGCACAGCTCTTATATAAATGTAATTCATGTTTCACAGTTATTTATCTTGTTTAACCTAATGTCTTCATTTAAAGCAACATGTAACTGTTCATACAAGGCCAGATATTAGCATAAGCCGACTTATATTGATGTTAGTATGCAGTGCACATATGTAATGAGTGATAATCTTTACCAAGTATCCACATTAACTTCAGATACAGAAAACAGATGAGAAGTTCTAGCTGCTGAACAATTTCAGTAATTCAGATGATAAGTGATAACTTAAATTTGCAAATTTGCAAGGACTCGTTCATTCACAGGTATTGTTGAAAATAATTTTGAATATAACAAGATTAGAAGTGTCATCATATATGCTTTCTGACGTAATGGATTGTCATATTGCAATGTAATATCCATATCAAAGCCTTGTGTTGTCGTAGCCACTAAAATCACTCTGCCACTACTTTTTTATGGATGTAGGTGAAAAATTTAAGAATGTTATGATTAAGATTTTGAATTATTTTGGACTATTACAGGTCATTAAATTTCACATGGAATAAGTCATATGTTATCATTGCAACACATTTATTTTTGTAAAATTGATCTCTATAATAATATGTTTTGGGAATAACTGAGAGAACTGTTCATAGCCCTTTTTTTGCCTCAATGTGCAAGCAATGAGGCACTCTTTGCTGAGCATTTCCATTAAATCGATTCTCCCTCTGACTTAATACTTCAGTTTTCCCTTTCATGTTATGATTGTGTAATCCATAAATATATTGAAGAATGAAGTTGCAAATGGACAAACCTGTCTCATTTATTTACAGATTTTTATACTTCTTTCATTTCCATTTATCTGTGTCATCTTTCTTTCCAAAAATTTCGTATTTTTGCATACACTAATGCTGACAGTACTATGCAGTGTTATGTAATATTCACTAAAGCACCAAACTGATATAGGCATGCATATTCAAATACAGAGATATGTAAACAGGCAGAATATGACACTGCAGTTGGCTACGCCTATATAAGTCAACAAGTGTCTGGTGCAGTTGTTAGATTGGTTACTGCTGCTACAATGGCAGTTTATCTACATTTAAGTGAGTTTTAACGTAGTGTTATAGTTGGTGCATGAACTATGGCACACAGCATCTCAGAGGTTGCGATCAAGTGTGGATTTTCCCATACAACCATTTCACGAGTCTACCGTTAATATCAGGAATCTGATAAAACATGAAATCTCTGACAATGCTGCAGCCGGAAAAAGATCCTGCAAGAACAATGTCTGAAGACAATCATTCAGTGTCGCAGAAGTGCAACCCTTCTGCAAATTACTGCAGATTTCAATGCTGGACCATCAACAAGTGTCAGTGTGTGAGCCATTGAATGAAATATCATCGATATGGGCTTTCGGAGCCGAAGGTCCACTCATGTACTCTAGATGACTGCACAACACAAAGCTTTACATCTTGCCTGTGCCTATCTGTACTGACATTGGACTGTTGATGACGAAAACTTGTTGACTGGTTGGATGACTGAAAACTTGTTGACTGGTTGGATGACTCTCATTTCAAATTGTATTGAGCAAATGGATGTGTACAGGTATGGAGACAACTCATGATCTATGGACCCTGCTTGTCAATAGGGGACTGTTCAAGCAGTGGAGGCTCTGTAATGGTGTGGAGTGTGGGCAGTTGGAGTGATACAGGCCCCCTGATACGTCTTGATACAACTCTGAGAGGTGACAGATATGTAAACATTCTGTCTGCTTACTTGCATCCATTCATGTCCATTGTGCATTCTGATGGACTTGGGCAATTCCAGCAGGACAATGATGTTGTTGTTGTGGTCTTCAGTCCTGAGACTGGTTTTATGCAGCTCTCCATTCTACTCTATCCTGTGCAAGCTTCTTCATCTCCCAGTACCTACTGCAACCTACATCCTTCAGAATCTGTTTAGTGTATTCATCTCTTGGTCTCCCTCTACGATTTTTACCCTCCACACTGCCCTCCAATACTAAATTTGTGATCCCTTGATGCCTCAGAACATGTCCTACCAACCGATCCCTTCTTCTGGTCAAGTTGTGCCACAAACTTCTCTTCTCCCCAATCCTATTCAATACCTCCTCATTAGTTATATGATCTACCCATGTAATCTTCAGCATTCTTCTGTAGCACCACATTTCGAAAGCTTCTATTCTCTTCTTGTCCAAACTAGTTATCGTCCACGTCTCACTTCCATAAATGGCTTCGCTCCATACAAATACTTTCAGAAACGACTTCCTGACACTTAAATCTGTACTCGATGTTAACAAATTCTTTTCTTCAGGAACGCTTTCCTTGCCATTGCCAGTCTACATTTGATATCCTCTCTACTTCGACCATCATCAGTTATTTTGCTCCCCAAATAACAAAACTCCTTTACTACTTTAAGTGTCTCATTTCCTAATCTAATTCCCTCAGCATCACCCAACTTAATTCGACTACATTACTGTCTCACTCCCTTCCCAACCAATGTGGCACCCCAAAAGTCCTGAATTTCTACAGAGTGGCTCCAGGAACACTCTTCTGAGTTTAAACACTTCTGCTGGCCACCAGACTCTCCCGACATGAACATTATTGAGCATATCTGGGATGCCTTGCAACATGCTGTTCAGAAGAGACCTCCAACCCTTCGCAGTCTTATGGATTTGTGGATGGCCCTGCAGGATTCAAGGTGTCAATTCGTGCCAGCACTTTTTCAGACATTAGTCGAGTCCATGCTATGTTGTGGTGTGGGACTTCTGTGGGGGCCCTACACAATATTAGGCAGCTGTACCAGTTTCATTGGCTCTTCAGTGTATATCAAAGTTTGATGAGATGTTCACCCCCAGTAGGAATTAAATGATTAACTTTCATTCCATTTGGAACTGATGCCCATCACCAACCTCAGTGTGAGGTGTATCCCTCCCCCACAGATATGAATATACTCTTGTATTATTGTTGCATGCAAAGAAACAGACCCCAAATATTATCCTGAGACATTTCTTGCCATACTTGAAGAATATGTTTGTGAGGCATGATGACTGACAGTGGGAAGATGACATGAAGGCATGTGTCTTCCCATCACATCACAAACGTCCTCTATGGGTGACAAACCAGGGAAATGGGAGGTCAGGCAATGATCCTTACATTTGAGGAATGTGTGAACTGTATTATTCTGCTGAAAAATGTGATGAAAGATGTGACCATAGAGATTACAATTCTTGCTACATACAAGCAAGTATTTAGCCTTCCTCCAACAATTACCAAAATCAGTTCTGTTGTCATATCCAACAGCTATCCACACCATGAGAAAATTGAAGTGATATGGGTTTTGAAGATCTCTGCTTCCTGTGATCTTTCACCAGTTCATCTATGAACAGAAATAAGACTCATCGATAAATACCACAGAATGACTTTCAGTGGCCCAGTTGACTCTGGCTGTACACCATGCAAGTCTCTATTGTTTGTGGTATGATGTCAGCAGCAAACAATGCATTGCAACTCTAGATATCAACCTAGCTTCCAGTAATCCATTCCTGATGATTTATAATGACCCTCTGCAGGATCCATGGCTAATCTTCTCGCCACACTGTCATTGTGAGTTCATCTCTGCATGGCAGGCAACTGTCTGCATAATCCGTCAAAGATACGTCCATGTCCCTCATGACAATGATTCAGTAATGCTGGGCATACCCAGTCACCATGTACTTACATCATTGTTCATCTGTAGGAATGAACCACTTTTTTAAAACTGAAACGGCTTGCATAAGGATGAAATTTTAATCAACATATTTCACAGGCATGAAAATACTGGAGTATCAGTTTGGCAGCATCCAGCTAAGTTGCATAAGATGTAACACTTTTCATTTCTGTCAGTGTAGTTTGTGTAGTAATAGCTCAAAATTTTTCTGCAGCTGCTTTGGGCATTCATTCATTCATTCATTCATTGTGTTCTATAGATAACAGTTTCTTTCACAGGGTGAGGTATGTCATTTACTTTTACTTTCTTTATCAATAAATTTCCCTATATCAGTTTCATTCGTATGTTGTCAAAACATCTTTTTATTTTTTTCTTTTCTATCAGATAAAGAGATGTTTCCATATATTTGTATACTGCCTGACAAGCAAAATGAAGCACCAAGAAGACGTTTCTTGATGTCAGTGTAACTTTGTAGATGTACAAACCATTGGCGTGTGTGAAAATAATCAGAACTGCAGTCCTCTCTGCAGCTATAATGGCCACCAGAATGTATTAGCGTTATTCATTTGCTGGGTATGATATAGACTGAGGTGTCAAAAGTCATGGGATACATGCTAATGTTGCTTTGGCCCTCCTTTTGCCCATCACAGTGTAACAACTCAACATGGTATGGACTCAATAAGTCGTTGGAAGTCCCTTGCAGAATTACTGATCCATGCTGCCTCTAAGCTGTCCATAATTATGAAAGTGTTGCCAAGCAGGATTTCATGCATGAACTGATCTCTGATTACATTCCATAAATGTTTGACATGATTCAATGTTGGGAAATCTGGATGGACAGATCATTTGCTTGAATTGTCTAGAATGTTCTTCAGACTAATCGAGAACAGTTGTGGCACGGTGACATGATGTATTTCATCCATAAAAGTTCCATTGTTGTCTGGAAACATGAAGGCTTTGAAAGGCTGCAAATGGTCTCCAAGGGGCCGAGCACACCAGAGGAACCACTCCATTCCAAGTGAACACAGCCCACGCTGTAATGGAGCCACCACCAGCTTGCACAATGCCTTGTTGACAACTTGGGTCCTTGGCTTTGTGTTGCGTGCACCACACTCAAACCCTACCACCAGCTCTTACCAATTGAAATCAGGGCTCATCTGACCAAGTCATGGTTTTCCAGTCATCTAGAGTCCAACCAATATGGTCACAGGCCCAGGAGAGGTGCTGCAGATGATGTCATGCTGTTAGCAAAGGTACTCACATTGATTGTCTGCTGCCATAGCCCATTAATGTTAAATTTCACCACACAGATTCATTTGTTGTATGTCCCACATTGATATCTGTGGTTATTTCACACATTGTTGCTTGTCTGTTGGCACTGATAACTATGCAAATGCTGCTGTTCTTGTTGCTAAGTAAAGGTTGTCAGCCATTCTGTTGTGTGTGGTGAGATGTTATGCATGAAATTTGGTATTCTTGGAACACTATTGACACTGTGGATCTTGGAACATTGAATTCTCTAATGATTTCCAAAATGGTATGTCCCATGCATCTAGCTCTAACTACCATTTATCTACCAATTCCCATCACACAGCCATAACCACAATGGAAAACTTTTAACAAGAATGACCTGATTACAAATGACAGCTCCGCCAGTGCACTGCTCTTTTCTAGATGTGTGCACTATACTATTGCCATCTATTTAGATGCGTATTGCTATCCTATAACTTTTTTCGCCTCAGTGCATAAGGGGCATGAACAGTGCCACATGTAGACATCGCTGTGAATGGAATGAAGATGTCACACCTGGAGAGAGGAAATGCACAGCGGGGCTGCTCCTTTTGTCTGCTATGGGGAGTCATTGGGTATGACTTCAAGACACAGCTGACAGTGATTTAGGGAACTTTGATGGCACAATGGTGTGTCACAGATATGTCACAGACGTCCTGCGTCCTCATGCATTACCTCCAAAGCAACAACATCATGATAACATTTTTCAGCAGGACAGTACTCATCTACATGTCACATGTCCCTGTCGACTGTCTACTGTCTGATACTTCTGTGGTCAGGAAGATCCTCATATCTGTCCACGATGTAAAATGTATGGTGCCAGCTTGGACATCAACTCTGCACCAATGCCAGTATCCAGGTTGTCAAGGACCACTTACAACAGCTGTGGTCAGCTTGACACACACACACACACACACACACACACAGCGAAAAAAGCCTTTGCTCTCTGTCTTACACTACTCAGCTGCTATTTTTATCTGATACTTCAAACTATGCACATACATTACTAAATCAAAAATTGCTCTCTGTGGGGACTTCAATATAGAAATGGGAAATGATTGTGAGCAAGACACAAAGGATTTTTTCAACCTCCTCAGAACGTTCAATCTATATTGTAGCAATAGAAATGACACACGTGATGGAGCATGTATAGATAACATCATTGTTAACTTTGATAGGGACTTGTACACTGTCAGTATTGTAGGTGGGGGATTTGCAGACATTAGTGTTAACCAGAATTTACATCTTAGAGTCCATATATTCTGACAAATTATGGAAGGAGAGTCACTCTTTCTATTGCATAATTTTATAAAGTGGGAGTTATTTGATAAGATACCACTAAACAAAAACAAGGAAATCATAGCATGACATTGGCAAGCCCTTTGATTTTATATCATGAAATTCTGCTAGACAAATTCGAAAATTGTGGTTTTAAAGGCATGGATGGAGTGATGTATCAACAACAGAAAACAGAGGGTCACATTAACAAATGGTACTACAAAATGGAACTAAATTTAGAGTGGGGATTAGTATATTAAATTGCTAGCTTACTTTCACTCAGTACTGTCCTGTGGTATAATCTTTGGGGTACTGCAGGTAGTGTCAGAAAATATTCATTCTACAGACACATGCAGTTAGAACATTATACTTCTTCAGTCACTTTTATTTTAAACATCACTGAATGTTTCAATGGTCATGCAATCATCATCAAGGTGTACTTTGAAATGTTTACATTTTAATCTTCCAAACGGTAATGCCATGGCCATTGAAATGTGATGAAGTGTAAATTGATAATTTTTTTAAATATATATTATCTAATCCATCACAGAACTTGACAAACAGTTTGTTATGGACAAAGCATTTACTAAGAATCCATGCAAGAAAAGAATGGTTGGTCTGATAGCTAATGTGTCACTTCAGATGACACTGTATTTTTGTTTTGAATAGTGGCATAGTGGCAACACTGAAGACCATATTAAAGTGATTATGTGTATTTATTTGTACTGGAGATCCAGAATAACTTTATGTAATGTTTATGTTTGTTATTCAAAGCTGAATATCATCTCAAACATTGAATGAAACTGAGGATCTGTAACTTTGGTGAAACAATATCAATTATGTCAAATATATCCATGGCAGTTGTCTTTTTGAAAGACTGATGTAAATTTTCTCAATAATTAATCACCATTGTAACTGTTGGATATTCTCTGATTTGAGATCATATATTAAAATACATTTACAGCAGTCTTCAAAACACAGTTTTATACATATACACGCACATGTACATATATACACATACATACACACATACATATGCATATACACATGCGTGCATAAATACATACATAGTTATAAGCTGTGAGGAAGGAGTGTGAGTCGTGCTTGGGTAGCTTAGATGGTAGAGCACTTACCCGTGAAAGACAAAGTCTCAAGTTCGAGTCTCGTTCCGGCACACAGTTTTAATCTGCCAGGAAGTTTCATATCAGCGCATACTCTGCTGCAGAGTGAAAATCTCATTCTGGATACACAGTTTTATATACATAGATACATATTTACACCATCTCTCTCTCTCTCTCTTTCACTTTCACTCACGCGCGCACACACACACACACAGCAGAACCTCATGCAGACAAAAATTAGTAAATAGGAAGTATTTGCAGAGAATGACATAACCTACAGACCAGAGACAAAGTGGACTGAAGAAAGAAAAACAATCAGTGGAGAAGAAATGAGTGCTGCTTGGGAATCTTGAAGATGAAACACAGTAACTTTGCATGATCCAATAGACTCCCATTGCAGATGATGATGATGATAATAATAATAATAATGATCATCATTACTGAACAATATTCACAGCTCACTCATCTGTCAGTGTAGTGGTATAATAGCCTTATGCCCAACCAATGTAGCAGCAATGCCACAAGTACTTGATTATACTTGCAAACTCATGTACTAGCTCACCTGTCAAAACTGGTAGAGTCCACATGTACCCCACAAGACTCAGTCCACTTGTACCCCACAAGACTCAAGTGATGAGTTTAAGATTAAGTGGGCAGGGGCAGGGAGATTTGCGAATTGAGTCTCTGGGCATATGGAGATTGCGAGATTAGAGATGATGTCATAGGACATGCTGGTGAGTTTAAAGTGAGTATACGGAGCTCACTTCTGATCTGTAGTACCGACTAGTGGATGTTTTATTGATAGAAAATAGGTAGATCACATTGCATAATTTTATTTTTTATGGTGAGAATTTTTGTTTAAACTGGTAATGAATAAAAATTTATTTCATCAACAGGTTTTGATGGTACCTAAATACGAGATTCTGTAAGTTTCTGGAAAACTTCAGTTTAAACACATAAATAGGAGAAAATAGTTGGCTTCTCCCCATTACCATTCCCTTACTCTGTAGCTACTCCTAATTAACTCTATAATTGATTTAATCAGTGCTTAATGATTATATTTTTAATGCATTTTTTGTTTCATCTAGGAGGGAGAAAATATGTTTGAACTTCCAAAGCATGTGCAAGACCACAATGGCACGTTAGTTTTTACTAGAGTTACTATGAATGATAAGGGACGATACACATGTGTCGCAACAAACACTCAGGGTATTATAAATGCAACAATAAACATTGATGTAATAGGTGAGTTTACATTCAGATATTAAGTGCATTAAGACAAACAATTTTACAGTTAATAATCCTGTCATAATGGCCTAATCCACTCTCAAATTAACTGTTCCAGTGACACCAAAATTTACTGTACTACCCCAGAATCCAACAAGAGCATATGAAGGCCACTCTGTTATGATTCATTGTATAGCTGAAGGTGATCCTAAACCTACAATCAAATGGGATAGAAACAGCAATTTTAGTGCTTTAGAGCAGGACAGGTACAAAAAATGAAATTTTTACTTAAAATGTGGAAAGTACTTTTATTTTACAATGTTGTAAATAAAGTCATTTATCTGGTGAAAGGAAATTTTGTACTCTCACTCGAATATAACTGTGAATAGCTGATTATGTTCTTAATATTGCAATTATAGGTTTACAGTCCTAAAGAATGGTACTCTGTGGGTGAAGGAAGTGCAGCTGTCTGATGAGGGGCGGTATGGATGCACTGCAGGAAACAGTGGTGGTTTTAAGCGAGAAGAAGTTGTGCTTTATGTACAAAGTGAGTGCTTCTGAAAAATTGGGCTACCATTTTCTGTCTTCATTATTGTTATTGATTATTATTATTATTATTATTATTATTATTATTATTATTATTATCTCATTGTCTTAAATAAGTGTTTGTAAAGAGACTGTTGAATTTGTGAAATCAAATCGTACTTGATACTGTCAAATATTTCTGAAATTAAAAACAAAAAATCATGAAAATTATAAAATAATAGGTGGTGAAGGGTACCGGCCAATCGAAGGGTCTGATGAGGATTCAATGATGACAAAAACAGTGACAATAACATTGACAGCTGCAGCTGCATACATGGTACTTGTAATAGGCCTGATGATTTGGTGTCGCTATCGTAGGCGCAAGAGGAAACAAGCGTACATGGATGCAAATGGAGCAGAAGGGACAAATACACTTTGTAAGTATCTTACATTTGTACTGTTTTTGGGCTTTTAAGAATGCTGTAGTACCTGAAATTTGCCAGTATGAGAGTAATGTGGTATGTTTGGGAGCAATACTAGTCTCATACAATTAACAGAATTTTTTTCTTACTGATTTTGCACAGTTGTAAATGAGAAGTAGTACAATATTCACTCCATCTGTCATATGATGCATTGTAGCTTCTATTGCAGATGCTATGTCTTTCCATACTGCAAATAATTTCAAGTAATAAACTACATGAAGAGAGAGTCGTTTCAGTTGATTGATTTTATGCATAGAACTCCCTACATGGTTTTAATGTTCAAATTCTGTTTAGTAAAAATAGAGAAATTTATTTCCTCATTTCCACTCCTCTGTATTATGATGTCATTCTGACTTAAGCGACAGTAATTGGAAACCCATTTTCAGATTGTGATTATTGTCAATAGAGATAGTGTTTTTACTTTCTTTATATAAGAAATCAGCAGCTTAGAGATTTGTCTCTATGACTCAGGAATTACATCATCAGCCCCCAAACATGTTCAAAGGGCATGGATTGTTACATGTTGCACACACTGTGATGCAGAGTGTGACATAGGTATTTCAGATGCTTTGGAAATTAATGTGTACTTAATGATAAGACGTTTTTAACTTAGTGTCATCCAAAGTAAAAGGTGGTTTCAGAAGGTAAGACGTACATTATCTCAGTATATTTCATACTCCTGAACAGTATGTTTGGTTAAAAAAAATGCTGTATGGAATATCGGATGTGTGTGTGTGTGTGTGTGTGTGTGTGTGAAAACTGAGAGTTACCAACACCTATTAGATGCTATAAAGAAGACGCTTGTATTGTACTAATAGTATGATAGTATCACCACAGCCACGTGTGGGTACATTTGGGTGTCACTGTGATGGTGTGTTTAATTAGACTAGAAAAATGGTGTTAGCCTGAAAGCTAGTAAATTGTGTTACATCCAGCACATCATCTTTTGTATAAGTCAGTAGTTCCATTTCTTTATTTTTATTTATTGTTTCCATCCTGGAATTTCTATTATTGTGATACTTGTGAAGTTGAGTTTTCTAAAAACAAACCCCCAATTTCAGCTATGTTTTCGCAATGTATGTTTAACTTCTCTCTTTTTCCACAGTTAGGTTCCACTTGGTATGATAATCACTCTTACTTGATCGTAACATGTGTAGTGTGTTGCACTGATTATGCCCCCACCTGCTAAATGCACACCACACTCTGGCTATAGTGTCAACTTGTGTTCTGAAATACAGACCACATTAATAGCATTCTGCACATCAAATACACAAAGGCACTTGTGTTAGCATTTATACTGTGTGACAACTTGCTTGGGAAGTGCTCTTACGTTCAGTGGAAGGTTGTTGCTATAAACAATTAATCAAGAATGGATGCATAAAGTTTATGTTCAGTTTATAACACAACAGTTTAGTTTATAACCCAGCAGTGACACTCTGTGGGTCTCTCTCTCCACACAATTTATTTGGATACTGATTTCTATGGCTAATCCTCCAGAATTCTTGAATTGCATACATGTTGCTCAACATAATTTTATACCCAACACTTGATGATGATATATACAAGCACTGCCCCTTTCAGCTTGCGTCTCCATCTCTTGATGACTGATTTGACTGTTTTGAGCTCACTTTTCTGTGTCAGATTGAGAGTGCAGTTCTGTGCAAACACTCACTTGATGTGAAATCATTCATAGATGAGGCAGCCAAACTAATTTGGAATGAATCTCTTCTCCTTATACTTCAATGTTAAGTACGAAGTTCTTCTGTACTTTAAATACATGAAGGTGAAAACTTAAAACTGACATATAAATGAAAATCAGAAAAATAATAAACAGCAGATACTTCTTGCATAAATGATATGTGTATCTTCATATGCACCTACTGATTAAATATCGCATGTCTCATATGTATGGGCAGAATGTACATGTATTATTTACACATTTCTGCCAATAATGGATTCAGTATCACATAAACGGACTGAAGCACTGTACTTGCCTTGAAGCATGCTGGACACTTGTAACATACCAATGATAAATACAAATATGTATTTACTTTATTCTGTCTATGAATAATGTTTCATTGAGTATGAAATGGGCCTGCTTATGTGTACATAGGACTTTGAAGAATCTTTCAGAATTTATCCCAGAGGCTTTCAAAAGGGAAAAGCCATTTCCTTGAACATTATAACTAGTCACTAGAATATGTGTTTTATTTTCTGCTTGTTGTTTCTCAAAAGTAACTAAAGTTCATTTAGCAGCATAAATACTTTAGCTACTTTTTATAGGCAATATCCAAATCTGTTAATAACAGGTCAACAGACATTTATTAACACAGAAAATTGCAAGTGAAGTCAGTAATCTGCTAATTTCAACTTGCAATTGAACATTAAGTTTGTTCAACAATGCTTCTAACAAATACACTGATGGAAAAAATTGCAACTCCAAAAAGTAATCAATATAGAGTAATGAAATTTCAAGAATACATTTGTGGTGTCATCAAGTATGAACAACATATCTCCGCCATTGCAAGATCTTTGATTCTTTAACCTAATGGCCCATGCCATCTTGCTTATTCAGCTTGCTGTATGACTTGCTGTAATGTGGATGTTTGTACTTACCGATATGAAACATATCGAGTCTTACACTAAAAGAAAGACTGTAAGACTCGATATATTTCATATCAGTAAGCACAAACGTCCACATTACAGCAAGTCATACAGCAAGCTGAACAAGCAAGATGGTGCGAGCCATTAGGTTAAAAAGTCAAAGACCTTGCAATGATGGAGATATGTTGTTTGTACATTTCGATGCCACACTTTTGTCCAGGCTACATATTTAAGTGATTAACATCGCAAGATCACAGGCTAATGTAAGCATGAGATAGCCATTGCAAGAGTGAAATGTTGGTACTTTGACAACCAGTGTAATCACCAGAATGTTGAATGCAGGCCTGCAAACTTGCATGCATTGTGTTGTACAGGTGCTGGATGTCAGTTTGTGGGATATAATTCCATGCCTATTGCACTGGTTCAGTCTGTACAGGGACAGTAAATGCT
Organism: Schistocerca nitens; assembly: GCF_023898315.1. Taxonomy (NCBI): domain Eukaryota; kingdom Metazoa; phylum Arthropoda; class Insecta; order Orthoptera; family Acrididae; genus Schistocerca; species Schistocerca nitens. Next base: position 354,418,756 of record NC_064618.1, on the reverse strand, counting down.
GTTTTAGGTGATGCTGGAGTTGTTGTCTGATGATATCCCATATGTGCTTGATTGGAGACAGATATGCTGATTGAGCACAGGCTAAGGCAACATGTTGATGCTCTGTAGAATATGTTGGGTTAAAACAGTGTTATGTGGGCAAGCATTATCCCTGAATGCTGTTCATGAATGGCAGCACGACAGGTTGAGTCGTCAGATAGATGTACAAATTTGAGTCAGGATATGTGGGATAACCAAGAGAGTATTCCTGCTGTAATTGAAATAACATCTCAGATAATTACACCGAGCTCATGTCCAGTGTGCCTAGCATGGAGACAGGATGGTTGCAGGCTCTCAACTGGCCTCCTACTAACCAACACATGGGCATCACTGGCACTAAGGCAGAACAAGCTTTCATCAGAAAACACAACAGACCTCCATCCTGCCTCAGCAAGCTTTCGCTTCACACCAATGACATCATAAATGGCAGTGGTTTGGGGTCAGTGGAATGCACGCTCCAGGCCGACGGGCTCGGAGCTGTATTTGAAATAACTGATTTGTAAGAGTTTGTTGTGTCAGTGTGGTGCCATCTGCTGCTCCAATTGCTGCTGCAGGTGCAGTACAATGCACCAGAGCCATACGCTGGCCACAATGGTCTTCCCTCTTGGTAGTGCGACGTGGCCATCCGAGCCCAGACTTCTTGCGACCATACATTCTCGTGACCACCCCTGCCAGCAGTCATGTACAGTGGCTACATTCCTGCCCAGTCTTTCTGCAATATTGCAGAAAGAACATCCAGCTTCTCGTAGCCCTATTACTTGACCTTGTTCAAACTTAGAGAAGTCTTGATGATGACATCTATGTGGGCTTAAAGGCATTCTTGACTGACATCAACTCACCATGTACAATCTCAGAGGTAGTTAATACTCACAATCATTACAGCATGTATTTAAAGCAAACCTGATGCATCCTCTTAGTGGCACTACTAGTGCCACTCTTATGTGACTGGTGCAAAATAGACATCATCTTTCAGATGTAGAAACATGCCTGCCAACTTTTGTTTGGCTCAAATGGCTCTGAGCACTATGGGACTCAACTGCTGAGGTTATTAGTCCCCTAGAACTTAGAACTAGTTAAACCTAACTAACCTAAGGACATCACAAACAACCATGCCCGAGGCAGGATTCGAACCTGCGACCGTAGCGGTCTTGCGGTTCCAGACTGCAGCGCCTTTAACCGCACGGCCACTTCGGCCGGCCCCAACTTTTGTTTATGTCGCAAAATTCCTTCTTGGTGATACAATTTTTTTTCAGTTATTGTATGTTCCTTGAACTTATAACTAGAACATCAGGGATCTTGTATCATAATATAACAAAAAACAGTCAGTCCAGACTGCAAATTCTGTATTTTTTATTTTTTATGGTATGGTAACCATTTCAAGTCACACATAGACTATCTTCAGACCTGTAGGTCTCCATTGGTAACACATGAAGGTGCTTCTTGCATTTACAACAGCTCTATACACTAACTCCATATCAGCAATGGAGACGTTACTAGTCTGAAGCCAGTCTTTGTACAACTGAAACTGGTTACCATATAATGAAAATAAATAACATTTTCTTCTGGATCAATTGTTTTTTGTTATATTACTTGAGCTTCTTTAGTCATTCTCTGCCTGGTATTGTGTAGCCATCAGTTGCATTTTACTGTGATGTCACCCTAGCAGTACACAGGACCCTACAGTTTGCTTGCTGCTGCAATTCTTTCATGGAGAGGACATCAAACAAATCAAATAGAGAGAAACAGCACAAAACCAACAAGACACTAGTAACAAACAAGGATCTCTCACCCATTAATACTAAAGTCCTTTTCCAGGGGAAATTCCTTACTTGCAAAAAATTAAGTGTGATCAGACAAATCACCAGCTGATTTTAATAGAAAAAAATGTTGCCTTCCTGTTTTCTCACACAGTATGGCGCTGAGCATAGCACATGGAAATATCAATGAACTATCTCCTTGATTGATGTTGTTGACCATGTTTATAAATGATGCTACATTCCAGTCTGCTGTGGTGCCCATAGAAAAATCTGTATACAGTGTTATCTTTGAATGTACAGACTGAAAATGATTCATAATCATGAAGTACAAGACCAACAGTTACAATCTGCTTAACTTTATAATGCAACTAAATGAATTATACAGGGAGTTTTAATAAAACCTATAAACTGCAAGAATTGATTCATGAGTGGAAATGGAAGGAAAAAGGTTCTATGAACATTTGTCCGGAAGTGCATCATTGTCATGATAGATGGTGCTGATGAATGAAAGTTCCCCTGACCACATGCCGTGTGTTCCTTGTGTGTAATACACAGTAGGCAGCAGAATTGTCTGGTGTTCATGTTAGGAACAAGCTGAGATGTTGCGGATTTGTACTTTCTCTGCAAATCTTGATAATGAAGTCTTTTTGGATTATCAGCCGAGTCAAGGTGTCATTCTTCAGCAACATTTCTTCCTACTTGTCATCTTCTTGCAGATTTGTGTCCTGTATGGTTCTTTATAGTCAGTGGACTACTGCAGGCTCCTCTGCCTCATCTGTGTTGGCAGCACCAATCATGTGCCTCCAGAAAAAGTGTCGTGGCCCATGGTGAATAGGAGTTGTCATGTCCTGGTGGGGCCAGTCTGTTCCATCTACTGCCTTTGCTGGTTTTGCATTGGAGGGTTCTTGTCATATTTTTGTTATTGCCACATCCCATGTGGTGATAAGTTGGAAATCACTATCTTGGTTGACAAGTTAATCATGGACTCATATCTCCACAGCCTCTTAAAGAGCAAATCCCAAAACCCATTTGCCATGTACAGCAGCTTTGTTTGTTCAAAATCAAACATATGGCTTTGACTGAGACTATCTTCTGCCACTGCAGATTTCTCTGTTTGGCCTAGGTGAGTGCTCCTTACATGTTCTGGGCAGTGCTGCAATATACATAGCTGCATCTGGCTGATGTATTGTTTGCCACACTCACAGCTGAAGTTTATTCTTCACTGAGCCCAGCATATTCTTGATTTTAGTCAGTGAGTGAAAGAAGGTTTTAATGCTGCTATTTTCTAATACCCTGGCAATCTTTGCCATGGGTGGCCCAGTGTATGGAAGGAACACGAAGTGCTTAGTGTCGTCTTCACATATGTCTTCTCTCTTCTTTTTACTTCATTAGAAAGCACATCTTATCTGTGTCTCAGAATACCTGTTCTCATGAAAGTTCTTTCTCAAGTGCTGCAGTTTGGAAGGTAGACTCTCCGTGTCACATACGTCTTGTGCGCAGCACACCAAGGTGGTGAGCAGGGATTTGTGTGCATGCATGAAGGCTTATTTGATGGAGGTAGTTGGGGAGAGGAAGAAGATGGATTTGGGCGACAGGTTTTGGGATGGGACTAGGGATTTAAGTAGCAGTTAGAGGTACTTTTGTACACAGAGAGGATCATGAAACCAACTTCTGTTTTTTTGCTTTGGATGGCTGCACTTTCATCAGCCAAGAGATTTCTGTTCTGGGAAAGAGGCCTAAGAAAATAAGGTGACTTGAAGGTCGAGTTATGTAACTCCTGTAACATAGCTTGCAGATAATTGCATGGGAGTGGGGTAGGATCACAATTGGATGGAGGTACGTGGGTAGTTTGAAAAGGTCTTGGAACAGAATAGAAAAAAAGTACTTACATCATTGAAACTTTTTTTATTTTTTAATGTAGTCTCCTTGTAGAATAATGCACTTGGTCCAACAATGTTCCAGTCCCTTGATCCATCTCAAAAATAAGTTTCCTCCAGGCCTACAAAGTAGTTGTCATTTCCGGCTATCAATTCTTTGTTTGAAGTGAATTTTCGTCTACCAAGAAAAATTTTCAGTTTTGGGAAGAGACAAAAGTCTGATGGAGCCATATGAGGTGAATAAGTTGAGTGTGGCAACAATTCATACTGTAGTTTGTGTAATTTTGCCATGGCAGCGGCACATGTGTGCGGGCGCGCTTTGTCTTAATGGAAGATGACTTTCTTCCTTGCCAAACCTGCCCTTTTTTCGTGTATATTTTGTTGCAGTTTGACCAGGAAGTTAGTATAGTACTCTCCAGTAATTGTTTGCCTAGTGGGGAGATAATCTACAGACACTATCCCCTTCGTATCCCAGAACACTGATGCCGTGACTGCCCCTGCCAAAGGAATTGTCCTTGCTTTCTTTGGTGGTGGAGCATGTTTCCACTTCTTTGACTGTTGTTTTGTGTCTGAGTTATAGTAGTGCACCCAAGTTTCATTTGTGGTCACAAAGCGGTGCAAAAAACCATGTTCATTTCTCCTAAAATGGGCCAAACATTGTTCCGATACGTCCATTCTCATGCGTTTTGTCAAGAGTCACAGCACCCATCTTGCAGGTAATTTTTTCATTTCTAATTCAGTTAAAATGTGATATATCCTTTCATATGACATCTGGCAAGTGTGAGCAATTTCACACACTACCAATTGATGATCCTCCATGACCATTTTGTGCACTTTTGCAATGATTTCTTGAGTAGTGACACATATTGGCCGACCATTGTGCAGGTCATCATGTAAGCTCTCCCGACCAAATTTAAATTCATTTGTTCACTTGGCAACAGGTGAATATGAAGGAGCAGAGTCCCCCAGTATATTCTGGAAATTGGCATGAATATCCTTTGCTTTCATACCTTTTATTCAATCACTGCTCGAATCTCGATTTTTTTCACTGCATGGGAACAACAACAGAGACACATCATTACCACAGCTCTCTTCGAAGAGCACTGATGTGGCACATGTTTACAGGCAACAGTCCAATGAATATCACATGAACAACTCGTTGCTCTAGCACTGACCTCTCATGGTTATTTCGAGAACTTTTCAATCCACCTCATATGAACTGATAGGGTAAAAGATGTTCAAAGAATTCATGGGCACTGCCAGAGAGGAGAGAAGGAGAGAAAACATACTTAACTTTAATGGCTGCTTCGCAGCTCATGTCACCTAGATCCCCCTCCTCAGCTCCAGCTTCTCTGAAATCTATATTGGGAGCTGTCCTTACAACATGTCATATGATACTGAATCCCCTTGGTCTCAGACTTTGATAGCCCTTGGCCCACACCCATTTCCACTCTTGTTCTCATGTCTTATACTGTGCTCCATAAAGTTACGTTCACACTTTTATTGGTCAATGACTCAACTATATGGTGAAGTGTTACTTTTACTCCTTCCATTATTTATTTCCACCAAGGACTTGACAGTACCACATTTCTCAAACTCATGTGTTTTGCATACTTCACTGTAAGAAGATATTTAAACTTCTAGCTAAGTGCAACTAATATGTATTTGATTATAATCTTTCAACAGTGACAAAGGCAGAGAATGGTGAAGCTGTGGGGGAACACACAGAACTAAAGGAGACTGGAGGATTGTGCCTCACAGGTGGTGCAGGTCCAAGGAGTGAAGGTGATGGAGGTGACACTGGCCATTCCCACAGTTCTGGCCACAGCAAGCGTTCTAAAAATGGCTATGATAAAGTTTCAGTCTCTCGCAAGGATCTTCATAGTTTAGTTCTCTTAGGTGAGATATTTCTCATTGTTAATCTGTTAGTCAAATTTTTGTGTAGTTAGCAACAGATGTTCCTTTTGTATTCAAGAATATTTCACAAATACATAATTCTCTGTCCAATATTCTTAAGCTTCCTCTGCCCTTTCTTATGTCTAAAAAAATGAAATTAAAGCTGGTCTTAACTGTGACTTGTTATAAATAAACGGTTCAAGAATGCTATTAACATATACGTGAACATTGCTATTGTTTCTCTTCTTAAAGTTGCACTGTTTACACATTTTAATCATTCCATCACTTTTAAGATGCTCCTTGCTGTAAATACAAGAGACAGTCTTTCATGGAGCTTGCAAAATGTTTTAATTTTACTCTTGGATTTCAGTATTGTAATGTGCAGTGCACATCTTCCTATATCTGTTTCATGGGCTGCAAAGATGTTAAAAATAATTTATGATTACAGAAAACTTTCAGAAAAATTTGTAACGTGCTGGAAACTGTTAGCAAAGGTTTCTTTTGGAATCTATTGATGCATTGATGTCATAAGTTGACCTATTGTTCAAAATGTGATACTGACATTATATTCACACATTCACATGTTATATTCACATTCACGAAGAGCAGTGTGTAAAGCCATGCCTAGCTATCCAGATTTAGGTTTTACCTGGTTTCCTGAAGCTGATTAAGGTAACATTAGTATAGTTCCTTTAAAAAGAATCCAATCTATTTCTTCCCTTATCCTTGTCTGTTCAAACTTGTGATCTAGTGACTCATGCACATTACTGTAACTTTTTAAAATTACTAGCATTTTAAAATCCTTTGTGGCTGGTCATACTATTTGACTGATATCCCTACCATAGATAATCTGGCTCTTGATCTGGGAAATGAGCTGTTGCTGACCATTCACAAAAAAAAGTCTGGAATGCTATTTAAAACCACAGTTAGATGAAATTTTATTATTAAGTAACAACTGTATTAATTACATGAAAAAAAGCTGTGAACTACTGTATAGCTTTAGAATACTGTAATCATGTTTCACTTAGATCATACCAACCTGTATTGTATACTTTTACCACATAATCATTTAACTACAGGGGCTCTTTGTGAAAATATTCAATAAAAATGATGATTTTTCATTGAACTGTTTTTGTTTTTGTAAACTGGAGGACTTTTATGTATTTTATAGGGCACTGTGACTTTGGTGAAGTATTTTTAGCCAAGATGAGAGGCTTGCATCTGGAAGGTGATGATAAAGTTAAAGAAAAAGAAGACAAAGATTCTGTTGTCATGATAAAAGCACTACAGTCCACAAGGGATGAAAACTTACTGCAAGAATTTCGCAGGCAGTTAGATATGTTTCACAGATTACAACATGAGAATATAGCGAAACTTGTAGGTTTATGCCGTGATGCAGAGCCACATTACATGGTGCTTGAGTACACTGACTGGGTAAGTTTTATATTGTGAAACAACGTACCATTTACCTTTGTATCTTGGCTGTGTAAATTTTTGAAATAACTAAACTTGTATGATGAATTGCTGTAATATACTCCCTTCACTTTCATTTTCTCATATAAAGGTAATGGTTTTAACATATGTGAACTCAATCAAGTACAGGATATGGTTAATAACACTGATCAACAAAATTTAAGATTTTTAATTTTGAAAGAAGTATAATAAGTAATTATTTCTAACTTTTTTGTGTTGATTTGCAATCTCTTTACAGAACTTTTCCATCAACCAAAGATTGTTAGTAATAACGTTTATAACATTTCTGGTAATTATACATTTGAGTAAACGTAAAATCTTAACTAGTTTTTTTTTTCTTACATAAAATGTATGTTTACTTTGCTTGAGGATCATCTCATGATGTTGCAGTTCTCAATCACCTTACTGACTGGTTCTCTGTAATGTTCAGGACTGTAGTTTACTGGTTGGGAACTTAGTTTTTAGGAAGAACAACATGATCCCATTATGACTGATTCATATTACTACATTCTTAATCAAACCTTGGTTGATATTTAATGGAGACAATTAGATCTCATCGATTCTTACAAGTGGTTGATGAAAATGTTTTCCTTTCCTGGACCGAATGACTCTCGCTATGGCCAGTTTTTATTAATATAATGATTACTTCTTTCTCTGCTATCCAATATGCAGAAGAAGGAACAAAATTCTTTACAGCAAAGCTATTATCCAAGTAGTATAGCTGTCACTTTAAAATCTGCAGTAATCTACTATGAATAGTTATCATATCAGCTGCTGGATAGTAGGTGATGCATGTTCATGTAACGTACCTCCATATCAACTGTATGAGCTACAGGAATGGATGGAAACTTATTTACAGTATGTAACAAGACACCTAAGACCTAAGATGATGCGGTTATCTATAATGAAGTACTATCTGAAAAAAGTTGCACAAATACCCAGTCATACTTTGATAAGATATCCAAATGATTCAAAAACTGGCAACTTGATTTACATGTTCAGATATGCAGTAGGTTGCACTTCAGAAAATGCCAAAATGTATTATATTTTTTCTGTTGCAGCTTCCCACATTTATTAACTTAAAACAAGTAAATAGAGAACAAAAGTGGCCAAAGATGGTTGATTTTTGTGGAGTGCTCTCGCTAAGAATACAGGACAGTGACTTTCCTCACAAAGACATGCGTAAACATAACTGGGTGCAACCTGCAAATAATTTAAGATCCATGATACAACTGCAAAATTTAGAATACAAGGTGTAAAGTGTTACAGTCTACAGAAGTGTAGAATGTAGGTCCGACCATTTTGGAGTCAAAGCAGTAGTTCTAGTAAACTAAAAGAAAATCTACACGCACAGTAAGCGTGACGTGAACATTAAAATAGCTGAAGCACACAGATATAATCTGAAAAGTTCACAATAAGATTCCATGGGATATCTGTACAAGATGAGAGTGGCCTACAAATTAAATAATATTAGGGACATCTATGAATCCATGCCTGAAACATTGTACAATGAGATGAAAGAGTGGAGACATAATGCAGTATAAGATACTGTATGAATATAGGATGGTTCTAAGAATACAAATATGGAATCTTGGACAGAGGGCATGGGAGAAGTAGTAAAAGAAAAGATACAACTATACCAGAAGTGGTTAAGACACATGACGGTGAGGATAGGGTGCAACAGAGCGGTTAAAAAAGAAATTTCAAGAGCAAAACATGTTATGTGTGACAAAAAGTGTTAGGAGATCACAAGGTAAGAGACACCTGGAAAACAATAAAACACCTTAGAGCAGACAGAGTAGAAAAAGCTAATGTTCCAATAACACTGTTCTACAAAAAAAACCTTTTTTTCTATTTCTGATAAAAAGTATTGCGATCCTAGTTGTAATATGAGTGCTGAATTGAAAACTGTTTTTGGTTGTTTTCTGTCAGGGATAGTTTATGAGTAATCGCAATTTTATTTCTCTTTTCAGTTTCTGATATAGTGCAGCAAACGTGAGGTGAAATTCGACAAACAAATGCACATCTTTATGATGTTATAAGTTCATCACATTAATGGAGGGTGGGATCTAACATATAACACAGTAACCTTTGTGTATACACTTTGAAGCATTTATTTGGCATGAGAAATTACAGAAAATTGACAAACAATGAGCCACTGCCTTGTAATGCACATCACTTTTTTCTCTTTTATTGTGAATCTTTCTTCTCTCGAATGATATTCCAGCAATAATCTGCTAACATAGAAGGTACCCACTTCCCTTCATAGTGCCTTTCTATGGTAGAAATGTCTTTATGGAATCTTTCCGCATGTTCATCCGATACGTCACTACAACTCTCTGTGAAGTAGTCCAGATGAGAGTCCATCATATGTACCTTTCAAAGACATATTGCACCCCAAATCCCGATATGCTTTGATCATATCTTTCACCATTGCTTTGTAGTTAGTAGCTCTTCTTCTTCCGAGGAAGTTTTCCGACATCATCTTGAAACAACCCCATGCGGTTTTTTCTTTATCAGTTAAACATGCTTCATCTTTCTGCAGCTCTCTGATTTGTGGGTCCACAAATACACCTTCCTTTATTTTTGCAGCTGAAAGACGGGGTAATATGGTAGCTAGATATGCAAACCCAGCCTGTTGCATCCATGGCCTTCACGAATTGTTTCATCAGGCCAAGTTTGATGTGAAGCAGTGGAAGTAGTATATATTCAGGAGCTACCAGACTTTCACGTTGTACATTCTTTTCGCCAACTTTCCCTCTTCACCTAGGCCATTTCTTTTTCACGTAGTGAGAATTTTGGTCTCGACTATCCCACTCGCAAAGAAAACAGGCATACTTTGTGTAGCCTTGTTGCATTCCCAGTTCCATAGCAATTACCTTGAAATCTGCACATATTTTCCATTTGTGTTCATTGTATTTTAATGAATTTAGCATCCTTTGTACGAATTCGTAATTCTCTTTTGTCAAACTGGCGTAAGATTCTGGAACAGAGGGTATTTTATTTCCGTTATGGAGCAAAACACCCTTCAGACTTGTTTTCGATGCATCTATGAAAAGTCTCCACTCCAGTGAAATATAAGTGAAGCTCAGCACTTTCATCAGGCCAGCAACGTCATTGCAAAATGTCAGTGCTTCGTCAGTTGAAAAATAAGAAATAAAGGCATGTTCTCTGTGCCTGAACACACTGATTTTAGTACTTTGGTGCAGTAGATTATACTCTTGTAATCTTGAACCAAGCAGCTGCGCCTTTTGTTTACTTAGTCCTAGATCACGTACTAAATCATTTAAATCTGCCTGTGTTAACAAATGTGGCGATGACTCACTTGTGCAGTGATATAAAGAATCATCATCTGTGATTTCTTCAGTACTACATATTTCACTGTCACTCAGAATTTGACCTCGAGCTCTTGAAGGTACTGGAAGGTTGTCGGAATGCTGAACTGGCATTCTCGCTGAAGGCAGATCTGGGTAAACAATGTGCCTCTTCGACTTTTTGCTTGTAAAACCCTGAATTTTTGTTAGACAGAAATAACAATCAGTAACATGGTCCTTAGGCTCCCTCCACACCATGGGAACAGCAAACAACGCCACATTCTCTTTACCTTTCCACCACTGAATTAGTTTGCAGTAACATGTAGCACAACAGAAATGTGGTGCCCATTCTTTATCTTGGTCTCCTACCTCTACTCCAAAGTAATGTTTGTATGCTTTCTTTATGACTGAAGAAATTTTCTTCCTATTTCTGGCAAAAGTGAACTTCCCACAGATGTAGCAGAAGTTTTCCGGCTTATATCGACATCCACGATGACGTGGCATTTCTGCAAATTTAAAAATACCACTTTGGTAATACACCTGTATTAAATTAATAGTAGGGAACTAGAGGAACGCTGATGTGTAAAAACAAGCAGTCGTTTTACCTTCAGCACCAGGCTCAATCAGTTTACACACAGGAACTAAAAAATTCAACCGTGCTCAGAAATATGACAGACAGTCACTTGTCAGCCAAAACACCCACTTGTTAAGACTGACACAAATTGCGGCTAACACCACTGTTGTAAACTCGATGCAACTACCCCTAGGAGGCGTGAAGCTTTACTGCCGAGGCAGCGACCGGCTGTCGCCGTTCGAGTTAATGAGATGTTTCAGGTGGTCTTAATGACATAGGTGTGGCAGCGGTAACCTAATGATGTCTGATTCTTCCCACCTGCTGTTGCACAAGAAATTATCACGTTCTATCACTACTGGATGCTGCAACATAACCGTATTTCTCTATAACGTCTCTGTGTTTGCCATGAATTGTGAATATACATATATATACGTATTACATAAAAAGTATCCCTGACAACGATATTTTGTTTACATATTTGAATTTCCCACGGTAAAATGGTCTAGAAGCATATACTTTAATATCAGAAATAGAACCCATGTCGAACAGTGTAATTATTGTGTAAGAATGGGAGGAACTGTACAAAAATTATTGAATGAGAACAGAAATAAGCACAAATAGACAGTACATCAGGTGAAAGATGCAGCTACTGTGAATGTGGAACCAGTGATGCAGAATGATGCAGAAAAAACTCTCAAGTGGATAAAACATTAAATCCACTGGACTGGAGTTAGTCAAATTTGAACTAAGTACACTCCTGGAAATTGAAATAAGAACACCGTGAATTCATTGTCCCAGGAAGGGGAAACTTTGTTGACACATTCCTGGGGTCAGATACATCACATGATCACACTGACAGAACCACAGGCACATAGACACAGGCAACAGAGCATGCACAATGTCGGCACTAGTACAGTGTATATCCACCTTTCGCAGCAATGCAGGCTGCTATTCTCCCATGGAGACGATCGTAGAGATGCTGGATGTAGTCCTGTGGAACGGCTTGCCATGCCATTTCCACCTGGCGCCTCAGTTGGACCAGCGTTCGTGCTGGACGTGCAGACCGCGTGAGACGACGCATCATCCAGTCCCAGACATGCTCAATGGGGGACAGATCTGGAGATCTTGCTGGCCAGGGTAGTTGACTTACACCTTCTAGAGCACGTTGGGTGGCATGGGATACATGCGGACGTGCATTGTCCTGTTGGAACAGCAAGTTCCCTTGCCGGTCTAGGAATGGTAGAACGATGGGTTCGATGACGGTTTGGATGTACCGTGCACTATTCAGTGTCCCCTCGACGATCACCAGTGGTGTACGGCCAGTGTAGGAGATCGCTCCCCACACCATGATGCCGGGTGTTGGCCCTGTGTGCCTCGGTCGTATGCAGTCCTGATTGTGGCGCTCACCTGCACGGCGCCAAACACGCATACGACCATCATTGGCACCAAGGCAGAAGCGACTCTCATCGCTGAAGACGACACGTCTCCATTCGTCCCTCCATTCACGCCTGTCGCGACACCACTGGAGGCGGGCTGTACGATGTTGGGGCGTGAGCGGAAGACGGCCTAATGGTGTGCGGGACCGTAGCCCAGCTTCATGGAGACGGTTGCGAATGGTCCTCGCCGATACCCCAGGAGCAACAGTGTCCCTAATTTGCTGGGAAGTGGCGGTGCGGTCCCCTACGGCACTGCGTAGGATCCTACGGTCTTGGCGTGCATCCGTGCGTCGCTGCGGTCCGGTCCCAGGTCGACGGGCACGTGCACCTTCCGCCGACCACTGGCGACAACATCGATGTACTGTGGAGACCTCACGCCCCACGTGTTGAGCAATTCGGCGGTACGTCCACCCGGCCTCCCGCATGCCCACTATACGCCCTCGCTCAAAGTCCGTCAACTGCACATACGGTTCACGTCCACGCTGTCGCGGCATGCTACCAGTGTTAAAGACTGCGATGGAGCTCCGTATGCCACGGCAAACTGGCTGACACTGACGGCGGCGGTGCACAAATGCTGCGCAGCTAGCGCCATTCGACGGCCAACACCGCGGTTCCTGGTGTGTCCGCTGTGCCGTGCGTGTGATCATTGCTTGTACAGCCCTCTCGCAGTGTCCGGAGCAAGTATGGTGGGTCTGACACACCGGTGTCAATGTGTTCTTTTTTCCATTTCCAGGAGTGTATTTTATGGGAAATGCTTACATGCTTCTTTAATAAACTTATGAGGAATGGTGAAAAGCTACCAGAGGATTTTAATACTTTTGTAGTAAGTTAAAAAAAAGGGGGGGAACAGACAGAATTGTAATAATTATAGAGGCACCAGTGTAATCAGCTTGATAGAAGATTATGTATCAGATTTTGAGAAACAGAAATTGTAGATATTGACCATATTTTGAAGAAGATAGATTGCTACTCACTCTAAAGATGACGTGTTGAGTTGCAGACAGGTACAGTGAAAAGAGTGTTATGCATTGAGATTTTGGCCAAAGCCTTCTTCAGAAAAATAAAAACACACACATTCACACAAGCAACCACATCTCATGCACACATAAATGCTACTTCCAGCTGCTCCATTGTGGATTGTGAATAACCTTTCTCTTAATCATCCTTATTTCTTAGAAACTATATTTAAAGAGATATACTCTGATGGGAGGTTAAAACAGAAACCATCTTTTTAAATGTGTTAGTATTATCACTGTGAATTTTCATTTAGACAAATGTGCACATTTCATCTGACTCAATGATACCTTAAGCTGTCACTTGTTAGTTTTTGGGTAAGGAGTAGGTTGAAATAGGAAATGTGAGAGGCATAAATAGAAGTAAAAGAAAATAACTGAAACAGAAAAAATGAAAATCTTTAATGGGTCTGGGAACATATTTGACATTTAAAGGAAAACCTAATATATTTTTCATCTGTAACAGTCTGCTTTAAATAGTTCAAAAAATTACATTAAAATTGGCTTCTAATTTACTTCAAATAATGTGTGGAGATTTTTACAGTTACCGATAAAAATTGTCGCAAATGGTCATGATGTAGATACTTAACCAGTAATTTCTTTGTTGTCAGCATGTTCCTTCACTGCAGACAGCATAAACTGATTATTAATGCACATATGATCTCTCTAACTAAATAAGTGAGAATGGTTTATATATTTTGACGCTGTATTAGAACATAACTTTTCACATTACATCAACTGTTGACACAATGAATCCAAGCTGTGTTTGCCTTCCTACTGACTAAGGACTGCCTGATTGGGGCTCTGACACCCTATTATTTATATAACACAAGAATTGCAGTTTTATATGTCACTATTAACATGTTTAAGAAAACAGACTTAACAATTAACATTTACAATACTGTAGGACTGCAGATATGAAGTTCAGCATTTCAAAATGTATTGATGCATTTCATCCAAATGAAATCACAGTATAAGTACATTTTAAGTACAAACATGAATAAAATATGCTTCCGAAACAGTCAAACCAGAATGATTCTACTTTTCATTTCAATCGTAGGAAAACTTCTACTACTAACTTTCCCCCAGATTCTTGTTTCAGTGATTAACATTTCACAACAGTTACTTTCGAGGTATGCAATTTGAAATTACTATTTTTCCAAAATCTTCTACAAAAACAGTTTTATATAAAATAATAATAACTTGACATCCAACAACATGCTTTTTACAGTATAGAAACATTTGTAGTCTTGCGGCTTATTAAAATTAAGATGGGCGAGTAATTACAAAATGTCTATCTTTTTCGCTATCTATGAATTAGGACATACATCAGTTTTGGCATTGGCCACTTCACTGCGGTGTTTCTTCACCTGACACATTACAATGTCTGCAATGGACCTGTCCACAATCTTTGTGCTGAGCCAGGAGGGACATTGTCTGAAAGATTATTGAAAAGTCCATCTCGAAACTTTCCAATGTATTAAAACCACATGCTGAAATGGAGCTTGAATCCAGTCCGTTGACCTTTCATGGGCAATTGCTCTGACCAACTGTACTTTCTCTTTGTTACCACATCACAACTTGTGCTAACTAAATAAATGTGCAAATCAGAAGAAACAGACATTGAGTTCTTGAATTCAGGACTCGTATGTCATTTGTTCACTGGGTGAATGGTGGAGAAATCTGAAAATCTACAGTCAAGTCATTGTAATAAGTAGATCCTTGACAGTTGCAGTGGGCTTGGCACAATAGCTTCACGTGCCTACTGCAACTAGTCACATTATGTGATTTTGTAAACATCTCAATGACAGTGCCTTAGTGTTGTCAGAGCTCTATAGATGGATGTCGTTTTCACCTGCAGTCATTTGCACTTCATAGTTAAAAGTTGGCAACAGTGTTTCCAGATGTCAGGGATCAGCTTACATTGACTCGACTATAGAGATTTAAAAATCTGTGTTATCTATTCTGCATTTGGCAGCATTAGACTTTCAGCAAAAGTTAATAATCTCACATTTTCGTTTGAGAATAATGACTGTTGAATTTGAATGCCTGTTAATATACATTTCATGTTCTGTAAATGGTAAACATTGCAGGGTGATCTCAAACAATTCCTTCTTGCAACACGAGGAGGAAAAGATGGAATCCGTACCAAAAGTCAGCGGCCTCAACCTCCACAGCTATCAGTTACACAGATTATTCAACTAGCTAACCAAGTTGCTCAAGGAATGGAGCATCTTGCCAACCATAGACTGGTGCACAGAGATCTTGCTGCGAGAAACTGCCTTATTGCATCAAATCTCACAGTCAAAGTTTCTTTGCCAGGTCTTTGCAAGGACACTTACAGTAAAGAATACTGCAGTCATCATAACCAGGTAAACCATATACATGTGCATTCACGTAAACAGTAATTTTCATTTGTACAGTTTCTAGCAGTTATTTTGTTTATTGTGTATAGTGCTGGCATTTTTAGATAGTGCCATAATCCATTCACATTTCTTTTTTGCCTAAATTGTGGAAAGTACATAAAAATTGTGAATGATTGCTTATTAAGCACAAATTTCACTCTGCTTCAAAGAGAGATGGTGAAAATTCAGTTTTTTCTTCCCTTTATGTGTCACTGCAATGTAACATATGCTGTGCCTTCCTCATATGATTCTGTGCCTTCCTCATATGCATGTCCAATATCTATGACCATTTGGAACATGACTAACCTGTCTTATGTCTTGGTGGAGTATTGCTGCTTTCTGTTGTCTAGCTCCTTGCTGTAATGTAGTTCATTGAAAAGTTTTTAAATGGTGACCATGACACTGCTGTTATTAGCTTAACAACTTTCCACATTTATTAATGCTCATATATCTTGATGTTGTTGTTGTTGTGGTCTTCAGTCCTGAGACTGGTTTGATGCAGCTCTCCATGCTACTCTATCCTGTGCAAGCTTCTTCATCTCCCAGTACCTACTGCAACCTACATCCTTCTGAATCTGCTTAGTGTATTCATCTCTTGGTCTCCCTCTACGATTTTTACCCTCCACGCTGCTCTCCAATGCTAAATTTGTGATCCCTTGATGCCTCAAAACATGTCCTACCAACCGATCCCTTCTTCTAGTCAAGTTGTGCCACAAACTTCTCTTCTCCCCAATCCTATTCAATACCTCCTCATTAGTTACGTGATCTACCCACCTTATCTTCAGCATTCTTCTGTAGCACCACATTTCGAAAGCTTCTATTCTCTTCTTGTCCAAACTAGTTATCGTCCATGTTTCACTTCCATACATGGCTACACTCCATACAAATACTTTCAGAAACGACTTCCTGACACTTAAATCTATACTCGACGTTAACAAATTTCTCTTCTTCAGAAATGATTTCCTTGCCATTGCCAGTCTACATTTTATATCCTCTCTACTTCAACCATCATCAGTTATTTTACTCCCTAAATAGCAAAACCCCTTTACTACTTTAAGTGTCTCATTTCCTAATTTAATTCCCTCAGCATCACCCGATTTAATTTGTTGATGTTCATCTTATATCCTCCTTTCAAGACACTGTCCATTCCGTTCAACTGCTCTTCCAAGTCCTTTGCTGTCTCTGACAGAATTACAATGTCATTGGCGAACCTCAAAGTTTTTACTTCTTCTCCATGAATTTTAATACCTACTCCGAATTTTTCTTTTGTTTCCTTTACTGCTTGCTCAATATACAGATTGAATAACATCGGGGAGAGGCTACAACCCTGTCTCACTCCTTTCCCAACCACTGCTTCCCTTTCATGCCCCTCGACTCTTATAACTGCCATCTGGTTCCTGTACAAATTGTAAATAGCCTTTCGCTCCCTGTATTTTACCCCTGCCACCATCAGAATTTGAAAGAGAGTATTCCAGTTAACATTGTCAAAAGCTTTCTCTAAGTCTACAAATGCTAGAAACGTAGGTTTGCCTTTTCTTAATCTTTCTTCTAAGATAAGTCGTAAGGTTAGTATTGCCTCACGTGTTCCAACATTTCTACGGAATCCAAACTGATCTTCCCCGAGGTCCGCTTCTACCAGTTTTTCCATTCGTCTGTAAAGAATTCGCGTTAGTATTTTGCAGATGTGACTTATTAAACTGATAGTTCGGTAATTTTCACATCTGTCAACACCTGCTTTCTTTGGGATTGGAATTATTATATTCTTCTTGAAGTCTGAGGGTATTTCGCCTGTCTCATACATCTTGCTCACCAGATGGTAGAGTTTTGTCATGACTGGCTCTCCCATGGCCATCAGTAGTTCTAATGGAATGTTGTCTACTCCCGGGGCCTTGTTTCGACTCAGGTCTTTCAGTGCTCTGTCAAACTCTTCACGCAGTATCTTATCTCCCATTTCGTCTTCATCTGCATCCTCTTCCATTTCCATAATATTGTCCTCAAGTACATCGCCCTTGTTGTGGCCTTCGGTACAGAGACTGGTTTGATGCAGCTCTCCATGGTACTCTATCCTGTGCAAGCTTCTTCATCTCCCAGTACTTACTGCAACCTACATCCTTCTGAATCTGTTTAGTGTATTCATCTCTTGGTCTCCCTCTACGATTTTTACCCTCCACGCTGCCCTCCAATACTAAATTGGTGATCCCTTGATGCCTCAGAACATGTCCTACCAACCAATTCCTTCTTCTTGTCAAGTTGTGCCACAAATCTCTCTTCTCTCCAATTCTATTCAGTGCCTCCTCAATAATTATATCGCCTACCCATCTACCTCAATATGCTACCTCATATTGGCCTACAAAAACTACATAAGCTACAGCACATGTGCATTGAGCAAGTTTTTCAACATTTTCGTGCTCTCTTTGCACAGACCATTAGTTCTAGAGAAAAAATGAATTGGACCATTTTTGGAGGAAATTTAATATAGTTTTAGTCTTGTACTGTGACACATACAAAGTTTTTTGTTCAGAAACACTATCACCCCTCAAAGCGTGCACCTTTCCTTCTGACTCACCCTGTATATTCTCTGAAATATAAAAGCTCACCTGGATTTGAGGTTGTTTCCAATAGAATGCGAAAGATTCGTTCCCCTGTAATGACCCATGTGTTATCTTAACTACATAATGCATCACTAACTCATGGTATCTTTCCAGAGATATTGAAATATGCTAAACCTTCTCTATAACAAATGTGAGCGAGGAGATGCCAATAACTTCTGATCTGTTAAACTAATGAGTCATTAAAAAAAAAAAAAAAAAAAAAAAAAAAAAAAAACCTTTGAGAAGATAATGTCTTCTAGGAACATGCTCAGTAAATCAGTTCGAGTTTCTGAGGAGTTGCTCAACTGAGAATTTTATTTACATGCTCGCTCACCAAAGTTTATAATCAGTACATTTAACTGTGTGTATCACAATATTCTCCTGGACAAATTGAGGTTTTATGCAATTCATGTTATACCCAACCAATGTTTAATGTCATATCTAATCAAAAGAATGCACAAAATTGTACATAGTAATTCAACCAATGTGATCAGCAGAGATTCTTCTGACTGTGGAGAAATCATGTGTGGGTTTCCCCAAGGCTTAATCTTAGATTCACTGTTGCTCCTCATTTATGTAAACAATTTTCTGTGTAATAAACAACTAGCAGAATTAGTTATTTTTGTGGATGGACTATTATTGTAAACAGTCCAGACATACATTCAACATAGACAAAATGGTAAACAATGTTCTTAAAACTATCAGTGATTGGTTTTCTGTAAATGGTCTCACTCTCAATTTCAATAGGAGACAATATATTCAGTTATGTACCTCTAGAGGTACTACGCAAGGGATAACTAACACATGGTGAAGAAATAATAAATAGGTTGCAAGTTAAAAATTTTTAGGTGTTCATACTGGTGAGAATTTAAACTGGAAATAGCCCACGTTGGAACTCCTAAAACAACTTGATTCAGCCACATTTGCACTTAGAATTATTGCAAATCTTGGGGTCAGCAAATTAGTATATTGACATATTTTGCATATTTTCATTCAATAATGTCATATGGAATAATGTTCTAGGGCAATGCTTTCTTAAGAAAATTCAAGTTGGCATATCAACAATTACCGAAATTTCTGTGACTGTTCATCTTCAAGGCAGAAAGTCTTCATATATCAGACATGTGCTGTAAGAATAACATGTGGTGCTCACCCACTATCGTCTTATCAACATCTGTTAAGGGAGTTGGGCATTCTGACTACTGCTTCACAGTATATTTATTCCCTCATTAAGCTTGTTGCTTTCAGTTCTAAGGAACAATGATGTACATAATTAAAATACTAGAAGGTATTACAGCACATTATGGTTGTCTTTAGCACTAAAAGGGATGCGCAATGCTGAAGCCAAAATTTTTAATCATATATGCAGTGATATGAAATGTCTGACAGGAAGCAAAGTAAACTTCTAAAATAAACTGAAAAAGTTTCTCCTTCTAAATCCTATTCTTCAGAAGAATTTCTATTTTTTAACCTGTAAGAGGTGGTGGGTAGGAATTACTAACTAACCCCTGTGTGTATTTGAGAAATGGCTTCATCTAACCATATTTACAAATTAATTTGCTATATACATTCAAACAGTAAATTAATTTGTAAATATGTAAAGTGACGCATTCCACATAATCATAATTTATCATGAAAATGATCCCTGGAACATGAATTTAGCTAACTGTATGTGTTTATAATAAGAAACAGAAGGGTAAATTTTATAATACAAAAGCAATAGTGATAATAAAACTCAAACACTCTCCTAAGTTTTTTGGAGGATAAAGGAACTAATTTTATCATTCCATTTACAAATTGTATTGAATTAGTGGATGTAATATAGCATAATAAACCATTTAAAAACTTAAGAGACATACCCAACCATTGAACATGAAATATGTAAAATAGTTCATTAATTCCAGTACTTGACCTGGCATACAAATTGTCAACAGATTCTGCACCTGTGTCACCTACTGAACTACAAAGTTTCCTGCAGTCTCATGAAATGATGCCATGTCAGTGTTGATTGTGATTCACTGCATTGTGCATGGTGCATGCTATCACAGTGGTTCTGTTTAAAAGAAGTAGGATATATAGAAGCACCACCAAAACCACCACCACTACCAACAACAATAAACACACACACACACACACACACACACACACACACACACACACAGAGAGAGAGAGAGAGAGAGAGAGAGAGAGAGAGAGAGAGAGTGTCTTATAATAAATTGGCTAAGCTACATATGCTTCAGGTACAACATTCACATTTCACCAAGAAAATATGCCTTTTAATAAAGGAAGAAACACTCTCCAGTAAGGTGGTTGGACCATTGAATGGTGTCTTAGGGTCTTTCAACCAATGTGCTGTATTGTGTGTTCTTTGTGGAAAATATTATGTGCCCATCAAAAGATTTTTGGTGAGAAGAATGCCCATCGTCAAAGAAAAAAATCTATTAGGATGTAAACAACATCCAGTATATAGTCACACTGAAACATTTGGCACTTACCTTACCACATGAACCATGTGGCCTCGTTTCCGTTAATGAAGTGCCTCTGTCACGTATACAAAGTAACTAAGTTTTTAACTTGCCCTATGTAACTTTAATAATCTTGATTGCTTGGTAGGTAGTTCAACATAATATGAGAGTATACGCTCTCCTTCTGTTTCTTATTCTTCTTTCATTACTTGGTGAGTTGCCAAAAAAGCCTTAAAAATTTTGATCCTGTGCGAAATCATTCAGTGAACAGATTTGGCTCTTTTTATTTATAATTATGTTATTGTTATTTAATTACTAATTGTGTGTATTCTTGTCATTTGTCAGATGATACCTTTGAGGTGGATGCCTTATGAAGCAGTATTTGAAGATGATTATTCAACAAAGTCTGATGTCTATGCATTTGCTTGCCTTGTGTGGGAGATGTTCCACCAAGGAGAGCTTCCATTCCCCAAAATGAGTGATGAAGCAGTTCTCACTGCTTTGAAGAAACATGAACTACAGTGGAAACCACATAAAGCAGCACCTCAATCTTTACAAAGTCTTCTTCTTAGTTGCTGGTCTGAGAGTCCACGTGACAGACCTACATTCAATCAGCTTGTTGTTACCATAGGAGAGATTTCAATAGACAGTGAAATCTGAGTGATATGTTAGTGATTGGTGTCTTGCTAGTCTCACTTCTTATTGGAGTTGTAACATTTTGTTTTAGTTAATGACTGAACTGTGCAAAGGAAAACGTATCAGCTTCAACTTCAGACTCTTTGAATGTGTGATTTATTTATTATGTGTGAGTGTGTGCTTTGCAGGAAAGGTATCAAATTGTGATAATTGACTGAAAAATGGAAACTGTTCACATTTATTAATTTTTTTTAAAAAAACCCAAAAGTTTTACTAAAAAGATCTCCTTTGTGTGCTATTGAACACAGACATTGCCTTAATACTCTTTAAGTATTATTTTAAATACTGTATTCTTTTCTATTGTATCTATTGAAATTGGTGAAACTCGTGTCACGTGTTCTAAAAATGTGTCCACTGTAATATAATATTGTAACATTTGATAGGTGCCCAGCAAGAGAAGTTGTTTACTTCTTCTTTGATGTTTACAAGTATTTTGCATTACAGTATTAACTCATATACCTATATACATAAATGACTGACCCAGTGTGCATATGCAGTTTTAACAATGGGCTTGTATTTTTTGAAAAAAGAAGAAGAGATTTTGTATGGAGTTACTACATATCACAGTTTTTCAAATTTTAAATGACATTTTCGGGATTTTGAGCTGAAGAATTACTGAATTAATATACAGATGGACCATACTGTAACAGCTGCCTGAAAAAAAAAAACCAATTCAAATTCAGACCAACAGTAGATATGTAAATAACTATTATACATGTTGGAAAGTACCTGTAGCTAATGCTGCCATTTACTCTGACATCTTGTAATTTTTACTTTTAAAAGAAACAATGTTTTAAAATAGTGAAAAAGACTCCAGATGTAGAAAAACATGGTTGTCTGTTTAGTTACTGCCATTACTCTGTAAGTACGGAAAAGGGCTTACTTAAACAACTTCTAGATGAGAACTCCGTAGTTACATTAAAAATATGTGTAAGATGCAAGTTGCAAACCTTAAAAAATAAGTATTTGTGCCTGACTCATATCTGGTCTATCTGTGAATAATAGGTAAGCCTCAATACAGAAAGATGAGACCAGATTTAATTTTACAAGGACACAATAAAAATTTGTAATGATCAATTAAAGCAAAAAGCTTCATATAAATGTACACAGGAGAACAATTACTTATGTTCTTGATTATCCTCACTTTGGATAGTCTATATGTTATGATCCCTGAATGCAGGTTTTTGTGTAAAGCAGATTTGATGGCAACATTATTTATGGACTGTTACCCACATTTTCTTTTGTTCCATTTTTTATTTTACGAATAGACAGTCCTTATAAGCACACAGGTACAGTAAATACCAAGTGAACTTGGAATATACTGCTGATGCATTATAGAAACTGAAATCATTCTTCCAAACCATTATTTTTATTTTGAAGAATATGAGGAACTCTTTTGGATGAATGAATCTTGTTTTGATTTTATTGAAGTACATTGAATTACTTAATTCCATACTCTGTTTTCATTATTTTCTTTCTCAAAGCAAAGTAAAATTATAATTCAGTGTAAAGCAGAAGTTTCTGATACTTCTGAAATTTGAGCTTAATTTTCTTATGAAAACACTTACAAAAAAGAAGTGCTACATGCATACCATTGCCTCAAGTAACAACTGTATGTCTTAATTATTAAACTAACTGCCTATCAGAAAAAGCATTTCATAAGCTCAAACTGTGATTCTTATTATTGATAGATGATTTTAAAATGTTCAACTACATCAAAAATCGTGATAAAAAAATACAAAAAGCTTTAATCTATTTTTGAATGAAACATGTTTATCTCCCATTTTATGTGTAGTTTATAATGTAATTTTAAGAACTGTATCAAATAATATTTATGAATAATAGTTTTCATTTTGATGATTGATGCAGTTACGAAGCTAGGTAAATTTTGCTGTGCATTTAGTTGTCAGTTTATCAAGCATGTGCAACAACATACATAAAATTTTCATAGGATTGTTGTAAAATTTTAGCTTTTGTTTTCTACAATTTTCATATGGTGCAAATGATACACAAGAACGAAAGGCAAAGAAAAACAACACTGGGTTTCAGAATAGTGGTTTCTTCATCTGACAGACAAAGGTTGGAGAAAACAAAACTATCCATTGATGTCTCGTGAAATTACTGAAGAGTTTAATTTCACTCAAACTTTTCCTCTGTTCTTTCTTCTGATAAATGAAACACAGGCTCTGGTAACCAATATATCAGTCTTTCTTTTTCCATATGTATTAACCTTCTGTGCATCTTATATAAAAGTCCTTTTTATCTCTGTTCATTTCTGATATAGTAATGATTACTAATGACTTTATAAAATAATTATGTCTGAGCATTTTTGGTATTATTATTTGTTAATAAGATTTTAAGTAAAATGCAGATAATTCTGCCCTGTTTAAGCCCACCTTATATTTCTACATGAGAACTATACTGGCTATTAATTACTGTCATAGGACAACTGGTGTGAGGAAAAGTGAGGTTGCCAATTTCATTGTTTCTTATGAATACCTAATGTTGTAGGCAGAATCATAAAGTAGTAACCAAACTACATTATCCATATTGAATATTGTATAAGTGACAGTAGGGTACAGATAATCTGATTTGTACATGATGCTATAGCTGGACCTATGCAACCATCTCCACAGCCACTGTGCAGTGGTAACTGGTTAAGTCTCATTTGCAGATTTTCAAACTCCAGTAGAACATATAGTGTGACAATTATTGAACTGTATGGAAAAAATGTAAATTAATTACAAACTACAGCATGCACACACTTTATTCAACATGTGAACATCAATAATTGTCACCCTGTATTTAACAGAACAAAATTAAGAAAGTTACCTGAAAGAGCAGCAGGGAAACCCATTAACATGATAAAAACTTAATTTGTAGGTAATTATTAATATCATTCAGTGTTCTTGTAGCTTTACCTTCTCATACTTTGAAATAAACCCAGGAGCAATGTGTTATCATTGCATCCAGCTATAAGTGTCCTATTATTGTCACTTCTTTTACTCATAATGTCACATTAAAATGTTGCAGTCTTTCTTCTGTTTTGAAGTTATTCTATAGGCTGTCTCTAGTTAACTGCACTATTAAATATAATGAATTTTTCCTCTGTTACTTGTGTGTGCAGAGATTACAACAAAATATTCTTCCATTGTAAAATGAGACAACCTCAATTCAACATTTCCATTGAGAAAGTTTTGATTGTTGGAGCAGTTTTTCAAGAATAAACACAATCATTCTTCTGAGTTCATATAATATTTCAGATGCCACACAAATGTATAAAAACAAAAAATAATCACAAAAAATTATTTTCATTTCCTTATATGAGAAGTTGAGCTACAACTAATCCACTGATTTTTTGAGAATGCTTCTAATAAAAGTTTTGTTCACTGAAAATATCATGAATATTCTGCCCCTTATGCATAATTTTGTGAATCAAGTGTTAATTGTGTTTCTATGATTACATTTTTTTATCCATTTCATACTTTTGTTTCTGGAGGTTGTTTGCCTCAGAGGTTACTCCTGTCCAACAAATGCAGTTGTATTATGGTAGCTATTAAACAGAGTTCTTTTGTAATGTTAGTTGTCGACTGTAACAAGGGACCAGTCAGACTATATGTAAGAAAAACTGCTGTGGTAATACTTTTAAAAAACAAAACAGTGCCTTTTATGATAAGTAGTGCAGTAATGTTCAGAAAATAACATACTGACCATTCAGGAATAGCATTATGAAATACCTGATGCAAAAACTGAACTGTCATTCATTTGATCTTTGCACTTCATTCTTGTGAATTCTTTTAAATAAATGGAGACATTTTATCAGTTTGTGACAGTTTAATATTCAAGGTAACATGATTTCCATTTAATGATGATATTTTCAAGTACAGTCACAGTATTTCTATACATTTTCTCTTTTTATTCTTTTGTTTAGTGTGAATATGAGCAGTGTGGTATGTCTCAAAATCTTTTTAATAGATCATTGAATTACACAGTATCTTTTTAATCTTTCCTTAAATATGGATTAGGTTAATAAATTTAATGAGAACATGATATTTTGCTCAGTGTTTCAAAAAATGAGTTCCAAGCAGTTTGTTTCTACTTCTTAATGTGGTACTTTCCACTGTAGCAGTTATTATGTCATGAAGTTGATCATATGAGAAAATTACTGGCTCCCATCAGATAGAAGTATACTCCTGGGCCTACGTGAAAATCTTGGTTCTAGGCCTATGTGTTCACATATGCACTTGAACACCTATTGTACATCTCTGTGCAAGAGGGATGTTTTCTGTGGGCATTTTATTACACACATCAAACAATTAATTATGAAGTTTCTGTAAAATGAGAGTATTTTCAATATAATCATATATATATTGAATTTTCCTAGTTAAAAATATTTGTTACCTTGCAGTCCTGTTTTTTCCTCTATTTTGACAAGATACTGCCAAGACAGAGTGGTAAATTTAGTTACTGAAAAATAAGTGTATGATATTTCTGGGCTAAGCAGCCGTTGTCAGCCATACAATAGAAATGTTTCTTCATTCCTTTTCAGTCCACAGGTGTGTAGGTAAGAGGTTAGTGAATGATTTCTACTAATTCTTCTCTAGTGCATAGGTAAGTTGCTATTGAATGATTTATGCTAATATTTCTGTAAAAAATTTCTACCATGGTCAAAACACCAGCAAAATTAAAGTAGAAGTACTGTGAATCAAATGTAGAAAATCTTATTCTTTTCCATTTCTGCTGTATTGTTGTTGTCTACCTCTATTCTGTCTAAATTTATGTGTTCATACACTTACTTTCTTTCCCCCTAAATGATGTGTGTAACTCAAAGCATAGCTTCACTATGCCATTGGTGTATAACTCCTTTTGTAACATAACATTAATATTATACTGAAAATTATTATTCTCACCCATCTTCTATTGGTTTACCACATTCAATTGCAAATATAACAATTTAATACCAACCAGATTTTGAGTTTTTTGCCTTATTCTACTTCTCCATATTTCGCAACTCTTCCAGTTTTACTGGTGTCCTTATCTCGATTTTATTGGTCTTCCTCCTCCTTCTCAATTAAAATGAATCTAATAAAACTTATGACTTGATATCATTGTGTGACTTTAAAAAAAGTATGCTCACTGCACATTTTTCTATTTTCTTCAAAAAATATTTTCAATAAAATAAGTTGTTGGTGAGGTGTGCAGTTGTTGTTCATATGTTGTAATGTATGTGTTGCATATGCTTCAAGTATGTATTGCACAAATGGCAATGTAAAAAGAATTGAATTTTTAATTACCCACAATCTTATGTCAATTATGATAATGTTTATTTGTTGTTAAAAGATAGCATCAGCTAAAATTTACGTGTTTTGAATCTTCAATTTTTGCAAATTGGTAATTTATTAAATCATTCTTACATTTTGTTGGTGTATTCTATCATGTTATTGTACCATCTGAAATCAGCAAGGTAATAATTTATCTATGAAACAATAACGTATATCAATAGGAATCACAGAATTTATAACATGGTTGTTCATTATAAAACTGCAATGCCACTTCATGACATCTTTGATTCTTTTGGAAAATAAAGTGTTTAAATTGATAGTAATTGTATTTGACTATATAATTCCATACAATGTTGAATTTTTAATAGGCATTTTAGAATTTTTTTCTTGTGGATGTCACTTGTAAAAGACTGTAAAAATTTGTGTTCAGAATGTGTGACCAGCTTAATTTGATCTTTTATGATCTGTATGTTAAATATTTGATCTGGAGTTTTGTCATATTTATAATATTCACCAATGTGATATTTGTAAAGCTTTTGCATACTTTTATAAATATATTCCTTTTCATAAATTTAAATAACATTTTGTACAGATGTGGATGTAATAAAAAGTGAAGGCAATGATTCTGTAATAATTTCTGATTTCACATCAATATTGCTATTTTGTGGTAGTACAAAGCAGTTGTTGATTTTTCCATGCAGTTCTTATATTTTTGTTGCTATAGTGACATAACTGTAACTGTAAAGGAAATCATTAGATATGGAATATGTATTTATTGTTTTGTTTTTTTATAGTCTGTGGGAGCCATTATTAACAGGATTCCGACTGCTGTGGGTAGAGCAGTTTCTGCTTTTACGCAGCATTTAGTTTTTAGTCCTTTTTCACATGCTTCTGTTAAGATGTGAGTATTATGAGTGTATTTATCTGTGTAGGGTAGAGTTTAGTAACTTTTATCTGAGTGTTTACATATCTTGAGCTATACCTTTTCTGAATTGACTTTATAGCATGTTGACAGCCAGAAGCTGTGTAGCAGCAGCTCTAAGACTGCATCTAATGACTGCTGGGCTAATGTTCTATTCCTTGTACAAACAAATGTAGTGTCATGGTGGACAGGGGCTGTGGTTATTGTGTACAGATGCAGAAAGAATTGGCCACTATATGGAATTGGTTGGGAGCAGAGTTGGGCATAGTCTACAGGCTTCAGGCTGCTGCTTCGGGTTGCAGTGGCACTGAGGCACCTTAGGAGAAAGCTGTAGCTTCTCTCATGCCCTTATGATCACTTGGTGTCCCCTATGCTGCAGTTCTTTCAGATTCACTAATCCTGGTTGGTCAACATTCATCAGAGTATGAATCTTTGGATGAAAGGCAAAAGTGGATACTGGCAACATGTTTGTCCCCTTATGCCTTAAAAATAGGTTTTAGATATTGCCTATTGCTAAAAGTACATCTGTGCCAGAATGGGCTGCTTTGTCTTTTGGAACTGGAATCAATTTTCCTTAACAGTTTGGACAAGCACAGTGAGTAAGTTTGCTGATCATTGGTAATTATGGTGGTAGGTGGTTGATGGAGCGCCTTTTGGAAATAGCAGGTCAGGAAGGAAGACCAGTGTTCACACAGTATGTTCACTTGGGGGTCTCTTCAGAGATGTGGAGGAACACTGACAGCTATTATGGGCAACACTAAAGATGCACCCCGCTGCAAACTGCGACTCTCATTGGAACTTATAATGCCTGTCAACTAGTGTCTAAGGCCATCTTCATTTTCTTCAGACATCTGGCTGCACTTGTAAAGACAACTTGCCTTACATGTCGTGTGGAAGCTGAGCTATCGGTTTGCAGCATTTACTCAGAAACAATCACGGTCCTACGGTCAGGGAGCTGAGTGGAAGGCTTGAACCAGAGGCGCAGACAGTTCAATGACAATCTTGGTTTCAGATTTCTGGACCCCTTTATAAGGTGGATAATTGTAAGACCTCTCTCAGTAGGTGGGGATGCACTACATACAAGAAGTGGCTACTAGGGTGGCAGAATAAGTGCGGCAAGCACATTTAGATTTTTTAGTATGGAGAAACCCTAAAAAAAAAAAAGTTTCAATTTCATAAGCTGAAAAATAGCAGCACTAATAATCACAGAAAGAAGTACATATCTTGACAGAATGGAGATAGAGAATGTGATTATAGTATTTGTTAACTGCAGGACCATACACGAAAAGGTCCCAGAATTAGCTTTGCTTATAAGTGGTAATAATGCCCCCATAGTATCAGTGATAGGAAACTGATGAAAGCAGATTTTAATAGCAATGAAATTCAAAATTCTGATAATAATGTGTATTGTTAATGACAGGCTGGACACCAGTGGTGACAGCATTTGCATAGCTGTAAGCAGTGCAATAATATCTAATGAGGATAGTAAGGATTCTGAATGTGAAATAATTTGTGTGAAGATAAGTGTTTAAGGTAGATCAAACATGTCCATTGAAAGCTTTTATAGAAACCCCCACCTTGGGAGCAGTAGTGTTGGGGCATTCCAGGCATTGTTGGAGAAGGATGCATGTCAGTTTCCTGGTTATAATGTTGTTTTCACAGAGCCATATCAAAATAATCCTGTGGTCCAGGCAGGACTCCCAAAGCTGGCCTCCATCCTCCCAATGAAACTGCTTTTCTGCAATTTTTGTTTTTTCAGATTTTATAATTTTATAAGTTAATCATAATAAAAATGAAACATTCTTAAAAATATTACTGAAATGAACTGTACTGGGAAAATAAGTATTGCAGACGACAAACTGAATGTACAGTGTAGAAAGTAAATTACAAACTGCATAAAAATTCTAAAAAAAAAAAAATGGAAAGGTATTACATATGCAAGCTTTTGTAACCAATGGCTCCTTCTTCTGGCAGAAGCGCTGAAGGGGAAGGAAGAGAGGCAAAGGAGAAGTACTGGAGAGGTTTAGGATAAGGGATGCAGTTCGGAAGTCACCCACAACCCAGGTCAGTGGAGACTTACTGAATAGGGTGTGAAGGAAAGACTGATTGTTGGAGATTGCATTAGATAATATTTGAAAACCTGATAGTTTAAAGGAGGAAGATTGGGTAATATGCAAAACAGAGATTACTGCTAAAACATCATGCATGAGTTAATAAGAGCAAAAAGCTAAGTGCATTGAATGTGATAGAGGTGGGAGGGGATCAGTGAAAAACAGACAGAACAGAAAATGAAAGATGTAGAAAACTAAAATGGAATGAAGAAAAAAACAGCTACTACAAAGAAAACCTGAAACTGAAGAAATTTATGTAAATTAAGGCCAGGTGGGGGACGAGAACCAAGAACATGTAGAACCAGTCCCACCTGCAAAGCTCTGAGAAACTGCTGTCTGGAGGAAGAATCCAAATGGACATGTAGAGTGAAACTGGTTGGTTGGTTGGGTTAAAAGAGGAAGAAAGAAACAAACTATGAGGTCATCAGTCCTTTGTTCCGAATAAAACAGTGCCACAAGTGTGAGAATAAAACAAATGAGACTGACAACCAAAAATGGACAGAAAGGAAAAATTACAAGAACAATGAAGGGCAACAAACATGTAAATGGACAAAAGGAGACAAGAAAACCACAGAAACACAAGAAATGGGGTGAAGAGATTAAAACAACAAAGCAGATTACCATGGCTGGCTGACCATGAGAATAAAGAGAAGCCAGCCACTCTGCAACACATTAGAACCTCCACCATAAAATCACTAGGGGGGAGGGGGGGACTCAGAGGGACAAAGGACACACACTAAAACTTAGATCAAATGATAAAACCCACCCTCACAAATAAAATGTAAAACTAAATCAGCCGATGAGTCGTTGTCAGAAAAATTTGCAGCAATGAGTCTGGTAACCCAAGATTTTGTTGGAGGGCAGTCAAAGTGGGATAGTGCACCAGAATATGGGCCACTGTCAACTGGGCGCCACACATACACCCAGGTGGGTCTTCACGGTGCAGGAGGTAACTGTGGGTCGCTGAAACATGGCCAATGCAGAGCCAGCTGAGGACAACTGATCCCCTGCTGGAGGCCTGCATGGGATACTTCCATATATTCATAGTCTCCTTAATGACAAGCAGCTTGTTGTGTGTACTATTATGCCATTCTGTCTCCCAAAGCCGAAAAATCCTACTGCATAAGTCAGAGATGCCTATCTCCAGAAGCGGTTTCTGCATAGCCTGTTTGGCCAGCCTGTTGACAAGTTTGTTGCCTCGGATGCCAACGTGTCCTGGGGTCCACACAAACACCACTGAACAACAGGACCGGTCCAGGGCGTAGATGGACTCCTGGATGGTCGCTACCAAAGGATGGCACTGGTCGATAGCATGTAGGCTGCTCAAGAGTCAGTACACAGAAGAAACAACTCCTTAGGGCATGAATGGATGTGCTCAAGAGCACAAGATGTAGATACCAGCTCTGCAGTGAAAATATTGCAGCCATCGGGCAAGGAATGCCGTTCAATATGTCCTCCATGGACATACGCAAAGCCGACATGACCATCAGCCTTCGAGCTGTCAGTGTAAACCACTTCAGAGCCCTGGAACACGTCAAGAATTGGGGGCTCCGCTGAACAATAAATCAGACTCCCATAGTCAAGGTGGGATTGAACAAGGGCATTGTAGAGCTGCAGCAGAGTAGAGCGATCTGCACCCCAGTTGGTGTTGCTCAGGCAGCGGAGGGCTTCAAGGTGCTGCCAGCACTTCCACTTTAGCTGACAAAGGTAAGATAGCCAAGTCAATTGGGCATCGAAAACTAGTCCTAAGAATCGATATGTCTCCACTACAGTGAGTGGATCATCATGAAGGTAAAGTTCTGGTTCCGGATGAATGGTACGACACTGATGGAAGTTATAGGTTTCACTGTGGCGTGTAGTGAACGAGAGGACATTCCTTTCAATCCATTGTTTGAGGGTGCAAAAGGCTGGGGGTAGTTCTCCGATGCAGAGGCTGAAACGTAAGGCTCGGTAATTGCGTTTGCCTCAGTACATAGCATGCCATTGATGGTAACACCAGGGACACCTGTTGGGGTCTGGAACCCAAAAAGACATCTGATCTTTGTCCAGACTTGGGAAGGTGACGTATGGAACCCAGTGGTCTACATGTACCTCTCCCAACACTCCTGTTTCCATCGTTTTATAAGCTGGCGTGCATGGGCACGGAGCCACTTAAAGGCTATCAGATGCTGTAGGGAAGGGTGTTGCTTATGTCGCTGTAGAGCTCGCCGATGCTCTGTAATTGCCTCAGAAACTTCTGGTGACCACAAAGGGCTGTCTTTTGCTGGGGCACCCTAAAGAGTGAGGGACTGCGTTTTCTGCCACATAAACGATTGTGGTAGTCATCTGCTCAACCATCACATCAATGTTACCATGTGGGGGAGAGTCAACAATGATATCAGAGGTAAAAGTTTCCCAGTCCACCTTGTTTAAAGCCCATCTGGGCAGACATCCATGGACCTAATGCCAGGGCAGTGACAGGAAGATGGGGAAGTGGTCACTATGACACAGGTTGTCATGTGCTCTCCAGTGGATAGATGGGAGAAATCCTGGGCTGCAAATTGATAAATCAATGCCCGAGTAACTACCTCGAGCCACACTGAAATGTGTGGCGGCCCCAGTGTTTAAAAGGCAGAGGTCAAACAGAGACAGTAAAGTTCTGACATCTTTACCACGGCCAGTAAGCATGGTGTCTCCCCATAAGGGGTTATGGGCATTCAAATCTACCAAGAGTACGAAAGGTTTAGGGAGTTGATCAATTAGTGCAGCTATTAAATTCAGGGGTACTGCACCATCTGGAGGAAGCTATACATTGCAGACAGTTATTTCCTGCATCGTCCGTATTCTGACAGCCACAGCTTTGAGAGGGGTTTGAAGGGGCACAGTTTCACTACAGACTGAGTTTAGACTCAAACACAAACTCCACCTGACACTCGATTGTAGTCGCTACGGTTCCTGTAATATCTCTTATAGCCACAGGCAGGGGTCTGCATTACCGGGAACCAGGTTACCTAGAGGGAAATGCAGAAAGCAGGTGTAAAGCGTAACAGTTGCCGCAGCTCAGCCAGGCGGTGGAAAAAACTGCCGCAATTCAACTGGAGGATGTCATCACCTATGACCAGCTGCATTTGGGCTCTTCAGCCACTGGCAGGTGTCATCTTTCCCACTAGAAAACTGGGAAGGGAGTGACCCAAGGTAATGCTTCCTGGCGAGAGGAGCCGAAGAAGCCTTACGCTTCTCTGGCTCAGAAGTGGGGACTGAAATCCCCGATGGTTGGGGAGGTGTTGCTCCCAAAGTAGGTGGTGTGGGAGCAACAGGAAGTGCCCCCCCACCAAAAACAGGGCAGGTGTAGTATCCCGGTTTTGAGAGGCAACAGGAATTCACGGAACTGATAGGGCAACAACTGTTCTCATAGTGGCGGCGTATGAGGAGGTCATAGCCACAAGATGTAGGCACTCAAATTTCCTCTTAGCTTCAGTGTAGGTCAGTCAGTCCACAGTCTTACATTCCATGATTTTCCTCTCTTTCTGTAAAATCCTGCAGTCTGGTGAGCTAGGTGAATGATGCTCTCTGCAGTTGACACAGATGGGAGGCGGGGCACATGGAGTATTGGGGTGCGATGGACGTCCACAATCTCAACTGGTTGGGGGTGGAAGTACAGTGGGAAGACATATGGCTGAACTTCCAGCACTTACAGCACCACATTCGGTGGGGGGGGGGGGGATATATGGCTTGACGTCACAGCGGTAGACCATCACCTTGACCTTCTTGGGCAATGTGTCACCCTCGAAGGCCAATATGAAGGCACCAGTGGCAACCTGGTTAGATGCCGGATGAAATGAACACCTCACTGCTCTAAATTGGCATGGAGCTCATCGTCGGCTGCAAAAGAAGGTCCCAGTGGAATATAATACCCTGGACCATATTTAAGCTCTTAGGAGGCGTGATGGTGACAGAAACATCCCTCAGCTTGCCACAAGCGGGTAATGCCTGTGACTGGGCAGAGGATGCTGTTTTTATCAAAACTGACCCAGAGCGCATTTTCGACAAGCCCTCCACCTCCCCGAACTTGTCCTCCAAATGCTCCACAAAAAAACTGAGGCTTCATCGACGTGAAAGATTCCCCATCCAGGGTGTAGACTGCCCGGGACAACCGGGAAATCCGGGAAAAACCCGGGAATTTTTTCATCCGGGAGAAAACCGGGAAAAACCCGGGAATTTTTTAGAATTCCGGGAATTTTTCATTGTTTCAGTTTTGAGTTAAATTTTTGTAACTTTGACTGGTAAGAACCAATACTCTAACAAAGAATATTACTGTATCTCGCCACTGCAGCAATAAAACACGAACGAGAGAAAAAAAAAAACGAAAATAAAACTTGAGTTGTAAAGGAAATGCACCATATACAAGAACAAAACACAGCGCTCATACAAGCGTCTGCCAACAGCAAAATTTGTTAAAGGCTTTACGAAGACTGAAATGTTTCATAACAACAAATTGCCTCCGATGAGCGTGACGTCACAACTGTTTACATTTGATTCATTTGAGCGGTTGCGAGCGAGCTTAGGCGCAAGTGCGGTTGAGTCGCGTATGAGTAGTACCGGTAACTTCTCCCGCTTCTTGCCTGGGAAGTGTGGCTGTTAGCTGTATAAGCAATTGCACAGCAAAAATCTTACTGATGCGTCTAAGCTGCCAGATTCACGTATGCGCAACAGGCCCGGAACTAGGGGGCGGAGGCAAACCGGGCTATCTGCCCCAGGCGGCAGTTTCAGGGGGGAGGGGCGCCAAATTCATATTATTGAGGAAAAAGACCTTGCTTCACAAAGCGCCTGGCATCCAGCGCACGTTGGTCTATCGATTACTTATATGATTTTGAACGCATCCCTGTTGGTTTTTGAACATTTTTGATAAAATTCTAAGTTGATTTCTGAATGCGTGCATAGTGTACGACACGTGATGTATCTGCCAGGGGAATCCCCGTAAAAAAAATTCCTGCAGACAAAAGGGGACGGGTCTATACGAGCTGAGCGAATAAAGTCGAAAGGGTGAATGACAATCAATGTTTATGTGGTTGACTGAGTTTGCAAATGATGAGCATTGTTATAATTACTAGTGAATTCCAGTAATTGAGACTCCCAGAGCGGAAATAAACGAATAACAGGAATAACAGGCAACAAAGATTACGTGTTGTCTTCTCCGTGTATCCAAGAAAATGAATTTTTGACAAAATTTTTGGCCAGATCGCTACACCACTAAGGGACAACTATTCAGTCCCCGGCTAGCAGCCGCTAAAGTTCTATTCTAGGAGTATCGCGGAAAACGCGTTGTACGAACACGTAATAACGCCTAACCGGAGAATAAATGCGGGATAACTAAACCGGTGATTGTGGCAGGGTTAGTGAAGTTAATCAGAGAATAAATTTTGACACTGGCAGGAATAGTTACAGAATTAGTGATGACAAGATTGTCTGTTAGAACGAGGAAGGAGAAGAAACGCACTCACACATATTACGGAAGCATATGACGATTTAAATTGATATAAAAATTTCGTACTACTACTTTTCGATCTCATGCTTCAGAAGCTAGAGAGTATGAATGAAATGTGGAACTATTTCCTAACATAAGACTTTTTACTTGTAGTAGGCCTAATAGGCATTTGATATTGGTACGTCGTGAATTATATTATGTAGTGTTATAAAAATGACCATTTGTGCCAAAACAGTCTCGTTTATTTGGTGTGTGTTACAACTGCTGCAGTATTAGGCTGGCCTGTTTCGTTTTATCTAGCACACAGTGACAAAATACACGTAAGCAGCTCGAGAAACCACACCAGTCTTCGTACTATTTGTATTAACAACAGTTTTCCTAGTATTAGACAACGACATTTCGTTTTTTCATGTAACAAAACGTTGACGAACTTTAATCAGGTAATAGATTCTTTCCCAAAAATGAAAATACGCCATATAAAGCTGTAGCAAGATTAGAGAGAAAAAAGCTAGGACTTAAGGATTGAAGAAATGTGTACTATCTTGCTTGTCTCTTGTCTTCACTCGTTTTATGTATCCTATATTTAATTTTATGTCACACAAAACAGCAAGTTATCAGCTAATAGGCAGTAAAGACCCCAAGTTTTCTGAAGAGTTGTTGTTCTGGAATTTTTTTTAAAGAGGGGCAGGATGTCAAACCGGCCGACTGGGAGCAGGAGAGGCACCACAGGACATTTTAACTTCCACTGGCCTGAATATAGTTTGATGGCACCCGTTACAAAATATTACAAGTTTGAATTCCACAGAGCAAAATACCGAGACTTGCAATGGAAGAATGCTGTGTGAAGAGGCGTGGTACTGCACTTCGGCACACTTAAGACCAAATGACATGTCTTACGTTCCCTCGAACATATATGTTTTATGTATCAGACTCTTCAGAAAGACGTGCGCTACAAAATGAAGATATTTTTGAAAAACGATTTTTTAAATTTTTGGCGTCCTACCTCAAACGCTCGAGGGAGGGGGAGTGCCACTATTTAATATAGCCCCGGACCGGAAATGTCGTAGATCCGAACGTGATGCACAGAGCAGTCTGAGTTGTAGTAGGGAGGTCGTAGTCTCCACGTGACCCGTGTTTACGTTAAGTGATTTTGCTGTTTCTTCTTCGTTTATTGCTCTCATGTCAAATGAAAACAAAACGGATTTCTGTGGCCGGGAGCTATCAAGTGAATTAAAATACATTCACATAATTACGGAAGGCTAAAATATGTTATTAGTTTCAGATTTTATTTAGTTTCCACCTTTCTGACAGGCAAGTGTTAATCGCCTTGCAGAACAATGAAGTTGTTTTTGTCGGTTTGTCAAAGACATTTGACTCATTAATCTTTTCTACTGAGGCAGTCAATTTATTTGAAACGAAATGTTTAATTCCACACAATTGGCTAGTTTCAACTGTTTGCTGCATTTCAAATTCACGTTTTCATCTTCTAGCACGTATGGTTATTATGCCATAATAAAGAACCAAACATCAGATAATACGGTACTGGTACTCCAAGAATATTTACATCTGAATCTGGACATACGAATGTGCACTTTAAGCCGAATTATGCATTTTAGTATGGTTCACAAAATTCCCATGCTCTTGGAGTATCCTCTAATGTCTTATGACATAATGTAAGATCTTTTAAAGTTTTACACGTGCGAACGTACAGGCTTCTTGCGTCATCGTAGCTGCGCAAGCGCGGCGACGCCTGTCATCTGGCGCAACTGCTGATACGAATCTGTTTCTAACAGGTCGCGGGAAAATATTCCGAATAGTTGTTTGAGAAGCGTACCTTTCATGTAAAGTAAATTTCCTTTGACACAAGATGAACTCTGTGCGCGGATGTCCGATGAATTTCTTAAATCACAGAGTGTTTGACTCTCCCTAAAAAATCAAATCTTTGAGGACGGCCATTTAGAATATTTTCGAGCCCAGAAGATCGGACATTTATGTCGTTGTCAAAAATTTTACTGGCGCATTTTTGTGATGTATCTTAAAGCGTAACACGCACAGAAAAGATCAACGTTATGTGTGAAAGCTTAGCTTCTCTTGCAGCTTATTAATCTTGGAGACCAATACTATACGTAAAAGCTTTTCTTTTGTTGTAGCGACACTATGTATATCAATTTAAACCATTAAGTTTTCCTATTTGTGTGTTCCCGCTACTTGACTGTGATGTTGCTATTCGCTGACTACATCACGTGTCCAATGCTCTAAATATCCGCTGTCATCGGCTGGCGAGATAGCTTGACATGAGCTACGACTGGCTTACAAAACCGCATCACAATCTCTATTTCAATCCTTCGGAAAGAAACAAGCGATGTTTGGTGGAATTCGAATTTATACTTTCGTAATATGCAGTGTACATGTTGCTGCACGTGTTTCTTTCCCTGAGTTTCGTTTTCTAAAGTGCCGGGAAATTCTGCACTGGTGTATAAAATCACAACAATTGAAAGGATTGATAAATTTTGCAGTTCCGAGGAAAAGTATACTGTTACTTAAACGGAAAAAGCATATTTTCATCAGGGAGAAAGTATATTTTAACCGGGAAATCCGGGAATTTTTTTTCCTCGTCCACGTAGACAACCTGCCATCAAATCTCGTACATACGAGGTACGGGGGCGAATAAGCTTCACTGCCATCCTTAGCCTGGCGTTCCTCCTATGGTGTGGCCAGGGAGGGGAACGACTTGGAGTCATATTTCTTAGCATTAAAGTTAGCCTTCGCTCACTTGGAGACTGCTGGCGAAGACCACCAGCAAGAGATGGCATACTAAATTTCATGGCGTGTCCTCTGCCCTGATACTACCCACTCCGACCAGGGGCCCTCTCTACTGGCGCCACCCAGCCGCAGAAAAGGTCACCTGGCAGGATGGCCATTGCCGGGAGTCTCGATGCCCCAGGGTGACAGGCATCTACTCCTTGGCATACATGGGGAGTTAGCGGCACAGGCATCAGCAGAGCGATCCCTGTGTTGTCAGGGGGCTACAACCAACAGGGTTCATGGCAGCCCCATCACAATGGACTGGCTACTGTGCTGGATATGAGGTGCAAACAAGTCCATGGTCATCGTTGGCACAGAAAGTGACGCTGCATAGTGCATGGTGGAAAACGCACCCAGGAATGTGTCCTCAACCAAGAGATGGAGAATGGGCGGGACTGCAATGCGACGATGAGAAAGTGGGCTAAAGATCTCAATGCATGATGGACAGATCCACCATGTAAGGCACCCTTCCCCAATTGGCTCGCTCTTCGGCAAAATTTTGAAGAATGTAGGTCAAACGCTACAGGGGACCATCACAAAGGCCGAAACGTGTGAGACTTCTTTTAGTCACCTCTTACAACAGGCAGGAATAGAGTGAAACTGGCACTGGGGGAGTCTGACTGTCATGTTGTAGTGTGTGCTCTGCAACAGCATATTGTGCAGTGCCTGTATACACCCTCTGCCTATGCCCATTCATCATGACTAATAACTGGGGGGTAGGCATCTTGATGCAGAAGGTGAACAGTTTTTACGTAACAGCTGGTGTATGACGTGTCATTTCACACGTGGCTCTCCCTTTGATATCATATGTTTTGGCAGTTACAGGGTTGGTATAGGTGGTGGTAGGAGGGTTCATAGAGCACGTCCTCAGTGGGCATGATCACAGGGATAGGAGCCATAGGGTAGGGAGATGGGTGATGAAGGAGCCTATGATGTGACAAACATGTTGTGGATGTTGGGAGGGTGATGAAAAGCTATACTAGATGTGGTGAGCAAAATCTCAGGGTGGATTTCATTTCAGGCCCTCCTGCCACCACCTTATTTCAGGGCACGATTTTAGTAAGCCATGGCCTTATTGAAGTAACTGATTAATATGTATGTAATACCTTTTATGTGTGTTTTCTCCTGCCACTGCTTGGTGAGTAGATTTTTTTATCTATTCAATTACATTATATTTTCAAAAACTGATTATTTTTGTTACTATAAAAAATGGAATGTACAACAAAATCTACATCTTACTGTTTGTGGCAGCTACCATACATTGGTTTTAGTATGATGTATAGTAAAAACAGATTTTATTTGCTATTCATAAATTCTTAATCCCTTTAATACTTCTGACATAATATTTACCTGAGCTGGGTGACACTATCTTTATTTTGAGATAATATTATGTTATGGCTCATAACATTGTATTTTGTTTTTCCCTATCTTCATAATTTGTCACACTGCCATTTCTGGTCAGTGTGCACTCTGCTGGCATCATTGGAACTGTTTTGCATTCTCTTTGCCTTTGTTAACAGGTAGATTTATAAAACAGTTATTTATAATATTGTGAGTTGGCAGCACAATATGCAGAAAGAGGTTGAGCATGAAATTGTCAGGTCGCTTCACGTTTCCCTCTTCGCAGGTCAGTGTGCAAAACTTGATTTGTTGCTCTTAAGCATGTGCATTTGTAAACATGTTTTGTTCATCAAAGCGATGTCTTTGGAATGATTCTGAACATATCGTTTTGTGACCAGGGGTGTGTAAGGATGAAAAATACTATGAAATATCCAGCGAAAGCAGTGAAACATATAGTAGCATCATAAGTGACTCAGTGGACAGCAAGCTCGACAAAGTAGTTTAATTGTATACATTATTTGATTGGCAGGATGTAATGGAGCTTATAATAGGTGTGTTTGGATAACATTTGTGTAGCACCAACAGGATGTTCGTTTAATGTAAATCCAGGACTGAAAGTCACAATACATAATTCAGAGGCTGTTTGGAAATCTGATTCTGAAGAACAAGCCAAATGTGGAAGATAGAGCTGGAAAGTGAGCTAGTCAAATGATGATCCTCTCTATCATATTGAAAGATATTCACCAGCATATGTAGCACTGTCAAAGTATAGGAGAATCAAATAAGAAGGCGCACTGTTTGTGCATCAGAAAATATCAATAGAATAACATTACCAATGCAAAGAGTATGATGCTGAACTGTGTGCAGCTCCCTGTTTAGAAACCTACAATACATAGTGAAAATTTTCTGACCAAGATTTTTTGTGACTGTGATGGTCTGAATCATATTTGAACAAACTGCAAAATTTCATGACTGTATATCAAATATAAAATCACTTTTTGTGTATCCATCTTTTCCTCCAGTGTATGCCCTGAGAATAAAACAAAGAGTAATGCGAGTATGTCCTTAATTGAAACAGTTGAGCGATTAATATTACATAAATTAGTGATGAAAAGAAAAGGGCTGAAGTTTGTCTTTTCCAGGGATTGTTTTTATTACAATTTTACTTTTCGTTTCATTGCTTTGAGTGAAGAAAACTCATTATAAAACTTCCTGGCAGATTAAAACTGTATGCCGGACTGCGACTCGAACTCGGGACCTTTGCCTTTCGCGGGCAAACTCATTATATCATGTAAGTCATGTTTAGCACCTGTGCCATATTGTAACAATAAAGCAGTTAAATTTGACAGTCTGCTTTTACTTATACTTGAAATTAGCAATCTCTTGTCATTAATTTGCTGAAACGGCATTTAGAATGTGGTTCCAATTATTTTGTAAACTAGGTCCTCTAGCTGCCCAGTTTTCAAGATAAGATACGCAACTGTCACTAAAAATTGTACCTGACAGGAAATTAAAGTCAGGGTGTATACGACCTGGGACAACCGGGAGATCCGGGAAAAACCTGGGAATTTTTTCATCCGGGAGAAAACCGGGAAAAGCCGGGAATTTTTTAGAATTCCGGGAATTTTTCATTGTTTTAGTTTTCAGTCAAATTTTTGTAATTTTTACTGGTAAGAATCGATACTCTGAAAAAGGATATTACTGAATCCCGCTACTGCAGAATAATGCTGCAACAATGAAACGTGCCGAGAAAAACAACAAAAATAAAGCATAAATTGCAAGGGAAATGTGCCATATACAATAACAAAACACAGTGTTCATACAAGCGTTTGCCAACAGTAAAATGTGTCAAAGGCTTTAGGAAGACTATGCAATGCCTCGTAACAACAAATTGCCTCTGTTGAGCGTGACGTCACTACGGTTTACATTTGATTCGTTTTAGCAGTTACGAGCGGGCTCATGCGCACGCGCAGTTGAGTGGCGTATGAGTAGTACCTTCTCCCGTTTCTGGCTACAGAAACAGGTCTGTTGGCTGTGTAAGCAGTCGCAGCAAGCAGCTAGACGCAACTGGGAAAAATTTTACTGCCGCGCCCAAGCTGCCAGATTCACGCATGCACAGCGGGCCCTGATCTATGAGGGTGGGGGTGGGGGGTGGGGCGCCAAATTCATATTTTTGAGGAGAAAAAACATTGTTTAACAAAGCGCCTAGCATCCAGCGCACGTTGGTCTATCGATTACTCATATGATTTTGATGCGCATCCCTGTTGGTTTTTGAACACACTCTGTAAGTTGATTTCTGAATGAATCACGATTCGCGCGGCTTCCCCGTCGGAGGTTCGAATCCTCCCTTGGGCACGGGTGTGTGTGTTGTCCTTAGCGTAAGTTAGTGTAAGGTAGATTAAGTAGTGTGTAAGCCTAGGGACCGATGACATCAGCAGTTTGGTCCCATGGGAAAAAAAATCATAAGTTGATTTTTGAATGCGTGCATAGTGTACGTGATGTCTCTGTCAGGGGAATCCTCGTCGCATCTAGAAATAAACTTTCCTGCAGGCAAAAGGGGACTGGGCTGTACAAGCTGAGCGGAGTGAAGCGGAACGAGTGAACGCCGTTCGCTGTCTGATTATGTTGTTGTTTGGGTTTGCGAATGATCAGCGTTGATATAATTATTAGGGAAATCCATAGATTCAGACTACCAGAGTGGAAATAAACGACTAACAAGAATAACAGGTAAGAAAGATTACGTATTATCTTGTCGGTGTATCCAGGAAAATGAAATTTTGTCAGAAAATTTTTGGCCAGATCGCTACACTAACAAGGGCCAGTTGTACAGTCCCCATCTAGCAGCCTCTTAAGTTCTGTTCTGGATGTAGCGCGGAAAATTGTTTGTACGAACATAACAACGCCTAACCGGAGAATAATGAGGGTTAGTGAAGTCAACCGGCGAATAAGTTTTGACAAAGGCAGGAATAGTTCCAGAATTAGTCATGACAAGATTGTTTGTTAGAACGAGGAAGGAGAAGAAACGGGGACATCACACAAATTAGGGAAGAATATGACGATTCCAAATTTATGTAAAAATCTTGTACTGCTACTTTTCGATCTCATGCTCGAGAAACTGGAGCGTATGAATGAAATGTGAAACTATTTTCTAACATAAAGCTTTTTCCTTGTAGTAGGCCTAATAGGCATTTTATGTTGGCCTTCGTGAATTATATTCTGTCGTGTTATAAAAATGACCATTTGTGCCAAAACAGTCTCGTTTATTTTGTGTGTGTTACAATTTCTGCAGTGTTAGAAACGCCTATTTTGTTTTATTTAGCAGACAGCGACAAAATAGACGTAATCAGTATTGGGTACTATTTGTATTAACAGCAGACAACGATATTTCGATTTTTCATGTAGGAAAACGTTTGACGAACTTTGATGAGGTAATAGATTCTGTCACAGAAAGGAAAGTACGCCATGTAAAGCTGTAGCAAGATTTGAGAGAAAACAATGCTAGGAGCTAAGGATTGAAGAAATGTGTACTGTATTGCTTGTCTCTTGTCTTTACTGGTTTTATGTATCCTATATTTAATATTACGTCGCCCAAAACAGAAAGTTATTAGCTAACAGGCAATAAAGAGTGCAATCCCATCCAGTATTAATTGCGAGGTTTCTTTTCTTTTTTCTTTTCTTTTTTTCCAAAATTAGGGACAGGGTGTCAAACTGGGCGACTGGGAGCAGGAGAGGCACCACAGGACATTTTAATTTCCACTGGGCTGAATATAGTTTGATGGCATCCAATACAAAATATACACGCTTCAATTCCACGGAGCGAAATACAGTGACGTGCGATAGAAGAATGCTGTGTGAAGAGGGGTCGCACTGCACTCCGGCACACTTAAGACCAAATAACTTGCCTTACATTTCCTCGAACATATATGTTTTATGTATCAGATTCTTCAGAAAGATGTGCGCTACAAAATGAATATATTTTTGAAAATTCGATTTTTTAAATTTTTTTTATGTCACTTGCACTTGCTTTGGCCGTCTGCTTCCATAGCCCATTATCACCAAATCTCAACACACTGTTCAAATGTATAGGTCTGCTGTATACCCCAAATTGAGTTCTATAGTTATTTCACACAGTTTTCATTCTCTTTTAGCATTGGCAACTCCATACAAATGCCATTGCTCTTGGTCATTAAGTAAAGGCCATCAGCCTCTGCACTGCCTGTGGTGATAGGTAATGCCTGAAGTTTGTTATTCTGGGCACACTCTTGACACTGTGGATCTTTGAATATAAATTCCATAACAATTTTCAAAAAGGAATACCCCATGCATCTGGCTTCAACTACCATTCTGCATTCA
The DNA here is from genome assembly GCF_023898315.1 of Schistocerca nitens. Lineage (NCBI taxonomy): Eukaryota > Metazoa > Arthropoda > Insecta > Orthoptera > Acrididae > Schistocerca > Schistocerca nitens. The sequence goes on along the minus strand of NC_064618.1, from coordinate 354,374,942 downwards.
AAATCTTAATTCCGATCATGCAGCCATAATTATGTCGGAACCTTTTTACATGAATCACCTGAGAACAAATTTCATCTCTGCCAATGCACTGTCCTCTTATACCTTGTGTACATGATACCATCTGTATATGTTATCGCTATCCCATGACTTTTGTCACCTCAGTGTAGACCAGTTATAATACCCAATATTACAGGAACTTCTGAGTATATTAAGAAATATTGTGTGGAACAACACTTTAAGACATGTGCAACAGAGGTAATAACTAAATTCTATACAATAATAGTGTTAGCTGTCGCATCTTCAGGTGACATCAAAACTTTTCTACATATAATGGAACTACTGCCGACAGGCGAAATTGCAAAAGCAAAGGATATTGTAGTTTTAGGTGATTTCAATATAAACTTTATGACAGAAAATAAGAATAAAATTAACTTTGAGATTGTGATGTTGGTAATAAACTTCCCAACAAGAATTACATCCGAGTCCCAAACTATGATAGATAACATTTTTTTAGATGTAAGTAGACATCAGAATTATACTGTCAGGCGGGTTATAAGTGGGCTTTCAGATCATGATGGACAAATTCTCACTCTTTATGATGTTAATATGTTCAAGCAACAATTTCCTCAATGGAAATTCATAAGATTAATGAACGAAGAGGCAAAAGAAACTTTCAACCATAGGTTGCAGCAAATGGACTGGTCTTTAGTATGTGGCCTTGATAATGTTGATACTAAATTTAACTGTCTTATAAATGAGTTCTGTGTTCTTTTTGAAGAAATGTTTCCAAAGAAATGGGTCAGAAACAGTGCTTCCAATTCTGTAAGCAAGCCTTGCATTACAAAAGGTATAAAACAGTCATATAAAACCAAATGGGAATCTTATGCTGCAATAAGAGTATCTAAAGACGTAGAAAAATGGGAACACAATAGATTATACTGTAAAATTTTAAAGAAACTAATACAGAAATCAAAAGCCCTTTATTATGAGAAGAAAATAGGTAATTCTGATAATAAAATAAAAACAATTTGGAGCATTGTAAAAAAAGAAGCAGCAAGAGATACAACAAGCATAGAAGACGTAAATAAGATCAGATATGAAGGTACACTAGTAGATATCCCCAAACGTGTGGCTGAGATTTGTAATAAGCACTTCCTATCAGTAACTCAACAGATTGGTTGCAAGCCCAATGTTGATGAAGCTGTAACTCTTTGTCAAGCTGTATATTCAAACAAAATTTCAGAAATGCACCTTAAACCTGTCACTGTAGATGAAATTAAAAAAATCATCATGTCTCTAAAAAGTAAGAACCCTGCGGGGGTTGCTAATATTTCTAATAATTTAGTGAAATATTCTTGTGTGTGGATAAGGGACATTCTCTGTCATATTTTCAGAAAGGTGTTTTCCCCAGTAGACGTAAGTATGCCATTGTGGAACCTGTGCACAAAAGGGCGGTAAAACTAAACTAAATAACTATTGACCTATCTCTTTGCTGACAGCTTTCTCTAAAATTCTAGAAAAGCTAATATATGTAACAATTACTGATCATCTCATGAAGAATGGAGTTCTCAGCAAGAGCCAATTTGGCTTTCAAAAGGGCTGTTCATTAGAAGACACAATCTATGCCCTTACAAATGAAGTCCTAGAAACCCTTAATGAAAAAATGCTGGCACTTGGTGACTTCTGAAATTTGTTTAAAGCATTTGACTGTGTTGATCACGAGATTCTCTTGCAAAAAGCGATGTTGGTAGGGATAAGTGGTGTTGCAGGCAATTAGCTAAAGTTGTATCTCCAAGACAGAAAACAAAAAGTTGTCTTGAATAGCTTAGGTGGAGCATGTGAAGTTTCCTCACATTCTGAATGGTGTTCCACTACATGTGGAGTGCCTCAAGGCTCAATTCTTGGGCCACTATTATTCCTGGTTTTTATAAATGATCTATCATCATGCACAAGCCTGCCGTGAAAATTTACATTATTTGCTGATGATACCACAATTTTTATGAGCAGTACAACAGATCTTGAGGAATCCATTAATCATATACTCTCAGATGTGGTTAATTGGTTCAAGGTGAATGGTCTCTCATTAAATTCGAGCAAGACCAGCTTTATTCAGTTCTGTACAAAAACAGAAAGAGAGAGAGAGAGAGAGAGAGAGATAAATGTGACATGTGGTAATCAGCCAATAGAAAGAATGGAAACAACAAAATTTCTTGGAGTGCACATCGACAAGAAAATGATGTGATCTTCGCATATTATAGATCTCTGTAAGAGGCTTAGCTCTGCTATGTATGCTTTACAGGTTGTCACTATATGTGTTGAACCTAACAGTGCGAAAGTTTCTCCTATGGCTATTTTCACTCACTCATTGAATATGGCATTATTTTTTGGGACAACCAGCCATTAGCAAGGAAAGTGTTCACTGCTCAGAAGCAAGCTTTAAGAGTTATACGTGGATTCTGCCCAAGAGACTTGTGCAGAAATAGCTTTAGAAAACTCAAAATATTCACAACTACATGGCAATATATTTTTTATCTCATGTGTATTGTCCATAAAATTAGAGAGATATTTCAACCAAACAGTAATTATCATGAGCATAACACACGGAGGAAGAATGACATACACAGCAAGCATAGAAATTTGGGCTTGGCACAAAAGGGTGTCCACTACCCTGGAACAAAACTGTTCACTGCCCTTCCTCCTGAAATAAAGACAGAGATTCATAACAAGAGGACGTTTAAGAAAGCACTAAAAATATTTCTGCTAGAAAAAGCTTTTTACAGTCTAGATGAATTTTTAAGAAATAAATTGTAAAATTTTAATATTATATAATACATGCTGACATAATGCCACTAAGAATGTTATTTAACTTGAGCTCTGTATCTGTGTGTGCTCTGTATTTGTTTTTCTGTAGTGCTTTAATGATTCTAAGAAAATATGTATCGTCTTTTTTCTGTATTGCTGCTCAAAGAATTTACTGTATAAATTTTTATATAATTATGTACTCAAATGTCTGTATATGCTGTAAGATTATCATACTCTATTTGTAAAACAACGGACTCATTCCACGTCCTTGTGAACCCAACACAGATGGACCTATGGAACACGAAATAAAATTGAAATCAATCAAATCAATCATGAAATTTCTGGACTTGTTTTTGAATATGAACAAAAATATGCATGGAAATTTGACATTTTACTGTCTCTTATTTTAAATCTTTTTCAGTTAAAGTATTAACATGAATAATATTTTGGCTGTTTATGTTTTCAGTTTTAATCTTACAATTAACTTATGGAATGACAGTTTTGTCTCTGACCTCTGACTCCATTTCAGTCACTTCCAGTTCTACTGTTTCCAGGTTGGACTGTGTGTTAGCTATTCTGTCACCCATCTAACCTACTCATTTGGTGAACTTCACTAATTTTTCACTTATAGTCATTACTTGGCTTCCTAACTCATTTCTTACCTCATTAATTTTAGTACTCAGTACAGTTTTCGTTTGTACACCAATTTATTTGTTTTTGGTATCTTGGTTTCCACTTGAGCATATAGCTCCTTTCTGATTTCTGAAACTTTTTCTCTATACCTATAATCTTGATGTAATCTTACTGTATGTTTCCCAACATTCTTTCAAAAGTTTGGTATCCATTTGATTAAGTTCCTTAGAATTTTTGTATCTGAAATTTAGTGTCTATGCTTTTGAACATCTGAATCTACTACATGAGCCTTGATGACAACATGCCCTATAATTTCAACTGGTAGATAAGCCCACTGAAATACACCTGTGCGCAAAACTTACAGGTGAAAGTATCTTCCACAAGATGTTTCACTGCCAAATAATGTAATCAATGAAACTGGGCCCATACAGTTGAACAAAATACAAAAATACACTTCATGGTAAGTTTCACCAAAGTAGAAGCATTACTCTGGGCAGCAGATGTGGCAGAATGTTGTAAGACATATGATAAGTTTGAACAAACCTTTCTAGCAAATTTTGGTCTACTGGTGTTCAGAAACGATTACAGTGAGAAGTGTTTGACCTGCAATTGTTCAACAGTAAACAAGAGGTATTGAAAAATATTTCGAGAAATATATAAATAAAGAGAAATGCTGGAGTAAACCTATCTCACATGTAGATGTGCTAAAAATTTTAAATGGTAGATTTGTGTTGAATGTCTGAGAAAAATTAGTCAGTATACCAGAAATAGATCTTGAGTATTTCTTCTCTATGTTGGACTACAGTGACATAATTTATGGAAAAGGAAGAGGTCAAGGAAGCAACATGCACATACAGTCAAACTTTCAGGGCAGTGGGAACACACAGTTCAGTAGTAACAACAACAATATCAATGACTTGCACCCTTATGCCCTAAAAATTCTGGTTATTGAGGAAATAACTTTTATCAAAATAAAGGAGATTGTAGGTACAAAACTGAGTACCAGAACCAATTGAAAAATGACAATAGAGGTCAATATAACAACTGGCAAAGTGCTCTGGACAATAGGCAAGTAACCAATGAGACATATAATGAGCATAGGCCAATGAATGCTGGTCTGATAAAGAACAGAGAGGTCAGACAAAGGGATCAAGATTTCTTCAGTAATCAGGATACTAACTGGCACAATAGAGAACATGTGGTCCACATAGTTGAAGTGGGGGGCCAATAGCGATGTTACTCCGCCATTTCCAATGGAAAACACTGACTGGTCATGCAAAGTGCCCTGATGACTACTGATTGAAATACTGCGGGCACACAAAGTGAATATATACACATTTTACGGTATGACTGGTAGCAGGATATTGGAGATGAATCATATTCAGATGATGTACCCAATAATGAAGGAACTGGTAAAACTGTACAAATGTTAATTTTAAGTTTAGAGTTAAGAAAAAAGACCAAGAAGGGAAATGTGAATCATTATATACAAAAATCTGAACTGCACTATACTACAAGCTATTTAAACTTATAATATTTACAAATATGTGCACTAATGGTCACAAATAACAACTTCAGTAACTCAAAATAGCTAAATACAATGAATAATATGGAAAGAATGAGTTATGATTTTGAGACATAACAGTACATCATACTATTATGAAGCACTTACAATATAATTCAATGAGAAAAATACTGAAAATTAAATTCTACCGGTGACAAATGTAACAAATTGTGCAGATTATCCTACCAACACAAGAGTTAATGTGTGAACACATTTATGGACAGTGGAAGTCATGGAGGATAGATAACATTTCACACAAGTGGGAAATAATGCATTGTAAACTACTCTGCAAATATTGTGCTCAGATAGGAATGGCGCACTGGCTAACCTATGGGGAGTCAAGCACTTAATTATCTTGTTTCGTGGTAAATTTTATTGAATGATGCAGGTGCACATACCAATTAGTAGAAGAGGGTATGTGTAGATACGGTAGTAAGAAATGTATAATTATGTACGAACATATGAGTGTGTGTGAAGACAAACAGTATATGGAGTAGCAAAGCATGTACAGAATGAATACTCATTATTGTGGCTGTAGAAGTAATGATAATTACAATGTAAGAGGTGAAAATGTATGCTGGGTGTTCTGATATGTACAGTGAGTCATGGAAGATCATTGAAGAATTGAGTTACACAACAGTCGCTAGAGTATGTTTTCGCTGAAAATGTGAAAATGTTTCACAATATAGAGTAAATTTAACCTTTCATCCACAATCAGGATGTAACCATTTGCATTTCACAAGAAATTGATACAGAACAAGTTCAGATGGTAAAACGCCTGCATAAAATACGTATTTTAGAGCTGTGCACAACAGTTACACTAAGTAGAATACTCTGTGTTGCTTGTGCTTGAAGGGATTACATTAGTACAACAGTCATGCATTTCTGCATAAGAATGTGAAAGTGATACGGATTACTATGACTTGCTACATGGGAAAATGAGATTAATTATGTAAATATTTATAGTTACAAAAACGACTGATGAAGAAATGATTGAAGGTAGACACACATACTTACTGCTATTAAAAAGGTGAAATGACAGTTACAACGATGAACAATGTTTGCTTATGTAGAAAACATACTGAAGTTGGAAAGGTGCAAACAATACAACCAATGCAAATTTGAAATAACAAAGTGTGAATAAGATGTCGCCTCCTATTCGGAATTATCCATGTAAACATGCACATATTATAAATGCTCATTGGGTAAATGTCAGATTACTCTAAACTATCCGTTTTAATGTCTGCTTCAGCAACACATTCCGACTGCATCAGTCATGTCTTTTCTATTTGTAGAAGATTTCTGCAACAAAAAAAGGCTCCAAAGTAGATACAATAGTAAACTATTCCTTAGATGCTGTCAAATACAATTGTTGTTGTTGTGTGGATTATGGATTTTTGGTTAATATTTTCTGATAGCCAATGTGGAATTGATAACACACAGTGCAATTAATTAGCCCACTGTCCCTCAAGATTCTATGAATTAACAGGTCATGAGAAAATAGACAACAAAACAGATAACAAAAGAGAACTGTATGATGTAATTACTGTAAAGGAAATTTTTCATTGTAATGCAAAAGTAAGAACTTGAACTTTAATGTAACTTTATATGTAAAGATCACTGTATGTAACAGTATATATGAAAGCTGTACTCAGCTATCACTCTACTTAACTATGACAGTTATCAGAACATTGAGGGAGGGATAAATGAGACTTAGATAAAGCGAAGTTTGTAGAAAGGAAAAAACGTTACAATTTTCTGGTGCATATCTGTAAATGGTTCTCAATTAAATGATAAATTGACTTTTGCAGTGAAGTGTAGGGTTCAGAGTAGAATTTCAAGCATGAGTGAAGCTATGTGTGTGCTGTGCTCCTACAGAACAGCAACCAGTGCCCTAAGATGGACTACGTCAAAGTAAATTACAATTCTGTGGCAAACTTAGCAAACTGATATCTTGGCTTTATATACAGCATCTTGTGCCGTCTTTGATTTCTACCAGGCACTCACATGAACTGAAGTACTGACAACACTATGCATTCCATTGGTTGGTTCAAAACAAATCTACTTGAAAGGAAATGGTGTTAGACACAACATAACCATAAAGCTGTATGTACAATGTTGACTGACCTGAACTAATGAAAATTTATGAAGTCACTCCTTAAGAAATAACTGAAAGACATTTTTATATAGGAAATGCTCTCCTGTAAAGATACAGCAAAAAACTGTTCGAAAATGTTAACCTGTGAGTAGTATTAAGATTTTAAAAATGTTGTTTGCAAATTTTATGTTTCTGTTGAATTTTAGTTTTAACTTTCACTTGGACCCTACATGTGACAATAATGAAGAAAAGTTACAAACAATTCCTGATGCTCCATACATATCCTTTGTCTAATAATAAAGGCATTACATCCCCAGACGATGATCCTCACCTAATGGTATTCAAGAATGTAAGAAAGGCAAAATTGTACCTTGTAAATATAAAAACTAATTAGAAATCTGTGTCAGTGTTTTATGGGTTTGTGACTGTAGATGCAAGAAATTGTAATTTTTGGTTTTCAGTGAGGTATGCAACTACTGTCTACTATCATCGACGAATACTGATGTTTTTACTTACAGCAGACAGTGGAGGCATATGTGATATAATGTCCTTTGTATAGGAAAAATGACACAAAAATGTTAATGACAAATGGTACAAGGACTGATGATAAAAAGAAATTTTTATTGACAATATGTAATTATATTGAATAAAGATGTACAGGAAAGCTAGGATATAATATTGCGACCGAAATATCGGCGGTTGCTGGAAGTGTTACCTGGCTGAATTCCCGGAAGTTACTTGAAAGGAGAAACTCAGGTCTCACATTGTTTACCTCTACGGGGAGGAAATGTATCGGTTTTTACGTAAGTTCGATAAACTTCGTAGCTGTCGAGTTAGACTGCAATGTGCTTTGTCGTTTTTATTGAGGTGTTGTGATGAAAATCATGTCCCAACATTTGCTAAGGTTATTAATTCTCCTGCCGCCAATCGTATCAAGCAACGTGCTGGCTTGGCTCTTGTCCGCGAAAGGATTCGTTTTACTCGTCGACGTTTGGATTCTATTTCCAAAGAATTGTATCGTTTTCATTTAATGGTTGCATCTGAAGTGTCTGATTTCACTTGGGATTGGTTGGACGGTGCCTCATGGACCCAAGCTGACTGGGAATACAACTCCGTTACTGCCCGGCATTTGGCAAAGTTTGAACGTTTTCATCGCGCGGAGTCGGATGTTATATCTCGACGTTCTGTGGATAAATCTCACAGAGAAATCTTTTGACGACGCAACCTTATCCGTGCTAGGGAAGGGTTTAAATTTTGCACCCACTCCGAAGAATTTGCCGGTAGTTGATTTTATTAGTTCAATTGAACAGGCAGTTTGCAAACTACCTCCTGACGTTGCAGAGGAAGTTAGGAGGGAGGCATGCCGTGTTTTGACTAGGGCTCGTCCACTCAAGAGTAAAGTAACAGCAGCAGAGAGGGCTGCTTTACGCTCTCTCAAAGCTGATCCTAGTATTGTTATTTTACCTGCTGACAAGGGCAATGCCACCGTTGTTTTAAATAAACATGATTATGTACAAAAGATGCAACGTTTACTATCTGATTCAGCGTATCGCAGAATCGATGCTGAACCCAAGAAAAGTGTTGAGAGAAAGACCAACAGCCTCCTGAAGAAAAGTGGTTTGTCGCAGGACACTATCAAGAGGCTTAACAACTATAGTGCCGTTCCCCCTAAGTTATATGGCCTTCCAAAGGTTCATAAGGAAGGGGTTCCTTTCCGTCCTATAGTGAGTAACATCGGCGCTCCGACATATCGTGTATCCAAGCATCTTGCTTCTCTGAGTCCACAAGTAGGACGGTGTGAACATCATATCAGGAACTCAGCTGATTTTTCACGTCGTTTGGAGGGACTGAGGCTGAATGACTCTGATATTTTAGTGAGTTTCGATGTGGTCTCTCTCTTCACTGGTGTTCCTCTGTCTGATTCGTTGCGGTTAATTGAGGCCACGTTTGGTGCTGAATTAACTAATCTCTTTAGGCATGTGTTGACATCAACTTTTTATTTAATGACCAGTATTACGAGCAGACAGATGGAGTTGCGATGGGTAGTCCGTTGTCTCCTGTGATCGCAAATTTGTTTATGGAAGACTTCGAGGAACGTGCATTGGAGTCGGCGCCTTTGAAACCTGCCTGGTTCTTTAGATACGTTGACGATACCTTCGTTGTTTGGCCTCATGGTAGGGAGAATTTGAATGTCTTTCTAGAACATCTGAACTCGATCCACCCGAACATTCGTTTTACGATGGAGGTCGAAGAGGATGGTTGCCTTCCCTTTCTCGACGTGTTGATTAGGAGGAAGGATGATGGATCATTGGGACATGCAGTCTACAGGAAACGTACTCACACCGACTTGTACTTACAAGCTAATAGTTGTCACCATCCGGCTCAGCGTGAAGGGGTACTTCGTACCTTGGTACACAGGGCACATGTCGTTTCTGACGTTGAGACTTTGCCAGCTGAGCTGTCCCATCTTGAAGTTACATTTCGTCAAAATGGTTATAGTGATAGACAGATTGAACGTGCGTTGCGCTATCGACCAACTGTACATCGAGTGATTGATGATAATTCTGAGTCAACACCTAAGTCTACTGCCTTTTTGCCTTACGTAGGAAACACGTCCAACAAGATCGGTCGTATTTTACGGAAATACGATGTGAAATGTGTTTCCGACCTCCATCTAAAATTAGAGCACTTTTGAGTTCCGTTAAGGATGATCTTGGACTGCGTAAGGCGGGTGTATATCGTATTCCTTGTAGCTGCGGCATGGCATATATTGGTCAAACTATCAGGACCGTGGAGGACCGATGTACTGAGCATAAACGGCACACACGATTACAGCAGCCAAATAGATCTGCTATTGCCGAACATTGCTTGGATACTGGTCACCCCATGTTATATAATAACACCGAGATATTGGCATGCACGTCCAGCTATTGGGACAGTGTTATTAGGGAGGCAGTTGAGATTAAATTAGCGAGCAACCTCGTTAACAGGGATGGAGGTTTCTGTTTAAACTTTGTTTGGAATCCGGCTCTCTCCCTTGTCAAAAAACAGAGGGACAGAGTCAATGCTGCCACACCTGTGAATTCATAGTCTCACTATCGATAGCTCTGACTTTGGTCATCTTCGGTGGCACTAGTGTTCAGTGTGTGTGTGTGTGTGTGTTATCTTTCCTGCTTCTGTCCGAGAACCGAGGTATTAAATTTGCATGTACGCCGCCTGTCCGTTGCAGTTTGCCTTGAAAATGGCGGGGTGTTCTCCCGCCGAAATATCGGCGGTCGCTGAAAGTGTTACCTGGCTAAATTCCCGGAAGTTATTTGAAAGTTGAACATTGTCTGAGAGTTACTGAAAACCAGCTAACCAGTGACAGAAGAGAAGAAAGTACAGCTATTAATCTCAATGTAGTTGAGTCTCAGTCATAATTTTTTGTGAGATATTCCCATGAGAATAAAGAACATTCTGTAAAATTTTCACTTGTTTTCATTCAGTCCCTTTTTAGATATTGACCTGCAAAAATTGACGTTAGAAGGGTTTTGGCCATTTTTGAAAAGCTCTAGAAAAAACAGGAGTGCATTCTCAGGACTGCAACTTTTACTGCAGGTAGTTATGTAAGTACACAACACAGATATAACATATTATTAGTGAGTCTCTCTTCCTTCATGAAAATTGAAGCCCTTAAAAAGTGAAGATTGATAAATTTTTTCAGTCTTTACAGAAAGAGTTTGAGTGACTCTCTTGCATGATAGAAAAATTAAAAAAAATTATGCCTGAAATTCATTTCATGCTGAGCACACTGGGTTTTGAATTATTCTGATATCTTTTAAAATAACTTGGCAATTAAACTTTCCGCAAACGTCGATTTCCACTAAAATTTGCCCAACCGCCATTGTAAAAACGGCTGCCAGAAAAAAACTATGACTTACAAATATTTTTAAAACAGTGTTTTGTGAATGTCTGTCTATAGGGAAGTCATGATAAAAAAATCAAGAAAATCAAAAATGTTGAGCAACATCGCCTGGGTGATTTGAAATGGATTGACCCAGTAGTTGTCTTTGATTAAAAGCATAACTGCTGTACGTCTCACTGTGCATTTCTTTCAGTTATTTTCTGTACTATCCTGTAGCAGTTCTTTCTATACGTGGTCCAAGTTTCATCATGTTATGTCACTATGCAGTGAGGCACCATGCAAAATCTACACTGGTAGCATAAAATTATGACATAAACGTAGATATTTATTAACAACATTCCCCATACTTCCACAGCCCATAACACAATACAGAAATGTATGCTTGACAACTAAAAATGTGGGCCACTGCTCACTACAGACAACATAACATAGCTGGGTCACAGGTCCTGTAAATGCTGAAACCTGCAGGTTTTGTCGTTTGACTACACATACTGGTTACCACAAAGGACCACCAGAGAATACTGTTCATGATACCAATTAGTTCAGATGTAAATTAATACCATGCTAGAACAGGTATTCGAAAAAACATTATTAGAGATGAGACAGTCCCTAACACTTGTAGATTAAACTTTATTACAATAAATGACACTACAGAAGTCTTATCAGTCATTAAAAGATGAGTTTTTGTTCATGATCTGAATTTGAACCCACCATTAACCAGACAAAGCTTGTGTGTCTGATTGAGACTCAACTAGGCATAAAGAGATGTTAAATATCGAAGTTTTCAGCAGTATCAGTTTACAAGGCTGAATGTCTGAACCTGGAAGGAAATGACGATATGTTTAGTAACGCACTGGGAATCCTATGAAGCTTAAATTTCTCCTGAGAAGAGCCAGGAATGGTATGTAATAAAGTGCAATGCACAAGCGTGAATCACCTGAAGTTGAGGTGTGGTGATAGATGGGGAGTAGAAACTGGTATCTATATGAATTGTTAACTAAGCACAGTCAGATGCCACATATTAAGTATGTTCACCAATAGCGTGATACTGGAACCTGAAATGGTGATGCAAATAATTTTTGCCTAAGAGGAATTTGAACCTGCCACCTTTTGCTGTTGTCTTATAGCTACGAATAGACACGGAATATTTATTGTTTCTTTACCAGTACTGTGAAATGAATAGTTCTGTGCAGCCTTGGACTCCAACCCTATGCTTATCATCGTTGTTGACCTCATATATAGCAGTTGTGTGTAGTGTGCACCGAAGGCAAGATGAAAGCCAAGTCTTTCCCCAAACTGAAAACAGAGCAAGTGAATATCTATGTTATTTATTTATTTCAAGTTCCACAGATCGATATGTAAACATGTCACTGGATATAGACCGAGTCATTTTTTACCACTTAAAGTTTAGTTCGCGAGTGTATTGAGCTTATTATATTGATAATATGACGCAAATAATAGAAACTAATAAACAATTCAACATATAAGCTACCCTACACGACTTCACTTGAAATATACAGTATGCATAATTTAAGTTACTGTACACATAAGCAAAGAATGATGTACCCGCCATATAGGAAACAAAAATAGATTTAAACATACTGAGGAAATATTATGCACTGTCGCTAAGAAACTCATCTGTACAATAATGAGACCCATCTGGACGTAACTGCCTCGTTTTTTCTTGAAACTTGGGCATATTCCGAGCCAGATCTTTATGTGTGGTGAGAGGCCATTAAAAATCTTTGTGCCACTGTACGGGACCCCCTTCTGCACCCTACCTTTTTTTTAGATGACAGTGAACGTTAACTTTCCTATGGTTTTGAGCAAGTCACTATTTTAGTAACGAACACATCTGGGAAAAAAATATACTGAGCAGTAGTTGTAAACAAATTTCTTCATGAGTCCCTAGGATAGATTTCACACACAATTCTTATAGCTGACGTCTGTGCATGGAACACTTTTTTTTTTTCCTTTTTTTTTTCCTAGCGGTTGACTTTCCCAGAATATTATATCACAGATTGTAAGTGGATGAAAATAGCGGAAATATGCTCTTTTATTTTCTCATCTCCCTAGTGTCAGGTATTATTTTAAAGGCTTAATCTTTTGCAGAGATCTTGGTTATGGTAGTGACACTTCAGTTTTCTGTCGATTTGTAGATCCAACAACTTTCAGAACCCACCTTTTTAAGTCTCCAGACCACTCATTTTTAGATTTATTCCATGTATGACTTTAGTACTGTAGAAAAATTAATGTAATTTATCTTTTTGAAAGACTTCATTCGAAATCAGTTTACTACATCTCGAAATACATTATTTACTACCTCACTTAATATGTTTCCTGAAGGATTATTAACTGACATAGCGGTGTCATCAGCAGATATGCTGATTCTTCCATGTTCTGTAGAGAGAGGCAAAGCAGTGGACCCAGTACTGAGCCTTGACACACTCCAGTGGCAATAGAGACCAGCCTGAAGATACATGACCTCCTGCATTCCTTCTGTGTTCACCGCATTTGATACACAGTGATGTAAGTTGTGTCTCTGGCCTGCAGTCACTTGGAGTGAAATATGTTGTCACAGTCAATGATGATTACTCTAGATATGCGGTAATATATTTACATAAAGTAAAAAGTAAGTGTTCCATTCATTCAAGGAACACAAAGTCTATGTCGAAAATTTTCAGAAGAAAACAACAGGATTGCTACATTCGGACAATTTTTGAGACCAATATATGAGTAAAAGATTCGAAAAGTATCTGCGAAAAGAAGGAATTTGGAGGAAATTGACCACCCCTGCCACGACTTAACAAATAGGTGTCTCAGAATGATTCAACCAAAGCAGTTCAGATACTGTGCAATGTATGCTTTTGGAGAGTGAAATGTCACAAAATTTCTGGAGTGAAGCATTAGTAACGGCAAATTACTTACAAAATAGGCGCCTGACGACAGCAAACGATGGAGTAACTCTCTACAAATGATGGATGGACGAGAACCTAACAGTAATCATTTGAGATTAATCGGATGTTGTGCATGGGCAAAAATGAAAAACGAATGTGCCAAATTTGAACCAGAAAGACAACCTTATGTAATGGTTGAATATTCAGAAATCATGAAAGCTTACAGACTGGGCATCCAGAAAAAGGGAAAATAACATTGGCTAGAGATGTCTTCCCTGCAAAATTGAACAAAGTGTTTCAAAAGTGTTTTGTCTGAAGACCACACAGATTGCAGATGATGGAGCATAACAGAATTTTTTTTTATCTTATGGGACTTAACTGGTATGGTCATCAGTCCATAAGCATAACAGAATATTGATATTAAGGGAACAGGAGAAGCACCTGATGTTGAACAAAGTAAAGATTTGGAAACAATCATGGCTTCCGAACATATGTAGAAAAGGTGACTGCAAGGGTGGGTGAGAATGTTGAGAACAGTTACTCCGCAACAGATGATGATAACTGTGAACAACAAGAACCTGTAATAACGGAAACTATGGAACACATTCTGGCTGAGAAGTCAAGCCACCGAAATGGTTGGTGAACTCCTAGGAAAATGAAAAGAAGAAGGTGCAGCTGAAAAGGTGGCTATAATAAGAGAAAGAATTTCATTACAATGCTCAGCAATTTAAAGGAAATAACATTGCACAGCTCAGTACCTTTGTTTGCCAACTGTATTGTATTCTGAAATGATGAATACTCTCTTGAGGTAATGTGTCTGTGAAATTCTTTTCTTTCAGCCAATACCTGTAGGTAAATGTGTGCTTTCAAACTGTATTGGTTCCCCTAATTTACAAGATGTGTCATCAACATGTTTCTTTAACTTATCACACTGTATGCGATTTATTTCGGTACTGCTACCATTACTATTAATACTGATGTTAGATAACCTTCATCTAGTGTAATGTTTGTGCAGAATTGTGACCTTTCTTCTTTCCACTACCATTTTCACTTTGGGTCTCTATAGACTTCAAATTTTGGTTACTACTACTTAGACTGTCTTTGAAATGGTTAAAAATACTTCTGGACACTTTCTCCACCAATCTGGATACAGTTGTTTGCTTATCTCTGCCAGATTTTTCCAAAAGGACTTGATACAATGCTCTTTTCCTAATCTCGTCCAAATGTTGTAAAGAAAACTTTCATCTTTTCCCATGTCATCACCAGGGTTTATGAATAATTACTTTTGTTTAGTGTTTAAATGATCATCACTATCACTATCAGACACATGAGTAGAATTAGGTATTTTTAAGATGACCAGACTTCAGATAACTAACATCTTCACCAGGATCTTCCCTAACATCGAAAAATTTCACAATGGTCCCAGACAACAAACCACTTCAGCTGGAAATAGTTTTATTGGTTCAATCACAACTGGTTTTGTGTGATTATAAGACCAGCTTCAGGTGAACAAGGCTGCAACAGGAAAATGGAGAAACTATGACAAGATACTGTTTGTCACTTAACACTTGTTTGTTATAAGAATAGTGGGAATACACTACCCAACTATAAATATGAAACTGATGTTGTGGGGTTGGTCATAATGAAACATGGTATCACACAAGATGCTAAAAAAAATTGGTTACAGAAGTGAGCAGCCAAAGGAATAAAAAAGGGGACAAAACTAAGAGTTTCAATGAACAACGTTAGAGAACTTACACCATGAGGTGCGTGGCCACCGTACATTGGACTATAGGTTGCAGGAGGTGACAGCTGCACATGAACCTGAGATACAGTGTGTTATGATGGTAGAAAGATGTTGTTCACGAAAGCTAATTACCATCACTTGCAAGGGAAAGTAAAGCCCTCTATTGGCAAATAGCGTCTGAGCGACTAGCACGATCATTAGCAAACGGATACATAATGCGAATATGTAACTGAATGAAAGATGGTTAGACGTTCATTGTCAAAATAAAAAAAAGTAATGTAATTGGGTATAAATAGTGCCAGCGTCCAACAGTCTGTTAAAAATTATAAAAAGGTAAAATTTAAACTTAAAGAAGCCACGAACGAGCCCATAGTGGCAAGCTAGATAAACAACTAAGCATAGCGGCAAGTAAATATATACAAGGAGAAATAGCGCCAGTTGGCGACTAAAATAAAGGGATAAAAAGAAAATTACAATTCCTTTAGGAGAGAAGCTTAAGCGGAATATTGATGAGGTCTGAGCGCTATTTCAAAAAAGAATAATAAGAATGTAAAAGATACATGTGTTTCAGTGTGGTTTGCTCATTTCGGATTGTTGAAGTGTTCTGGTGTAAGCTGTGCATAATTTCTATTTCGTTTAATAAATTAATGATGTGGCCTTTGTGGTGACGATGGAGGATAGTCAAATTGGTATTTTGTCACCAATGAAATGGCCCTTGAATTTCAAATGACTGGACAAAGTGGACTTAGAATTATTATGGTCTAGATGTTCCTTGAATCATATGATAAAAGTGCACCCAATCTTCCCGATGTAGAGGCATTGGTAAGCATTGCACTTAATTTGATTAATGCCTGAGCCTATGTGGTGGTTTGGGTCTTAGCTTCATGGTAGATAGTGTCGGAAGTTCCATGCGGCTTTTCGCGGATGATGCTGTAGTATACAGAGAAGTTGCAGCATTAGAAAATTGTAGCGAAATGCAGGAAGATCTGCAGCGGATAGGCACTTGGTGCAGGGAGTGGCAACTGTCCCTTAACATAGACAAATGTAATGTATTGCGAATACATAGAAAGAAGGATCCTTTATTGTATGATTATATGATAGCGGAACAAACACTGGTAGCAGTTACTTCTGTAAAATATCTGGGAGTATGCGTGCGGAACGATTTGAAGTGGAATGATCATATAAAATTAATTGTTGGTAAGGCGGGTACCAGGTTGAGATTCATTGGGAGAGTGCTTAGAAAATGTAGTCCAGCAACAAAGGAGGTGGCTTACAAAACACTCGTTCGACCTATACTTGAGTATTGCTCATCAGTGTGGGATCCGTACCAGATCGGGTTGACGGAGGAGATAGAGAAGATCCAAAGAAGAGCGGCGCGTTTCGTCACAGGGTTATTTGGTAACCGTGATAGCGTTACGGAGATGTTTAATAAACTCAAGTGGCAGACTCTGCAAGAGAGGCGCTCTGCATCGCGGTGTGGCTTGCTCGCCAGGTTTCGAGAGGATGCGTTTCTGGATGAGGTATCGAGTATATTGCTTCCCCCTACTTATACCTCCCGAGGAGATCACGAATGTAAAATTAGAGAGATTAGAGCGCGCACGGAGACTTTCAGACAGTCGTTCTTCCCGCGAACCATACGCGACTGGAACAGGAAAGGGAGGTAATGACAGTGGCACGTAAAGTGCCCTCCGCCACACACCGTTGGGTGGCTTGCGGAGTATGAATGTAGATGTAGATGTAGATGGTGCCTATACTGAAGACCAATTCTGTTGGTATAAAAAATGCCATTGTGACCCCAGATTTTTTGTGGCATTGGCCAATCTAATTTGAAATAGTACCTAATTAGGGTATTTTAGTGTGAATTATACGTTTTTATCATATATTCCTTTTCGCTAAGGGGTACTTTGGTAGCGTGGTGTACCATTCCAATTGTGGTCTAGAACCATCTTTAGGAGAGCGAGAATTTCATTAGTTATTGGGAACTCTAAGTTAGCACGTTGCCTTAGACTGGATTCTGTAATTGGTATTACTTCTTTCGTCGGGATATTTGTATGCATTTTGGTGAGATGGATAATGGTGGTTTGATTTAAAAGTTTTACAGGTTCGTCCAAATTTGTCACAGTTTTAGAGGCTGGAAAATAATAATGCCTGCTCAGGAAATTACTTAACTCTTTAGATAAAAGATAATCAGGAGAATCGATTCCATCAGACGGGTACCATTCTTATGTATCTTAAGTGTGCCGCACAAGGTGGCTGTTCTGGGATTCAAAGGCACAATGGTCTGTTTCTGGAAAGGGGTTAAAAATTTCTTATTGTAATGACATTCTTGTTTCGCCAACGAATTTAGTAGTAGGATCAAAAGTGCAATTGAATACACTATTAGATGATAAAAATTCTTGTGCTTTTTTAATATAGTCAGTTTCCACATAACAGATGTATGGCGTGTATCATGAGAACTTCGTTAAGCTGAAGTTTTTTATTATTTCTACTTAAAGTGACTTGATCTTTTTTGAGAAAGTGATCGCAGGAGCCCTATGGAATACTGATCCTGCCCATTCAATATTTTCTTTTAATTCACTGGAAATATCATTATTAAGCTTAAGAGTCTGGGTGCGTGAAATTCATGGATGTTTACTTGTTGTCTTTTTCTTGTAACTGGTTTGGTTTAGTTTAAGGAATTGTATGTACGTATGTTAAATTTTCAATCAACAAAGAGCTGAGTATGAGCTAGGGACTGCTTGTAATTGTGCGGCCTGACACCATACGTTAAATTCATGACAAATATTGATTGGCAAGTTGCCTGATAAAAATTATGGGTGGCTTATGGCCATTTCACAGTTTTCCTCGATGTATAACTGGTTCTTCGTTTATGGGTGACAGGACGTTGCTTTCTTGACTAACCCAAGTGGGACATGAATCTTATGTCACTAGTCGTGCCCTTTACTTGAATTCTTCTGACTGTTGTCAGTAAGGGAAAGGAATAACTGTTTGTTCCATGACAAGGTCTGGAGGTCACTACTTTAACTGAATGTGAAAGAAATGTTCTCTGTTCTAAATGTTTCTGCTGTATTGCCATTTATTTAGGTTCTTGGGGAATATGAATGAATGTAAAGTTTCTGACGAACGTATAAAAACTAACGAAGTTTGCTAAAGAAAGAGACAAACGTAGCAGACTGTTACTGGAGTTTGTCTGTTCCATTTCAGTAAATGTCTAGATAAGTTTAACAGGTTATACGCTAGTTGTGTTTGGCTTGCCCCAGTGTGTTAATTGTGCTAAAGGAGCTTGGTAATTTCTGACTGAAAATTCACTTAGGGAAGGAAGTAAAGCGTTCAAATCTTGTTGGAATGTGCTAATGCTCGGATTGAAATGAATGTTTTTTAGTGTTGTCTAAATTTTGATGTATTCCCTCTCAATCCACCACTACCCGTATCAACTGGGATTCTATCCTCGTTACATATACATTCAAGACCAGCCTCCTGGATGCACACCTTACAGTCTGCTCTTCCAACAGTTTGAGGCGGTGCTGAAGCAGATCGGAGACCACAGTACCCTTAACGACTAACAGTTGGCACCATCGACGAATAATTCAATTTCGTTGCTGATTTGTATTCTCCATCATCAGTTCTGTTCTCCAGTCTTCGCAGACTTTGTTCAGCACTCCTGAACTGTAGCTGAATATGATGACCTCAGACCAGAGAGGTTTCGAACACCGCCCGAACGTATTTTTGATATGAGTCGGAAGACGTCTTCATGTAGGCTTTCATGAAGTGCTCCTACTGTGAAAAACAAATCCGTTTCTGGCACTTTATACTCTGTGGATGGTCATCCTTGTAATCTTTTGCCACCCTAGTTTTTGAATTCTGTGACTGAACGTTGTGAAATGCAGTGTAACTGTCGATGGCAACTATTGTGTCCATATTTGTACTGTAAATTTAAAAGTCATACTCAAACCAAAACTTTGTTGCAACTGCGGTCGCAACTTGCGCTAGCTTTGTAGTTAGATATTTTTCTTTTTCTTTTTTTGCGAGGCTGCAGGACGATGAACACTGTAGCATTGACTGTCTCTTGGTCTCCTGATCGTACTGCCAGCACCATGTCTCATATCCCATAATGATGGCTTCCAAAACCTGCTGATTTCGGTCTGATATGTCGACAAAACCTCCTGACGTTTCCATCAGTGTTTGCTTCTGCTCGTCTGCCAGGGTGTGTAATGCAAACCCGTGACAAACGTTCCGTTTTTTCAGATGTTCGTGAACAATAGTGCTTACACTGTCTTTGCTTATCTTTGACTCTTGTAATATCATTCTTAAAGACAGCCGTCGATCATTTGTAATGATCCGTCGCACTCGGCTGATGTCCTTCGAGACTGTGCTTGTTGACAGTCGACCCAAACGCGGCCCATCCTCGACGCCTTCATTTCCGTCTCTAAATCATTTAAACCACTCAAGAATACACTTTTTACTTGCTGTTTTAACACCGTGCACTAGCTGCCTACATGAGTCTCCGTCACCGTTTTTCCTAATTTGAACAAAACTTCACTTTAACGTGTTGCTTCATTTTGCAATGACACGAGTTCCCACACTGCCTCCGTTAGCTTGGTCGCAGCGGGCACCATTACTTCACTTCGATGATTTGTACTATGAGTATAGAAGGAGATGTGTCATGTCTCTCAGTGTGTGTTCTACCCAGGGCGGTTTTTAACAAATGAGGCCATTCATCGATTTTTGAGACGCACCTTGTATTAGCTGCACGAACAACAACAGGTGAAGAACCCCAGTTTTGACCGCCATGAACACCAATATTGGAAAGCACAACGTTTTATCAACAGCAACAGATGCACCAGCGGAGTCAGAATACGATGACACAGTCTAGAACAACTTTAATGTCTTGTATGCGATGACATCTCTGGGAGAAAAGTTTTCAAAACAGTAACTGCGTCAGTGTTATTATTAACTACTCGAACAAGTATTAGAGTCTCGGACAATATTATTACGTGGTCCTGCAGTTGTGTGTAGTATCAAGTTTGACTTCGTGCTGACCTACTGTTCTTAAGGGCGGTCAAAATTGGGCTAGTCGTATGAATAAGAATAACAGAGACGAAATTACTGCTTTGGAAAACTTTCCTCTCTGTGATGCCGTCGTTACAAGACATTAATTTTTGTTTATGACACAGCAGCAGATGAATTAGCTAAGGCTGAATACTACCACACAGCATCGCACAATTGCAGGACCACAGAATAAAGGCTGATAGGCAGCAGTGGATCTAGCAATATTATAGACTATCTCATAGTCGTAAAGTTGTTGGTAGATGGTAGAAAGCCGGTTGTACATACTATGAACACGTCGTGGAGACACCTCGGTGACTAGAACTAGAACGTGCTGAAAAGCAATGCCTCCTAAATTTTTTATGAATACTCAAAGCTTGTTAAATAAAACAAACGTTATTAACATTCTACATCTTTATTCTTCATGTGTACATACTTATTTCTGAACATAGTCACCCTCGTGGTGAAAAGATTGCTCCGAACGAGAGACTAGTTTGTTGACACGTTCACTGAAGAATGTGTGAATTTTTGTCACAGAGTCACAATCTCACCTCTGCTTGCATCGCTTCATCACGATCAAAGTGATGTCGTCGAGGGGGTTCTTAACTTTCAGAACGATGAAAATCAGATGCGGCCAAGTCGGGACTGTGTGGAGGATGATCGGCGACAGTGTACTAAAGGTGTCGGGTCGTTGCAGATATGCTGAGCTCGTGTGCTGTTTGGTATTGTCATGCCGAAGGAGAGGGTGCTTCATGTGTGGCCGAACTCCTCGAAATCGAAATTCGATTACAGAATGCTGTTTCTCACGCACCGACACAGTTATGTTACAAACCGTCATGTTATACGCTACAATTCGGAGCCCTCTAGCGGCAGACACGAATAGTAAGATGTAGAAAGTTAGTAAAGTTTGTTTTATTTTAAAAAAGCCTTCAGAGTTTGACGTAAAAAATGAGGCATTAGTTTTCAGCGCTGCCCCGCAACTACGCAACTCTGTGGTTACTTATAGTGCATTTAAAATTAGTTGCAACTTTTGATGTTTGGCTGGCCGGAGGGGGACATGACGCCGTTGCCTAGGTAACACCAATGGCGAGCCGGCTTTCCCTACCACGCCGCCAGCGGTTCGGCTGGCAAAGCGCCCCTCGGACCTTGGCGCCCCTGTTGCCAAACCATGAGTGAACAGTACCACGTGGTGTCACACTGCAGATGCATCAACGTTTGTCAGCTCTCGTAGTAAAGTCATATTTTCTGGCGTTGAAGAGATTGGTAGTCGTCAGGTATTGTGAACAAGTGTTTTGTGTTGGCATTCCATTAATGAGAACAGTGCAGTACATCTGAATCTTCGACCATAAATGTAATAGACTGGCCCTGACGTCATTTTCGTGGCTCCAACATCTCCGGGCTAAAGTCACGTGAATGTTGGCAAAACATGGTTGTTTCGTGTTGCGCTTATGGCTGTACTCACGTGTAAGTGTTTCTATGATAGTGCAGATGCATTTATTGAAATCTGCTGAAGTGACTTTTATACGTTTTTTACACTTGAAATAGAGTATCACGTAAATTAAAGTGTTGAAAGTGAAGCCTGTAAAGTCAGACTCATATTACATTTTGGAAAGTATCTGTGATAATTCGGTTACAGAAGTATTTATAATTGTTTCTCGTTCCTACCCATAGCTTCCCTACGGATGAAAACCGAAGGCAGCTTTGGATACAGCCCCAGAAACGGAAAAACTTTAAACCATCTGCACATACGCGCCTTTGCTCGAAGCACTTCGCGGAGAAGTGTTTTGATAGGTTAGTTATTATTTACAATGTATATTTATAATTTATATTTACAGTGTCTGTCATTTTTAAACCTCTGCTCCAAAATTATTTTCTGAAACTTCAGAGTCTCACCTTTCATCTAAAATATCATTTTTTCAAAACTGATAGTTTAAACTATTGTAAAAATAGTGGGAACTGAACCTTTGGAGTCCACCTAAAATTTATACTCTAAAATGGACGTGGTCCTAATATCAACAATTTCGGCACCTATAGTTGACATAATTCCCATATCCCATTTTCTTTTATAAGTGACTCGAGCTCAAAACGCGGCGAATCCAATGATTAAAGTTTTGACATGAGCCCACTCTTACTGTTTAAAAGAATTTTAACATTTTACTTTAATTGATAGTTTATAGTAATTTCGTCCCGCTGCCCACCAGAGTGGCGTTCGATGTATTTGGTAGATTTTACAAATGGTACTGTGAACAAATCCAGGTCAATTGTAGTTATGGCATAATTTATCACAAATAAAAAAGTAATTTTTGTTGGAAGCGTTTGGCAGCCAGTTGAGAAATGTGGGGAAAATACGATACAAACATAGGATGTCAGACCGCTGGTTTGAAATCCCGCCACGTTTTGCCAACAGTCACGTGGTTTATGTTGGAGCCACACCAGCCCTATAGCTTCTGCACAGCAAGGCCAGTCTACTAGTATCTATGGTCGAAGATCTGAATACGAGATTCGCAATAAAAGTGTCGTCCAAGAACACGTTCAACCGCTGGGAGATAACGTTCTGCTGCGAAACGTTCCTCGGAATTCGACAATAGTAATGAACGAAACGCCATACTACTCTGTTGTGGTGCATAAAGCTCCAAGAATGCAACGGACGAAAGCGGATATTTTGTTCTCGGTATGAAGAAATGTTCCATGAGATGAAGTTTAACCTAGCATGTATAAGGCAAAGTTAATGGAACTTCACGAGAACTGGCAAACGGTGAAGGACATAGTTTAATCAGTCTACATCCGCATCATACTCATTTAAAATCGACAGAATATACGGGCCTAGGTGAAAAGTAATGTTGCAAGAAACGCTCACTGTGATTGAAATGCTGATAAAAGAAGCTACTGCAAATGTTACACGACAAGGCTGGTCTTGAGTTGTCAGCCATAATACCATGAAAGGTAGTTGAGGAGACATTGATTCATGATGGACTGCGACGAGTTTTGAGGAATACGTAACTTCTCCTGCTGCCACTTTAAAATCTTCTCTTGTTAAAACACAGCAGGGACTAGAAATATTCATTCCGCTTACTTTGTAATGCAGTTGAAATTGCGACATAGTCCTGAAATAGTGTATTATTAAACTAACAACTGAGTGCAAGTCAGTTCAGTAGTTTATGAAACAGCAAATTCTCAGTATAAAAGTAAACGTGTAACTTCTTCACTTATATTGTTACAAAACCCACAGCAGTTCATTTCACCATTGCCCTCAATAATTAAATTATTTATTTGAAAAAATCTGCAGCCGCTTGAATATCGCAGTAGATAGGGAAATTCCGCATATTAATCATATGGCAATACAGTCTTGTAATCGTTATCATTCGCCAAAATCTTGTTTCGATAACTCAAAACATTTATGAGATACGAGGAATTTATGAATATTTCATTCTAGTTTTTTCACTGACGCACGAGTTCGTGCCGGAGTGCTCTATGTACATTCCATTTTCTCAGGATTGGAAACAGACAGCGATATCCTGGCAAGTTGAAAGGATAATTCAATATATTATCTACATTTAATACACAGCAACATGTAACCTAATACGCATCAAATCACAAATTCATAGCGACACCTATTTTTCACTGCAAACTAAATTTCTTGTAGTAATTTACCTACTAGCGAAATATCACAATAACTATGACCATTAACGAAATGATAGGTGGTTCGTCATGAAGCTGACGACTTAAACTATAGGATGTGAGGGAATGAGAGTTTATTACCGAATGGATTCTTTAAAATCGTTTCAAAAAGTTCGCAGATCTGCCAGGTGCTGTTGATGCAGTCAAGCGACCCGGCCACGTTCCGCGTGTGGTCATCTGCTGACGCGCGCTACACAAGCTGGCTCAAGTACGCTTCGCTCCACTCGCTCCGTGCTGAACTGTCAACAGTCGCAACTTATTTGAAACGCACTGTATATAGTAATCCGAAAGCAGGATGACGTCGTTAACAGATAACGGACTTAGAATATAATCCGTCCCGTGACGTGCCGCGGAATTCGGGCGGCTACACACTCTATTACGTCCGTCATTAGACACCAGAAGAGTCCTGAACTTGTCGGCGATGAGAAATAGACGCTGTAGATCAAAGCTCTAGTCCAGGTGTTTCCTTGTCCGTCTGTCTCATTCACCACAGTGCCGGAAGTTTTGTACTGTTATTCGTAATGGACGCCTAGAGGCCGCATTGATCGTGTGTAGACGGTTGCACGCTCTCTGTGACGCCACAGCCATCCTAGCTGCCTGTAAAAAAAGTCAGAGCGCATTTCCGTTGTTTTCTCCACAGAGTAATTTGAAGGTAGCGGTGATCAACTCGAGTTGTGGATCTCGAACGACCACTACGAGGCAGATTTACGCGATAGTGGTTGAACATTCGAAAGACACTGCTGGAGTGTACGGATTTCGGAGGATACATACAAATGCTGACAACCCACCTTGCCTAAAGTGAGAATGCGGGCACGGTCCAATCGGAAACTGACCCTTCGAGACACGTTGACAAGTTGAACAAGTGTACACAAGAAGCATTGTCCTATTCACGACTGGAGACAAAGCGCGCTCTGCTGAACTGCGTTGTGATTATCTGACAAGGAACCTTCTGAGTGCGAGGTCGTAAAAGACCAACGATGTTTACGGTATTCGACGCTCCACATATTGTCTACAATGCAAACACAATATTGACTACTAATGGGGGCGGGGCTGGAGGTATCCAACAGCGATCACAGTGTTACGCTGTGGAGTGTAGTTGAACTGCTTAGACGACGAGTAACACTCAACAGTGCTGCTGTGCTTGTGGCATTGATTCAGAGTTGAGCAACGGCAACGATAAACAAAGCAAACATCGTATTGTATGTACAACAACAGTTGCCGAAGTTGACATTTCGTCAGAAAGGAGTTCAAGGAATTTCGCAGAGTGAGAAAGACGTGGCAGATGAAATATTAGCTTTGCTGCAAGATGAGTCAATGCAATGTGTAGTGTATACGCTCGACTGTGCGGACAATGAACATGAGGTGCACAATAATGACAATGAGTGGTTAACAAGTGAGAGTGACATTGAAACAGGTGTAGGATAGGGAGCCACAAATCCCTTCTCCAGTGAAACTTGGCAAAGGAAAACTGTTGTCCATGGAGCGGATACTAAACGTAATTTCGCACGTGAAAGATTATCCTCAGCATAGTAAAAAGACCATTAAAAACAGATTTAGAATAAATGCACAGCAACATGACCGTGTAGTGCATAAGAAAAAACTACGGATATTGAAGGGAAGACAAGGCTGACTTGTTACAAAAACAGGTGTTTGCGCGTATCAAGGATGCCCCATACAATTTACACAATGAGCATGGTAGTGAGCTGCTACGTTATGTACATTACGTGGTGCGCGGTATAGATTACAGTGGTTTGAAGGGAAGCGGATCGTCGCGTAGCTTCAGACAGTGCTACACAAATGGAAGACGTAAGGTAACGAAATTCCGAACCAAGTGTCAAATTGAAAACCCACAGTAAACTGCGGAATCGGCCCGAAAATTTGTAAGTGGCATAAACAAACTTATCTCGTCGTCCAGTAAGGAATTGGTTTTTAACATCGACAAATCAGGTTTTGAAGAGGAAATGCGTATGAAAGGAACCCTATATATTAGAGGTACCAAGGGAGTTGTGTCAAGATCAACTAACATCAATGTCTTAACGCATTCATATACATCTACATCTACATTTATACTCCGCAAGCCACCCAACGGTGTGTGGCGGAGGGCACTTTACGTGCCACTGTCATTACCTCCCTTTCCTATTCCAGTCACGTATGGTTCGCGGGAAGAACGACTGTCTGAAAGCCTCCGTGCGCGCTCTAATCTCTCTAATTTTACATTCGTGATCTCCTCGGGAGGTATAAGCAAGGAGAAGCAGTATATACGATACCTCATCCAGAAACGCACCCTCTCGAAACCTGGCGAGCAAGCTACACCGCGATGCAGAGCGCCTCTCTTGCAGAGTCTGCCGCTTGAGTTTATTAAACATCTCCGTAACGCTATCACGGTTACCAAATAACCCTGTGACGAAACGCGCCGCTCTTCTTTGGATCTTCTCTATCTCCTCCGTCAACCCGATCTGGTACGGATCCCACACTGATGAGCAATACTCAAGTATAGGTCGAACGAGTGTTTTGTAAGCCACCTCCTTTGTTGATGGACTACATTTTCTAAGCACTCTCCCAATGAATCTCAACCTGGTGCCCGCCTTACCAACAATTAATTTTATATGATCGTTCCACTTCAAATCGTTCCGCACGCATACTCCCAGATATTTTACAGAAGTAACTGCTACCAGTGTTTGTTCCGCTATCATATAATCACACAATAAAGGATCCTTCTTTCTATGGATTCGCAATACATTACATTTGTCTATGTTAAGGGACAGTTGCCACTCCCTGCACCAAGTGCCTATCTGCTGCAGATCTTCCTGCATTTCGCTACAATTTTCTAATGCTGCAACTTCTCTGTATACTACAGCATCATCCGCGAAAAGCCGCATGGAACTTCCGACACTATCTACTAGGTCATTTATATATATTGTGAAAAGCAATGGTCCCATAACACTCCCCTGTGGCACGCCAGAGGTTACTTTAACGTCTGTAGACGTCTCTCCATTGAGAACAACATGCTGTGTTCTGTTTGCTAAAAACTCTTCAATCCAGCCACGCAGCTGGTCTGATACTCCGTAGGCTCTTACTTTGTTTATCAGGCGTCAGTGCGGAACTGTACCGAACGCCTTCCGGAAGTCAAGAAAAATAGCATCTACCTGGGAGCCTGTATCTAATATTTTCTGGGTCTCATGAACAAATAAAGCGAGTTGGGTCTCACACGATCGCTGTTTCCGGAATCCATGTTGATTCCTACATAGTAGATTCCAGGTTTCCAAAAACGACATGATACTCGAGCATAAAACATGTTCTAAAATTCCCGTCAGGTCCAGTGGACTTTCGTCTGTTGAGTGATTCCTGTTGCTTTTCTATTCCTTGGACACTTATTTCGATGTCAGCCATTTTTTCGTTTGTGCGAGGATTTAGAGAAGGAACTGCAGTGCGGTCTTCCTCTGTGAAACAGCTTTGGAAAAAGGTGTTTAGTATTTCAGCTTTACGCGTGTCATCCTCTGTTTCAATGCCATCATCATCCCGGAGTGTCTGGATATGCTGTTTCGAGCCACTTACTGATTTAACGTAAGACCAGAACTTCCTAGGATTTTCTGTCAAGTCGGTACATAGAATTTTACTTTCGAATTCACTGAACGCTTCATGCATAGCCCTCCTTACGCTAACTTTGACATCGTTTAGCTTCTGTTTGTCTGAGAGGTTTTGGCTGCGTTTAAACTTGGAGTGAAGCTCTCTTTGCTTTCGCAGTAGTTTCCTAACTTTGTTGTTGAACCACGGTGGGTTTTTCCCGTCCCTCACAGTTTTACTCGGCACGTACCTGTCTAAAACGCATTTTACGATTGCCATGAACTTTTTCCATAAACACTCAACATTGTCAGTGTCGGAACAGAAATTTTCGTTTTGATCTGTTAGGTAGTCTGAAATCTGCCTTCTATTACTCTTGCTAAACAGATAAACCTTCCTCCCTTTTCTTATATTCCTATTAACTTCCATATTCAGGGATGCTGCAACGGCCTTATGATCACTGATTCCCTGTTCTGCACATACAGAGTCGAAAAATTCGGGTCTGTTTGTTATCAGTAGGTCCAAGATGTTATCTCCACGAGTCGGTTCTCTGTTTAATTGCTCGAGGTAATTTTCGGATAGTGCACTCAGTATAATGTCACTCGATGCTCTGTCCCTACCACCCGTCCTAAACATCTGAGTGTCCCAGTCTATATCTGGTAAATTGAAATCTCCACCGAAGACTATAACATGCTGAGAAAATTTATGTGAAATGTATTCCAAATTTTCTCTCAGTTGTTCTGCCACTAATGCTGCTGAGTCGGGAGGTCGGTAAAAGGAGCCAATTATTAACCTAGCTCGGTTGTTGAGTGTAACCTCCACCCATAATAATTCACAGGAACTATCCACTTCTACTTCACTACAGGATAAACTACTACTAAGAGCGACGAACACTCCACCACCGGTTGCATGCAATCTATCCTTTCTAAACACCGTCTGTACATTTGTAAAAATTTCGGCAGAATTTATCTCTGCTGACTGTTGACCTGGATGGTAACTTGTCTGGAAAGTCATTTATTGTGCTGCGAGAAGTTGGAGTTGCTATCCTACGATTCTTCCTCGTGTGCGTGATCTTGCAATTTACGGCACAGCAAGCGAGAGTAGAAAAATGGGCTAAGAGGACTACAACTGTGGTATGAGCGCTGCTTCTTGCCAATAAATAGCTGGTCAAAATAAATTACTTTTGCTTGAATGCTGGTCTGCGTCTAAAAGTATACGTCTTTAAACTATCCCTCCTGAAAAGTGTGTGACGTAGAAATTCATACCTCCTGGAGCCCCTGGACAAATTCAGCCTCTGGATGATTGTTTTTTCAGTGCCTATAAAACAGATTACCGCACTACATCCAGCTACGCATTAAAGTATAGCCAATTATAAGATAATCTACACGACAGATTGTTCCGCATTCGGTTGCATGCCATCACATTCCATCAGCTCTGATCACCTCGTTGCAACAAAATGATTCTATATGCATTCTTTAAGAATGGATACCTAGGTGAACGTCCTGCACGCTTTATAACTCACAAGGAGTTCGGTTTTGATCTTCATGGTCCGAAGCTTTATGATCAGTATGGTGCGCCATTTTTCAATCGATGTTCATGGTGCAAGTTAACATTTCTCGAATGTCGAAGATGCCCATTTTGTGAAGTGTAATACGTACATCCAATAGAAGACTGATCTCTGCAGATCCCAGACACTCATTTTCTGTCGCCCTCTAGATACACAAGGTGATTCGTTAGCAGCTAATATTTTTCCTGTCGTAATTGTTAACACAACACTTTCAAATGAGCCTTAATAAAGACTGAACTTGCGACGTCGCACTCAAAGGATTCTTGGTAAGTTAATTTTTACCTGCAGTATAGGTGGCGTAAGCAGCGATTTCCTGTAGCCAATGAGTATTGAGATGTTTCCGGAAACAAAATGCGAGTCACTTTTTCAGTTTTTATTTGATTCATAACAACATTCATAAAGCAAAGGAACTGCCACTGAGTAGCCTGATTAATGCAATGCATTTACCATGTATAATGTATAAAATATCGAAAGGTCTGTTTCTGTGTGAGATTTGAAGGCAATAAAAATAGAATAGTCTCAAACAATGCTGTTAATTCCAAAGCGTGTTTAACAGTTTTCGAATCAACTTATCGTTCACTGTGGAGAGCCTCAAGGCCAACAACTTGGATCGACGTGTAAGATGTTGTCAGAATTATCACAGTCGACAGAAAGAAAAGTTAGACCAACGCTAACAATTACATAAGCGTCTTGTCACAGAACATTAACGACAAACTTACCTTCAGAGTCATATTACACAGAGACATAATCTGTTATCTTGCCACTTTCCGTGAATCCATACATATTACAAAAATGGAATTGTAATTAAATTTCACAGATAAGGATAAACTTAGGTTTTGCACACCAGCATACAGCATGAGATTAATTGCCACTAATGAGCATGAGTCAGTAAAGGTGCTTAAAAGCGTCAACTGCAAACTGTGAGCTGTTGTAGACGATGTACCAGTGTCACTTATTACTGACGTTGCTTCACAAATTGCACAGCCGTTTGCCCACATTGTTAATTTAGCATTCACTGAGGTTGTATTCCCTCCTTGATTAAAAATATCGAAAGTGGTATCTCCATTGAAGCCTGAAAATAGCCAAATAGTTGAAAACTACGAACCCATTTCACTACTCTCGAGATTTTTTGAAATAACTGAGTGATAAATGAAACAACGAATCGCCTAGTACTCAAACGGCCACAGTTTGCTGAATAATAATCAGCTGGGTTTTTGTACAGGCAGGAGAAACAGCGATACGGAATTACATAGATAAAACAGTTAGTAATCTGGTTGCAACAATAGTGTTGTGGGATAATTTACATATTTCTACAGCTTTCGATACGGTTAGTCATGAAGTTGTTCCAGGTAAGATGAATGCAGTGGGGATAAAAGAAATAGAAGACAAGTGGCCCGAATCATATTTGCAAAACAGATTACAGGTTGTGGAGCTCGTATCAAGACATGCTGATCACAGAATCAGAGTAGTATCTGCCGGCCGCGGTGGTCTAGCGGTTCTAGGCGCTCAGTCCGGAACCGCGCGACTGCTACGGTCGCAGGTTCGATTCCTGCCTAGGGCATGGATGTTTGTGATGTCCTTAGGTTAGTTAGGTTTAAGTGGTTCTAAGTTCTAGGGGACTGATGACCACAGATGTTAAGTCCCATAGTGCTCAGAGCCATTTGAACCATTTTTGAGAGAAGTATCTGATGAAAGGAAAGTCGAAATAGGTGTACTCCAGGGTGGTTTGTTAGGCCCCCTTCTGTTCCTTATTCATGTAAATTATTTACACACCTTAGACATTGCAGCCAGACCATGTTGTTTGCAGATAACGCTAGTGTAATAGTGAGTGATGTTAAGGATTCTCTGTCCGCTACAAGTCAGAGTCCTTATGTCCTGGGATTTATGGTTCAATGCCAACAGGCTGACCTTAAATGTGAAGAAAACAAACTGTGTGCAATTTCCGAAGACGATTCAAAACCAAGGTTTCCATCTGGCACTGGGTAGAAATGAGTTAGAAAGGGTACGATGCACAAAAGATTAGGAATGTGTGTTGACCAAGACTTGAACTATAAAGAACATGTGACTAATTTTTCCCGTTCTGCGTGTTTTGCTCTGAGAACCATTTCTAAAGTTTGTTTCTCAGATGGCTTATTTTGGTTACTTCCAATGCCTAGCAGATTTTGGAATAGTTTCCTGTGATGAAATAAATAGTCGATTAGATGAAATTTTTACATTACAGAAAAGGGCTATTCGAATCATGTCACATGGCCCGGATAGGGCTCATTGCGAGCCTCTTTCCAAAGATTTAGGCTTTGCTTGCTGCTTATTGTACCCTCTTCGTACAAGTACGAATGTGTGTTGATGACAACAGCTAGATTTGCTGATATACTAACCAACTCCGGTTTCTACACATACAACAAATTAGAACAATCCGCACTCAAAGATATGTAATCCACTTTAGTGTCATTCATTACTATGTACTGCCAACATGCATGAAGAGGTTTGGAGATGGAAACGGTATTTAGACAGAGTAAAATCATTTCTTGTTGAGAAGTGTTTCTACAATGTAAATGAATATGTTATTTTATATGATTGCTAACAGTTTAGCAAAAAAAGAATGGTTCAAATGGCTCTGAGCACTATGGGACTTAACATCTGAGGTCATCAGTCCCATAGAACTTAGAAGTACTTAAACCTAACTAACCTAAGGAAATCACACACATCCATGCCCGAGGCAGCATTCGAACCTGCGACCGTAGCGGTCGCACGGTTCCGGACTGTAGCACCTAGAACCGTTCGGCCACTCCGGCCGGCTAACAGTTTAGCAGAGTGCATCCGTGGTCTAGGGATTGCGCGACCCCTCCCGCCGGAGGTTCGAGTCCTCCCTCGGGCATGGGTGTGTGTGTTGTTCTTAACATAAGTTAGTTAAGTAGGGTGTAAGTCTAGGGACCGATGACCTCATCAGTTTGGTCCTTTAGGAATTCACGCACATTTGAACATATACATGCAAACAAAAACAAAAGTACGGTTATGTAACTTTATATAAAAAAACAGCACGCGCGGTAGCTCGGCGTGTTCAGTCAGAGGGCTACCTGCCGTCTGTAATAAAAAACTGAGTGAATGAATCAACGATGAACTTGAACGAGCGTCATGGGACGTCCGCCCAGAACAAATACAACGACCATTAACGAATGAAATGAGATCAACAAAAAAGGGGCAGTCTAATTATTAATCAAGACATTGTCAGTCCCGGGTTCGAAACCTGTCACCGCTTTAATTTTGATTAATAATCAGCATTGGCTGCCGAAGGCTTCCGGCATGAAAAGTCACCCTCATACTGCCAACGGCCTTGTCAAAGGGGGCGGAGGAGCGGACGGAGGCTCAGGACTCTCTCTTGCCCTTGGGGTGGGAAACTGCCTCTAAAGGCGAAAGAATCAGCAGTGATCAATGGCATGACGATGAAGAAGGCAATGGCAACCACTCCTTTAGAGACACATAACGTTTATCGGCAGGACATGCGGCTTGTAATTGAAAAGTTTCAGGATGATTTATCCACTGGCAAAAGATTCCGGAATAGTCCCCCATTCAGATTTCCGGAAGGGGACTGCCAAGGGGGAGGTTACCATGAGAAAAAGATTGAATAGCCAACGGAAGGACAACGATAGTTCAAGTACGCATGCCGACGTCGCAAGCTGAAGATGAAGGGATAGAGGAAGTATATGAGCATATAGAACGAGTAATTTAGAATGTACGAGTAAATGGAGATGAAGACCTAATAGTCATGGGGGAATGGAATGCAGTTGTAGGAGAGGAAGGTGAAGAAAAGGTTACAGGAGAATATGGACTTGGGATAACAAGTGGGAGAGGAGAAAGACTAATTGAGTTCTGTAATAAATTTCAGGTAGTAATAGCGAGTACTCTGTTCAAGAACCACAAGAAGAGGAGGTATACTTGGAAAAGGGACGGGTGATACGGGAAGATATGGTCAGGCAGAGATTCCGAAATCAAATACAGGATCGTAAGGCGTACTCAGTAGCAGATATAGACACAGATCGCAATGTAATGGTGATGAAGAGTAGTCTAAATTTTAAGAGACTGGTCAGGAAGAATCAGTCCGCATAGGAGTAGGATACGAAAGTAATAAGAAATGACGAGATACCCTTGGCTATAGATACAGCAATAAGGAATAGCTCAGTAGGCAGCACAGTTGATGAGGAATGGGGCACTCATGGAAGTTGGAAAGAAAAATATAGGTACAAAGAAGGTAAGAGCGAAAAAGCCTTTGATAACACCTGGCCAATGAAAGAAGGAAGTACAAAAACGTTCAGGGAAATTCAGGAATATAGAAATACAAGTCAATGAGGAATGAGATAAATAGGAGGTGCATGGAAGCTAAGACGAAATGTCTACATGAAAAATGTTAAGAAAACGAAAAAGAAATGGTTGGCGGAAGGACTGACTCAGTATATAGGAAACTCAAAACAACCTTCGGTGCAATTAAAAGCAAAAGAGCTTTGAAGGACTGAAGATCAAATAAGGCAGAAGGGATAGATAACATTCCATCAGAATTTCTAAAATCTTTGGGGGAAGTGGCAACGAAATGACTATTCACGTTGGTGTGTATAATGTACGAGTATGGTGACATACCATATGACTTTCGGAAAAATGTCATCCGCACAATTCGGAAGACTGCAAGAGCTGACTAGTGCGAGAATTATCATCAAATCAGCTTAACAGCTTATGCATACAAGTTGCTGACAATAATAACATACAGAAGAATGGAAAAGAAAACTGTGGACGTGTTAGATGACGATCAGTTTGGCTTCAGTGGTCTCGCGGTTCTAGGCGCGCAGTCCGGAACCGTGCGACTGCTACGGTCGCAGGTTCGAATCCTGCCTCGGGCATGGCTGTGTGTGATATCCTTAGGTTAGTTAGGTTTAAATAGTTCTAAGTTCTAGGGGACTGATGACCACAGCAGTTGAGTCCCATAGTGCTCAGAGCCATTTGAACCATTTTGAACCACCGCGGCCGGCGGAACAGAAGAGAATCGAAGCATTTGAGATGTGGTGCTACAGACAAATTTTGAAAATTAGGTGGGCTGCTACAGTAAGGAATGAGTAGGTTTTGCGCAGAATCGGAGAGTAAAGGAATATGTGGAAGACACTGACAAGAAGAAGTGACAGGGTGACAGGACACCTTTTAAGACATCAGGGAAAGAATTCCATGGTACTAGAGGGAGCTGTAAACGGCAAAAACTATAGAGGAAGACCACAGATAATTGGGAACGTAGGTTGCAAGTGATACTCTGAGATGAAGAGGTTGGAACAGGAGAGGAATTTGTGGCGGGCCGCATCAGACCGATCTGAAGACTGAAGGACCTCACTCATTGTCGAATTCTTTCGATTCTTGTAACTAGTACCATCTACGCTATGTATGTCTTGCAAGGAATGCTTCTGCTCTCGGTTTTCTGTTTCCTCTGTTTCAGATGCAGTGTAATACACCTCCTATGGGAAGAGATCTGGTGCTAGCCTAATTGTAATGGTTGTAGTGTCGGCAGCTTTTTGTGCGTTCGTGCATTGTACTTTTTAGCAGTGCTACATAATGTGCTCGTGTGTTTCATATTTTGATGAGTGTTTGAGATCAGAGTTTCATGATTTGCCTGCATCACTGATTGATCACTATGTATTTTGTACTATTCTGCAGTGTTATGTGAATTGTTCAAATATTTCCATTTTTCAGTAGTGTTTCTACATTCAAATTATTTGTTCATTGATTTATTTATTCTGAACGTTGTACTCAGAGTGCAGCGATGTATTTTGTGAATCATCTTCCAGGCACGTATTGAGCGAGGTGTCTACTCGTGTCGTAATGTACTTGATTCGAGTTCGGGAGGACTGGCGTTTATTCTTCGTCCGACCATCCCGACTTGGGTTTTCCATGATTTCCCCTTGTCGCTAAGGCGAATACTGGGATAGTTCCTTTGATAAAGTCATGCTCGATTTCCTGACCTATCCTCACCCTATCCTATCTTATTTTGTTAATGTTTTAAATGTACGTATATTGTTTCTGTAATGTTTCTGACATATCCGATGCTATTGTGCCAAATGTCTGTGGACGAATAAATACATAATAAATAAATAAATAAATGGATGTACGTATTTATGAATCTATCTATTCATGTATGTTCCGTATCTCCTCCTAAAACACTGGAGCGATTTCAACCAAACGTGGCACCCGTATCACCTACAATCCGGATAGAATCACTACCGGGATAAGAACCACCTACCTATGAAAAGGGCGGGGGGTGAAAAAGTATTGCATTGCACGGCGCGCTAGTATTGGTAAGTTATTCAACAAGTATTGGACAATGTGAGCACTTAGTGAGTTCCAACAAACTTTACACATAATTTTAAACCTTTACGACATTTTCTCTCGACAACAACTCCCACAAAATGATGAAAGGAAAGAAAACTATATCGCTTGCTACATTTTCCATATTTAGGCAGTAAAACTACCGCATTAGGCATGACGTTTTATTTTATAACTTCTTTACTACTAACTGTATTCGCGATACATTTTGCAGACAGTAATCACGTATACCACTGTATGAACCTGCAAAATTATATCATTGCACGTCACATAGTTCATGAGATAAGATGTCATAAACACTGAGATGCGTGAAAAACTGCCGCACCATGTATGAAGTTTAAATTTATTACTTCTTTGCCACTAACTCTATTCGCAACCTATTTCGCAGAGAGTATCTACATATACGACCGGGTGTTCTGGCAAAATTAGATTACTGTACGACACAATTGAAGTGATAAAACGTCACAAACATGGAGCTGTGTGAAAATGAAACAGCGGGGCGAAATTCGCTAGAGATACAGGTGAAATATGCGTTCTTATACTTGTCATATGTATTAAATATGTGTAAAATATATCTGACATATGAATACGTGGGCGAAGCCAAAGGTAAAAAGCTCATCCTAAAGATATGGAACGATTACAATCAAATTTAATAAACGTCAGTTAATATTTCAATCAAATTTGGTTCACCTTAGGTCACGATCAGAAGAGAAATACTGTGGGGGGAATGAATGACCAGCCACCTATTTGGGATGGGGGTGACAACGTGTTGAGAGAACGGCGGTGGAGGAGATGGATAGACAGCAGACAGAGAAGATAGGGGAAAGGAAGATATGAACAGAGAGGGGGAGAGGGCATTGGACAGAGAGATGGGAGAGGGGAGATGGACAGACAGTGGGAAAAAGAGATGGACAAGGACAGGAGGGAGGAAGAGGAGGTAGACAGAGAGGATAGGATGGAAATGGACAGAGAAAGTGGAGGAGATGGACAGAGAAAGGAAAGAGGATGAGATGGTCAGAGAAAGGAAAGAGGAGGAGATGGTCAGACAGAGAAGGAAGGACGATATGAGCAGTGAGAGGGCGGAAGAGGAGATGGATAGGAGGTGTCGGAACGAGGACTTAGAAAAAGAGAGGGGTAGCAGGAGATGGAAAGGAGAGGGAGAGGAGGTGAGGAAATAGAGGGGGTAGGAGGAGATGGAAAGGAGAGGGAGAGGAGGTGAGGGAATAGAGGGGGTAGGAGGAGATGGAGGAGGAGGAGCAGGAGATGGTCGAGGGCAAGGAGCAGATTGACAGGGTGGTTGGTGGAGGGGGGAGGAGCAGACGGACAGAGAGAGGGACAGAAAAGGAATAGCGCAGAGAGTGGAAGGGGGGGTGGGGGGAAGAGGCCAGAGAGAGGCAATGCATGAGGTGGACAGAGAACGTGGGGGAGGAACCGCTGGAAAAAAGAGGGTGAAGGAGGAGGTAGATTAATAGAACACTGGAATAGTGAAAACGAAATAAAAATCACCAGTGTATCATATTTCAGTAGCAGAAAAAGTATCTCAATATGCATGGTGGTCAGAAACAGTCTGGAAAGCTTGTAAGGGTTTGAATGAGAGACTATGCTGAAAAATAATTGTTAAGAAAAAAATTTAATCCGTTGAGCCGTTTTCGAGTTAATCAGCATTGAGGTTAGGCAATCAGGCTATCGCGCGTAAATACAAGCGGCCCGAATACGAGACTACTTAGCCTTTTGCTCAGCGGCGACGATTAGTGCCGTCCCGTGTCCAGTTTTTGTATCGCTCTCTTGTTCGATTTTAGGAAACTAAACGAAGAACGCGTTTGGCGACAGCGTCTCTGGCGGGCCGCTCAAATTTAGGGAGCGCAACGACTTGATTGGTTAACTTCTATGCTAAATAACTCTGAAACGGTGCAACGTGTCGGATTTTTTTCTTAGTAATTATTTCTCTACACAGATTATCCTGCAATATCCTTACAAGCTTTTCAGGCAATTTCTGACCATCCTGTATACGGAACAAATGCTAAATCACTACAGAAACCAAGGAACAAACTGTAATTTACTTAAGCAATCTCAGATATTTCCAGATTATTTTAAGTTGAACATACGATACAACGGCTCAACTAGATTCTTCATTGGCTTAGATTGTGTAGCCAATCGAGGTACTGAATTTAACTCTCGCAATACCAAAGGGTGGCGGGGGGGAGGTATTTTGCACCCACCTTTCGGAAATATTGTAACCTAGTCATGTAATTTACATTTTAAATAAAAATATTTATTGTTTTTAATGATTTCTTATGGCATATATTGTCTTTTTTTAATTATTCACTAAAATCAGTCAAAACATTTAAGTCTTGGTAGCATGTGTAACTTTTTGCAACTGTTATATTCGTATTTTCAAGTTCTAGATCCTTCTTACATATCTATGTACCTTTAAATAGTTGTTGTTGTTGTGGTCTTCAGTCCTGAGACTGGTTTGATGCAGCTCTCCATGCTACTCTATCCTGTGCAAGCTTCTTCATCTCCCAGTACCTACTGCAACCTACATCCTTCTGAATCTGCTTAGTGTATTGATCTCTTGGTCTCCCTCTACGATTTTTACCCTCCACGCTGCCCTCCAATGCTAAATTTGTGATCCCTTGATGCCTCAAAACATGTCCTACCAACCGATACCTTCTTCTAGTCAAGTTGTGCCACAAACTTCTCTTCTCCCCAATCCTATTCAATACCTCCTCATTAGTTACGTGATATATCCACCTTATCTTCAGCATTCTTCTGTAGCACCACATTTCGAAAGCTTCTATTCTCTTCTTGTCCAAACTGGTTATCGTCCATGTTTCACTTCCATACATGACTACACTCCATACAAATACTTTCAGAAACGACTTCCTGACACTTAAATCTATACTCGACGTTAACAAATTTCTCTTCTTCAGAAACGATTTCCTTGCCATTGCCAGTCTACATTTTATATCCTCTCTACTTCGGCCATCATCAGTTATTTTACTCCCTAAATAGCAAAACTCCTTTACTACTTTAAGTGTCTCATTTCCTAATCTAATCCCCTCAGCATCACCCGATTTAATTTGACTACATTCCATTATCCTCGTTTTGCTTTTGTTGATGTTCATCTTATATCCTCCTTTCAAGACACTGTCCATTCCGTTCAACTGCTCTTCCAAGTCCTTTGCTGTCTCTGACAGAATTACAATGTCATCGGCGAACCTCAAAGTTTTTATTTCTTCTCCGTGGATTTTAATACCTACTCCAAATTTTTCTTTTGTTTCCTTTACTGCTTGCTCAATATACAGATTGAATAACGTCGGGGAGAGGCTACAACCCTGTCTCACTCCTTTCCCAACCACTGCTTCCCTTTCATGCCCCTCGACTCTTATAACTGCCATCTGGTTTCTGTACAAATTGTAAATAGCCTTTCGCTCCTTGTATTTTACCCCTGCCACCTTCAGAATTTGAAAGAGAGTATTCCAGTTAACGTTGTCAAAAGCTTTCTCTAAGTCTACAAATGCTAGAAACGTAGGTTTGCCTTTTCTTAATCTTTCTTCTAAGATAAGTCGTAAGGTTAGTATTGCCTCACGTGTTCCAACATTTCTACGGAATCCAAACTGATCTTCCCCGAGGTCCGCTTCTACCAGTTTTTCCATTCGTCTGTAAAGAATTCGCGTTAGTATTTTGCAGCTGTGACTTATTAAACTGATAGTTCGGTAATTTTCACATCTGTCAACACCTGCTTTCTTTGGGATTGGAATTATTATATTCTTCTTGAAGTCTGTGGGTATTTCGCCTGTCTCATACATCTTACTCACCAGATGGTAGAGTTTTGTCATGACTGGCTCTCCCAAGGCCATCAGTAGTTCTAATGGAATGTTGTCTACTGCCGGGGCCTTGTTTCGACTCAGGTCTTTCAGTGCTCTGTCAAACTCTTCACGCAGTATCTTATCTCCCATTTCATCTTCATCTACATCCTCTTCCATTTCCATAATATTGTCCTCAAGTACATCGCCCTTGTATAAACCCTCTATATACTCCTTCCACCTTTCTGCCTTCCCTTCTTTGCTTAGAACTGGGTTGCCATCTGAGCTCTTGATATTCATACAAGTGGTTCTCTTCTCTCCAAAGGTCTCTTTAATTTTCCTGTAGGCAGTATCTATCTTACCCCTAGTGAGACAAGCTTCTACATCCTTACATTTGTCCTCTAGCCATCCCTGCTTAGCCATTTTGCACTTCCTGTCGATCTCATTTTTGAGCCGTTTGTATTCCCTTTTGCCTGCTTCATTTACTGCATTTTTATATTTTCTCCTTTCATCAATTAAATTCAATATTTCTTCTGTTACCCAAGGATTTCTATTAGCCCTCGTCTTTTTACCTACTTGATCCTCTGCTGCCTTCACTACTTCATCCCTCAGAGCTACCCATTCTTCTTCTACTGTATTTCTTTTCTCCCATTCCTGTCAATTCTTCCCTTATGCTCTCCCTGAAACTCTCTACAACCTCTGGTTCTTTCAGCTTATCCAGGTCCCATCTCCTTAAATTCCCACCTTTTTGCAGTTTCTTCAGTTTCAATCTGTAGTTCATAACCAATAGATTGTGGTCAGAATCCACATCTGCCCCTGGAAATGTCTTACAATTTAAAACCTGGTTCCTCTCTGTCTTACCATTATATAATCTATCTGATACCTTTTAGTATCTCCAGGATTCTTCCAGGTATACAACCTTCTTTTATGATTCTAATAGTATGCTGTGAATAAAAATCAAAAACAATTAACGAAATTTGTTTTCCTTTAATTTTTTTTGTGGTGAGCATAAAGTATCCCTCTCTTGGTAATACGTGTTATGGAAAACACTTTGGTATTGCTAAACACCATATTCGAGACGCACATCCGACTCTACCCAAATCGATCGTAAAAAAGAAAAGATGGGACGCGAGTAGATTACAAGTACAATGAAATTCAATGTACAACGGAGAAAATGGTCAGAACCTGCCAAAACAGTAATTTAGAAAACAATACGATTGTCAGTCTAATTAGGCAGCGAGTGGATCGTAGCAAAATACAACGCAAAGCTTCTGTTTAACTCACGGTGGTTGTACCGTACAATACAACTCCAAAGGAAAAATGTTATGATTAAAACTGCATACTGAGTGAAAAGCATTCTAATGGCACACATTAGATGATTTCTGCTTCAGTGGATGTAAGTAAGATAGCAAGTAGACGTGACAATGCAATAGGGAACTAGTGGTCGTACATGCACAATAATTTGCAATTTTGCTCTCTTAGTAATCCGCACCCAGTCTAGTCGTTGAACTAGTATCTTTTCTAAGTTTTAGGTAATACTTCAGGCACTGCACAGGCCAGGAATGCTGAAAACAACACGATAGGAACACCGACTCTTTTTACAGCTTTGTAGACGAACCCCAACGCAGATTATATAAAGACAATCCACATGACAAAAAGAAAAAAAAAAAAAAAACACAGTACAATAAACGTAATCAAGCATTAGTTATAAGTTCAGGCAAGTGACTGTTCTGTATGGTGTACTGTTTGAATGAACTGTGCAATGTTGATGATTAGTGAAATCAAACTCCAGAAATGATTGTTGCGTGTGTAGGACTCTTAACCTTAACTGTGTTAATGAAAACATATCCATTTTATTCTAGAAACTTGAAACGTTGGCGCCTCCATGTATCAAAATTCAACCGTTCTTTTAAAAGAATTTTGAACGTATGCTAGAATTTACCGAAAAATGTACTTGGAAGTCAGTTCTTGAAACTGTAACACCAACTACCAGCAATGGATGATCATCAAGCTGTACCAGTAGAAAAGCTGGTTGTAGATAACACCTTCTAATTTATCACAAATACCAACGAAATTTTCTAGGAGAAGACTGGTACATAAAAACACTCATACCGTTCGAGTGCCCGTTTGCCACTTCCGGCGAGATGCGTACGAAGCCGACAAAGCGGCGGCAGTTGTCGGCGACATGCGTGGGTTGCAAAGGGCCCAAGCCACAGCTTGCTCCATCTACTCCCGGGCAAGCTCCTGACTGCCGCAACTACGCGGCACAGCAGTGCTACTTCCGTGTCGACTTTCTCCAACGATTTTACGCTTTCTTCATAACTTTTCTAGTGTCTCTCACAAAAGTGCTTTCAATTTGCTTAGTTCGTTTCATCTTACTGAAACAAAGAAAAGAATGGTCACAAAGAAAATAAATTTGTTAAATGAGAACAGATATATTACAGAAAAAATTATCAGCACTAAGAACCTATTACATTACAAGCACTGCACGATTGATTTTCCCAATAACGAACGCAGCATCATATATTTCCCAAAATTCATAAGGCGTACTACCTGTATGCAAAACTTGCCAAATATGTTCAACATTCACCATAAAGGACGTTGAAAATTCCCAGTGAGAATGCTTACAACTGGTTACGTAGTAGAACTTAGCATGAGTAGTCTACTTTCTCTTAAGCATTAAAGTGAAAGATAATAAAACACGTTGAAATTAATTCTAATGTAAAAAATATGCCAAAGTATATTCAAAACTTTAGTGTTCGATTATTGTCTCATTACCGTGGCTATTTCTGCTTCGTTGGGCTTCCATTTTTAGTATCACACCACAGCAATTCTGTCACTGAAGCAGCGTACTATACGTTTTGTCCTTTCCGAATTTATGTTCCGTTTTATAGCTATATAGTTGTCGGGGGGATGTTAAAACATTGCCTTTTGATTCTCTTTGTAATCGCTGTGTCATTGAGTTATTTTATGTAACAATGCTGTCTATGATTTCTCGTTTTTAATTTGGGAAATTTAGTTCGGTGTCTTATTTGACAGCAGTGGCTATACGGCAGTTATGGATTGCATTTTCCCCTTCCCTTCCTTTGCCTTCGTATTCTTCTCCTCTACATTTCACAGACACTCGTTTCAACTATCAACTTCGTATTACATACACAAAGACAATATGAATGCATGGCGTCTGTTCTTTCAGACATGTCCGAAAGAGCAGACAGTATGCATTCATATAATTGATTCGCCTCGATGGACAATGGTAACCTTCATCGCGGATGCACATTTACTTTCGACCTCCAGCAGGATTCTAGAACTAGCAAGTATGAAGGGCGTGGACGGGAACTGCGAATAGGTGACGCTAGACGATGTGTGGGGCAGCTGGGGAGTGTGCCGAAATTATTCGCGCATTTGAGGTAAACACTGTGCACTCGTGGGGTGGTGCTTAACGCAACTGCCTAAGAGGCAGGAGATCCTGTTTTCGAGCCCCGGTCCAGCACACATTTTCACTCGTCGCCGTTGCTTCCGCATGCAGTCCCGATGCAGCCTACAAGCCTACATCATTAGTTCCTTGCCTTTCCTTTCTTTTCTCCCCCTCCACCTTCAATTTACATAATACAATAAGATGTCTCATCGTCTTTTCGGAGAAAAACAACATCGAACCATCTCCGGGATCTAGTCAAGAAAACATCATTTGATTCACGCCCTGCACACAAAGGGACTGAATATAGGGCACTGGGACCTTGAGAAACTGCTTTTAGCAGTTCACTGAAATTCATTGCCATTATCTTTTATTTACGTTCAGAATATTCCGTTAAGATATAACTGAGCTCTAGCTTAGAGTGCTCTCTTCTGCTTATAGACAAAAAAAATCTGTATTCCGTACTTCTGAACAATTTTCGAATAGCATCCGTAGGTCTTATCGCGAAATTTCCTAGTTTCAGCATGTCTAGAACTAACCAGAATATTACAGTTTTAAATTTAAGAATTTTTTGCATCGTAGTATTTACGCTCAACGTTTCGCTCAACATGCATAGTGAAAGTGGATAAGTTTTTTTTTAAATGAAAAGTGTTTGAGACTGCATGATCCACTTATAGCAACAAAGTCTTCGGACCGCCTTTCTTACAACGAACGATGTGGATAAGAGTCTGCAAGACAGAGGTCTCTTTGTATGTTTCAAGATGCAATTCTTTGAAGATCGTCGGTGTTGTGTCTGTGACGTATGAACTGCCACAGTATTGATTAGCTTAAAAAGAATTCGAGGGGCGATGAAGAACGTTGACGATTCAAGGTACCACTTCCAGATGTAAATCATTAAAGAGAGGGGTGAATTATGACTGACTTTTTGTTGTTTGGAAAATATAATAACATATTGTAAGATTTCTTAATATGCCTATACACAACTCTTATATAATACACAACCTTTAGGAAAAGAGAGGAGGAAGATGTCTGTATACTTACGTCTTATAATTAGAAAGACACAATAATAAATATACTGACTTATACGTCCATCTGCATCCCTCTTCTGTAGCTGCTGTCAATTATAGAAAGCTGTTAGTAATCTCTACGTCGAGATCAACGTTTCTTGCAACGAAGGCAAACCTCAGCAGAAACTCCCCTGGCACACTAGCGCCAGCAGCGACGTCAGTACAACAAGGTGTGCTGAGAGCAAAACTGTACTGTCAGTAGGTCCGAGTGTAGGCAGTAGTCCACATTTTAAGCATGGAAGTAAACCGATTTCTGAAATTATATATACATGTTTCTGCCTCTTCCGCCTCCCGTCTACTGTGCTGCATTCGGTCCTACGAGTAAATTACTCTGCTGAACGGGAAAGGGGAACCTCTAGTACAGTATACGTTCAGTTTACCGACACTGAGGAACGGTCCACCTCGAGCATAAATTAGAAAACAGA
Organism: Schistocerca nitens; assembly: GCF_023898315.1. NCBI lineage: Eukaryota > Metazoa > Arthropoda > Insecta > Orthoptera > Acrididae > Schistocerca > Schistocerca nitens. Next base: position 354,330,381 of record NC_064618.1, on the reverse strand, counting down.
CGCACTAAGTGATTTATTAATTAGCTTAGAAATCTGATTCCGTTCGGGGTACGCAAGCTGTGTTTACAGCTGACGTGCAATTACTCGTAGTTTTAATCGAGTCTGGTTAATTATTCGTTCGTAAATTTTCTCGTTTACACGGCGAGAAACAGAATTTGTGCTGAGTGAGGAATATTCCCTTTGAATAATATTTGTAATGATGCAAGCTGGGGCACTCCAAACCGTAATGTATTACTTATTTGTAGCGGTACTTGACTACGCTTGTCGGATTTTAGTGATAGGTTACGCAATACATTCCGTACAACCGTTGGTATAAGTTATGTACGGAGGTGTGACGTAAATCAGCGTCATGCGCATTTAATTAAGAGATTCTGTTACGCGGATTAGGAATTCTCTTTAACTTGCGGTGAGACCTATCTGAATGTCAGAAAATTTTGTAATAAAAATATTGGGCGTCCTCTGTATTGATCTCGCACTCTTCGTTTATAAGAGCAGCGATCGTGTGGGGGACGAAGCCGATGCTGGAAAAGTTTCCTCCTATTCGCGTCAGTGGTGCTCGTGCTGGGCAGAGAACGGTGGAGGCAAGGAAGGGGCTTGGTAGCGCAGCAGTCTCTGATTTTGGTCGTTGTTCGTCATGGACTGGGATCCACGGAGATCACAGCCGCTGACGTGGCACTACACTGCTAGCTCCGTTCTCAGATACAACGTGCGTTTTCTGAATATATCTGGTCTGTGGCCACTGCAAGGCTTGCAACTATTTCGCATCCTTATTGCCATCATAGTCACACTGTGCTTGGGTCACATTGCCGAAGCCGGCATCAACCTGTGCACACTGCGAGGGGAGCTGGAAGACTACACACTGGCGCTGTCCAACGTGTCGGTGATAATAGTCGGCGTGCTCAAGGTGGCGATCTTCCTCCGTAACGAGGGCAGTTTCTGTTTCCTGGTGCGCTGGTTGGACGCGCTGGTGGAGCGCCAGGGAGAGTACGTGCGCGACCAGCCGTCGCGCGAGGCAATCTTCAGGGAGGCTCGCCAACGCGCCAGTCGCATCTCCAAAGGTCTGGACGCGTACAACCTCTCCCTGCTCACCCTGTGGACCGTTGCACCACTGATCGCTTCCTCTGGCGACAAGAGACTGCCCTTCCAGCAGCTGCCCATGGCGAATACGACAACCTTCCCACTGTACGAACTGTCCTACGCCTTACAGGGCACCTCCGTCATAATCATTTGTTTAATCAACGTGCATTTGGACTGCTTCTTTACAGCAGTTATGATTCTCATCGGAGCTCAGTTGAAATTAGTGGGCTCGCGAATCGCTGATTTGCATCCGCGAAACGTAGCAGTGAAGAATGATTCGATAATTGATGGCCTCTACAAGGATTTATGTCTCTGTATCCAGACTCACCAGGATATCACAAGGTATATATAAACCTAGAATATATAATTAAAAACATTTACTCGAAAGTACCACAGGAAAATTTGCTCCAGGGCTGGGACTAGCATAATTTGCTGCCTTTCATGAGGAGTCGCCCATGCTTTAAATAGCCTGCTGGACTGATCCAATTTCTCGTTGTCTCTTGATGATTCCTTCATAGTTCCTGGAGTTTTACATGCAGAGATTCTCCCACCACGGGACTAGCACCTCTTCAGGACAAGAGCGGAAATAATTCTCTGCTAGCCAACGACCACAGAAATTCTATACCTACATCTCATACCTGTAGGCCATCTTATAATGTGTTGCAGGTGGTATTCAAGATACCACTATCATTTGCTTCCTTCCTTGTTCCATTCGCGAAGAACAACTCCATATGAGCCATAGATTATCTGGTTTTGTCTTGGTGATCATTTCGCGAGACGTGTTTTATCTGACTCTTCTTGAAACGTACACTCTGGAAATTTAAACTGAAAACCTCTCTGTAATGCACACTGCCAGTCTTCTAGCGTCTGCCATTGAAGTTCGTTGAGCAGCTTCGAAAAACTCTGGCACTTACCAAACAAACCGTGACGAAACGCACCGCTCTTCGTTAGATCTTCTCTATCTCTTATATTAATCCAGTTTGGTAACATTCCCAGACTGACGAGCAATAATGAAAAATCGGTCGAACAATTGTTACGTAAGCCATTTGGAGCTACATAGCCTTACGTCTCTTCCAATGAAGATCAGCCTGCCATATGCTTTCCCCACAATTTGTTTTTACGCAGTCATTCCATTTTACGTCGCTCCTAATGGTTGCTCCTAGGTGTTTTATGGTTGTTATTCTTTTCAGTAATTGATCACCAGTAGCCCAACAATTGTCGAACAATGGGACCCTCCTCGTCTGTTTCTATGCATTGCATTATGTTTATTTACGTTCCGGGTCAACTGCCAGTTCCCGCACCAATAAATGATATTTTGGAAATCTTCCTGCGTTTCACTACAGTGTTTTGACGATGCAGTCTTTCTGTAAAGAAGAATATTGTCCGGGAACAGTCTCACCCGTGCCTCCACGTTATCCACTGTTCATTTATATATGGGATGGTTATAATTAAACTTTCACTATTTGATAGGGCCTCCATGAAAAACAAGTGATCATAGGACAATGAAACTTTGTAGAAACATGTGTGAGGACATGCGGAAGAGAAATAACGAATAAAACAATGAAACAAACACATTTTAATTTGCACATGAGAAGGTTACATTTGTTAACTGATACCATGTTTATGTTACAGGTTACAAAAGTTGCTCAATGTCATGAAAATCTGCATCCACAACAGCCTGGAATCGCATTAGAGTTTGCTGTACTGCCGCCCGAAACATCTTAAATAGGATGTTGGCTACCTCCCTCGCTATGCTTATCTACAACCTCCAACGTGTATTTGCGTCTTGTTGATAAAACCTGTCCTCCATATATCCCCACAGCCAGAAGTCATACGGGTTAAAATCTGAAGATCTCAGTGGCCACACACTTTGGAAGGACTGGCCAATGTTTCCATTATCTCCAAGCTAAGGAGGTGTGTCCACAGACCCCGAAGTGAACAGGCGTGACGTACCAACAAATGTGTGGAGAAGAAATTACCGCAACGACAGTTTTGATGTGCAACTGAATTTGAATGTGCAACTTAATGTGAAACTGGATTTCCTATTTCTCATGAACAATCGTCCTAAACTTGAGCAGCTCTGGCTCTGGTACAAATTGTGATGTGTCACTTTAGCTATATCAGATTTTATCTGAATCACGTTGATTGACCGCTAATAGCCCAACAGCATTGTCGAACAGTGTGACTGTCCTTGCCTGTTTATTTTCATTGCTTTATATTTACATACGTTTCAAGTCAACTGAGAATTTCTGCACCAATCATCGATCTTTCGGAAATCTTCCTGCGTTTCACTACAGTGTTTTGCCGTTGCAACCTTCCTATAAAGAACAACGTTGTCCGCGAACAGTCTCGCCTGAGCTTCCACGTTATCCACTTTTCATTTATGTACGGGTAAACTTTCACTATTTGAGGGCCACGATGAAAAGTAAGAACAATGAATCAGGTATTGAATCAGGTTTTGTCTGGATCTAGAACTTCCTAGCAGATATAACAAAACATGTCATTCTTGATGGGGCGAAGTGCTTTCCAAACCCTACCTTGGCGAACAAGTTCGTCAGATCTCTCATCAGTTGAGAACGTTAGGAGAATTATGGCCAATGCCCTCCAAACATCTCGGTATTTTGACGATTTAACGCTCTAATTGGACAGAATTTGGCACGATATCCCTTTTGCATAAGATACAAATGTGGACCTACGGGTTACTGACTTGCTCAACTGTTGAAGCTCTTTCTCTTTAATGAATCATCCAATTTTTCTGAGACTGATATCATTTGTTTGTCTGTACATGTACATCACATCTACCGATTTTCGTCCCATTCGGACAACTCATTCGTGGTGCGGCAACTTTTTGTTTTCTTAGTGTGAGTATGTGTGTGTGTGTGTGTGTGTGTGTGTGTGTGTGTGTGTGTGTGTGTATGTGTGTATGAGGAAATGCGGAGGCAGATGCATACGCTACCATTCATTTTCATACCTGCAGACTCTTGTTCTTATTGTTTCTGCACATTAAGAGTCAAACGATAGTTTTTAAGAGCCCCACTTCCAACTGAGGTCAGATAAATGTTCAACAGTTTCCAACACTTGCGCTTACTCACTTTTTTTAACTCTTACTAGAAGCTAGGCAACATCTGAAATGCTAGCAGTAGGATTCTTTGCCTCGCAGTTACTCAGCTGACGGAGAAAGATATCTTACTGCTTCCGATTAAATCTTTGAAGATATACGATGCAACAAGATCAGCTAGAACGCTACGAGCACCCTTAGCAAGCTTGGAAGCTCGATCACATGGAGGCCACGTTGATGAGATGTATGAAACGCATCGGGGATGGAAACAAATATTTGGCCTGCACTGTGTTCGGATAGCGAGTGAAATTGCTCACTTAAGTAACACAGGCAGATGCGTGATTTTGACTGTGGCAGCTGCGATGTAGCCTTGAATAGCTTGTTTTCATTTTAATATCAGGAACAAGTAAGCAACAGGAATTCGGAAGTGAAAGGTCTGTTGTTGATGCTCGAGCCGAAAAAGGCCCTGATCAGATGGAATTTGTGTTAGAATGAACAAGCAGCTCAAACAAACAGATACCAATAATTTAATCTTAAATTAGTTTTCGCAAAATATGTGAAAGTACAAACATTACAAGATATAGCCGACAACCTTTAGTAAAGTGACGCTAGTCTCAACCAAGTTAAAGAGGTATATAATCAGATATCAAAATAAAATATAACTTATGAAAATACACTGCGAAAATGAGGGCCATGACCATAACTGTGTGTAATAGTTTAACGGAAAGAAAGGAGTCTATTGACAACGATCCAGCGGTACAGAGACATGTCCGGATCGAAGAAAAAAAGGAAGAAACCATATTCTTTTGAGAATGGTGGCCACAACAATTTGGATCATAATATAATTTCCTTCTCTAAAAGCCTCTATAACTTCAGCTGGCGAAGAGAATCATTTAATACCTGACCGATATAGCATTAGACAGCGATGCTAATTAACAGATGTATTTAATTTACACGTCTTTGTTCTAAAATCTCAAGGCAAATTTACAGTGTTGTTCGGAAATTCCCGTTAAAAACTTCTAGGACTTGTAGAGGGCAGTGAGTAGATAATACTTTGAATTGGAACTCATGTCTGGAAACTTACCATTTCCGTGCAACAACCACTTGAAAACATGTTGATAACGCGACCACTTTTGCAAGTAATTGGTTAGGCGTGACCGAGTACATCACTTGTTTTGAGGTTCCACTGGTTAATAGCCAAAGAAACTGCTAGTGTACTACTTGGCGGGTTCTCTTCAACGTGATGCAGTACGGCTTCTTCCAGTTTGGGTGTGCGGCATCCCCTTGGAGCACTATAGTCACGCCTGCTGACCTTCATCATCATCATCAGTGTTCTGCCAAAAGGCAGGTTTTCACATGGTAGTTCTCCAGGATGTCCGGTCTGCATAATTTCCTCTTCCCTTTATGTCTTCTATCATTTTGTACCTCCTTCTTCCTCTCGGTCTTCTCCCACAAACCGATCCTTCCAAAGCATCTGCTAGCAAGCACTCCCTCTTCAATGAATGTCCCAACCAGTTCTTTTTCTTTTCTCTTACAACCTTCAGCATACATCTTTTCTCACCAACCCTTCCCAATATTTTTTCATTACGCACTCTTTCCATCCAGGTTATTCTCTCCATTCTCCTCCACATCCACATCTGACCTTGCTGCTGACCTTGAAACTACCCTTTCTCGAAGCCGTTGCTAAACTGTGGCGAAAAGGGTATGCGATGGAGTCGGACGTTGTGGATAACGATCTTGATAAAGGCGACGAGAAGAAGTTCCATTACCGTGAGCTTCGCCATTCAGAAGTATCATGTCGGTTTATTCTGCAAATGTGAACTCAGCCACGTTGGTCTAACACTCACAGACATGTGAATAAGGCTCGAACCAGGTCATAGAAGTAGGACAGACGTCAAATGACATCACCCGATTCTATGTAACCACCGCTCACCACAGCTACCCTGTTACGTACCCGGTTAGTAAATATGATTTCAAACGGCTGTAGCACGGAAACGTTGCCTTTCTGGAAATGAGTTCATATTCAGAATATTATGTCTCATTCCCCTCTACAAGCCCTAGAATTTTGTAACGGGAATTTCCGAACACCCTGTAGAATTATGGGTCTACAAAAATGCGAATAAAATAATCCTTTGATGCAAATAACGCATAGACTACGGATTTACATTTCACATCATTATTATTTTGTTACTTACATTATTTCTTTACTTTTCAGGTTCATCAAATACCTAGAAAGGGTGATGAATCCCATCGCAATGCTGCAACTGGCCCTCGGAGTCTTCAACGGCTGCATGCTCATTTTCCCGGCAGCGTATGTAAGTAAATTCGTGTTAGAATTGTATGCGAGAAATTTCGCCCATTACCTTAATAGCATGATGGTTTGGAAATGAATAAGAATTTCAAAAACTTACACAGTCTTAAACAATATCTCTGTGACTATTCTTATCCACATCATCGTAGAAGATAGAACTCAGCCCAGGAAGCAACTTTACTACGAGTTTCCACAGCGAGTTACATCGGTATCGTTTACCTGGCGAGTCAAAATGTGAATTACGATACTTTTGTATTTACTGTTTCACTCAGAAAAATGAACAATTGGGTTTGAAGATACCACCATACACCATACGTCAATAACCTATGTGTTATACATCATAACCGATTTGCAAGGTTATGTTGACAAACAAGATTAACGTTAGTTTTACTAATCACAGAGAAGGTAGAAAATGACGAATCTGTACCATTAGGTTCGAGTTACTTGGGTCCAAGTTCCCAGTGAGGTTCCATGTGTCCCATTATTCAAACCATTAGGATTTGAACGCCCATAGACGATGGTTATAAGTACTGCACATCCTCCTCCGACAGGTGGTATTCTCTCAAGCATTGAATATTCATATCACTTTCCATGTGTGGGAGCTATTGTTCCATCGATGAGGTACTGAACCGGTTTGACAATACGACAGGAAATAGTAATATCAAACATCCTGACAGGTTAAAACTGTGTGTTGGACCGAGACTCTGAGGACTTTGTCTTACGCTGGCAAATGCTGCACCAACTGACCTACCCAAGCACAATTCGCTACCCGCCTTCACAGCTGCACTTCTGTTAGTACTAGCGGAAGTAAAGGTACGAGAACGGCTCCTGAGTCGTGCTTGAGTGTCGCAGTCGGCAGAGCACTTGCCCGCGAAAGGCGAGAGTCCTGAGTTCGATTCTCGGTCCAGCACACAGGTTTAATCTGCCACGAAGTCATATCAGCGAACCCTCCGCAGCAGGGTAAAAAATTCTTTCTGGAAACAGTAATAAGAGGGTTATTCGGATAGTAAGTAACGATTGGTCACGAAGGAAAATACAGTGAAAATCTGATGAAGCTTTGCACAGATGCGTTGGGCACTCTGTCTAGTACGAGCGTCGATCGCATCATGTCGCTCTTTTCAGTTCTGAGGTCACAGTGAGAACGTAAAGATGGCTAGAAATTAGGGTCTCCCTCCAAGTATGAGGGCGTGGCGAAAGATTTCGCCTGAAGCTATGCAATCCACATAACTGCCAGGCCGTTCGTTCTACACGACAATTCTCGGCCGCACTCTGCAGGGGCAATGAAGATGCTCCTGTTGCATTTCCGATGGGAAGTGTTTGATCACCCACAATACAGCCCTTAATTGACTACCCCTGAGGTTCATCTCTCCTGAAATGAACCGCTGGCTATGAAGACAATATTTTGACACAGACAACGAGCTGCAGTTCAGATTAGAAAATTGTCGAAAAGCACTGGCGGCTGTCTAATATAACGTGGGAATTGGAAAGTTGGTACAACGCTACGACAGATGTCTAAGTCTGAGCGGCGACTGTGTAGAGAAGTAGCTGGAAGGTGTAGCTAGCCGTTGTAAATAAAACAGTTTTGATTTTCACTGTGGATTCCATTTCGCGACCTATCGTTCCTTACTTTCCGAATAGCCCTTGTATGATTCCTCTCCTCCTCTATCTACACCAGTGTCAGCCACGGCATGCAAAACTGCTCACTTGTACAAGTTGCTACATGCATGTATACCAAGATTCTGCATGTCACAGCACTCCTTCGTACGTCTCGGCTTAGCTGGGCCCTTCTCGGAACTGTGTACGCCGCAGCGTATCATTTAGCATGTGATGTTGCACCGTTCTCCTGACTTTTCGTGTGTCGTTTTCCTCTCAAAATGACTTTCTTCAGTTCAATAGAATTGTGCTGTCTGTGCTGTTTAAACTTTGCTATTTGTTCGTTGTTAAAAGGAAGTTCACAGGTCCAGTGGCTGTTTGCACAAAAAGAGGCACACTAGCGCACTACCGCCGTAAACCTTTAAAAATGGATGGAAATCGCAGTAAGGAAAGATGAGAACTCGTAATATCTATTGTCAGTCTAATAAACAACAGGTGTCGCAGATTTTCAATGGAACGGGATTACAGCACCAAGCAGAAACAATTTAAAGGTTTAGTTGACAATGAAAGAATAAAAAATTACAACGATTGAAGATTATTTATATGGGTTTCATTGTTCTGTACATGAAGAAGCTCTATGTGCCAAATTTTAAGGCATGGAGCATTGGTGGTACGAATAGTAAATTTTCAGAAGTCAGTCGCATCATTAGACCGTCAGTTGCAAGAGTTTTAAAGGGAATTATTGAACGAAGAGTATGGAGACGTTATGTATTACCATAAAGTACTTCGGTTCAATCAAAGAGTATGCTTGTGACGATTTGTCGATTGAAGACTTGCTATTACTGAATTTCTTAAGGAGAAAAGAAAGTACAAACGAAAATTAGAACATCAGGAACGGATCGTGGATCTGGCGTTGTAAGTGCACTTGACTGACCACTGCCTACGGAAGATGTTGCAAGGTGAGAAACAACTATTTCTGACTTATGCGGATGCATTTACAAAGAAAATCGCGGTGTGGAAGGCACAAATTCTGACAAAACACCATCCGTTTCCATGAGCTCAACGGTGTTAAAGAAACGAGAATTTTTAAGAAATTATTTTGGCGTTGAAATAATTACAAGAATAGTTTTCTAAATGTTTTGAGGGTACTGCCAATAATCATTATTTTTTAAGCACCCCTGTGCTGTGCAGACGGGACTGATCGATCTCTACTGAAAATCCCGTTTACAAGACAAATTCGTTTACGTTAAAACTGTCCAGGAGTTGTATGTTGTTTTCGTCTCGAAAAGTTTCCACGTCCCCATAATGAGGTTGCAAACGTGATACAATGTTTCAATCAACATACGTACGTGAAAGGCTTTTTTCTATTATGAAACTAAGTCACGATTATGTGGTAACGTGATAGACAAAAATCTGCGGAATTTGCGTACGCCCTTATGCCGGCAATTTATGCTAGATATAAATTTTGTTGTGTCTTCAGCGCGCCAAAAACAATTAAATAACACTGAAAATTTGTTTGATTGTGATCTATGTTGTTGAGAAATATGAAATACGAAACCAAGCCGCATATAAGCTGTTCAATGTTCCGTGGCCGCTATTGATCCACACTGTTACGTCTGATGCCTCGCCTCACCATGCGAGGTATAGTTCCCAAAACTTTATTTTTACTCTTGTAGTGTGTTTTCTGCAATGCAGTATAGGCATTCTAACAAAGAATCGACGACATTTTACAAGAGTCTTACAGCTCCGATTCCCCAGACCAACAACGTGAGGTCACTTCAACTGTTCACAGTGACGACCGCCACTCTGCACTGACTCAGGGATGCGAAACACTTAGCACCATTGCATGATTACGGTTTTCTGGTAGAGATGTTGCGAGGTGCCGGGGCTAGTAGTGTATTTATCACTAAATTCTACTAGAATCCACATGTGTAAATCATGCTCTAAGCCCCCCCTATTCTAACTCCGACTTTTGCTGTTGCACAAGGATAAAACAAATACGCGAACTGACTCTAATCAACCCTGCTAGTGGAGTAGAAGAGAGTTTGGCACCTGCAATAATTTAATTTGATAAATAAGTTAAATAAACAAAGGTTTCATTAGCATAGTGAGGAATGATAGGGTTGCTCTATTGATTAACAGAAAGAAAGTTCTGTCCAAAATAACAATATGATTTATTAAGATTAAACGCAGAATAGTAAAAGAGACACAGGAAATATAAAACATCAAATTGGCTAAAATTGGAGATTCATACAAACACAGTAAAGGTGAAGTTGTCCCTAACTTAGATCGTGAGGTTTAAGACGAAGTGGTATGTGGAGCCAATTCCTTTCCACTCAAATCTCAAGAGAGACACACAGCTAACCCAATAGTAATTGCTGCTACTCGAAACTGAACAAAGTTAGAAAAGGATGAACAGGCGCGCTCTGCTGAGCTCTGATTATCACCTAGGAAAATCCCTATCTGCCGGTGCTGCGGACGTACATTACCAACAGTCTTCTTATCTCCCAGAACACGATCTGGCGTACCGCAGGCGAGGGCTGGTTGCTCCGACGTCCTCGACCGAAAGGCGACTGCCGACCTCCCAGAGCACCCGTACAGGCCGAACACCGAACATTCCCGCCCCCACGACAGTGGCCGTGGTTACGTTCCAATCAGCAACTCGAAAACCGGCGGAAATTCCACTCCATTGCCGGAGCACTACCATTCCACCAATGGAGATTCTTGGCGCCAATTTCTGTGCTGATTTTGCAGAAAGTGCGGGAATTTTCCCGCCACAACTGCGTGGGTACACAAGTCATTCCCACGCCTCGCTGGTAGCCCGCCAGAAAGTGTTTTCGCAAAGTTTCTCTGAAGTAACGGAACCTCTAGCCCAGCCGCTACTTCACACCCCAGCGGGCGTGTCTCTTGACAATGTCGGCGTCTGAAAAGCATTCACTCGACTGCCTCACACACGTCGGCTTAACTCTCTCCAGTTCCACAGAGCCCGCCTGTCACCGGCCCACCCGGGTGACGAGAGACGCTGCGTGGGAAGTACGCGTGTTAAGGAAAAGCAACCCTCCACCGCATGCAACTAGAGAGGAGAATCGTAAGATAGAAATATGAGAGGGGGCTCATGCCACCTCTCATTGCCCCTACGCCATTTTAGATTGTAATTGGTGAGCGGTTGGCTCACTTAGGAGCAAGGTAGTGAGTCAATCGCCCAAGAACAATCTTACAAAGTGACTCCACATACCGCACTCTATAAAAAAGATCATTGCAACTGAAAAATGCAACTCATAGAGGGAGGATTATTTATGATGTAGCCAACTTCACCTTCTTAATATGGAACACTAACACTCACATCACACATCCATACCCAGGGAGCCCCTTCCAAACACCGATTCACGCAGACATTCACGCTCTAAACATGGCCCGGGCATCTGAGCCAAATATGGAGCAGTTTATTCTTTACAATCAGAGTTGGAGTGCTCCGCAATTAAATGCCCAAGATGTTACAACAATTTTAATCATTAAACTAACCTGACCTCACTCACACATGATAATATTTAAGTTAACAATCTCTTTGTGAGTTTTCAGAATCTAGTTACAACCTCCGATTCATTCTGTCTCCCTGCAGCAAGAATAACCTTTACAAAATGTTCCCTGAACTGATGGTCCATTCACAATGACAGTGGTGGTATCTGCTTCAGTTTATGGGGACTTCAGGCACACTGTTAGCATACACACAACAATAAACACAAAATACAAAAAAAACATGATGTGGAGAACAATACAGTAATCTGTAATAAGAATTACAGTGTAAAACACAAACGCATACAAGGTATAACATACATTACAGAAACAACATAAGAGAAAGAAATTTAAGAAAAACAAAAAAAACAAGGTTCATGGGGCATCAAATTGTGCGTGCACATTGCACAAAGTTCACGACTGTGCTGAGAATGAGGCACTAAATCACATTGTTAGAAATATCCGTGGCACTTCACAAATTCCACCGTACTGACATCACATAAGGCTAAACGTCGGGTGTAGTTGCTACGTTGTGGCAACAGCAATAGGGAGTTCTGGAGTGTCTGCAGTACGCTGTTGAGATTGTAGTCAGACCCACGCATATGATCACGGCAGTACGGTAGGAAGACACAGTGATAGGTTCTCCTCACGTCGATTAATTGTCTCTGAGATCTCCTTGTTGGGATACATCACTAGTCTAGGTCTCTTCTCTCGCTGGACAGAACTTTACGTTTCCCAATATTGCAGTTCGACGAGGGATGATGGCACGTGGAGTGACTCCACAAGTGTGTGAGGTCATCCATACAGGATCGAACTAGGAGCGACTATTGTTAAAAACTGCTCTCTAATAGAGAGGAGAAGTAAGACATGAGACCATACATTTGTTAGTGTGGCACGATACTGCTTTGTGTATGCAGATCGGCCAATGCTAGTGAGTTGTAAAAACCCAAACAGGTGAGTATAGAGCGTCCCTTTCTGTCCTGAGGCACATGAGGCGCAGGTTCTGACACGATATGTGATCTTCTTCGTGTACTCACGACAACGTGGTCTGCCGCAGGGAATCCCTCCAGGCGGCTGCCGCGTCCGGAGAGCTAGCAGGCTGTCGCGTGTCAGGGTCAACGGCCAGCCCCACTTTCGCTTGTGGCGGGGCAAGGGTCCCGTGTAATCCCTCAGGTAGGCAGCCGGGTGACTGTCAGCGTGTAGGACGGGACGCTCGCCCTCTAGCAGGTAGCCGAAGACCTCTTGTTTTTGCGCTGGCTGGCCTCTGCATTGCCACGTTCCTCGTCATCTGTACAATTCTTACAAAAGTCTTATGCCTAACTTTTTCCCATGACCTTCTATGTTATAATAAATTTACCTAATGAAACATTAATGGTCTGTCATTTCAGACACTCTTATTTTACTTTTATAGTTATTAATCTATGGCAATCATTATAACATCTAATCTAGACATGGAAATAATTTATTTTGATATACGTGTAGAGACCGATCTCAGTAAGTACATGGTGTGTGATAACTGATGCTTTGTAATGGATGAACAACTAAATGTGCGGGCCCGCACTAATATTACTATTAATTATATAGATCGACAGTAGACATGCTTCAAGAATTAACTACCATATCCCAACGATCTACATTCTACGTCTTTTAATTAAATTATGTTGTTATGCAGGTCTAAGTTTTACTGTGCTATAAAGAACATGCAACTACGCTACTTTCGCTCGCCCGTCGTCCCTCCATCTCGGGTCTGTGGTTTGGTGACCTGAAAAATAGCAACTCAACAGGCGCGCGCCACACTTGTGGTAGAAAACCCCCACAATATTAATCTAGTTATTGTTAAATCCTACAGTTTAACTTATCCTAGTATCGTACTTTCCCTTTTATTTATTTATTTATTTATTTTATTTATTTATTTATTTATTTATTTATTTATTTATTTTTTATTTACCTTATACAATACCCTTACATAGTTCCTGTTACGCTGAGATGTCTTGCTGCTCGCCGCTATTGACGACAGTGATGTGCGCGCCGTACGACATGACCTCCGAGTTTTCATTACGCCTCACTGAAACTCCAGAGACTGGGTTAGCCATGGCTATACACGACAATAAATTTATAGTTGCAACTTCCTTCTCTATGTGAAGCGGTTTTCGCGATCGAAGTACACCTTTCCAGAAGCAATGTAATATGACCAAGCCAGGACTGGTTCCTGTTGAGGATTCAGACACCCAACACACGCCAGCTACACAGTATGTCACGAATATCCAAGTACAATTCCTTGGTGATTCATCTGTGACAAAAACGAGCAGCACGCTAAATCCCCAACCAGCACATTAGCATGGTAGGCTTTTATGCCCTCATTTCTCTCGTCTAGGGCACCATTAGAGTCAAATGCTCACAGGTTCACCCCGACTTGCAAGACAACGATACCGGCGCAGCTCTGCAAGAACTATACTGCCCATCTTCACCCTCGAAATCGCGCAATATACCACAATCGTGCAGTGCACTGACGCGTGCCTGCAAGCATTGGTATGAACGTCTCACGAACTGGTTGTGGCCGCTATGGAGCGTATCACGACCTCTCAGAACGCTTCTAAGAGCACGTTCTTGTATGCGCCCGTTTGTGCGACGTCTCGTCACTCATCCTTATCCCTTAACATGGACACCAGATAGGAAAGGACAAAAACATTGCTCATGAAAAGGTAGTGTCTCCTACTCCATCGACATTGGAGATCGCAAACATAAACAAAAAGAGGATAGCAGCAGTAAATTCTTATGCAAGACAACGCAGCGTGTTAATACTTTAGCAATCTTAATCTATTAATGTAACGATTATTGTTCCCCGAACAAAGGTTCATATATTTGCCTATTCTACTATGTACATTTCTTACACTACTACTATTCTACGAACTCCTTTATGTGAGATATGTGGTGGAGTCCTATGGACTTCTTTCCTTTCAGCGTCTCCAATTCATAAGCATTGTGGTGAGCTGCTCTCCTTATACGGTACGGGCCGTTGTAAACAGAATAGAATTTTTGGCATTTCATTTTTTGTTTGTTCGAAAGTCGGAAAGACTTAACGAGCACCTTTTGTCCAATTTGGAAGTGTCGTAGACGAGCTCCCCTGTCGGCACGTCTCTTCCTGACCTCTGCTGCAGCCCGTATCCTCTTGAGAGCCAAATCCACTATGGCTTGGTGCTGCGTTCGCGCCCTTGGTGGGAAGTTTACGACCTTGGTTATCAAGTCCTTAGGAATCCGGTTTTTCAGTACTGTAATGGGTGCCAATTTTGTTATCCCATGGGGTGCCTCATTGATCACCTCCTGGAAGTCTTTAAGGAAAACGTCCCATGTCGTGTGCTGTTTGTTACAGTACAACCGGCACAAGTTTCCGAGTTCTTTGATAACCCGTTCTGCAGCATTCGAGCTCGGATGGTGTGAAGATATAAAAATGGGATCAATTTTACATCGACGCAACATCTCCTTCCATGTTTTTGACTTAAACTGTGGCCCGTTATCAGAAATGATTCTCCTCACATGACCAACCTGTGGTAGGAAATCCCGGATGAGGGCTCGTGATACAGTTCGTCCTGTCGCCCTCTTCAGTGGCGTAAAGGTAACGTATTTGGACGTTAGTTCAACAAACACTAATACGTAAGTATATCCTCTTCTTGTTCTTGGCAAAGGTCCCATCAAATCTGTTGCTGCTAATTGTCTTAATTTGGTCGGTACGATTGGGTATAATGGTGCCTGCATGCTCACAGTAGTGTGCTTAGCCTTTTGGCAGTCTTTACACACCGACAGTACCCTCCGAATTCGACGCTCCATGTTTCGAAAGTAACACATGGTCCTTAGCTTGAGATTGCACTTGCGTGGTCCGAAGTGTCCATAGCTGAGGTGAGTATGCCATATAACCTTGTTTATTAGGTGTTCAGGGATGCATACCCCCCATTCAGTGTCATTGGTATAATTTCGGTGGAAAATTATGCCTTTCCGCAAGAGGTAGAACTGCCTGATGGTGGCGTGTCTTCTGTCTATCCATTTCTGTTTCAATAACACTAGGGCAGGGTCCTTGTCTTGCTCCTCCTTGATGTCCTGCATACTACAGGTAATAAAATTTTCAAAGGCTACTTTCTGCATATAGTAAAGGCAGTAGTGATTTTCCTCCAGATCTTCTTCCATGTTGTGCTCAAATCCGATCGGTGACCGTGATAAGGCGTCTGCAATGATGTTCTGACTGCCGGGGATATATTCTATCGAAAAATTGTACTGCTGTAGATACGATGCCCACCTAATGAGCCGCCTGTGATTAAGCTTTGCAGTCATCAAGAACTCGAGTGCCTTGTGGTCTGTGTAGACCCTCGTCTTGCGACCAAACAGAAGGTATCTGAATTTTTGAAACGCCCATACAATAGCCAGCGCCTCTAACTCGGTTACTGAGTAATTCCTCTCACTCTTGGCTAGTACTCTGCTAGCAAACGCAATTGTCTTCCACACCCTGTTTCCTTCATGTACATAGTCTTGGAACACCATGACACCCAGACCGGAGTATGAACTGTCCGTTACTATGCAAAGCTCTTCAGCTAAATTAGGGTGTGATAGGATGGGTGCTTGTAATAATGCGAATTTTAATGTTTTCCATTCGGATTCGGCCGCCTCATCCCATTCCCAAGGAATCTTCTTTCCTGTAAGTTGATGCAACCGAGGACTGCTCTGAGTTTTGACATGTATAAAGCGGTTGTAAAAATTTATGATCCCCAAGAACCCCCTTAACTGCTTCTTTGTCGTAGGAATGGGAAACTTTTCAATCGCTTCGATCTTTTCGGGATTTGGCGCAATGCCCTCACCCGTGATGATATGTCCTAGAAATTTCACAGAGGACGTCCCAAAATTCGATTTTTCGATATTGATAGTCACACCGTATTCCTTGAATGTCGCTAGGAGTTCACCGAGGACCGCATTGTGCTCTCCCCAAGATTTCTCCGCGATCAGCAAATCGTCCACATAGCTGGTGACATGACGTTTCAAATTATCGCTTAGTATGCCGTCCAGCCCCCGAATGAATGCGGCAGATGAAACGTTCAAACCAAATGGTAGACGACGAAACCGGTAACATCTTCCAAATGCTAAAAAGGCTGTGTACTGTCTGCAATTTGGATGGAGCTCGATCTGCCAGAAACTCGATTTTAGATCAACTGATGAGAAGATTGATATTCCATGGAAGTTTTGTAAGAGTTCCTCTAATCGTTCCGGTCTGTCTGTTTCGGGTTCTATTATGGTATTAATTTGTCGCGAGTCCAAGACTAAACGAATACTACCATCTGCCTTCTCGACTACTCTTAACGGGTTATTATAGGCTGAAGCCGTAGGTTCTATTATTCCTTCACTCAGCATTCGCGTAATTTCAGCTGCTACTTTCTGTCGATATGCCAAGGGGATTGGATAGGGTGGCACACGAAACTGGTTGTGCGGACGTACACGAAATTCATATTGGAAATTCTTTATTGATCCTGTCTTGGGAAGGAAGACCTCCGCATGTTCTACTAGTAATTTATGAAGTTCTTTGCGGTGTTCGCCCCTTATATTCTTTATTGCTTCCACTTTTTCTCCTATTTTCTCCTTTATTTCTCCCATTATTCCGACTTCATTCTCATCCGTGTCCTCTCCCCTATCCGCAACGTCGTCCTGTTCTTCCTTTCTGTCTTTCAGACACGCATAGTTTATCCGAACACAGTTAGACGGTAGTTGAGCTGGGATCAGCTGATCGTCGAACTTAATGTGGACGGGATTCCCTTTCCTCAAAACCACTTCACCTCGTCCTAGATCAACTATCGCTTCATGTTCATTTAGGAAGTCCGTTCCTATTATCATGTCGATCGCCAGATTTGGCACGATCCAGAAGTTAGACTCTATTTTGTGTCCTTGGCAGGAGAATTCCAGTCTTGTTTGTTGGGTGACCTCCGTACATTTACCCGCTAATGCCCCTTTTATTTTGGTTTTCTTAACCGATAGGACAGGCCAGTCCATCTCCTGAGAGCACCTCTTGTATGCTGCCTCAGATATTGCTGTTATGTAGCTTCCACTATCTATTATCGCATTCAGACTCTTTTCAGCTATTGCTACTGTGATAAGAGGCTGCCGATCATGTCGAGGAGTTGCTTTATGTTCCTCGAGCAGGATTTCTGATAAATCTTCGTAATGTATCATCCGTAGTTGGCCAGGTCCGAGATTACGTGCGAAATTCCGGCGGCCTGTGTTCGCACTAGTCTGGCGTCAATCCCTAGCTAGGCTCCCCCTCCTCTGACGTGCATTAGGATTTGCGGGTCTGGTTTCAATCTCCTGGTTCCACCGTTGTCCTTGGTTTCGCTCTCTCCAATTACGGTCGCTTTGCCGTTCGTTATTCCTTCTATCCCAGATTCCTTGTCTAGATTGACCCTGCTCCCTGACGTTCTGGTTTCCGTGTCTTTGGTTTCCATAACCTTGAATAGCGTAACCTTGACTTCCGTAACCCTGGTTTCCTAACTGACCAGTGCGATTATGCAATCTGCTGTCGTCTTCTGTTCCTGGCCGGTGGTATTTGTTACTTTGCCCCTTCTTCCTGTCCTTTGCGTCTTGTTTATCAAAGACTACTTCGAGTTCGCGCAATAGAATCTTGAATGCTTCTATGTCAGCTCCACACTTGCCGACAAGTGTCTGTTGGTACCTAACTGGCAATTTGGAAAAGCAAAATTTAATGATTTCTCCGTTACTATATGGACTATCTAAAAATTGATTCTTCTTGAGTAAATCATCAAGAAATTTGGTTGCGCTCCTATGCCCGGACACTTCCAGTTCAGGACAAAATATTATTTCCTCTTTAATCCTATCTTGCGTTTCCTTTGACCAGTAGGTCCGCAGGAATGCACCAACAAATTCCTGATAAGTCCGACACGTCACTGCCACACCCCGCATCTTTTCCGCGGCTTGGCCTTCGATGTGTCCACACATGAATTCTAATTTTGCCTGGGTTGGCCATGATGCCGGTAATGAATTTGTAAACTGCATCACCCAGCTCTTCGGATGCATCGACCCTCCATTTTCTTTGAACTTCTGGAATTTCAGTATCGACAGGAAGTGATTGTGATCAAAATCCTGTCTGATCCTCGCACTGGTGTTGTCACTCGTTTCCGATACTTGCACGTCTGCTGAGTGTCCTGTTCTATCTTGCTGATAACTGTGATGTGCAACCTCTGTATCACAGTGGAAGTGGCACTCAGAATTCACTCTCCTAAGTGGGCTATAATTATTGGAGCTATTACTTGCTGTTTCTGCGTGTGCATTGTTAGTTCCGCACTCTGTCACTGGGCTAGAGCACGGCGGGCTTTTCCTCGGAGACACAATTCTGTGTACTCCATCATGGGTATCCGAACGCGCAGTGCTCGTGTGCCCGTTTTGCTCTAGTTTTGCTATCCGACTCTCTACTTCTTCCATTCGTTTCGTGGAGTTCGCAACCGCGATATTACCTTGAGTTTTTAAGAATGCTAGGGATTTTGAGTGGGATTGTGTTGTACGTCGCAAGCGCCCTGCGAGTTTAGAAGTTGCTTCCGCGACTTTCATTGCCCCTGTTGCTGCAGTTTTGGCAAGGCCTGCTACTTTTTGTGCTACCGTTGACATTTGTTTTGCTTCTCCACATTCTTTCTTTATTGTTAATAATTCCCCACGAATTTCCCCTATATGCGAAATTATTGCCTCCGTGTCCTTCTTACGCTGTTCGTCAGCTTCTTCCTTCTCCTTCTTACGTTGTTTCTCCTCTTCTTCCTTCTCCTTCTTACGTTGTTTCTCCTCTTCTTCCTTCTCCCTCTTACGCTGTTCGTCAGCTTCTTCCTTCTCCTTCTTACGTTGTTCGTCAGCTTCTTCTTTCATTGATCGTAGGAAGCTCAGTATTGGGTTTACGTCATCTTCTTGATCCTCTTCAAACATGGGCGATGTAACTCTGGACACCTGGGCGCTAGAGCTCTGACGTGACCGAGCTGGCCTCTGTCTGCACTCGTTCGTTTGACTATAAACTTCTGCTACCGTCTCGACCTGTGTGCCTGTCTCTGTTTCATCCTCTACTTCACTATCATAATCACGGCCGCAACGCTGCTCTGAGATCGCGTCCAAATCACCTTCCTCATCAATGCCCCTGGCGTCCTGTCCTGCTAAAAATGTGCCCATCTCATCTCCGAACCTATTCCCGTCAGTAAACTGCCCCTTATCCATTATGCTATCCTCTTTTGTTTTAGCTTCGCCCGATAATAGTCGTGCCTTACTTCTCGTTATCATTCATAAAAACAAATTCATCTAAAATGCACAATAAAATTAATCTACTCCATATATTTTTTTACACATAAACATAAAATTTCAACAACGCTGTTCCAACGCTGTAATCACAAACACAATTTGATGTGGTACAGAAACCGCACACAAATCCGACAAAGTGCGATGCGGTACAGACACCACATCAGCGAAACACAAAAAAACAATGAACAAAAAATATATACACTGAAAACAAAAACTGTAGTCATGCGCCGCTACTTAAAACTAAACGCGGAACTACCAAAAAAAACTTGGGTATTAATCATTAAAAAAATAGAGAGAAAAAAATTGAATGTTCCTACTAAGAATCCTGTTTGTTTATCAGAGATTCACAGGAAAGATCCGAGGCCAAGGGTCGCCATATTATGCGAGGTGCCGGGGCTAGTAGTGTATTTATCACTAAATTCTACTAGAATCCACATGTGTAAATCATGCTCTAAGCCCCCCCTATTCTAACTCCGACTTTTGCTGTTGCACAAGGATAAAACAAATACGCGAACTGACTCTAATCAACCCTGCTAGTGGAGTAGAAGAGAGTTTGGCACCTGCAATAATTTAATTTGATAAATAAGTTAAATAAACAAAGGTTTCATTAGCATAGTGAGGAATGATAGGGTTGCTCTATTGATTAACAGAAAGAAAGTTCTGTCCAAAATAACAATATGATTTATTAAGATTAAACGCAGAATAGTAAAAGAGACACAGGAAATATAAAACATCAAATTGGCTAAAATTGGAGATTCATACAAACACAGTAAAGGTGAAGTTGTCCCTAACTTAGATCGTGAGGTTTAAGACGAAGTGGTATGTGGAGCCAATTCCTTTCCACTCAAATCTCAAGAGAGACACACAGCTAACCCAATAGTAATTGCTGCTACTCGAAACTGAACAAAGTTAGAAAAGGATGAACAGGCGCGCTCTGCTGAGCTCTGATTATCACCTAGGAAAATCCCTATCTGCCGGTGCTGCGGACGTACATTACCAACAGTCTTCTTATCTCCCAGAACACGATCTGGCGTACCGCAGGCGAGGGCTGGTTGCTCCGACGTCCTCGACCGAAAGGCGACTGCCGACCTCCCAGAGCACCCGTACAGGCCGAACACCGAACATTCCCGCCCCCACGACAGTGGCCGTGGTTACGTTCCAATCAGCAACTCGAAAACCGGCGGAAATTCCACTCCATTGCCGGAGCACTACCATTCCACCAATGGAGATTCTTGGCGCCAATTTCTGTGCTGATTTTGCAGAAAGTGCGGGAATTTTCCCGCCACAACTGCGTGGGTACACAAGTCATTCCCACGCCTCGCTGGTAGCCCGCCAGAAAGTGTTTTCGCAAAGTTTCTCTGAAGTAACGGAACCTCTAGCCCAGCCGCTACTTCACACCCCAGCGGGCGTGTCTCTTGACAATGTCGGCGTCTGAAAAGCATTCACTCGACTGCCTCACACACGTCGGCTTAACTCTCTCCAGTTCCACAGAGCCCGCCTGTCACCGGCCCACCCGGGTGACGAGAGACGCTGCGTGGGAAGTACGCGTGTTAAGGAAAAGCAACCCTCCACCGCATGCAACTAGAGAGGAGAATCGTAAGATAGAAATATGAGAGGGGGCTCATGCCACCTCTCAATGTCACTGCAGTTCCACGCTGTGTTCTTCGAAGCTGATATGTGCTTATTGATGATTTTTCTCCAACATGATCCATCATCATCGTCTCATATTCAAATGTGCAAACAATTCTTTTCCTACAGCCTGGCCCAGTCCTTATTATTTGTAGTAAGTTAATATCCATCGTTATAAACTAATTCAGCTGACATAACGAAAATACACCATCCACTGATCAACAAAATCACCTAATCCTACATTAAGCCTAATTCCGTGATTATACATCGTATACACTGAGATGACTAAAGTCATGGGTTACCCTTGTGTCGGTCCTCCATTCGCCCGGCGTAGTGCAACAGCTTGACGTGGCATGGACTGAACACCTCATTGGAAGTAGTCTGCAGAAATAATGAGCCATGTTGCCTCTATAGCCGTCTATTATTGCGGAAGTGTTGCCGTTGCTGGATTT
The DNA here is from genome assembly GCF_023898315.1 of Schistocerca nitens. NCBI lineage: Eukaryota > Metazoa > Arthropoda > Insecta > Orthoptera > Acrididae > Schistocerca > Schistocerca nitens. The sequence goes on along the minus strand of NC_064618.1, from coordinate 354,308,429 downwards.
TGTGCACGAACTGACCTGCCTATTATATCTCATAAATATTCGACTGAATTCGTGTCGGGCGATCTGAGTGACCATATCATTTGTTCGAATTTTCTTCAAACCAATCACGAACTATTGTGGCCCGGTGACATGGCGATTTGTCGTTCACAAAATTTCCATCGTTATTTCGGAACATGAAGCCCATGAATGGCTGAAAATAGTCTCGAAGTAGCCGAACAATTTCCAGCCAATGATCGCTTCAGTTGGACCAAAGGATCCAGTTCATTACTTGTAAACACAGCCAGTACCATTACGGAGCCACCACCATCTTCCACAGTGCGTTGTTGACAACTTGGGTCCATGGTTTCGTGCGGTCTGCGCCACTCTAACCCCACCAACAGCTCCTACCAACAGAAATGGGAACTCATCTGACCAGGCCACTGTTTTCCAGTCGTCTAGGGTCCAACCGATATGGCAAAGAGTCCAGGAGAGGCGCAGCAGGTGATGTCTTGGTGTTAGCAAAGGCACGCCCGTCGGTCGTTGCCACAGCTGATTAAACGCCAGATTTTGCCGCACTCTCCAAAAGGATACGTTCGTCGTACGGCTTACGTTGATCCCTGTGGTTATTTCACTCAGTGTTGCTTGTCTGTTAGCACTGACAAGTCTACGCAAATGCAGCTGCTCTCGGTCGTTAAGTGAAAGTCGTCGGTCACTGCGTTGTGCATAGTGAGAGGTAATGCGAAATTTGACACATGCTTGACATTATGGATCTCGGATTATTGAATTCCCTAACGGTTCCCGAAATGGAATGTTTCATTCGTCTAGCTCCAACTACCATTCCGCGTTCAAAGCCTGTTAATTGCCGTCGTGGTGCCATAATCACGTCGGAAACCTTTTCATATGAATCATTATCACAGCTCCTGACGATGACGCTCCATTGACGAGCTTTTCTTGCTCGGCATGTTGAGCAGTGTAAGCATAGAAATGCTGTTTCTGCTGTTCCTGTGGGGAGGGAAAGAAGAACCTTACCTGCACAAATTTTTCTAGGATGATGTGGTGATGATATTCTGTGTCTGCTGCGAGAAAATTACTCTAGCAGCAAGCCAGACCACGGACGAGCCGGTTGCGTGATTGTCCCGCCTTCTCATAGGACAGCCCCGCCAGTGCATTGCCATTTACACCTTGTGTACGCGATACTATCGCCATCTGTATACGTGCACGTCGCTATTCCATGACTTTTCGTCACCTCAGTGTACCTCGCCCTGTTAAAGACCGCAGACAAATCGGTGTAGAACACACGCCAAAAACGAATGTGGTTGTCAGATATTTGCATGAAAATTACTATAATATTTCAATGGAAAATGTGACATGCACAGATTTATTAGGAGCGACACTGTCCACTGAGTTACGTTCCAATTGCCTCAGGAAGAAATGCTAACAAGTTATAGAATGTTTATTATTGTTCTGGGCGGCGAAATTAATTTATACACTTCCGTTCATGTTGACAATGACATTTCCATATTTTGCACTCCTTCACACTAAACCTCTGATCATGGGACAACTTATTTTCTTTTGTCATTTGTGAGGAAAGAACATTTTGTAAAATGAAGAAACCGCACAAAAGTGACTTAATTCACAATCTTTTATTGAGTACATGACCCGTTTCAGAACACTTAAATTTCCATTATTTGGTGTAAATCGTAATCATGAAAATATTGTCTTACGCAAGAATGAGAGGGGATCCTCGAATCTGAAATATCAGATTAGGAGCTATGTGGCTAAAATTTCAAACCAAAATAAATTAAAAGTGAGAACAGGACGTTATTTGCAAACAAAATCACTTATCCATTTGATCAGACAGGAGGAATTTTTATACGAGATTTAAAGAACATAAAGAGCTGGCCATTTCCAGGACAATGCATTTGAGTGACAACCCGCATGAGTTGGAGCAGGTTAGCGGTAACTTAAATATCTTACACACTGCAGACTAAGGTCGGAGACTCAATGTCCTAGAAGAAATTTAAATCTTAAGAAGACTTCATTCCCGTCCTCTCGATACGATTAATGAAAACTCTAACCTGTATCATAAAAGTATTTTAGGTAATTATGACGTTATCCAAACAGATTGAGGTGTCCACATAACGTAATATTTTTCACTGTTTATTTAAATGTACAGGTCCTCTTTTCCTCTTGATCTTGTGATGGTTCCGTCTCATTTCTGCTGTTACTTTCTACTTTTCCAGTTCAAACAGGCCATCAATCGCATGTATGTTTCATATCGTGCCTACGCATGGGTCGCGTGCGGCCTATGTACTAAGGCTAGTGTGTACTATTACATAGTTTTCCTGTTCGTGTTCCCGGTACTGTAGCACAGGAGAACGGTTTTTATGAAATTTATGTGAGTAATTTCAGGCAGTGTACGATTTCTCTCCCCCTCCCTCCATTTTTATTGCATTTTACGTGTTTCAAGATTCTTGTGGCTTTTCGTGTCCGGTCGTGATGTCCGTTTTTCCTGGTTTTTTAAGTCCCTTTCATCCTTTTGGCATGGAACCTTTAGTTCCATGACAACACTGGGGTGAGGATGACTTCCGATAGTTAAGTGATTTCATTTTTAAGTAACGTCCTCTTCTCTCTTTTAATTTTAGCAGTATAGTTCGTTATCTGATACGTCAGACCTTAGGATCCCCTCTCATTCTTGTACAACACAATATTTTCATTGTTATAGTTTACACCACATAATGGAACTTCAAGTGTTGCGGAACCGGTCGTCTACACAATAAAAGATTGTGCAGTAAGCAGCTGTTGTGTGGTTTCTTCATTTTACAAAATAGGCTTATACAGTTGCAGCTGCCCCATAAAAAGAGGAGAGTAGTTTAGCCTATCCGTTAGTATATACGCACTTATCGTTAAGTAATATTTATGACTGCAGTTACGACGCAAGGACTAAGCAAATAGGGTGTAGCCCAAATATTGATAGCTGAAGCTTCTTAAAAGCTTATATAAATCCCGAATAGGGCTATATGAATTTTTGTACTATTTCTGGCAAAGTAAGTATTCCAGTTCTCTTAGAGACACTGCAGGAATGCTACTGGTTCTTAATTTTTAGAATACAGACGACTATGAATTGGTAACATTCAAACCCCGTGATCGTGGCGCTCGGCGCTGAGCGCTTATCTCACTCTTACTTCAGTAAATTAAAACCGTCTTCGACCCGAATTTTGGGTTGGACACCAGAGTGCTTAAGTAGGCATGGCCCTGTTCGAAGTGGCATGCCTTTGCCTTCGTCCAACCTTTAAACGGACTTATCCAGCCTGTTATAGAGGGACTTACAGTTTAAAGAGGACTCCGACCCACTGGGAAGCTTCGCATGTTTCATGCTGACAAATACGCAATGAACAAAAATGAGAATTTTTTGGAATAAAAGAGGGGACGGTATAATTTCGGAATATGAAGTCTCCTAATGGGAATGACGCCAACGCAGGCGAGCAAGATACTCCAGGTAGATTTGAAACTGTTGATAGAGGTGTACCACTTAACCTGGCACCGACAGTCTTTACTCCTTGAAAGTCTGTACAGACCGGTATTAGGCTCGACCTGAAAGCTGTTAGACTAGTGTACATGATGCCATTTACTGCTCCAACATACAAATATAATATAGCGCTATCAAAGCTAACGTCTTTGTATAAGCGACAGACAGGCACATCATTTTTTTTCTTTTGACTTTAAGTATTACAGAAACATATTACATACAGAAAATTTTAATAAACGGCTAAGCCGGTTCATACCTAGGTTTTCTATCTGACTGCTTCCGGGGACAACAAAGATCTGGTTTCCAATTTTTCATGTAATTACTGACTGAATTTAAAAAATTTAAAACGCTGTAATAATCTAGTCATTAAGAGGTATAATCTTATGTTAAAGGTTTAACACAGTAAGGCAAGTATTACACTTACAAAGAGTGTACATGTCCCGTCTGTAATGACCTCGATGTCGACGGGACGTTAAACCCAATCTTCCTTGAGTGTATGTGCCGTGGAGCAGCGTAACTCACCGCGTTCAAACAGCAAAAACATATTCACGCAGTTATTGAAAATGATAGCACTTAGCGACTTCCAACAAATTTTACACATAATTTCATAACCTGTACGAACCTTTTTCTCGCAGACACATTCCAAAAAAAATGAAAGGGCAAAACTTTATTGCTCACTACATTTTCGCAGTTCAAGCAGTAAAACTTTATCACCAGGCATGACACTTCAATTTATTATCTCTATGCTACAGACGCCATTCGCAACAGATTTTGCAGACACTAGTCACGTATACCACTGAAAGTACCCGAAAATTTGTGTCACTGTACGATACAGAGTTCAGGAGATATGACGTTATAAACATTCAGAAGCATGAAAAACTAGCTTTTGCTTAAAACGGGGCTCATATTACCCAGACTTACCTTTAGGAAGCTTGTGCTCCGACTTTTATGACCTCTTCGTCCACGACTTGCTAAAACGCTTCACAGGAATGTGACTATTAGTCAGTTGAAAGTAGTCTACGTTCTTGAGCCCGAGACTCTAGCAGTCAGTCGAATGAACGCTGATGTAGCTCGTAAACGTTCAGCGTGTTAACATGAATACAGGTATGAATGTTTTTAGTCATCAGATGCACCACGCATGTAATACGTCGTCGGTGTTCAATACGGTGGTTATTAGTTCCTTTACTCTTAGAATCAGGAAAAAGTCATGGGCCCCCTGGAAAGAGAAAGGGGGGGGGGGGGAGGAATAGTAACTATCGTACCGAAACAAACAATCTTCCTGGAAGAACATCTGCAACTGAGCATTATACCAGAGTTGAAAATACCGCTTCAGTTGTAAATTTCTTTCATTACCACATGACCGGTTTCGGGCTGTTATAAGCCCATCTTCAGGTGTCGTAGCTGTGCTGTGGCCCCCGAACGCCGCAGTGGGCGTGTACTACTCGCGGTGTGCTAGCTATGAGGGGAGAACAGGGAGTTCTGTCCATGTGTACGTCATTATGGTGAGAGAGATCATCAGAAGTCAGCAGGAAGACAGCCATGTTAACCTGCACACTGGTCGGTACCATGTTCGTGGCGGCTTCCACTGGTTGCCCACCCGGCAAAACGTGCTGATCACCGTTAGAGCCGTCCGACGACACCTACATGGGACTGTTTGCTGGTTGAGCTGCGTCTCCATTGTCTTGGGTAGGAGCGTCGTGAGGACCTATGAGCGAGCGGCGACGACGTTGGTTGTTCACATGTTCCTCAGCATCTGAGGATGGCAAGGAGGAGCATCGGCCTGATTCGAAGACTATTATTGATTCAGTGAAGGAGTTATGCGGGTATTTTGGAGAGGTATCCGTCTGTGGCGATCGCCGCCGGTGTCCTGATGCCGGCCATATCGTCAGGTGGAGCGACTGCACCGTCCGAAGGGTGGTGGGGTGGAAGGACGTGCCGTTCGGAGAGACCATGCGGCGTGCTGGGCGAAGCTGTGGGCGTGGCGAGGCGCGCCGCGCAAGTTACTGGTAGGGCGGTCAGTGTGGGGTGGCACGGACGCTTCTGACAATAGGAGCTGTGCGACACATCGTCGAAAATGGCCCTCCTGGCCGCAAGTGGAACAGTGCAAGGCTGACCGTTATGCATTATAAAGGCACGGCAGCCTTCGCTAAGAAAGTACGACAAGTGACTCTGCAGATCGATCCGAGCGTGCCTGATCCCATTGCAGTAGGGTCGGAGCGCCGCAATGACGGCGTCTGCGAGTAATTCGAACGGCAGCTAGTACATCCCTATCGTTCGCACGCCGAGACCGGCTTGATCGACGGTAACGGGCCCTAAGTTGCTCGGAATGACGGAAACATAATCCACGTTTGGCGTCCTGTAGAATCCTGTCGCACGCCACGTGGTTAATCATCTTGACGTACACGGTTCTACTAACCATGGACGGGTGGCCGTTTGGCCATCCGTACACGGCCCGCAGCCAGACCCAGACTTCCATATATTGTCGTCCCTCTATCAAAGCCTATACTTGTACACGCATTATGTAATTCCCGTACAGGTGAGAACATTTTAATTGAAAGTCGGTGCCTGGGATCATGCATGTGTGTGCGAAGGAACACTGCATCGTTATTCTTAACAACTTTCTTTTCTTTTCTTTTGCTTGTGCCTTTTTCCCGCAATGAAGCAGGGTCGGCATGGTTAATCGGATTAGGCAAGGTTATCGTAATCGGTGGCCGGATGCCCTTCCTGCCGTCACCCCCCCCCCCCCCCCCCTGGGACGGAATTAGTGTATCCCAACTGTCTGTGTCTAGTGTAATCCATGGAATAGTGCGAATGTGTTCAGATGTCTGTGAGCCGTGTAACTGAGGCGGGACGTGAGGACCAGCCCGGTATTCACCTAGTGGGATGTGGAAAACCGCCTAAAAGCCACATCCAGGTTGGCCGGCACACCGGCCTCCGTCGTTAAGCCGCCGGGCGGATTCGATCCGGGGCCGGCGCGCCTACTCGAGTCCAGCAAGCAGCGCATTAGCGGTCTCGGCTAACCTGGCGGGTATCGTTATTCTTAACAACACGGGCACTGAACTAACGTATTTATCCGCCGATACAATCAAGTGACTTTCAACTAAAATGTCCTCCCCTGTACAGGTATCACATAGTGTGTGAACAAGTACAGGTTGCGACGCAGAAACGACGACATATGGAAGTTTGGGGGTGGCTGTGAGTTGTGCACGAATAGCACAAGCAGTTAAGGCAACTGCTTGTGTAAAGCGAGAAATCCGGTTTCGAGACCCGGACCAGCACAAATTTTCACTGTCGTCATCCCCTTATACAACTGATTGTTGTTCGTAATGGGAGCTGCAAATACATTTCGTGTATACGAGTACTTGTACAGTGTTCGTGAAAATAAATCTTTTCAATAAGGAAACTATAGAATTTTTTCAATATGATGAAACTCTACGCGCTTGTGCTGGCAGTGGCATGAACTACCGGCACAAATCGGATGACGTGGACTGCTATTTCCTTGTTCCCGGTTTTTCATTAGCTAAAAAACATGCCGCATGGGACATAACTACAGTAGCCTTTGTGTGTTTATGATGTACAGCGTTGCGTCGTTTTTTCGTATTTTGACCTCGTGTATTGAACCCGGGACCTAGAAACGACGGAGAGGCTTCGATCCGCCTCAGCCCTCAGTGGTTTACAACCCCGCAACAGACCACAGCAGTCCACCCACCCTACCGCCGCCCAACACCGAACCCAGGGTAATTGTGCGGTTCGGCCCCCAGTGGTCCTGGCTCAATTTCGATATTCTTGGAGTCTTACAGCAAGCGACGTGTGATATTATTCTTTGATCCTCATCCACCGATTACAGCTCTGAATAATATTACGGAGCTGCTGTAGGCGTGTAGTCAACAACATATTCTAGCTGATTTCATTACAAAGTATTAACTATCCATTTCGTTCTACCCCAACGCGGATAGAGAAGTTCGTAATGTTGTTATATAAATCGCTTTTTTCAACAGAAGTATTACTCGTTTTTTTTCTGCGTATAGATCTACGTAAGCACTTCTCAAACAACTGTGAAGTGCATGATAGAGCCGGATGGCGGGCATAGTCGGGTTGTATAGCGGCGCTATCTGTGGCGTCTCCAGACACGTCTTCGGCCTGGAATCTCATTGACTAGCGTATAATTGTCTTCAGTGATGAGTACCGCTTTGAACTGAGCCCCGATGAACAGGCTACATGTACGTCACATCTACTAATTTCCGTACCATTGGGATGATTCCTTTGTGGTGTGTCGCTTTTTTGCCTTGCAGTGAATAACCGACAGCTCCGCTGAACTATTGTGACTTACACTGGATAGACTTCGCTCGTCCGCAGTGTCGTTCGCTGGACAGGAAACACGAAGTGACAACTTAGTTCCTAAGCTATGCAATAATTGGTAAACATATAAAGCACACAGCTTTTGCTCTCGTTACCTCGTGTTGCCGAAGTTGGAGAAATTCAAGCGTCGTAATCCAGATTGTGTGTAAAACATCGATGAAGAAATGAGGGGAATATCGTTTGTTTACAGAACGCCGAGAGCGGGTCGCTGATCAAGGTGTTGGTAACGGCACCAGCAGTGAGCATGCAGCTGCTGGTCTACTGTCTCGGAGCTCACAGCGTGCAGGAACAGGTGAAGACAATTTTTTTCGTTTCTTCCCCTCTTTCACGACTCAAATAATTTATACCTACAACGACACTTTTACACTTTGGTTTAACATAAAAGCTGTTCTATTTATACAACTAACATTAGGGGAAACACACATACTACCAAAAAATCTTTTTCGACAGTAAAATATTCACAGTATGGGATTCCACAAAACTAATTCCAAGACCTACCACGCACCCACGCTTCAGTCCCACCAAAGAATATATTTTTAACACTAAATTTTCTCTCTATCGCCGCTCCAGTGATTCTGCTTAACGTTAAATTTCATGCACCACCAACAAAACAACTGAATACTGAGTGCTGTTTGCATTATGAAGTGACATAAAATCCTCTTACTATGGCTCTTCTCCTTCAAGAGCAGGCAAGTAAATGTATGAAAAGGCCATTGCCCTCATGAGATAAGTAAATAAAAGTAAATCGCTGTAAAGAACTACAACTAAAAGTTCCTCCAGGCCTGTGACTGGCAACATGAGAAACACCGCACATGTAATGATCCCAGGAGTCCTCAACATAACATATCCATCACTGGGATTCTGGCAGTAGATACATCTCAAGTTTTTACTTTCTACCGATCTATTAAAGGTACACCCAACTATACTCCCTCGGACATATAAATGCCTTCCTAAGGGCTAATAGGAACACATCTCATGTCTTAAATATTTAGTGCCCTATACAATTACTCCTCCTCTTAAATATCAACCAAAATACTAATTTTCATTACATTCTACCATTCCCTCGAATAATTTCACAATAGCAGCTGAGCGTAGGTTGCCCGCTGAATCATCATCAATCCACCTAGGTAGTACACATTCATCGTTACTCGCTGAATCCCTCTTACACACCAGTCTAACATATGTACAGTCGTGCTCAAAAGTATCCGAACGACCTGAATTGCATTTCCCCTGATTCGCATGCAACCCACATAACGCAGCTGTCTATCAGGTCCTCTAATCGCTCCTTGGTACAGTCGTTTGACTATTGAAAATGGTTCCAACAAGTCGCCACTAGAAAACACTGCTCGCATCGCAATAACTCAAGATGTAAAGTAATACTAAGATACTACAAGTATCAGGGAACACCTTATCACAGATAAGACTATCCTTAAGGCTTGTAAGCTCACATTTATTACAATAAATGACATACCTGAAATGTTACCACTCTCATTATTACGTCAGATGGGTAATGCACGTAGTAAGTTCGTCGTATTTATGATTTCCTCTTCAAAGTAACATACCGTACTTATTATTTAACACAAAATGACATTCACGAGCAGCTAGTTGAGAATATGTATGAACTACAAATGACACGACGAACCGTATCGTTCTGCATATGGATTCAAATCCAGGTCATGCAGACTAAGCAAAGATTTCGTGACTGACGGAAACTGACAGTCGTTCCTGATTAGGCATACGGAGAGTGATATAACTCGATTTTAGACAATATCAATTAGCAAATATCAACTTTAAATTACATAACGCAAACATTTTTAACGGACGCGAATTCCTACCCAGCACCTATTGTCCCTGTTAACGAACTACGAGAGATGTTAAATATTGCTTCTTAACAAGTAACTAACTTGAAATGCCGTGAGGTAAAGCTTTGTGTTGGACAGGGATTCAAACCCATAACCTAATAAGATAGATATCGAAGCACAATCAACTGTGACATATCGCTTTTTCTCGGCAGTAGCTAGATGTTTTAACTGAAATGACGATACGAAACATTAATTATTTCCTTCCCAGGACTCCAACCCAGCACCTATCACTGTTTTATTCTAGAGAAAACGAACGTTAAATATGGGTTTGTTGCACCAGCAGCGACATGTGAGCATGTTTGAACTAGAAATAATATGACGAAGAGTTCAGTGCAGACTGGGAATAGAGCCCCACACATATCGTTGTTGACTAAACACAAAGAGATGTCAGCTACCGAATTTTTCTCCACCAGCAGCTCGGAATAACATCTTTAACTTAAGGTGATCACGCAAATAGTTCTGTGTCTCACTGGGAGTCAAAAACGTCAAATATCGTTAGTGTTGACAACGAATGAAAATACATTAAAAATCGAAATGATTATCCACCAGCAGATAGGTGTTCTCATGCTAGATCTTGATAATACATAATGAAATCCTTAGGTCTGGGCCAGGATTCGAATCCATTCACGCGCAGTATGTGGAGATGTTGAGGAATCTGCAGTTTTGAACAAACAACAAATTGTAGCCGAGCTGTATTGTCACGAAGAGATCAAATTCCGCTTTAAGGGGGTCTGAGTTGCATTCCCAGTTCAGAACCAATTTTATCGACATACAGAAGCTCAGATAAAAGATGGAATACGTGTCCTGTGATCCTACATAGCGTTTGTTTCGTCACTAGAAACAAGTAACTAGTATAAGAAAGGTTATTGGTGATAGAGTATCTACATGTCGCCACTCCAGACTTTATTGTGGCTCAACCTAACGTCTCTTTGGAAGAGAAGGAATATAATTTTTCATGTGAATTTCAGACCACAATGCTATTATATCTTCTTCACTTGGTGTAGCCAGAAGAGAATGGACTCTGTCTTTCCCTACCTAAAATCACAGACCGAAGTTGGAACCGAACCCAGACCATATATATATATATGAACCTATCATCAATCCAACAGACCACCAAATCCCCCTTTCAGTTGCTCATTTTTCTATCATAAAGCCGTTGTGCCACAATGGCTGAGAATTCTGACACACATGCTCCCTGTATCAATTTGTAGCATGTTCAGTAAATTGATTTACTTGGTTGAACGAATCACCATGAACTAGCTGCCTCGGCTACCCAGTGCATAAATTCAACTTTATTTTGTAAACACTAAAATAAAATCACGTAACTGCCACCAACACAGAACTGCCAACAGTGTAGGATGCAGAAATTTAAACAGGAAGTGTTCATTTCCACTTGAGCTACTCTATTGGGCTATCTGTTTGTTGAAAACGTCGTGCAGTGCAAAAGGAAAGGTATAACTGTTTGTCGTTGATGATTAATTTCTCTCTCATGTTTACTATTGTTTTAACAACATTAAAGGAAACCTTACGAAAATTGTGAACTGTATTGTAAAAAATGAAATAAAACCACCCACGATAACCTTACGACGAAAGTCTGCTTTAATAAAACTGAGTATCTGTACACAAGCGTGCCTCTATCGTCACCAATTGGTAAAATACTACTCACTTAGATTTTGATTGGGTCTGTGTTTAATTGGTATGTTGTGTCATACTCAAGAGGTATGCAAATGTGGCATTTCATAAATAAAGTTATCTATTCCTAAAAACCCAAAATTTGCTTGTCAGCAGCGGAAAGAGGCGTTACCTGTTGTGCAGCATTGTGAGTTTTTCACCATTGCACTATGAGCTGAAAGTATTTTCTTGCGATTTCCTTATCGATGTTTAATCTGACTGCTTGTAGCTCTTTCACAGAAGGGATAAAAAAGCTACACTCACTGAGACTGGAACTGCGAACCATAACAAACGCTTTTTCACACGTGAGCACGTTACCACACAGCTGGCGAAGAAGTATCTGTCTTAGCTTCCTCTTACGAGACCAATAGTGGCTAGAACTCGTTAACCGCTATTTAAAAGACGAGATTAGTTGCGATTTCCACCTGCAACGACTTTCCTGGGCTGAAAACCGCAAATTTACAATGTTTTGTTACACCTCAAGCGATAATAACTCAGATTATTCAATGGAAATGACAGGTAAAATCAAGTGAACTTTGAGGCTTAATTCCGTGCGCATCAGGAAGTAACTCGTCGATCACAGAGTTGCCAAACATACATTGCCTTGTTGCCAAATCTCAGTTACAATACCATCAGGAAGAAGACGAACCGATGTGATGTTACAGCGGGCTGGGAAGTGACCATAGCGGGTGTCTCCAAGTCGCGACTGCAACGGCTTGGAATACGTAATGCGTCTGATTCGCATTTCTGTAACTAGGTTTAGGGACTGGAGCGTAGTTACTAATAATACTCAGAACTGACTGCAAACTAAGCATCATAAATCAGGAACTGTCACAGTTGTTTTTATATTTCTTTCGTAAGTGTACTCAAAACTAAGATATTCATTCACAGACTTTTTCGTACCTCGCCGATAGTCGAGCACAACAAACAAATAAAAATTAAAAAAGAATGTGTGTGTGTGTGTGTGTGTGTGTGTGTGTGTGTGTGTGTGTTTGTGTGTGTGACAGAGAGAGAGAGAGAGTGAGAGAGAGACAGAGATAAAAATCTAAAAGAATGAGAGGGAGAGAGAGAGTAAAAAATTGTAAAGAAATTGAATCATGGTATGTAAAGAAATCTTTCATTAAAACGACACGTTCCATTACGAAATGTCGTATTCATGATCTATGAAATAAGAATTAATGTAATATAATCTAATCTAATCATATCATATTGGTGACTAGCCATGAAGAGTCATGAATTATCGAAGTTTTTGCGAATACCAGTAACCAAACTTTAACTTGAAAATAAAATACGACAATTTTTGTAATAAACCAAAACTTCTGTCAAGCCCCTTTCGTCCCTGTTAATTAACCACGAAAGATGTCTCATATACCTCTAATCTGAAGTAACAAAGTGAGCAAGCATTTAAAGATGAAGTGCATGATGTGAAGTTCTGTGATAGAGATACGAACGCAGCACGTAATCGGATTGTTAACTAAGTAAAATCAAATGTTTCGTATCGGTTTTTCTTACCAGCTGCTAGGTGTCTGAATCTAAAATAAGGATACAAACTTTTGTGCCTAAGCGACAATAGAACTGCACACCTACCGTGCATCCACGAATATAGCTCAAGTATCAGTTTCTTACTCACACATAGTAAGATGTGTGCGTGTTTGACCAGAAATAACGACGCCTATTGCGATTGTTGGCAACACAGGAACAGACATTTAAAATGGACGTTAATTTACACTAACATGCCGGTGTGCACGTGATAGGGCTTGAAATGAAATTATGAATATTTTTGTACCGGATCAGGATTCGGACCCACATACTTACCTTTGGAGGAGACCTGGAGAAGATTGCAGTCTTGAGAAAAGGAACGAAATGATTGAACTATACTGTTCCGAGAGATTCAGATCCTCGAAAGAGGAGATACGAATTCGAATCACAGTCCAGCACCAAATTTTTCAACGTCTCTAATTCAATGAAGTACAAGTAAAGCAAGAGCCCTGTTCCTTTAAATGGCTATCGGTTTATCAAATAAAATAAAATTTTCTAATGTAAGTATGTTTACTGGCGACTGTATTTCTGTTTGCCATGACTTCCGCTATGTCATTTCCCAACGTAAACCGGCTCTGCCCAGTTGGTAATGAAGGAACGTGATGTTTAATGCGGATTCTGAATTATAACGTCTTTCTCTTGATGTTACCAGGGGTAAAGTAAATCTGTTTGTGCCTCTTAAAAGTAAATGCCTGAACCCACGCATTGCACCTGTGATAGTTCGTTCCGCCAGACCATTGTGGCCACATTTCCCAGCCCCAGCAGTGTGCTGTAACAGATGATGTGCTTAGTTTACAAAATTAGTCACCGTGGAAAAAACGCGAGTCTATTAAATGGTTAAGTAGAAGAAAGCTTCTGAAGCGGAGATTATGCTACTCTCATGTCAGCAGCATGTAATGACTCTTGTAGGCATCATAGGCTCGCTGTGAAGCCATTTTGAAATTTTCACAAATTCAGCAAATTTCTTAGTTCGAGAAAATCCACTGGGAAGTGTGAAGTTACCGGATAATTCGATTTTTACCGTCATTATTACTATCATTTTCTTCATACCGCTGCTGGAACACTGTACTTGAAGATCATTTGATGCCTTTTGGTCACTACAGAAGTAGTTTCCCAAGAACAGGTTCTTTCCCTGTCTACGAAATCCTTTTAATGTTAATATCAAACATCAGTAATTAGTCGTAGATTTCATTAAAACTAAAGTAATTGATCAAGACGTTACTTGATAACAAAAAACGCGCTGCCTTTCTTCATTTACTTGCGCCTAGAAATGGCTATCGAGTACTGCCAAACCAAAAGGCAAGAGGTTTTACTGCCTTCCGATATACGTCGCTGTCAGTTCTTCCATATGATTTGGTCGACATGACCTGTTTCAAGTTGTGTATGACAGACAATGTTTTAGAAAATCAATTGTTTTCCTTTGCAATAAACAGAAAGATTTTCATTCTAGGCTATCCAAGTACAAAATTTTCGCCATATTAGTTCATATTTAATATTCGCTTCTATCATGTAGGAAAGTATTTCACAGTTGCAAAACTCGCATCCGACTCATTGACCTTACACTTAGTCGCTGACCATAAATTCTAGCTCTGAGTGACACCAGAGTTTTCCAGTGCTCTTTCTCACCGGAAAATACGCAATTCACTCATTGGGCTCCATAAGTACACTGTAACAGTAATTTGTGTGTGTATGCAATGCATACGGATTAGAATTTAGTGGTGCTCTCTCTTCCACTTCTGTATACAATATGCCTGACCTAAACGGGCCGATTATCATTACAGGCCCTGGGCAGTGCAACATCATACTGACAACAGTAATGTGCTTATACTGACTACCTGACTGTTCGTTTTACCTGCTTTTGTAATCATTTAAATAAAAGAACATTACCTTCCAGTGGGAGACATTTCGTCCCCTTTTTCCTTCTTTGAAATTTGTCAGTATGCTTTTTGCTTTCCAACCAGTGAAATGCGGCAGAGTACGGCCGGTAAATGATTGACAAACCACGATTTAGTGCCGTTAAGACGATTTATTTAAACGTCACAAGACTGCACATAGGTGCAATCGATTTCGAGGTGCAAAGTATTTGTTATCTTACTTTTGTGACAGGTTGGCATAAGTGATTTCCAAAGACTTTTTATTGTACTGAAATAATCTTTTGTCACAAAATAACAAGGTAAGAGTTTTATTCGTATTTATTTTGTAGGAAACTGTAATCGTGATGGAAGATTATACACCTGAATGTTTGACACAACTGGTAGGAGAAAACGCTGCATATTAACAAAACCCCGCGCCTCCTCTCCATATCCTCCTATGACACGAGCACGGGATTCTCCTCGCATACCGCTACAGAGCTGTTCCTAGCACAGCTGAGAATTGGCAACATCGTCACAAACATTAGGCAACACCGTGACAGTGCAATCACTTCCGCATATGGTACTGAATTGACTCGCTAAATTCACTTGATATTCCCTTTCCATTTGAATGACTCGTGCTATATAATCCTCATGTAAACTAAGACACTGAGACAGAAAATTCAGTTTTTTGCTAAAGAAATGCTATTCTTCACATAAGTGACAACTTTTATTACCTTTCACGATGCTTTATGAGGCTGAGCGTACAGGCAGCGGTGTGTCCGTAGCCCGGTAGTACCGCCCATGTCTCGGGTCAGAACGGCTCAATCAGTTGTCAGTTCCAACCGTGGTAGGGGCCAGCGTATGTGAGCTTTTCTTCTGATATATTTTATGGAGCTGCGAATTTCCAGAAAAAATTCTATATTGAAATCGGAAGAAAACCTTTAGACATCAAATCCTCTTGGTAGCTCGACTCAGTAAGTTGTGTTAATGATCATAGATCTTGGCTTTCTGACTGCCAAGCTGCTTCGCAACACCAGCGTCTCTGAAGAAATTCGAATCGACCATCAGTGATACGAATTTCAATAATGTTCTTCACTTCAGACTCACAAATGGTTCAAATGGCTCTGAGCACTATGCGACTTAACTTCTGAGGTCATCAGTCGCCTAGAACTTAGAACTAATTAAACCTAACTAACCTAAGGACATCACACACATCCATGCCCGAGGCAGGATTCGAACCTGCGAACGTAGCGGTCACGCGGTTCCAGACTGAAGCGCCTGTAGCCGCACGGCCACACCGGCCGGCCTCAGACTCACATGCCAGGGTGATAAGTATGAAGGAAATGAACCTCTTGATTACTATAGGGCCTCTATGCTAAATTTCCACAGTAGCAATTAGGAACTCCCTGCAGACATTTGCTAACAGCGGCTCTAGCAACTTATTTTTTCTCTGGGTAGCTTCAAATATGGGCGATTTTGTCGCTTTAAATCCAATTGAATATTTTAAATATTACTTGTGAACAGCGTTAACTTCTCCATTAATTAAGGTATAGACCTCAAAACAAGCAATTTGCCTGAGTAGCTATAGAGCAGGTTCTGATAGGTATTGACACAATCCTTACCATAGAGAATCAAAGAAAGAAATCAGACACATTACATTGCATTTACTCTCTGTGCCTTCACTAACACATATGCATCAATGAAAATAATAAATTATATGAGGAACCTCCCGTGAAAGGAAAAAGAACAGAATGTGATACTTTAATTGTAGTGCACTGGATCAGAAACAATGAAATTAATTCTGTGCCACATTGATGTATTGCATTCTAGTGTAATAAAATAATCATCAAATAAAAACGGTTTTGTGCCTCCTTTGCTATCAAGAGTGAAACACAAATCGTAGACAGATTTTATGGGTCACCACTCAACAACATTAAAGCATTTTACATGGTCGAGAGTGCGGAGTGGAGCAGACGTTGTTGGCAGAAGGCGAGACAATGCAGTGCCTCAGCCCCCGCCGGTAGGTAGTAAACGGGTCCCAGAGAACTCAGACGCATGCGGTGTTCAGTGGCAGATGGTCGGCAAAGAAATCTTTCGCTAAAACATTATTGTACCAAACTGCTATTACCAGTGTGACAGAAAGCGAAATCTATTGTAGATTCGCTTGAATTACACTCATAGCTTCAGCACCGAGAGGAAAGGGGCGATAAAAACTTTGTCGACGTGTGCTTTTAGTTACCAGACGTCGTATTAGCTAGTCTCGCGTTTTACCTCAAGACTACGGTCATAGTCAAGAATAAAGTACTAAGACTGAAGTCAAGACTTCCTCTGGGAAGTGCCGCTGTCTACAATGTTGCCAGATCGAGCATATTGCTGGACATAGGATTCTGAGAGGAGCACGACTGTATTGCGTGAACGACTCGGCGGTCAATCTTTTGCTCTAAGACTGTATCTACAACACATATTGCACGCTGAAGACCCAGAAGAATTAAAAAACAAAAGTAGTTTATGAGAGCAACGTTAACTATAGTGTTCGAAGTATTCATAGTATTGTATACGTGTGTGTAATCGCCTTCCAATGCCCACTCAAGGAAGACAAAGATACACAGTCTAGCTTCAATATTATAAATTCGCCTCAGTTTGCGGATGAACTCAGACTTAGGTTGATAATCATTTTGAATATTTAGCAGTGCTGTACCCATTGGTGTTAAACTCGTTTTCAATCAACGATTCCCACAGCTACAGGAACACTACTTGTGATACCTCATAGACAAAATACTTACGCAGTGCTATCAGACGAAGAGATCAACCTGACACATACTGTGGGAAGTTTGTTTTACAACCTTCGTACCTGGATAATGAGCTTTTTCCTATTTGAGATGTCTGTGAACATTGCTGCTTGAGACGATTTAAGACGAAACTAAATTCCTTCAGCTACGACAATGTTTAAACAAATCGTCTTAACGGCACTAAATCGTGGTTTGGGAATCGTTTACCGGCCGTATTCTGCCGCATTACGCTGGCTGGAAAGCAAAAAGCATACTGACAAATTTCAAAGAAGGAAAAAGGGGACGAAATATCTCCCACTGGAAGGTAATGTTCTTTTATTTAAATGATTACAAAAGCAGGTAAAACGAACAGTCAGGTAGTCAGTATAAGCACATTACTGTTGTCAGTATGATGTTGCACTGCCCAGGGCCTGTAATGATAATCGGCCCGTTTAGGTCAGGCATATTGTATACAGAAGTGGAAGAGAGAGCACCACTAAATTCTAATCCGTATGCATTGCATACACACACAAATTACTGTTACAGTGTACTTATGGAGCCCAATGAGTGAATTGCGTATTTTCCGGTGAGAAAGAGCACTGGAAAACTCTGGTGTCACTCAGAGCTAGAATTTATGGTCAGCGACTAAGTGTAAGGTCAATGAGTCGGATGCGTTCTCTGTCACAGAACTTCACATCATGCATTTCAACTTTAAACGCATGCACACTTTGTTACTTCAGATTAGAGGTATATGAGACATCTTTCGTGGTTAATTAACAGGGACGAAAGGGTCTTGACAGAAGTTTGGGTTTATTACAAAAATTGTCGTATTTTATTTTCAAGTTTAGGTTTGGTTACTGGTATTCGCAAAAACTTCGATAATTCATGACTCTTCATGGCTAGTCATCAATATGATATGGTTAGATTAGATTATATTAGATTAATTCTTGTTTCATAGATCATGAATACGATATTTCGTAATGGAACGTGTCAATTTAATGAAAGATTTCTTTACATACCATGATTCAATTTCTTTACAATTTTTTACTCTTTCTCTCCCTCTCATTCTTATCTCTGTCTCTCTCTCACTCTCTCTCTCTATCACACACACACACACACACACGCACACACACACACACACACACACACACACACATTCTTTTTTTATTTTTATTTTTTTGTTGTGCTCGTCTATCGGCGAGGTACGAAAAAGTCTGTGAATGAATATCTTAGTCTTGAGTACACTTACGAAAGAAAAATAAAAACAACTGTGGCAGTTACTGATTTATGATGCTTAGTTTGCAGTCAGTTCTGAGTATTATTAGTAACTACGCTCCAGTCCCTAAACCTAGTTACAGAAATGCGAATCAGACGCATTACGTATTCCAAGCCGTTGCAGCCGCGACTTGGAGACACCCGCTATGGTCACTTCCCAGCCCGCTGTAACATCACATCGGTTCGTCTTCTTCCTGATGGTATTGTAACTGAGATTTGGCAACAAGGCAATGTATGTTTGGCAACTCTGTGATCGACGAGTTACTTCCTGGTGTGCACGGAATTAAGCCTCAAAGTTCACTTGATTTTACCTGTCATTTCCATTGAATAATCTGAGTTATTATCGCTTGAGGTGTAACAAAACATTGTAAATTTGCGGTTTTCAGCCCAGGAAAGTCGTTGCAGGTGGAAATCGCAACTAATCTCGTCTTTTAAATAGCGGTTAACGAGTTCTAGCCACTATTGGTCTCGTAAGAGGAAGCTAAGACAGATACTTCTTCGCCAGCTGTGTGGTAACGTGCTCACGTGTGAAAAAGCGTCTGTTATGGTTCGCAGTTCCAGTCTCAGTGAGTGTAGCGTTTTTATCCCTTCTGTGAAAGAGCTACAAGCAGTCAGATTAAACATCGATAAGGAAATCGCAAGAAAATACTTTCAGCTCATAGTGCAATGGTGAAAAACTCACAATGCTGCACAACAGGTAACGCCTCTTTCCGCTGCTGACAAGCAAATTTTGGGTTTTTAGGAATAGATAACTTTATTTATGAAATGCCACATTTGCATACCTCTTGAGTATGACACAACATACCAATTAAACACAGACCCAATCAAAATCTAAGTGAGTAGTATTTTACCAATTGGTGACGATAGAGGCACGCTTGTGTACAGATACTCAGTTTTATTAAAGCAGACTTTCGTCGTAAGGTTATCGTGGGTGGTTTTATTTCATTTTTTACAATACAGTTCACAATTTTCGTAAGGTTTCCTTTAATGTTGTTAAAACAATAGTAAACATGAGAGACAAATTAATCATCAACGATATATGCGAATTCTCTGATGTTATCTATAACAGTCTGAAAATGCATATGCAGTTTATTGATAACATGCATGTAGAAAACTTGTTCTGAGTTAAAGCTCTCAAATAAGGTTTGAAGAAGAATAAAATGCCATTACCAGACGACAGCTAATGTAGAAAATACTTTTCCGACGTATTTTGGCACGATGTGTTCTACCCATACATAATACAAAAGTTTCGAGATGCATCTACTGTCTGGCTGTCTGTTAAACCTGAAATGAACAAAATGTCGCAGAAGTTAGCCCTTTTTCCACATACGACTATTTTGGTTTGAGAAGTGGAGGGAATTATGTTAAAAGTTCCATTACATTGATAACTTCAGCAGACAGCAGAATTGCGTTTTAAGAAATATAGCAGTGAATGTACTCGAACTCGCGACATCTTATCTACCGTGCGCGGTACTTACCATTACGCTACTAGCTGACACGTCGCTATAATAGCTCCTGAAGTCAACAACAAGTCCTCCAGAACTTCTGCATTCCACAGCGCTGTGGGATAATGCATATGGCTAGGTCAATACTTATGAGAGACAATCAGTTATACCTTTCCTTTTGCACTGCACGACGTTTTCAACAAACAGATAGCCCAATAGAGTAGCTCAAGTGGAAATGAACACTTCCTATTTAAATTTCTGCATCCTACACTGTTGGCAGTTCTGTGTTGGTGGCAGTTTCGTGATTTTATTTTAGTGTTTACAAAATAAAGTTGAATTTATGCACTGGGTAGCCGAGGCAGCTAGTTCATGGTGATTCGTTCAACCAAGTAAATCAATTTACTGAACATGCTACAAATTGATACAGGGAGCATGTGTGTCAGAATTCTCAGCCATTGTGGCACAACGGCTTTATGATAGAAAAATGAGCAACTGAAAGGGGGATTTGGTGGTCTGTTGGATTGATGATAGGTTCATATATATATATATATATATATATATATATATGGTCTGGGTTCGGTTCCAACTTCGGTCTGTGATTTTAGGTAGGGAGAGACAGATTCCATTCTCTTCTGGCTACACCAAGTGAAGAAGATATAATAGCATTGTGGTCTGATATTCACATGAAAAATGATATTCCTTCTCTACCAAAGAGACGTTAGGTTGAGCCACAATAAAGTCTGGAGTGGCGACATGTAGATACTCTATCACCAATAACCTTTCTTATACTAGTTACTTGTTTCTAGTGACGAAACAAACGCTATGTAGGATCACAGGACACGTATTCCATCTTTTATCTGAGCTTCTGTATGTCGATAAAATTGGTTCTGAACTCAGTTTTATTAAAACAGACTTTCGTCGTAAGGTTATCGTGGGTAGTTTTATTTCATTTTTTACAATACAGTTCACAATTTTCGTAAGGTTTCCTTTACTGTTGTTAAAACAATAGTAAACATGAGAGAGAAATTAATCGAAACTTCCTGGCAGATTAAAACTGTGGGCCGGACCGAGACTCGAACTCGGGACCTTTGCCTTTCGCGGGCAAGTCTCTTTGTGTGTAGTCAACAACGATATGTGTGGGGCTCTATTCCCAGTCTGCACTGAATTCTTCGTCATATTATTTCTAGTTCAAACATGCTCACATGTCGCTGCTGGGGCAACAAACCCATATTTAACGTTCGGTTTCTCTATAATAAAACAGCGATAGGTGCTGGGTTGCAGTCCTGGGAAGGAAAATATTAATGTTTCGACTCGCCATTTCAGTTAAAACATCTAGCTACTGCCGAAGAAATGCGATATGTCACAGTTGATTGTGCTTCGATATCTATCTTATTAGGTTATGGGTTTGAATCCCTGTCCAACACAAAGCTTTACCTCACGGCATTTCAAGTTAGTTACTTGTTAAGAAGTAATATTTAACATCTCTCGTTGTTTGTTAACAGGGACAATAGGTGCTGGGTAGGAATTCGCGTCCGTTAAAAATGTTTGCGTTATGTAATTTAAAGTTGGTATTTGCTAATTGATACTGTCTAAAATCGAGTTATATCACTCTCCGTATGCTTTATCAGGAATGACTGTTAGTTTCCGTCAGTCACGAAATCTTTGCTTAGTCTGCATGACCTGGGTTTGAATCCATATGCAGAACGAGACGGTTCGTCGTGTCATTTGTAGTTCATACATATTCTCAACTAGCTGCTCGTGAATGTCATTTTGTGTTAAATAATAAGTACGGTATGTTACTTTGAAGAGGAAATGATGAATACGACGAACGTACTGCGTGCATTACCCATCTGACGTAATAATGAGAGTGGTAACATTTCAGGTATGTCATTTATTGTAATAAATGTGAGCTTACAAGTCTTAAGGACAGTCTTATCTGTGATAAGGTGTTCCCTGATATTTGTAGTATCTTAGTATTACTTTACACCTTGAGTTATTGCGATAAAGAGTAGTGTTTTCTAGTTTTGACTTGTTGGAACCATTTTCAATAGTCAAACTACTGTACCAAGGAGCGATTAGAGGACCTGCTAGACAGCTGTGTAATGTGGGTTGCATGCGAATCAGCGGAAATACAATTCAGGTCGTTCGGATACTTTTGAGCATGACTGTACATACATTAGATTTCGGTTGGCTTGATTTATAGATTTTCGACACCAGATTTAAGCACCTTAGTTAGTGCCGCCACCTGTTGTGTTACATCAGATTTCATCTTATATCAGTGGATAATGTTTCAATTATCTCGGCTTTGTTCTTAATGCTAGTTCACAAAAATTTGTTATTTCAGTGACTTCAGTGTTACTGGCACCAGTGGTGTCTGACATCTGTTCCTTCCTCAACCTGTCAGTGCCGTGGTTTCAGCGCTCAAATTATGTACTTCCTCAGAGACTCCCTGTTTAAATATTGAAAAATTCTCGTGGTATCTATTCAATTCTTACTGCACAGTCATTTCCATTGCATGTTACATTAAACTGAAGTCAACCTAAAAAAAACCCTTCTTAGTTCACTTGTTTAGGTTAAAATCCGATTTGAAGTTTTAATTGGACTAGACTTTGTACAGATCAGACTTAAATACCTTATAATAATCATCTGTTTTACCCTCCAGTTTGACACTATTAGAATTTGATTTGATAGTATTAGAGCCTAGCTTATATCTTAATTCTTGACTATCAAATCTCATACCCTTATAACTGACATCCGTCTTACTATTTAACTCTCTTACATTAGAGTCTAATTCTAATAACATAGCCTATACAATGCTAAATAGATTTAATTTCCTTTCTTTTATTCTCGAGACACGCTACTCTCTTCACTGTCCTCCTCCTCTTTTGATGCTATCAGGACCTTATCACTCATGGCAAAATCACTCTAACTAGTAACGGTATTTTATCTGTTTCACCACATACATCAGACAAGTCCTTTTATATTCATCTTTCCCTTCCATTGTCCCACAGTCTAATTATCAGAAGAAAATCGTTAAGACTTATCTTAAATATCGTCAATAACATCAATGTGGCCAGTGAGTTAATCAGCTGTCTAAGTAATGCATGTAATCAATTACACTCCCAAATAATACCGTTCAAGCTACAAGGCTTCAAGCAATGATCAAATTGCGATATTATCGCTCAAAAACCTTCACTTCCACCAAGTTCGTGTCCGCCAGCCGTGAAAGCGCATGTTCTGCGACATAATTCTTCGTGTATTTTTCCGGAATACATTACAAGCTATGCGCCGGAAAATCAGTGACTAAGCTTCACTTCAGTATGAAACACATTCAACACTACGTTTAATCCTGGGCTGGAGCATCCACCGTTCCAAATTACAATACAATGGAGAACTGCGTGTAACTTCTTCTCTGATGTGCCCAAACTTGCATAACGTCGTAATATGACATCTTCTTTACACTTTTGACAAAATTCTGAAAACTGTTTATTTCTTGATGATTACATAAGTTCACGGCAAGGTGGTTTCGGCGTAAATGCCATTCTGAATGACGTCCTGAACGAACGGACGGATCTCAAACACAGAAATTACAGGGACAACTTCATTGACATAACAGAGAAAAGGATTGAACACAATACGATAAACAAAAAACCATAAAATACATTGTAACTGCACATATACAAATGCACAATATCTTTGGCAAAAAACATATCCGACTACCTAAGAAATAATTTACTTGTAAACATAAAACATCATTTGAACGATTTGTCATTTTACAAATGTCAAAAAATAGCACGAAATATTTATAGATTATTAATAACAAAGTACATAAAATAACTTACGTTCTAAAATGATTTATGGACGTCACTTCACCTAGACGTGAGTAACTATAATATAAGATAAAATCTCGTAGTACTGTCACACTGACATTGGAATGACCTACAAATTTGTAATTGTCAAAAGATAATACGAAATTTCGCTATTATTCTTATATAGAAAGTAAATAGGTGATTTATGTTAACAACGTAGTACACAAAACAAATTATGTTCCAAGCTGATTTACGGACGTCACTTCATCTCGACGTATATATAAGATAAAATTTCATACAAAATTGCATAGTACTGTTATACTGACGTAGAGTAAAATGATATGTAAAGGTAATGTCAACAGGAACACTTGTTCATGGCACGTACGTCGAACGTGAACATATGTAATCAACAAGAAATTTATAGTTTGCAGCTAATTTTGTCAAGAGTACAAAGAAGAGGTCTGAATTGAGGCCTGCCGTCGTTGCTCGGACATTTTGGCATGAGATACTGATTTTTAGATACGCCAGCAAATCAGGGTTCTTCGAGACCCGTTATAATTTATTGCTTCTATAACAAATTTGTGCAAATATTAGCATAAACACATTTTTCTATTAGTGTTTCGCCTGGTTGCTCAGCAGTAATCATCGATAAAATTCTCCCATCTTTACAGTTTACTAGAGGCTTAAAGTAAATGTTGACGGTCACCCTAGGCAAAATTTTCACAATGCCAGAGCTTCCTGTCAGTAACACAATCATAGACTCTATAGACATAGCTTCCTCTTAATACATTGCAGCGTGTACGGTTCATGTCTTGGATCAGATGTTTATTTGTTAGTTGTTAGTTCTCTAGGAAAAAGACGAAATGGTTCAAATGGCTCTGAGCACTATGGGACTTAACTTCTGAGGTCATCAGTTCCCTAGAACTTAGAACTACTTAAACCTAACTAACCTAATGACATCACACACATCCATGCCCGAGGCAGGATTCGAACCTGCGACCGTAGCAGTCGCACGGTTCCAGAGTGAAGCGCCTAGAACCGCTCGTCCACCGCGGCCGGCGCAAAAAGACGTTTCAGTGTACTGTTACATCCATATCAGAAGTTTTGGTATGTCAGAGAAAGATCTATCTGATAATTCGTGTAGCACTAATTATCTGCCATTCTTGTTTTCACATCACACACAGGAAGTGCAGCAGCACGTCACCAAAAAAAGAAAAAAAAAGATTATTTCAGGACTATCATCTCTATCATATCCAGTAAGTCGATCAATATGCCTGAACTATTTAGTCGACACACAAACGTTACTTTGTAAGATTTCAGTTTCAATATATACTCAGCTCTGCGAACAGAAGTTAATAACACACCAGTTGAAGGGATGCATAAAGCAACGATTTTCTCTGAGGTCGCTCCCCCCCGTAAAATATTCCATACCTTCACTACGAGATCCTTAACTCCTTCCCATAATTTTAAAACTTCTTACAGAGTACACTCTTATTGCCGCTTCCATGCTCGCCAAACCATTGGTGAACGTTCTACACTGAAGCCAACAAATTAGCAAACTAGCAATGATCATTAAATTCGTTGTTACATTCTATGAATCTACTGTGGCAAGGTTAAGGAAAGCGTAATTTTTGGCCTTTTGGGTATTGTTACAAAATATCCTTCAACAAAAAACTGAAATGTATATCCTTTTGCAGAAATGAGTTATCAGATTTGAAGTGAAGGTGGCACATATCCGATCGAAACTGGATTAATAAAAATATAGAAACTTTAAGATGGAAGTTTTAATGCTTCAGGTGTTCTATGTAGTACCCCGCACTTGCGTACAGCCCACAGAATGTTCACACAACCATGTGAAACTGCAAGAAAAGTCCTTCTTTGTGGTGTTGTTCAAATCTCACGCCACATTGCCTTGAATGTCCGTTGTATCATCAGAGCGGTGACCCTTTAAGTGAATTTCTCCAGTTTGTCGTTTTGTGGTAGGTTCGTATTGATAACACCATGTCTCGTCACCTGGGATGAGCTTGCCAAATGTCTTACTAGTTGTCCAAGCTTCGCTGGTTTTGTGCAGAAGTCAAGGTAGGTGGGGAAAAAATTGCACACTTTTTTCCCTTCTTCAAAACGGTCATAAGAATGTGTTGCACGTTTGATTTAGAGGTGTTCAGTTCGTTACTCCACTGCGGTTTGTGGCAGAACAGCTTTGACACAGAACGGTCGCATGTCCATCACTTAACACTGCCTGTCACAACTGACTGGTCAAATGGATATCTATGATTTACAGTTCTTAGTTCAGACTGCTTTCGAAGTTACTGCGCTGACGTCGCTTAAAAGTCTCTCTTGTAACTTTTCGGATTGAGAGATATCTTTATTTCTTTACTTAAATGAAGCTGACTGATTTCTGCAGGCCGTGGCGTACTCCACTCCACTGTGCTTTGGCCATTTACTGACACATACCCCTGTCTCTATCATAACACACAATAATCACAATGTAATATTTCAGTAACACTTATTTTATAGAAATGTTACAAATTTTAACATCTGAGGCGTATGAAAACACATAGCTGAGAGACGGTTGACTTTACATAACTGATAGCCTATAACTCGCTTATGAGACGACAAAATAGGGAGTAAAAATAAATGAAAGAAAAAATCTGGCTTAGTTAGCCAGTTTTTGGCAGAGTTCAAGCATAATCTTTTAAGGACGGACCCCAAGTTTTAGTCCTCTTGCCGACACTGTAACAATATGCAATTACTGAGCAACTTTTGTTTTAATTTAATCAAAAAGGAAGTCATTTTCCAGAAAAAAATGAACTATTTTTTGGCAAAATCGTATACAGTGAAGTAAATAAAAAACATATTAATAAAGTAGATTTACTATGCCAAGTGACATGATTGCTCAATAACTAATTTATGTTTCGAATCATGTTGTGCTAATGTTCACATTTAATATCAACTATTTTCAAGAATGGATGACGTTATAGGTTTTTCTGTAGGATGTTAGTAAAAAACTGTTTTTAATAATTAAGTTGTGTTGTATAACATGACAGTTATGTATTATCGCAGTAAAACTGAATTCCATTCAGTTGGTCACGTTCTCTAAAACTGGTGTCATTTTTGTGAACTGTGTACGGTGATATAACAGCATAAACAACATTATCCACTAAATTAAGGCCTATATCATTAACGTCGATATGCAGCAGGATTTTAGAGCATATATTGTGTTCAAACATTAGGAATTACCTCGAAGAGAGCGGTGTATTGACAGGCAGCCAACACGGATTTAGAAAACGTCTTTCTTGTGAAACATAACTAGCTCTTTAATCACACAAAGCGCTGAGTGAAAATCACAAGGGATTTCAAACTGATTCCGCATTTCTAGTTTCCAGAGGGCTTTTGACACTGTACCACAGAAGTGGAATGTAGTGAAATTGCGTGCTTATGGAATGTCGTCTCAGTTATGTGACTGGGTTCATGATTTCATGTCAGACAGGTCACAGTTCGTAGTAATTGATGGAAAGTCGTCGAGTAAAATAGAAGTTATTTCTGGCGTGCCCCAAGGTAGTATTATGGGCCCTCTGCTGATATTTATCTACATAAACGATTTAGAAAACAATTTCTGCAGCCATCTTATGTTGTCTGCAGTTGATGCTGTCGTTTATAGTCTAGTTAAGTCATTAGCACACTAAAACAAATTGCAAAGCGCTTTAGAAAAGGTATCTGTATGGTGTGAAAACTCGCAAATGACGCTAAATAATGAAAAATGCAAAAAGGAATCCGTTAAACTCTGGTTGGACGAAAAATCAATCAAACATAAAGGCCGTAAATTCAACTAAATACTTAGGAATTACAATTACAATTAACATAAATTTGAAAGTATACATAGAAAATGTTGTGGGGTCGGCAAACCGAAGACTGCGTTTTATTGGCAGAACACTAAGAAAATGTAACAGACTGCTTACACTACGCTGCTGGGCGGTTTGTGATCCTTATCACACGGGAATAACGGAGTACATTGAGAAGGTTCAAAAAGAGCTGTACGTTTTGCATTATCGCGAAACAAGGAAGAAAGTATCACTAAAATAATACAGGATTTGGGGTGGACATCATTAAAAAATAAGCGTTTCTCGTTGCGGCGGAATCTTCTCACGGAATTTCAATCACCAACTTTCTCCTCCGAATGCGAAAATATTTTGTTGACGCCGATCCACATAGGAAGGAACGATCATCGTAATAAAATAAGGGAAATCAGAGTTCGAACGGAAAGATATAGGTGTTCGTTTCTTCCGCACTCTGTTAGAGACTGGAATAATAGAGAATTATTGTGAAGGTGGTTCGATGAACTCTCTGCCAGGCACTTAAGTGTGATCTGCGGAGTATCCAAGTAGATGTAGATGTTGATTACTCCATTACGAGGTCATGTACAAAAGGAATCAACAAAATTCTGGGGTATACTGTATCAACAAAATTCTGCAAATATTTTTCTGTAATTCTGTATATATTCCACCGAAGTTTTGTAAATTTCACGTAAGAATGCACTATAACTCCTGCAGACTCGCATTTTCGCGTGCTGACATCGCAGTGAAGGTCCTTACATAACCAATGAAATGGGTAGACTAGGGCACATTGGCCGCTTTTTTATTGTTGTTTCTTTGCATCTTGTGTTTTCAAATTTTACATAGATCTTTTTATGTGGAATCATTGGTACATTATTCCAGCAACTTTATAACTAATTATGGCTTCGTACTATTTGTCAATTCATAAAAAGATATTTAATACAGTAATGAAACCGGGGCCAAACTACAGGGCAAGTTGACTCAGCAGCTTGGACAAGATGGCCCATAAGATTTTTATCATATAATTTAGTTAGAGATCGGTTATTAACTGAAAATATATCTAGTTTATACTCAGGTTGTTGTAATACAAATTACTAAAGCCTTATGACAAAAACTATTCTCATAAATCATGTATCATTGTTGTAATAAGTCTGATAAAAAATATGTACAAAATTTTAATCATTCATTGTCCGAATGCCCGATAGGATCTTCACAGGTTAATCATCAATAAGAAAGTCCTTTCACGTTATTTTTAACAAATGACAGATATATCTACCTCTTAAAACTTGAATATTGAATGAATTCATCATACGGATTGCTTTGAGAAAATGGTTTAAGATATCTAAGACGAATCATCCTATTCTTCTTCATCTTGAAGAACTTTCTCAGGAATGCTTACTTTCTTTCTGCGTTTTATTTGAGGCTTTCTATAATGTGATTTACGTTTACCATTGTCACTTTTTGAGGAAACATATATTTACGCCAACCATAAATATTTCTCTTTACGGAGTTCTCTTTTCTTCTGTGTGGAGGTTTGCTGGTTCGCATGGTGACATGTCTTTCGCTCGAGTGTCTGTCAGTATCGTTCAAGTTCTCTTTCGTTTGTTTGCTGTGTCTTTTCTTTTTCAGAATTCCGCAAATGGCCTGACCTCTTCAGATGTTGAGATGGACTTTTGGCCAGGTGATGTGATGTTTAATGTAACAGGCGTTGTTACTGACCGAATAGACCTAGAATTGTGTTCTTGAGCATTCGAAACGCTAGCTCCAGCAGTTAAATCACAACCAACAGCAGGATCAGGCATATCTCTTATGTATGAAGACAAACAGTCACTATTCGTGATAATCTACCTTTTTACCTGTTTAAGGATACAGGCTACTTTTCCAGCTGAATATTATGTAAAAATCAACACCTATTTCTTTCAGGCACTGTTTATAAGGTGTATGTTTTACAGATTTTTTGTTGATGTCAGGTAATGCAGCACACTTTCTAAACAAATTAGAAGAATTTTGAATATTTCTGAACCTGCTTAGGGTTATTAAAAATTACAAAAAAATTGACGCAATTTTTTTCCAAAATACTTCCTCAAATTGAGGTACCATTTAATCCAATGTTATACATTTGACTTCCCCCATGAACCATGGACCTTGCCGTTGGTGGGGAAGCTTGCGTGTCTCAGCGATACAGATGGCCGTACCGTCGATGCAACCACAACGGAGGGGTATCTGTTGAGAGGCCAGACAAACATGTGGTTCCTGAAGAGGGGCAGCAGCCTTTTCAGTAGTTGCAGGGGCAACAGTCTGGATGATTGACTGATCTGGCCTTGTAACATTAACCAAAACGGCCTTGCTGTGCTGGTACTGCGAACGGCTGAAAGCAAGGGGAAACTACAGCCGTAATTTTTCCCGAGGACATGCAGCTTTACTGTATGATTAAATGATGATGGCGTCCTCTTGGGTAAAATATTCCGGAGGTAAAATAGTCCCCCATTCGGATCTCCGGGCGGGGACTACTCAAGAGGACGTCGTTATCAGGAGAAAGAAAACTGGCATTCTACGGATCGGAGCGTGGAATGTCAGATCCCTTAATCGGGCAGGTAGGTTAGAAAATTTAAAAAGGGAAATGGATAGGTTAAAGTTAGATATAGTGGGAATTAGTGAAGTTCGGTGGCAGGAGGAACAAGACTTTTGGTCAGGTGATTACAGGGTTATAAATACAAAATCAAATAGGGGTAATGCAGGAGTAGGTTTAATAATGAATAAAAAATAGGAGTGCGGGTTAGCTACTACAAACAGCATAGTGAACGCATTATTGTGGCCAAGATAGACACAAAGCCCATGCCTACTACAGTAGTACAAGTTTATATGCCATCTAGCTCTGCAGATGATGAAGAAATTGATGAAATGTATGACGAGATAAAAGAAATTATTCAGGTAGTGAAGGGAGATGAAAATTTAATAGTCATGGGTGACTGGAATTCGTCAGTAGGAAAAGGGAGAGAAGGAAACATAGTAGGTGAATATGGATTGGGAGGAAGAAATGAAAGAGGAAGCCGCCTTGTGGAATTTTGCACAGAGCATAACCTAATCATAGCTAACACTTGGTTCAAGAATCATAAAAGAAGGTTGTATACCTGGAAGAATCCTGGAGATACTAATAGGTATCAGATAGATTATATAATGGTAAGACAGAGATTTAGGAACCAGGTTTTAAATTGTAAGACATTTCCAGGGGCAGATGTGGATTCTGACCACAATCTATTGGTTATGAACTGCAGATTGAAACTGAAGAAACTGCAAAAAGGTGGGAATTTAAGGAGATGGGACCTGGATAAACTGAAAGAACCAGAGGTTGTAGAGAGTTTCAGGGAGAGCATAAGGGAACAATTGACAGGAATGGGGGAAAGAAATACAGTAGAAGAAGAATGGGTAGCTCTGAGGGATGAAGTAGTGAAGGCAGCAGAGGATCAAGTAGCCAAAAAGACGAGGGCTAATAGAAATCCTTGGGTAACAGAAGAAATATTGAATTTAATTGATGAAAGGAGAAAATATAAAAATGCAGTAAATGAAGCAGGCAAAACGGAATACAAACGTCTCAAAAATGAGATCGACAGAAAGTGCAAAATGGCTAAGCAGGGATGGCTAGAGGACAAATGTAAGGATGTAGAGGCTTGTCTCACTAGGGGTAAGATAGATACTGCCTACAGGAAAATTAAAGAGACCTTTGGAGAGAAGAGAACCACTTGTATGAATATCAAGAGCTCAGATGGCAACCCAGTTCTAAGCAAAGAAGGGAAGGCAGAAAGGTGGAAGGAGTATATAGAGGGTTTATACAAGGGCGATGTACTTGAGGACAGTATTATGGAAATGGAAGAGGATGTAGATGAAGATGAAATGGGAGATAAGATACTGCGTGAAGAGTTTGACAGAGCACTGAAAGACCTGAGTCGAAACAAGGCCCCAGGAGTAGACAACATTCCATTAGAACTACTGATGGCCTTGGGAGAGCCAGTCACGACAAAACTCTACCATCTGGTGAGAAAGATGTATGAGACAGGCGAAATACCCACAGACTTCAAGAAGAATATAATAATTCCAATTCCAAAGAAAGCAGGTGTTGACAGATGTGAAAATTACCAAACTATCAGTTTAATAAGTCACAGCTGCAAAATACTAACGCAAATTCTTTACAGACGAATGGAAAAACTGGTAGAAGCGGACCTCGGGGAAGATCAGTTTGGATTCCGTAGAAATGTTGGAACACGTGAGGCAATACTAACCTTACGACTTATCTCAGAAGAAAGATTAAGGAAAGGCAAACCTACGTTTCTAGCATTTGTAGACTTAGAGAAAGCTTTTGACAACGTTAACTGGAATACTCTCTTTCAAATTCTGAAGGTGGCAGGGGTAAAATACAGGGAGCGAAAGGCTATTTACAATTTGTACAGAAACCAGATGGCAGTTATAAGAGTCGAGGGGCATGAAAGGGAAGCAGTGGTTGGGAAAGGAGTGAGACAGGGTTATAGCCTCACCCCGATGTTATTCAATATGTATATTGAGCAAGCAGTAAAGGAAACAAAAGTAAAATTCGGAGTAGGTATTAAAATTCATGGAGAAGAAGTAAAAACTTTGAGGTTCGCCGATGACATTGTAATTCTGTCAGAGACTGCAAAGGACTTGGAAGGGCAGTTCAACGGAATGGACAGTGTCTTGAAAGGAGGATATAAGATGAACATCAACAAAAGCAAAACGAGCACCTCTTGCTTCTTTGGTAACTTTAAGAGCGAATCGTTCAGCTTCATTCACCCATTGTCTGTCACAGGCAAGCAACTGATCTTCCATATTAGAGCCACATATTCTGCCTAAATTTCTCAGGACTTCCATCACTGAAACATATCACTGCATTTAGTACACCAACGTTTAATGTATTTAGTCCTACAAAAACATTCTTGGGTAATCTTTCCCATATGCAATGGTTGAAACTTACGTTTGTATTCTGAGTGCCCTCATGTAGACATTTACTAAGCAAAACAGGGTCACTCAGGTCTCTAAAAATTGGTTTTATTTCTTCATAACAGGCTCAGGAAGAGAATGCTTATGATGGTATATTTGACCACTTTTTTTTTTTGCTTTTTGGTAACCACACCAAGAATCTGTTCCTTTAGGGCAATATCCGGGGACAAGGTGGTCATCTGTAGACAACTTATGAAAGTTGGTGGCCCATACAGCTTTTCTCATTGCTGTAACATCATTCAGAGTTGCAGTTCGTCTAATGGCCAGTCCATAGTAGCTCTGAAGAAAGTCTCTTTCAGTTTCTGTCAATTTGCCTCGGTCAGACAGAAATTTTCTGTCAGATAGCAAGTTTCCTTTCATTTCTCTTCGTAGCTTTGTCAATCTAGCATCCATCCTATTTTGCACATGTCCACAACACTCCAGTTTTGTTCCCAAGGTATCAGCATAAACATTGAACTCATTAATTTTATTGAAAGCTTTAGAGTCCACTTCGTATATCTAATGTTATAAACCTCTGAAAGGTTTTTAGTGCTCCATCACACTCCATACCTCCACTGTAACCATTATAATTCTTAGAACATTGGTGTTCAATTTGTCCTTCGGTGTTACCATGGCAGGTGTGGCAGTACTTAGATAAGCATTCAACATTAACAACTTTTCCATTCTCCGGAGAAGTAGCACTTACAACACCATTCAAGGAACGATGTCCTAGACATTGCCATATCCCATCAAGTGCAGCAGCAATATCCCTGGTTCGACTAATATTTACAGTTTCTTCTACTGCGCGAGCAGAGTATCAGCAATTGACACACACACACATTCATAGACCAACCAGCGTGGAAACTGTGGTCAGAAGAAGAACCTAACGTATGGAGACTGGCGAAGAACTTCCTACACAGTAATCAACAAACAATTTGCAAATTAGTAAATTTAAGCAAACGGTCAATGCCCAATGAATGACCGCTTTCAATGGTTTAAGAACCTACGTTAAAAGCCTCATTAAATTACTATTTGAAGCATAAACGTCTAGAAGAGACAATTTCAAAGACATATGCAATAAACTAAGCTCCACGAATGGTCAAGGCTGCACAAACACATTTCTACATTTATGTCCGCACTCTGTAAATCGCTGTGAACTGCATGCTACAGAGTACTACACATAGTACCAGTTATTAGGGCTCCTTTCTTTTCCATTAACGTATGGAACACGGGAGAGAGTTGTTTAAACGCTTCGATGTGCGCTTTAATAAGTCTAAACTTGTCCTCGCGATCCCTACGAGAGCGAACTTTGGGACTCATAGTATATTCTTAGATTCATCACTTAAAACTGGTTCTAGAAACTCACTCACTAAGCTTTCAACGGATAGCGTCTTCCAGTTTAGTTCTTTTAGCATCTCTGCGACGGTCTGTTATGGATGAAAAGAACCTTTGATCATTCGTGCTGCCCTCTTTCTATTCGTAGAAATCCCCCGCTAGTCCTATTTGGTACGGATCCCACACACTTGAGCAATGTTCTAGGATGGGTCACACGTGTGTTATGTAAGTAATCTCCTTTGCAGACTGATTACATTTTCCTGGTATATTCTGTTTGTAAAAAGTAGTCTACTACCGGCTTGACCAAAGATGAAAGTGACAGAATTGGGAGCTCTAGATGGCCAAGCGTTTAGAACAGTATAGCATATTTGGCGCGGATAAAGCGAGGCATGAGATATTTAAGTTAACGTAATTTTGAAGCAGTGGTTATCGCAGCGAAAAGAGTACAGATTGGTACTCGGACGGTCCTGGGTTCCAGACACTATTCAGTATTTTTTCTATTTTTGTTTTCAATTTTTACGTTATTTCCACTGTAAATAAAACGAAATAATGCTCAATATATTGTATTTATTAATATTTTGATAAAAACGGGTGCAAAGGGGAGGTCAAAGAAAATTTGGGTTTGCAAATAAATTTCCAGGAAAACATTGTAAGGCGTACACGAGAATGTCGTACATAAAATTACATACTTTTATTGTTTTGCAACTTATGATTCACAATTTCTGCCGTGATTTTCATCTTAAAAACAGAGGAACCAGTAATTTTGTTGGCTTCTTGCACAGCTATAAACGTCACAGTTTTACAATTACGTGGTGGTTTTAAAGTTTCTGTAGGAAAACAGCTTTAGTTTGCATTCATAAAAGGTCTCTCTCGCCGTACAATATGGTAGTGAACCACGCGTAACGCATGATTTCGCCAAAGATTGTCAACTGAATATATTTTTATCCACTGTTGTAGGGATGTGATGTCTTTTTCTCCTTCGATGAGATAAGAGAAGTTTTGAAGCTTTTTGATCAAGTATTTAAATTGACGATAAAAACAGATATCGCAGGGCTGCAGCACGAGTGCATTTGGGGCTGTGGATTCACTTTAACACTGCATGATGGCACTCCTTACTCATCTTGGAAAATCTCGTTGTAAAATTTTGGATTTGCTTGTCCTCCCCACGAGCCAATTAACAAAAGAATTTTGTTCTGCTGCACGTAAAGCTTCTTCACTTCAGTCACAAATTTTTTGTAGATGATTGATGTAAGTTTCCCAGATTTTGATGAAGTAATGACGACGTTCCTATATTTTGCCACGTACTCATCCACCAAATTTTCTTTTGTCTATCCTTTCATGCCTTTTATGAAAATATTAATAAATACAATGTATTGAGCATTATTTCGGTTTATTTGCAGTACAACTAACGTAAAAATTGAAGATAAAAGCAGTTCCGTATAGAAGCTCGACTACAGGACTTTCAGATTACCGTTACGCATTTTTCCCGCGGCGCCAACCGCTGCTTGCATCACGCCTCACCAGACCCGCTACAAATATGCTACTTACTTCTAAACGCTTGGCTATCTGGAACTCCCCCTTCTGTGACTTTCGTTTCCGGCTAAGCCCTGCATACACGGTAGATTAGGACGAAATCGGTGATGTTACCTTTTCAGCCTATATGATGGTTGCATTTGATATCCCTGCAGTAACTTGGAAGTACTTGTATGAGCGGATCGACTCCAGTTGCGTCTTTGATACTCAGTCACATGACACTAAACCACTTTTAAATCTTATGGAGATACAACTGAATACGTGTGCAGTTTTTTTCAGACAGTATACATTATTATACCGGTAGATAACTGCATCATCTACGAGAGGTCTGAGTTATTATTAACATTGTCTGCAAGATCGTTAATACTCATATGCAACATGAACAGCGATGGCCCCAGCAAAATTCCATGGGCGCGCCTAAAGTTAATTAGGCCGAGGACCGTCCAACTAAGGTAAAATGCTGCGTGCCCCCTACCGAAAATCCAGTTACAAATGTCTCCTTTCACTACGTACGACCGTGCTTTTTATTGTAAACGTAGGATAGGTATTGAGCCAAATGGTTTCCTGATGTCAAGAAACACGTCGTCTACCTGACTGTCTTGATCAGGGGCGGGCAGGAATCCTGCACATGTGCGGTGCACTTGCACGCGTGCAGTTAACAGGTGTTCCGCGTGCACACAGGGGCAAGCAGGCCACCCGCTTATCTCCCATCCCCACCATACCTTCTGTCCGCTCCTTCCTCTGTAATGCGTTTTGTTTCCTAGCTTGCTTTATTGAGTGAATCAATAAGGTTAGTAGGAGTGTTTGAAGGAAATCATGGTTTGAAAGAGTACCTATTACCTACGATACGTTTTATTTAATTATCACAGGTGGAGTTTACAATACGTTTAATATCTGGAACAAAATTTCTACATACAGACAAACACAAACAGTGACGTAAATTTTCATCACTGATGTTTGCTCTTAACCGAGACTTATTAATTCAGCAAATGGTTTTCCAGCTCTCGCTATATTAAGCGCAGTCTTATAACTTGCACATACCGCTGGGCTATTATTGTTGTCGTCCTGAAAACTTGAAAACAGTGCTCCATAAAATGTTAGATCAGTTAGATGAGAGACATGACGAGAGAAAGTCGCAGATCTCTCGTGACAACAGCAACTACGACAAATTCATATGGCTCTGAGCACTATGGGACTTAACTGCTGTGGTCATCAGTCCCCTAGAACTTAGAACTACTTAAACCTAACTAACCTAAGGGCATCACACACATCCATGCCCGAGGCAGGATTCGAACCTGCGACCATAGCAGTCGCGCGGTTCCAGACTGTAGTGCCTAGAACCGCTCGGCCACTCCGGCCGGCCAACTAAGACAGATTCATCTGGTATCGTCAGATCGGTCTTCTTAAGCTCAGTCAATTCCCCATCCGCTCAGAATCCGACAGTAAATTGTACTCGTCCTTGTGAAATTTATTATAATGGCCTTCAATACTAAACTTCCGTTGACCAGCGAGAATACTGCCACATATTAAACATTTCGAATTTTCACGTTTTTGCACAAAGAAAAAATGATTCTCCCATTACTTTTTAAAAGATAGCAAATCTCCACTTCTCCGTTTCTTGAAATACAACGTTCACTACATAGTGCTCGCTTCGCATCAACGTCCGCAGCTTAGCCTGGCACTACACTGCCGCAACCTGCCGGATGTCGCCACAGCCCCGGTCGACGCCTGCACGCGAGCAGCACACGTGCAGCGCTGTGCGCTCATGAGCCGCGTGTAACGTTTACCCGCCCCTGGTCTTGATCCATGGCATTCCAAAACAATGTCTCACATGAGAAATTCCTGGTAGATGCCCCCACCCTCTGACCGGTCGACAACCGCACACACATCTTCAATCAGCGGGTGGCCAGTCTTCAGGCGTCGTCTGCAACCAGCAAAGGCGCCTGTTAGCCAGCCACGTATTGCTATCGAAGCCATAACGTGCAGCTATCGCTTGACTATTTACCTCTGCAAAGATCACGTGGGGTCATTCGCCAAGGGAGTAGTTAGGGCGGCTTACGGTCTTCGACAGCCAGTCTTCGTCGGTAGTAAACCCTGGGCACGTGAAGACACCGATCCCTCATTCGCAGCACATGTGCTCCCAACCACCGACGACAGTCGAAGTTGGAGTATTCGTCGACCATTTACTCCGATTATTAAAAGGTCCCTCATTCGCAGCACACATGCTCCCAACTACCGCCGACTGTGGCTGGACACTCCCCTCTCGGCGAACACGCTTGCTTCACTGTCTTAGGGCTTCATCACGAACTCTCAAAGGAGTTGCTTGCCAAATGTCATCTGTTTTTGTAATTCACACAGAACCAGATGGTTACCTCGTTTTGTTACTGTTCCAAAATAAAAGCGTTGTCATTCCCAGTCCACTTGACTGCTGTTATTCTGTCTGTACTGTACCCTGGTCATAACAAAATTAGTTCGTAGAACACCAGGGAACAACTAAATTGTCGGATTTACAGATAATATATAGGATCATCTCAGAGAGTAGATAGACGGAAACAACAGGAATCTATGTGATCTCCCAAAGTCACAGAAGTGTCTCGACGAAGTAGGCTCATATTAGTCTGTACTACAGAAATGTAATTAGGGTATACCTTTCATAACGAATTAACTCTCATTCGCTCCAAAAGTGAACAATTCCCGTGAACCTTCAGATAATGAGTTGTTTGCAGTTTTCATAGTTAAATATTGGTCTGTTTCGTGATTTTAGGGTGAGCTGGTGTCCGTGGCTGCATACAGTTGTGGCTGGCCAGATACCGACATCAGATTCCAGAGAGCACTGCTGGTGGTCATGGCGAGGGCACAGAAGCCTCTGAGTCTCACTGCTGGTGGGGTCTACCCCATACAGAGGGCCACCTTCCTTTCGGTAAGCATGTAATGACTGTTCATACTGTTTGTTGTGGACATTACAACATTAATTCTCTGGACTATTTCGAGATGGTGGCACCACCTGACGATAATGGTGTTCTTGTAGATGGACCACGAGAGCACTGGGCATGGACTAGACATCTATCACAAAGTAATCCTATTAAAGCTCTCATCCGAGCACTTAATTTAGTGAGTTTGAGGAAATACATAAGATACATATTAGACGACCCAAGCGGAAACGGTTCACGAGTCTTCCAAAATTCTGGTCTAGTGTTTTATCGTGCCTCTTCCTTTTTCGGCAACAGAATTGTTAATTTAGATTAGCGAATTTTTCTCTTTATGATATTTCTTTCGTCCACTGCACTCTCCATTTGTCTACAATGACGGTTCCACTTTCGAAGGAATCTGTTACAACCACGGTTATTGTCTTCTTTCAAATTTCGATATTTTTAAGTATATTCGATATGTATTTATGGGTGACACTCTTCCTTCAGCAGACAGCCGGTCATTATGTACTTTACGTTCTGCTAAATGAAAGCGAACTGATCATTCATTTACCCGGAAAGCAACTACATGTAATATTGCGAAATGTAAAAAAACAGCTGCACATGCTGTAATGCAATGGGCTTCTACCACTCTCATACGTACGTCTAATTAGATCTGCATTCGTAACTGAAATCGATTTCTGACCTACTTACCTGCAAACATCTGAATTTTAGCGTATTCACCCTAGGCTGACTGCTGTTTCTCAATTCCTCGTTTCCATGTTTTGGACATTCTTCAGATTTTACACAGTCCATTCGGACCTTCAGTATCCATTTTCAGATATCCCATGAAAGCAATTGCTCTAATGATACGGCTTTTTCTCGTACCCTGTTCATTAACATTTTTCAACATTCGTCGCAGAATACCACTAGATGCCTTCCGCCTGTCATATCGAACAATTTATCTGTCATTAATTGCTTATTACAGTATGAAACTGCGTTAAATGAACTCGTGACTAGATCACTCTTTTTCTTCATATTTCGTCCAGGAATGGTAGGAAAGTCTCACGTTTTCATTTTTTAAAGAGTTTTGTTTGATCACTTTCTTTTGCTAGCGAGAACACTTTTCCAGCAATTTCGGTAATTTCTTCGCCTACCTTCTCTTCGAATCGTTAGCCTCTCTTAGTTGTTTCCTTGCTAACATCATCTGGACTCACCCGAACTTCCTGAACTTCTTTCAGACTTCTGTGATGAGCTTCATGACTCTGTTTTGTTTCTACGCTGCAATCATTCTTTACTTGTCGAGGCCATGTCTTTTGATATTGCATTCGTTGTTGACTTTCCCTCAAATTAACGAAACTTTGCGGTAAAGCTCTGAGCGCATTTTGTCATTGTTGACTTCATGTCATTATTCATTGAGCTCATGTAAGTTTTCGTATTTTCCATACCCTTATTCATGTCCTACATTTTCATCCTGCTCTCATTCATGCATCCTGTAATTTTCTTCGTCATGTTACTTATGTCATGTACTTCTGTTTCTAGACGCAGCAAATGTCTCAACCGTCTCGTCCATTATCTCTTTCAGTTTGCCCTGGAGCTAACATGTATCCTGCTCCTATCGCTTTTTCTGACTGTTAAGTAGTTCTGTTCTCATCTCTTTCAGTTCTTAAATTTATAACTAATTTCTTGAAATACTCGTTAATAATATCCTCTTTCGTATCTACGATAATGCAGTGCCGGTGTTGCAGGTGTTCTCCCGAATAACACAGGCATTGCAATATCACAAGGCAATCAGCTTTAAAGTAAAATGTCTCCCCCGCACGAGAGTATACCAGTATAGGTTGTAGACACATGGTTGACGACATATGGATGTTTGGGTGTGGCCGTGCGCCATACGCGGATAGCCAAATGGTAAAGAGGGCTGCTTGCTCTCTGTAATAAAAAAAAAAATTAAAAAAAACGGGGTGAAGGAATCAACGATCAATTTGAACAGAAGTCTCGTGACGTCCGCCCAGACCAAACGCAGCGAACTATATCGAACAAAATAAAATAAAAAAAATGGTAAGGCGACCGATCGCGATAAGTGAGAAATCCGGGTTCCAATCCCGATCCGGCAAAATTTTTCATTGTCGTCTTTCCATTATACAGCTGATGGTTATGCATATTCCCAACTGCGAATACATTTAATATCTTTCGCGTCTGGTCCCTCATCATTATCGGATACATCCTCCTTTTCTTTTTCTAAGCCTACTATCCTCGTATTGTCCCATTATTTTTGTGTGCCACGTTTGTTTGATATTTGTGCCTTTAATATCTGTCATTGCTTTGACCTTGGGGTGCCCCATATTATTTAGCGTACTTCTCTTCAACTCCACTCTGTTCGCAGTTCTAAAATCCAAAAATTGCATCCAAACACGGTTGGTTCTTAATACGACAGATTTTCTCAGATTTATTCTGTCATGTTGTTGATAATTCTTCCGGGTTATATGGCCGTGGTCCATCGACCACGGCCATATAACCAGGAACAATTATCAACAACAGTACCATCCGGTCGTGAAAGCCTTCATTGTATGATTATTCTGTCATGCTCTGCACCACATGTAACATCACTGCTTGATTGTATTAATGTTCTGGTTCTATTGAACATTGATATTTTTTCATGACTCTTCTCGCTTTACAAACTGATAACACCTCATAATCCTACATGAAATGTATTCCCTATTGCGAATATGGACAACCATCAACTGTGTAATCGATTGACGACAGTGAAAATTTGTGCCTGACCGGGACTCGAAACCGGATTTCCCGCTTATCGCGAGCGAACGCCTTACCATTAAGCCACCCTTTTTTATATACTATAAACCAATAATACAGCTTTAATGTTTTGTGTTTTGACACTATTAGACACACAATCTGACTGTCACATAAGTTCTTTACATTAGCTTATAAAATTTCAAAAACTACTTTCTGAAGTAGAAAAAGCACACACCAAAAATTTGCAGCAAAAATTTAAATAATATCCTTAAGGTAACTACAATACATTACTGTCAACACAGCCTTCTTTTTTATATTAATCAATGCCCATTCTTTCAAGTATAATTTTTAATAACATATTACCGAACGTTATCTTGTGATTCGAATAACTTCTAATGTTGTGGTATTCACGCAGCATGTGTACCTTGAACTCTATGGTGCTGTCGGATACTAGTTTGTTAATGACGTAATTAACAAAATTTCCGAGCAACCAGTACACAGCGTTATTTTTTGCCTTCTGGGAAATAGCATGCTCAAGGCCTGTGTATCAATGACAGTGATAAATTCTCAGGGGATGTCCTCGTAATCAGAACTATTTCCTCAGCCGGCCGCGGTGGTCTCGCGGTTCTAGGCGCGCAGTCCGGAACCGTGCGACTGCTACGGTCGCAGGTTCGAATCCTGCCTCGGGCATGGATGTGTTTGATGTCCTTAGGTTAGTTAGGTTTAAGTAGTTGTAAGTTCTAGGGGACTGATGTCCACAGCAATTGAGTCCCATAGTGCTCAGAGCCATTTGAACTATTTCCTCTCGGATCCATTTCCAACTATTCATATGACCCCTACAAGTGTATCTATGAATTCTTGTGCCAACTAGATGGCATTGTTGACACAAATTTGTTTCAGAGACCGACTGCGTACAGTCTTTCATTGGTGCTAACTATGTTGTTAACTGTCTTGTACCATGACTGTTTTATATAAGACGTGAGCACACTGGAACTAATGTTTTTTCAAATCTCAGTCCAATCAATGTTTGGAAACTGTTGTTCTATTTTGTTCCTTCCTCCGCTTTTCTTTCGTTCCCACATTATGGCTCTTGAAGCTAAGTGTCGTGACTGTCTGATTTCGGCACTTATATAACTGAATTCAACATAGAAAACGCTCACATGCTCTAAACGACTGTTAGTATTCTGCACGTCAATCGGGGGAAGCAGGCTTCTAGGTTTAATTATCTCGAAAAGTTGGCTGGTTATGCTTTCTCTCGGGTCTCTTATTAAATTAACTTGCCTTTTGATAAAAGTGTAGAGGCCTTATCCGTTATATCAGTTAATCCTAGTCCACCATTTTTAGGATCTAAAGTGGCTACTTTAGCAGGTACTCTGAACACTTCATCTTTCCACAAAAAGTTGGTGATTTTGGACATTATTCTCCTTGCTATCATTCTCGCTATTGAATACAACTGGGCAGTATAATAAGCTTTAGCACGGATGAATGAGTTGTTATACTTTGTTCTTTGAACTTGGTTCATACATCGAGTTAGATTATGCATAATTGCTCCTTGCACTTTATCTGCTGCAACTTTCCAATTTAAAGCCGTCATTATCATGAGGAATGCTGTCAGGGTGTTCCAAGTGTTTTATGTTGTCGGACTAATTTTGCCCATTCGACACTGATATTATCAAAACCTCTGAGATTTATCATCTTACTTTTTTCGTTTGCATTGGCTCCAGATGCTCTACAGTACGTATGAATCACTGTTGCTAGCGTGGTTACCTCTTCACTATTCCTTATAATGACCCCTATATCGTCAGTATAGGCTTTTATAAATGTTTTATTTCCTGATCATGTTAAGCCTTTTAATCTAGCATGGACATGTCGGCGGAAAGGTTCCAGTGGAATGGCGAAGAGCGACATGGACAGAGGACTTCCTTGAGGAATACCTCGTTTTATTTGTATAGGCCTGGATTGTTGACAATTCACCGCTATTTTTGCATTTATTCCAATTGCTATGTTCTTTATCAGCTGTATGACCTATCGTTGAAACCTATTTTCTGCAACCTGTAGAAGATATTCATGATTTACTACATCGTATGCCGTATAAAAATGTAAAAAAAAATAAATAAAAATAAAGCACACTTTATGTTTGTTACAGAAGTTATTGCAATGATATCCCTGAATTCTGCTTGATTTTGAAAACTGGTTCTGCCTTGTCTACAGTTCTGATGTCTACTAATAATTTTATCTGTAAGGCATGAAATTCTCTTGTTTACTATTCTAGCTATTAATTCATA
Source organism: Schistocerca nitens (assembly GCF_023898315.1). NCBI lineage: Eukaryota > Metazoa > Arthropoda > Insecta > Orthoptera > Acrididae > Schistocerca > Schistocerca nitens. The sequence goes on along the minus strand of NC_064618.1, from coordinate 354,264,705 downwards.
ATCAAAATTCAGCAGTGAAATTGGGCGAAAACTATTTAAATCTTTGTTTCCATAATTTTTTGGCACAAGAACAATTTTACCCTCCTTAAACTCAGCCGGAATCATTTTACCCTGAATAACCTCATTTACAACGTCCGTGATTTTCGCACCCACTATTGGCCAGTAACGGATGAAAAACTTTGCTGGCAGACCATCTAGTCCCGGGGATTTTTTTGGTGATGAGGCTCACAGAGTCTCATACACGTCCTCTTCACTGACAACCTTGAGAAAATTTTCGTTGTCATCTTCTGTCAGCTGTGGGGCTAGGATGTCCAGGAATTCTTCCAAGGATGCATGCTTCACTAAATGATACAGGGAAGTAGTTTCCTCTTCTGACACCGAATTTGCCTTCGATTTTATTTTCAACCCTTCCATTTGATTTCTCTTGACATTAAGTAACTTTGACTTTTTTTATGTCTGCTATCCGAAATGAGGAACCTACTGAGACCTGATCATAGAGATCTCCCAAAACGGAAGAGTAATATTCCATAGTGCATTTCATTTCTCTTGCGCTCTGGGCACTGTATTGAATAAGAACCTTCCTTAACTTTGGCTTCGCCATTTTAACCCACCAGTCGACAGAAGTGGCATATCTACTACGAGTACGCAGGCATATTGCCCATGCTTCTTTAATTAGGTTTTCTAAATCATGATTTACTAACAAGGAAATGTTCAAATTCCACTGATTCTTGAATCGGCGAACTGGCTGTCTTGTTAGATTTATGCAAGCTAAGGCACTTGAATGGTCTGAAAACTACGCAAGCATGGTTTCTACTTGTGTCACGGAAGTTCCAAGATTTGTAGAAATAGATAATCTATCAGTCCTGCTACGAGATGTTGCCGTGACATAAATGAACTCAACAATGGAGGGGTATTTGATTTCCCATATATCCTTTAACTCTAAACCAGTAACTAGTTGTCTTAGTTCACTTGAGAAATTAAAATTAGGTAACTGATCTTTTCGATGAAAAACACAATTAAAATAACCTCTAAGTAATAACTATCTTGGATTTTTCCTTAACAAGTATATCATTTCATCTTTGAAGAAACGTGCCCTGTCAGCTCGGTGAGAACTTCCGGCAGGGGCATACAAGTTGATGATAGCCACATCGTAGATATTTAGTCCTATTCCCCTTCCGGATTCCAGTAGTTGCATCTCACTTTCTGGAATCTTTTCACTTACCAAAACAGCTGTTCCAGCACTTGTTTCGTGAATCACATTTATGTAACTGACATAACCGGGAATTACTAAATCCGGCATTAAAACTTCTTGTAACAGGCCAATATCAGTGGCGGATTCGTACAAAAAATTCCTTAAGTGCTGATAATTTCAAACCGGACGTAATTTTATTTATGTTTATAGTGGTGACAGAATACGATTGCGTCATTGCGCTGTCACTATGTAGTTGTTCTGATGAACTAATTTAGTTTCCTGTGGTTCAGGGTTCACTTAAACTATTAACAGGTTTCTCGGAACGCTGAAAATGGAATAACACTTCAATCAGTTTATTAGTTACTGTCGTGTTTTTTTTTCAACTTCTGAGGTTTTATCTTGTACCGCTAGCAGACATTTCATTGTAAGCTTTCTGTTTTTTCTCCAGTGATTCGTGTGGGACCGTCTGGTACCGAACATTCTTTGGGATTGGGTCGCCCTTTCCAGATTTCCCGTTCCCCTGGTTACGAGCTACATTCCCATTTGGTTGCGTCGGTATTTTACTTCGCGGCTCATCTGGAGCACCAGCAGACGCTTTCGCAATTTCTGTTGCTGGCGCCTGCCCTGCGGTGCTGACCGTGATTTCCTTTTGGCCACCACTTCATTGTTCTTTACTAATATCTCTTACTTCCTGATCGAGGGAAACAAATGGAGACGGCAGTTTTGCAACCTCTCCCTGAATTTATTTACTAACAGATAGCTGCTGATCTTTGCTATCAGCTATTTCACCTGTTGTTTCTTGCAAATTAAGACTGACTACACCCCCCTTCATTTTCTAGTTCCGCTTGTTTTTTATCTTTCTGTTCACAAGTTTCCATTCGCATTCTACCTTCCGGTTCCTCTGCCTCCGCATCACACTGTTTTTGGTTGCGAACTGAGGGAGTTGTACAGGACAGATCGTCCTCTGAGCAACTATCAGCTGTCTCCAGAGGTCGTTTTTTCGGTTGCATTTCAGTTTCACGAGTAGTGCTAACAGTGTTTCCCTTTATTGTTAACGGGGGAAATTGACTGTTATTGTGAAGGGGGACATCAGCTTGGCCCGCTGCGTTAATATCCGCAACCAGTTGATCCGGGTTATTCTTTGGTAACAGATCGTTTAAGGAAAGTCTCAGACGCTGTATCAAAGTACTTTCAAGAACAGCAGTTCGCCGCGGACATTCCTGTCTGAAGTCGACGGTTTCGTTACATACATGACATGTAGCTTCCTGACCTGTATAAACAATTTGAATAAACAAACAGTTATGTGAGACGGAATATTCGTCTTAGCGTCCATCTCTACACAGCGGACCCCGTTGAAACATTGCAGTGTTAACCGAGGCGACCATCTTTCATTTGCAATTGATTTAACGTGCGAGTAGTTTGAAAGAGCTCCCCTAATCTTATCATTTTTAATTTCATGTGGAAGATTTAAGACACGAACGGTTTTGTAATTAATGTCAGCTCTATAGATGGAAACCTTATTTTTATAACCATTTCTATACAGAAAATCTACTTCATAGCCCCACTTTCGTAACACTGTATCAACAGTCGCACCACTGAATAACTTGACAAAAACACAGTATCTTTGGGTTGGGTTGTTTGGGGGAAGAGACCAAACAGCGAGGTCATCGGTCTCATCGGATTAGGGAAGGAAGTCGGCCGTGCTCTTTCAAAGGAACCATCCCGGCATTTGCCTGGAGCGATTTTAGGGAAATCACGGAAAACCTAAATCAGGATGGCCGGACGCGGGATTGAACCGTCGTCCTCCCGCATGCGAGTCCAGTGTGCTAACCACTACCCCACCTCGCTCGGTACAGTATTTTTCCTGGTCCAGTTGCCAGGTATGGACGGTTTCAGAACTGAGACCAAATACCTGTGTAATCCAGTCATTTATTTCCAGGGATGTCGGCTGAACAGGACGGGATTCCTTGTAAAAAGCAAATACTAGAGAATTCTTCCTCAGGTTTGTAGCCATGGTTAATCCAGCGACGAAATTTAGGTTAAACAACCGTAATTCCAATTAGCAGCAGCACGACCAGAAGGAGCGATCAGATCACAAGGAATGTGAACGAACACGGAGATTAGCGGACGGAAAGCACTCGGCGAAGCACAAGGACAGCGATGTAAACACGGGGGTGCAGCGCAGCAGTAAACAACGTCCACTATCTAGCGCGGCTGAAACGGAACTATGTTCGAGCACGACGTCGTCGTCAACCGCGTGTCTGCAACCTGCAGTGGTATATTCATTATGTGTACTGCCGTACAGGGAGGGCAATTTCGTTGTATGTCGCCTGCTCGGTGTCTGTGGGTACATACGATACTGCAGTGCTTGTTCTGAACAGCACAGACACTGCAATACCGTCTCTCAATAAATTGTTTTTTTTTCCTAATTTTATGACAATAATTTGATTGTCAGAATTCTTTTTGTTATGGTATTCCGACAGATACACTAACGCCCCCACAGTCGTAATTGAAAAGTTCTTGATTATTATTACTTATCTGAACTGTATCAGTGTCCTTAAATCCCGCCAGTCTCTGTCGCTCAACAGTAAGGCTAATGGCCGCTACAAAACTCTGCACTACTGCCTAGGCTTCACTTTCTAAAGACCAAAGCGCTGGGGTGAGTTTTTAACGGCAGTTGCTCCAGCGCTCGCGGTCGAATGTTGTTTATAAAACGGACTCGTCAAAATGGTAAAACTTAATAATTATTCCACTATTCCCTATTAGACTGGGCATTGGGCGGAACACCTTGGACAATAATGCTGGAAGACTCTTAACTTCTCGGAAACGTTAAGCCCACCTGACATTAGCACTAGAGACAATAAGTATTATCTATGCGTCTTATTAATTATTATTTATGCCAAAAGTTGCAAATAACCGTGTCCCAGAGGTGGGTTAAAATGTTAATTCTGTAGGTAACTAATCAAAGGAAAAAGGAATCAATAGTGGAACACTACTTTGAGTTCATTCACTCACTTCGCTGGTCATAGTTCTCTATAGAGTATAGCCGGCCGCGGTGGTCTAGCGGTTCTAGGCGCTCAGTCCGGAGCCGCGCGACTGCTACGGTCGCAGGTTCGAATCCTGCCTTGGGCATGGATGTGTGTGATGTCCTTAGGTTAGTTAGGTTTAAGTAGTTCTAAGTTCTAGGGGACTGATGACCATAGATGTTAAGTCCCATAGTGCTCAGAGCCATTTGAACCATCTATAGAGTATAGATGTTCCACTTCCTTTGCAACGTCTTCCTAGCACTGTGTTCTGCGACTCGACTTCCCGCCGTACCTGTTAGTTGGTGTTATCACTTATTCAGAAAGAAATTTCAGAGAATGGGGGTATCAGTGGGTCTTGTCCTATAATGTTAGGAGGCAGAAGGCACCATAGGACTGAGTGACTTGCATGCCAACGTGTATTTCTTTCCGTACGCATGTTTACTTTTTCTTTTAGCTTTTTGCCCAGTATTGTCTTCTGTTGGAATATGAGACAGCTTTTTCCAGCATTCTGTATGAATGATTTGTGTTTCTTACAGCTGGATATTCACAACCGCTACTGGATACGGTGTCGTCTACCTATGCAAAGAAGAGACTATAGTTTATGATTTTTTTGAGAAGGAAGTTGAGAGGCTGATGGATGACATTGAAGACGTACGTTAAAGTTGTGGACCACATGTTCGGAAGCGGTATGATTCGTACGCCATTTTACTACAGTCGCAGAAATACACCAGTTTCCAATAGGTATGTGAAAATGGTACAACGTCCCAGAGGATTGACACCTGAAAGCAAAGGCAGTAACATGCGTTAGCTATAGAGCCTACCTTAGTAACATTACCGAATGCAAGTTATTCCACTTTCCCGAAGCTTATACGAAATATGTAGACTGGTTCTCTAATGCTTCCTTGAAAACTGTACGATGCATTGTGTGAGAGTTGGCATTCCACATAGCTCACAACCGCCTATTTTTGTATGGAATGATAATAGGATATCATGGGGTAACATGATAAAACAACGTGGTCATACAACGAATTCAACCCTTCATGAGCGGAGAAAGTAAAGGAAGGTAGTGGAAATCGGGTGACAGTTCAGATGAATAAGAGCAGTGAATGAATTTGACCGTGGCCTTCTTGGTAGGATCATCCCACAATCGCATGAAATGATTTTAGGAACCTACAAAGGCCCAAAATCCGAATTTTCGCACATGTCGATCAGTGACTTCAGTTCCATGAGAATAAGTCTGTATGAACAAGATTGACAGTGGTTGTTCAAATCCTTCACCCTTAATACTGAATGAGATTAAGGCCTCGAAACAGAGTTCATATCCATAGGGTCAACTACTTCCAAATTTCTTCCTCTTTTCTAGAATGGTGAGACGACGAAATACAAGTATTCATCTACATCATCATCGTACTCCACAAACCACCTAATGATCTCCCACGCGGTTTAGGGAATCACCATTTAAACACTCAGTTTTTTTATTGTCAATGATTTTGAAATCTTATAAGTGGTTTCTATCTTATCACTAAAGGCAAGAGCACACAGCCATGCTGCTTTCTCGCAGACTTGAAAGAGTAATAATGAGTGAAATTTCTAATACTGTTTATCCCGTGCAATTGGCACTACTTGAATCTTATTAATGATCTGTTATCCCATCAACTGATGAGAGATTAGCGGATGATGGAGGAAAGAAACAGATGTTATTCTGAAACTTCCTGGCAGATTAAAAGTATACGCCAGACCGGGTCTTGAACTCGGGACTTTCGCCTTTCGCGGGCAAGTGCTCCACCGACTGAGCTACCTAATCACGACTCACGCCCCCCCCCCCCCCTCACAGCCGTACTTCCGCCAGTACCTTGTCTCCTACCTTCCAAACTTCACAGAAGCTCTCCTGCTCAAAATGGTTCAAATGGCTCTAAGCACTTTGAGACTTAACATCTGAGATCATCAGTCCCCTAGACTTAGAACAACTCAAACCTAACTAACCTAAGGACATCACACAAATCCATGCCCGAGGCAGGATTCGAACCTGCGACCGTAGCAGCAGCGCGGTTCCGGACTGAAGCGCCTAGAACCGCTCGGTCACAACGGCTGGCAGCTCTCCTGTGAGCCTTGCAAGGCTAACACTCCTGGAAGAAAGATATGTGGAGACATGGCTTAGCTACAGCCTGGCGGATGTTCCCAGAATGAAATTTTCACTCTGCCGCGGAATGTGCGCTGATACGAAGCTTCCTGTCAGATTAAAACCGTATGCTAGACGTGAAGGCGAATGCGGGATCTTTGCCTTTCGCAGGCAGGTGCTCTACCGACTGAACTAGTCAGGGACGGCTCAGTGGTCGTCCTCACAGCTTTACTTTCGCCATTACCTCGTCTCCTGTCTTCCAAACTTCACAGAAGCTCTCCTGCGAAACTTACAAGACTAGCGCTCCGGGAAGAAAGGATATTGCGGAGATATGCTTAGCCACAGGCTGGGGGATGTTTCCAGAAAGTTGTAAGAATGAGTAGCGAATCGTGCTTTGGTAGCCCAGTCGGTAGAGCACTTACCCTTAATGGCAAAGGTCCTGAGTTCGAGACTCGGCCCAGCAGACAGTTTTTCTCTGCCAGGATCAGGTCACACTCCGCAGCAGACCTAAAATTTCATTCTGGAGGTGTTATCCTATTAGTTGACTGCCAGAGATTCAATAAAAACAATTTACAAGATTATTAAGTAAAGGAGAATCGGATACGAATATGGCTTCACCCCAACAGAATCTTACTCTTTTTTCTATACGTAGATCACAGGTAGTAGGCCTCTCATTTCAGTGTTTTACGCAACTACTTGTTTCGATATCTTAACCATTTTTCTGCTTTCTGCTGCCAGTGTCTTACTTTGACCGAAATGTTGCAGCTGCTGAACGCTGGCTACTCGTACTACGCTGTTCTTCAGAACTTCACTGGTCGCTGAAGGCGCGCCGGCCGACATCTACCAGCATCGCACACACCCTGCTTGTCCCGAGGAGGGCAGTCGCCAGTAACTGATAACCTACCCCCATTCGTAAGCACCAACGCGTTCCTGACAACACCAGTGGACGAAGCTTGGACATGAGAAATAAATGGACACACCACACTACTAATAATTGGTCAACAATATGAACTGTCACTCACCTAATAAATCCTGAAAACTGATGTTGTACAGTCCAAAATGGCACTGCACAGTGTAACAACTAAGACGTCATTAATATAGAATGAATCTGCAATAAATAAACAATACAGCAATATCAAAATATTTCCTGTTGTATTACCTTTTTCTTCGATTGAAATGTAATGTACGTTTAGGTCATTCAATGAAACTCTTATGTTGTGGTTCTTCTACTTATCTCATCACTTCTACAGTCATTTACACATACATACTGGCATAATTGCGCTCTCAGCATTTCACACAATCAACTTCCCTCACACATTCATTGTTTGCCAGAAACACTTCGACAAGCTGCTGCGTACGTGATTGCTCAGAAACAATTAAACAGGAAAGCAGCAATAGTAAACTTCCAGAATAATTTTTCACTCTGGAGCGGAGTGGGTGCTGATATGAAACTTCCTGGCAGATTAAAACTGAGTGCCGGATCGGGACTCGAATTCGTGACATCTGTCTTTCCCACGAAAGCCTCAAAAAGCCATGAATTTTTTGTATCTTGACCTCTAATTTTGCACGGGTTAACTTTATAACAAACAACTCTGAAAAAATTCATTGAAATTGGAGAAAAGTTTCGTACGACTCCCTATTTAACAGACCTTTTATTATCTTTATTGGAATTCAATTGATTGTTTTGCGATACGTGAATTTTTCTAGAATATCACACCATGACCTGAAAAAAATGTGCGAATTATTACAGTAAGCTCAAAGTAACTGATCAATGCTATATCTGAATCAGAACTGTAAACAACAATAACTTTTACTGAATCTTTTGTTCAGTAGTTCAACATGTTTTCCCACCTCAGCTGCCCATACCCTAGACACTTTCTGAAAAGCGTCTGTTCAGTGATATATCCTTCTAATTTTAGCACTATATTGCCATGGCTTCAGTTCTTAAAACTCTAAAGCTTATCTGTTTCGTTTTGTTCTCATTGTCCGCCATAGAATTAACTCCAATCTATATTTACACCGCTTTTGTTGTCACAGGGAACTGCCACTGCAAATCTGTTTCAGTAAGTCCTTCAATAAAAAGGCTAGTCATTAATAACAGATGACCTAACACAGAGCCAAGGGAACTCCTTAACTAAATCTCCACACCTTAAAAAGTAATTTCTGCTCTCATGAGATATATCTACCACGTTCTGCGTGCCAGAAAAATAGGACTTCAGCAGTTGCAGGAAACTCGATGAATACCACATCCACATTTTACGTCAAGTAGCAGATCATGGGTAATCTGATCAAAGTCTAGAAACAGCCTGCAGCTTAGTTCATCTTGTTCTGCAAAGTTAAGTACTTGCTTCATCAAAGACAGCTGGTTCAGCAGTTTGGTTTCTCAGAAAAATCTCCGAACGTTTACAAATCTTTTATTTCTATTCAAAATTATACAACATTTTAAGTAAAACTCTTTCAAGTATTTAGACGTGGTAGAGATACTGAGTCAGGGCTTTATTTTTGTGTCGATTTGTGATGTACATTTACTGTTGGAAACAGTGGTACCCAACCTATTGGTAATTACCCCCTGAGGGATAAAATAAAATTTTTTTGTGGGCTAAAAACAAAAGGCTTCCATTCTGCTTTGGCCATGAAATTAAATTATTTTTAAAATGCGGTTAGTGTTATCTCTATTTCGTAAGACTGCAGTACTGATAATTGACAGCACCATACGGCAGTGACAATGTAATCGCTACTACATTGCTTAGAGCTTACACGGTATTATTCTTGTTATTGTTGTTACTTAATGTGCCACTAACTGCATTTACAGTACTAGCATTAACATGTGACACGGTTTGGTGGCGGTTACAGACTGTGAAAAGAATTTATGAACTTCTTCTTCCTCACATAGTCACCGACTGCACACGTAGTTTATACTTTGTACCATGCATCTATGACAGTGAGATGCAGGCATATTCGTAACATAAGTTTAAATGTGTAATGAAAATATCTTCTGACAGTTATAGGAAGTTCTTGCAATAAATCATAAATTTCTTCATGATTCACTTCGAAACTAGTAAAGGAACTAAGTGACAGCACAACACAACAGTAAATTTGTCATGGTCATGGCTACTACTAATAAGTGGTCAGAAATAAACCACTGACAGCCCAAAGTCTTTCACATTTCAAAAGTAGGGAGTCCAGGGATCAAGTGATATACAAACAATAAGTATTGTGCACATATTTTAAATTAGGGTGCCAAGTCTGGACGAGGAAAACGTCGCTAGAGAGAAGAGTGATGCAGAGAAAGCATGTTTTGTAACAAGTGTCTACCATCAATGTGGGTACTTAGCTTTCTTTTCTGAGAAGGAGTTGTAGGTAGCAGTTGCGAATCACAGGGAATTGCTTGACAGTTCTACAAAAAAAGGTTGTTAGAAATAAGCAGTACCAATTTTCTGACTGACTCATTAGTTCTGGGCTCAATAAAACAGTTCAAAGCCTGTGTACCATTTCCCAACTCTCATTTAATAATACGTGCCCAAGGAAAATATTTGTTCATTCTAAATTTTAGTTTTACGCAAATGTTGATTATGCTGTGGGGAGGGGTGGGGATGACAGCAGTGGCATGTACTAGCTTGTATGCTAGCGCTTTCAGGGATATTGGACTCAGAAAGGTTGGAAGTATCTCTCTACTACATAAAACATAAATGTTATCAGTTAACTGATAGTCTATGTTGCCTGTAGTTTGCTTAACGACCTTATCAGATGACCGCTCCTGGACCACAGGATGTTTAATTCTTTAAATGAATGTTAGTATTCCTTTCTTCTGTGACAGTCATTGGTTAAATAAATGTGATATTTGGGTGACCTCAGCAATATTATTTGGATAACAGTTCCAAGATGTTACTCCAGGCGGGCGTAAAAATGAATGTGCGCAACGGAAAATACTGATCGCAAAAATGAAGATTTGGCCCTATCTGACTGCCCCCTGAAGCAGATCTTAGGATCTCCTAACGGTGATATTATCTCCTCCTGCTTGCTTTTTAACCAATAAATTACAACATAAATGAATGTTTAGGGGAACTAATAACAACAAAATGATAAATGCTGTTTCTGCGTATACACATATTGTAGATTAAAAACTCCTTTTTATTACAAATGTTTATAGTTCCTAACTAATATTTCTGATCAATTGCCCAAATCTGCCCCTTTTTATGACTACGTCATCTAATAAATAAAACGCGAGATGACTGACATCAGCTATGTACCAAACACTAGAAGACAATACTTTCAAAGATGATCTACAGTGGTGTGCAACCTCAGTGGAAATAAAATTTACTGATCACAGCTGCTTAGCTTTATAGCCCTAGTAAGCTGAAGCAGTTAGCAATATCACCGTATGTACTGTGTCCGATGCGTCGGATTGATGGTTCTCGTGCACGTCTGCAAAGACGGAAGAACTCAAGCCACAAAATATTGAAAAAAAAAACACCATTCAAACACTATGACGGCAGAAGAGGGTTCTCTGACTAGTATAATCTAATACTGTCTTCTCCTCTCTGTGTAAAAAAAAAAAAAAAAAAAAAAAAAACCACGCGAACTTCCAGCCACAAGGACGGAATTCAGATAACGTCTCTACATGAGTATAGACAGATGAAATGCTCTCAATCACTGAGCGGTGCATACTCAACGATGACACCCTACCTGGAGGCGAAGTCCAGAATCATATAGGTTCGCAACAGTACAGTGCCTAACCGTTCATACTATAAAATCTCCGAGAGCAAAGACAGCAAGTCCGTCTGTACCAACAGACTGAGCGACTGTCAAACACGGGCGCTCAAAACGGACGACCTCTTTGTCACCACCGCTGGCTTCCCAACAAAGCTCGGCTCCCCTCCCTCGTAACTGCAGAAGGCGAAACATATTCTCGAAACCACGGAATATTCTTTCTCTCTACAGATTCTTCCGAACGCTGACCAATCATATTTTAGTCTTTTGTCGTCCAGCGCGGAAAGTTTGCCAGGAAATATCTATCCTCGTTAATTAGAATACATAGAATGGTACACTTCTTAGAGTAAAAATCCTTAGAAATAACCCAGCCTGCGTGATTTCCGAGGTAAGGCTTCCTCGTTCTTCTCTGCTGTGTCCAAGATTTTCAGAGTTTCCGAAGTATTATCTGGTTATTCTTCCGGCCCCGCTGCAAGACTGGCCGGCCGCCACTCTATTGTGCTTCAGCGCTCAGGTGCCCCGACCGTCCGTCTTGGCTACTTCCTGTGTTAAGCAGACCAACACACCTGTCCGGGCTTTTCCACCCAGGGCTTGAGTTACGCCTGTCGTTTCATTTCCACTTGTGTTCCAACCTCTTCTAGTATAGGCAATCATTCATTACACCATTTTGATAAAATGACACTCCATCACCTTTCATTCAATAAGCGTTAACAGCTATTTACAAATTGTACGTGACAATGTGAGTCTTCTTTAAATATTCATGTATATGATGTACAACCTATCAAATGATACGTAATTCTGGTTGTAAATCATGGCAAAGTATGTAGATGAGTGCTTGTAAGGTGTGAAATTATAGCCACCTGACAATACACCCACCTAATGAACTATTTTGTACTAAGATGGGGTAATTCTTTTCGTATTATCTCATCTAGTACAAAATAATATAACCTTCAATTGTCTGTACAAGCGAACTAATAAGAATACGAGAGCAGAGGAACAATTGAATCATGATATGTTCTTCTACAGTCATTCTGCGTTCATTCACAGGTTTACTGCCTTAAATTTATTTACTATATGTTTATTATTTAATCTGTCTGCTCCTTATGTCTGGAACATTTTCTGAGACATGACAGTTGGAATCACAAAATTTTTATGCTCTTTCAAAAATGGCAGTTCCTATCTTTCTTTTAGACTTACAGCCCATGCTCTCTGTCATTCATCCATCCCTAAGATATAGGTTGAGGGAAGAAATATTAAAGTATTCTAATCTTTTCAAGTTGGTCGTCCAATAAATTAATGTGCTTCATTTAGCCATTAATATGCAAAACAAGTCGTTATGTCGATTATTCTAGAGGTTATCTATTGGTTATTATACAATTTTATAAAACTCTATGAAACATCTTGTGTAAATTTCACTTGGTCATATTTATGCTCTTGGCTTGCATTAAAAAAAATCATTTCATAAACTGATTGTCCAAGTGTAGTGTTTCCCTAACGTGTATACTCTTTAAACAGTTCACAAATCTTATGTTCTAAAGCGTTCTTTGACAGACTGTATTTACATTTTCTGTGACAACTAATATCTACAATAAGAGACCGGACTGACTACCAATTTTAACTAACGTTCTTGTTCACAGTGTATAAACATGTATACATTAAAAGCGTTAAAACCCATAGCATCATTATCAAAGAAAGTGCCAAACAATAATTTTACATAAATAAATACAAAAATATTTAAAAACGTTGAAGCATGTAGTACCATTATCAAAGAGAATACCAAACAATAATACACAAATATTTTCTTAAGACTGCCCTGAAAAATGAGTACAAGATGTTTACAAAAATGATAAATATATTGAAACAGTTTGTGGGTGTAACTGTTCAGTAATCATCAAATTATACGGCTTTCTTTTATCAAGAGGCACATACTGATTCAGATTTCACAACACACTTTCAACTTCATTTGTGTTGAGGGATGGAAGCTACAGTTTTTTTTTGTGAGGTATAGGAAGCAAAGACTGGTTCCACAACTGTTCGAGATCGGTCATGGTGGCTTTGCAAGTCCATCTTTGGACCCTCAGGTTGGATCCCGTCAGGTTACGAGTCTCTTGCAGAGTTGATGATGTGGAAGTATCCTCTGAATATACAGCAAGGTAAGTGGATGTATGTTTTGATACAGTCAAGTTTTCATCGAATTTGCACACATTATGAGGGAGGTACAATCAGGTAGGATCTTAATAGCTCACCTAAAATTCTTCTGTGTCAGCAAAGAGAAGTGTAATGGTATCTAGTCTTCAGTCTTTGTGTTTCCTCTTTTTACTATGTTTGTGTTCCTAGTCTTCCGTTCCTCATGTCACTTCTTTGTCTTGATATAAATACTGTATTTTGGATAAGGATATCGGCAATTGAGGACAGGTAGGTTATCTGTTTGATGACATTATACATGGAACTTGAGTCGTTGTGTGTGACTCAGATTCATCAGAAGTCAGTGCCATTGACTGCTACAGATTATGATGTTTATCAGTCTCTGTCTGGCAGAGAACAGCAGAAGGAAAAGCAAATAAAGTTTACAGGTCCGTACAGCTATTAGTAGTTGCTGTAGGATTAACTGACTGTATAATGTGTGCAATTTGCTTATCTCGTCTCCATCGAATACAACAGTGGAGACAAGTCATTAGTAGCCGTTTAAACACCCATCTTGACCTGACCCAGTAGGGCTGCTGCGGAACGCCGTTTGCTACCTGCTCTGTCGTTACCGGCCGCCCGAGGTCTCCAGGCAGCCACATTAGAACAGGCCTGCTGTTTGCCCACATCTGCGACATGGCTTTGGCTTACCGACGGTGTCCCTTGCTTCCGCTTCCCTCTGCAGCTGTGCCATTAGCCTCCTGTTCTATCCACATATCACACTGTTGCTTCCAATGCCTCTTGCAAAGCTTCTTGTGGATCCTGTACCCACTCATACAATTAGTTTCCGATTTACACAAATACTACACAACGCATAACACAAAATCATTGACATGTTTCTGTTACGAAATGTAATTTTTTTTAAAGATGCACTCACCAGTGAGATCATTTATCTTTACATTGATTATTGTTCGAGTTGTACAATCAGCCAAGATGCTCGCTTATTTACTCTTATTATTTTGATCAAAATTTCATGTACAAATTTAATGTTAATTATAAAAGAACATATTCTTCAACCTATGTAATTTAATTATTAAATATCTGTTGGCACCTGTATACCTATGAAAAATACACATAACAGTAGAATTATGATCATCACCAGATCCCAATGTTAATAACTGCAAATACTACTTGTTAAACTACTGGCCAGTAGGATGATTATACTAGTCTAACTACAACCGTATTCGAAGTACTACACTGTCTTTGGGTATCACAAGATGGTCAGATCTCATGGCTCTTGGTTTTGTCGTGGATGTTGTGATGAATATCTGTGAACAAGAAAGTGCATGTCTGCACAAACATACACGAATGAGTGAATGGCGGGACTCCTCTTCATTTCATGCTTCAGCTTGCTTCCTGTGGACAATCATAAAGTACATAGCAAGTTTAGTACAAAATTACCGATGCTTTCTTTAATAATACTGTCACGGTTCTTCTTTCATGTTTTCACTCAGTAATACCTTCTCTGTCACTGTCCCTCTATCGGAGCTGGTGCTATTACCTTTAACTGTAGTTAACTCTTCCTTTTATGTTAATAAAGTTACATTTTATTTTACTAGTGGCACCTGAAAATATAAAGATTTTAGTGACTTTTATAAAATCACTGCTCATCAACATGACTGCCATGCCATTATGCATTACCAACAATGTCATGTGCTTTGAATGTATAGCATTTCTTACTTTCTTTTATTAATTTTTACATGCCTGTCCCCTTATTATTTCCATTTCATGTCGCTATAACACTCAAACAATATTTCGGTGCTCTCATACCGTGTTCCACAGAACTGGCCACCATGTACACAATTCTTCTGTCTCTCTGAACAGACATAAATGCAGCACTTCCACATACAAATAATGGTGCAATCTCATGAAGCCGTGTGGAGAAGGCCAGCTAGAAAACTCTCGTTTCTCAGAATGGACGACACACCTGCGTGTCACTGCAAACCACTACTGGCAAGTCACTCATTTGTGATGCCATTGCTAAACATGGAAAATAGACACTCATTTCATCAAGTAATTCTAAAATTTTTTCAAAATGCTGACGTTCTCTGCTAATACGTTCCACATCAACTGGGTAACAAACTTATCTATTCACATGTCTTTACAACATTTTTGCAGTACCACACGTTTCTCAATTTTAGTTTATTCCTTCATGGACAGATAGCACATCTTAAACCCCAAACACCTTTTAAATTGTACGCTCAGCTTGCTTTGCACACACCCTAATTTTTTCAGTCTCGACATCCTGCCCTTTTTATGCACTGTAGTACCTCTTTTAACACGATAATAGCACAGAAAATATTGATAAATCTACATATCCCTTCAGTGCAATAACTTCAATTAATTGCTAACTATATACAATGTACTTTACTTTAGCCATACAAGCTCACTTTAAGTCTTCCTACTTATTTTATAAATGGCTTGAGATGGCTCACATGATGGAGTCCCAAAGATTATCCTGGTGTCACAGACTGAATTTCAACCGCATTTGCGTGCGCTAGTTTCCTTATACGTACAGGGCCCCTGTATCTCTTGAAGAACTTTTGACATAGCTCCATTTGTTTGACAACCTATAAACTTAACTTAGACATTTTGTCCAACCAGAAATTCCTTTAGTTGCACCTTTTGGTCTGCGCGTACCTTGCACTTCTCTCCAGCGACTCGAATATTGCGCAAAGCCTCCTCCAGTATGACTTTATGTTGTCGGCGCGTCCTTTGTGGAAAATCGATCAGTCCTCGAATTTTATCTGGCGGGTCCCTATTCTTCAGAAACATCATAGGTGGCATCAATGTAGTACTGTGGGGGAGCTCCTTTATCCTATCCTGAAAATCTTTAAGAAATACATCCCAGCTAGCATGATTCTTTCCACAGTATAGTCTACATAAATTACCCAAATCTTTCATCGTTCTCTCTGCAGGGTTCGAACTCAGATGCAATCTACTAATAAATATGGTCTTTTTTATAGCTTCTTAGTGTTCTTTTCCATACTTAAGGTTTATATTGAGGTCCATTATTTGAGATAATACAATCTACAGTTTCCACTTGGTTTATGAAGTCTCTGCGCGAGGCCCTACTCACAGTTGCACCAGTCGCCCATTTTAGTGGTGTCAACATCACAAATTTGGATGTCAGCTATAAAACAGAATCGCTTTTCTCAAGAGGTAATGCTGTGTTATGCGGGCCTGTGTCTGATCCTTCCATTTCTCCTTTATTTTGACTAGATCTGGGTCCATGTCCTGGTCATTCTGGAAATTCCGCATCGTTTCAGTGACGAAGTTTTCAAAAGCAGCCCTTTTGAGCTAGAACAACGAAAAGTGCTCTTGATTTAATGCTTCAGCCGTATTTCTGTTATACCAACAGGTGATCGGGACAGGGCGTTAGCAATGACGTTTGTCGGACCTGGCACATAGACCGTTGAAAACTGGTATTTTTTAAGCACAGTTACCCATCTCGCTAGTCTTCCATGTGGACTTTTGGCGGTTAGGAGAAATTCTAGGGATGCATGGTCTGTATAGACTTCTGTTTTTGTACCGTACAGAAAGTATCTAAACTTTTTAAATCCCCATACTATTTCAGGGGCTTCAAGTTCGGTAACAGAGCAATTCCTTTTACTTTTAGATAGTACCCTGCTACCAAAGGCTATTGTTCTGTGTACTAATCTGATATCTTATTCAAACTCCTGCAATAACATAACTCCCAAACCGGTCTTCGCGCTGTCAGTGGCCATACAAAAATCCTGTGATAAGTCAGGATGTGATAAAATAGGAGCATTGACGGGTGTCGCCTTCAAATTATTGAATTTTCGTTCTGCACACTCATCCCACACCCAGGTGTTCCTTTTCCCCTCAATTGGCAGAGTCGGGGACTACCTAATGTTTCCTCATAGATAAACATTTTATAAATATTTATTACCCATAGAAACCCTCTTAGTTGTTTTCTGGTTGTAGGACTGGCGAACTTTGCAATTGCTGCCATCCTCTCTAGGTCGGTACTAATCGCTTCTCCTGTTATCACGTGTCCCAGAAAGCTAACCCTACTGCTCCCAAAACAAGACTTATCAATATTGTCACGTAGAAGAAGGTGTAATTAGATGAATGACAAACACTAACTTCACGTAACGAAGGTTTATTCAGCACTTGCACATACAAGAGCGCGGAGCGAACTGCCTCCGGCCAGAACACATACAGTATATATACAGCTACAGAACATTCCAGGACAATGATTCTTGACATTTGTGGATACTTCTAGAATGTACTCGAACCGAATATAGAAATTAAAGTTATACAGTCCAGATGAGTTTTGAACTCACGACCGTCCATGCAACAGTTTAGTATCATAACCGCTACCCTACAGTGTCACTCAGCTTCTTCTGCGACATTGCTTCCTACTTAAGAGAACAGCGTCTCGGTGTTACATCGTCCTAGTCCGGGAACGAGTCATCGGTCCTGCATACTCCGACTCACGATGACTGATTCTCGCCATGGCGGTGATCTTCTTAGAACTTATTTTGCCGCCACTCTCTTCGTCACCTTTCCGCTTGTTGCCTGTCCCTGAAGTTTCGAATTTACCCTGGGCTGCAGGATCCTTATAGGACGTGAACTGTATCTCTGATCTTTCGTCGTCTTGTGTCGGGGTCGAATTCTTCAACTTCATAAGTAACATCAGACAACTGTCTTACAACCTTATAAGTTCCAAAGTAGCGCCTGAGGAGCTTCTCAGAGAGACCAGCCTCCTGAACAGGACTGAAGATCCAGACGAGGTCACCATGCTGGTAGACAACAGGGCGGTGGCTCGCGTCAGACCTTCGGCGATCGTTTTCCTGAGCCTGCAGCGTGTGGAGTCGAGCTAACTGCCGAGCTTCCTCAGCTCTGGTTAACAGCTGGCCGATGTAGTCGTCGTCCACGTCATCAGGATGTAATGGAAACACAGTGTCCATTGTCGTAGTCGCCTCACGCCCATGCACCAGGAAAAATGGCATAAATCCTGTGGTGTCTTGTTTGGCGGTGTTGCAGGCAAACGTTACGAAAAGTAGCACCTCATCTCAGTTGTTCTGCTCAACATTGACGAACATTGATAGCATGACGGCCAAGGTCTTATTAAGGCGTCCAGTATGCCCGTTAGTTTGCGGATGGTAGGCAGTCGTTATGTGATGAGTAATGTTGCATTGACGGTTTATCTCTGTCACAAGATTCTATTGAAAAACTTTCCATCGATCCGTAATTAACGACCTTGGGGCACCGTTCTTTAATACAATGTCTTCCACGATGAATTTGGCTACCTCGGATGCTTCGGCTGTTTTCACGGCTTTTGTAATGGCATAGCATGTCAGATAATCAGTGCAAACAATAATCCATCTATTGCTACTAGCAGACGTTGGAAATCGTCCAAAGAGGTCAATCTCAACACGCTGGAAAGGCGTTTCAGCTGGTGGAATTGGTATAAGTCGGCCAGGTCGTTTCTGAGGAACTGGCTTTCTCCTCTGGCACTATCGACAGTGCGAAACATAGTGGTGGACACTCCTAAATAAACCTGGCCAGGAAAATCTCTTGGGAATTTTATCGTATGTCTTAATAAATCCTAAATGTCCGGCCTCTGATGTGTCATGGAATTTCTGAAGAACATCTAAGCACATGTGTTTAGGAATCACTGGTAGCCACCTCTTTCCAAACGGATCAAAGTTATTCTTGCAAAGTAATCCATTAACTACCTTAACTTGTCCTTTCACATCCTCTTACCGATTTAAAGCAAGCATAATTTGAGACATCTTGGCGTCCTTCTTCTGCTCAGCAGAGAGATCCTGGAGTGCAGCGAGACAGTCACTATCTTCATCAAAGTCTTGATGGTCTTTCACAGGGTTTCTTGAGAGACAGTCGGTATCTTGAATGAGATTTTCACTCTGCAGCGGAGTGTGCGCTGATATGAAACTTCCTGGCAGATTAAAACTGTGTGCCCGACCGAGACTCGAACTCGGGACCTTTGCCTTTCGCGGGCAAGTGCTCTACCAACTGAGCTACCGAAGCACGACTCACGTCCGGTACTCACAGCTTTACTTCTGCCAGTACCTCGTCTCCTACCTTCCAAACTTTACAGAAGCTCTCCTGCGAACCTTGCAGAACTAGCACTCCTGAAAGAAAGGATATTGCGGAGACATGGCTTAGCCACAGCCTGGGGGATGTTTCCAGAATGTTCTGCAAGGTTCGCAGGAGAGCTTCTGTAAAGTTTGGAAGGTAGGAGACGAGGTACTGGCAGAAATAAAGCTGTGAGTACCGGACGTGAGTCGTGCTTCGGTAGCTCAGTTGGTAGAGCACTTGCCCGCGAAAGGCAAAGGTCCCGAGTTCGAGTCTCGGTCGGGCACACAGTTTTAATCTGCCAGGAAGTTTCATATCAGCGCACACTCCGCTGCAGAGTGAAAATCTCATTCTGGAAACATCCCCCAGGCTGTGGCTAAGCCATGTCTCCGCAATATCCTTTCTTTCAGGAGTGCTAGTTCTGCAAGGTTCGCAGGAGAGCTTCTGTAAAGTTTGGAAGGTAGGAGACGAGGTACTGGCAGAAGTAAAGCTGTGAGTACCGGACGTGAGTCGTGCTTCGGTAGCTCAGTTGGTAGAGCACTTGCCCGCGAAAGGCAAAGGTCCCGAGTTCGAGTCTCGGTCGGGCACACAGTTTTAATCTGCCAGGAAGTTTCAGTCGGCATCTTGGTGTTTCCTTCGACTTTTGTACACTTTGGTAATGTCATACTCTTTAAGACGTAGTGCCCTCCTGGCGAGTCGTCCTGTTAGATCCATAAGATCTGTCAACCAACAAAGGGAATGACGGTCTGTAACAACTGTGAATGGCCTTCCACTGAGATACTGTCGAAACTTGCACATGGCCAGTTCACAGCAAGACATTTTCTTTCTGTAGTTGAGTAGTTTCTCTCGGCATTTGTAAGTGTCCCAGAAGCATAGGCTATAACCTCCTCTTTTCCATCCGATATTTGCACCAGAACAGCACTGATCCCATACCCACTGGCATCTGTATGTAGTTCTGTAGGTGCTCTCTCATCATACAGACCAAGTACAGGGTCAGTCGTCAGAGCTTCTCGCAGCACATCGAACGAATCTTGTTGAGCACCACCCCAGATAAATTTAGCATCAGCTTTTAACAACTCTTGGAGTGGCCTGGCTTTGGTACAAAAGCCTTTGATAAAACGACGGTAATAAGAACTTAATCCGAGGAAGCTTCTCACACCTCTAATACTTTTAGGAATAGGAAATTCCGTTGTAGATCTCACCTTTTCTGGGTCTGGCCGCACACCTTCGTTCGACACGAGGTGTACAAGTATTTTGATTTATTTTGCTCCAAAGAGACATTTTCTTGGATTAAGTTTCAGTCCACCTTGTTGGAGACCCTTAAGAACGGCCCTTAGTCTTTTTATATGTCTCTGAGAACACTATAATGTCATCTAAACAACGAAGACACATCGTTCTCTTCAGATGCCTTAGAAGATTATCCATCATCCGTTCAAAAGTTGCTGGTGCATTACAAAAACCAAGCGGCATTACCTTAAATTCATACAGGCCCTCAGGGGTGATGAATGGAGTTTTCACATGATCAGCCTCATCTCCTTCGATTTGCCAGTATCCTGAGTACATGTCCATGGTTGAGAAAAATTTAGCCCCCTTCAGTCAATCTAGTGTATCGTCAATTCGTGGAAGAGGATAAATGTCCTTTTCAGTTATCTTATTAAGCTACCTGTAATCTACACAAAAGCGCGAACTGCCGTCCTTCTTCCTGACGAGGACCACTGGTGACGACCTTGGGTTCTGCGAAGGCTGAATGATGTCATTCTTCATCATTTTCTTTACCTCGTCGCGAATTACTGGATGTTCCATTACTGACACACCGTATGCTCTCTGGCTTATTGGTTGATGGTCTCCAGTGCTAATCCGGTGCTACATGTTCGATTTGTCTAATTTGCTCTTCACCTGTGGATTGAAGCATTCAGATAACTCTTGAAGAACGGCAAGTAGCTTCTTCTGTTGTTCCTTAATGAGATCTGGTGATAGTCGAGCTACAAGGTCTTGCCTCGTGGTGGTAGCGCTAATTTCGCCCACAGACTTGGCATGGAAGGTTTCTATAACGCTCAGCTGTTCTTCAATTAACGGCTCGGCGTTTGCTACGCACATGAGTCTTGGAAGGATTTGCGGTTCTCGGTGACAGTTAACTACCCACAATTCACCGAATCCGTTCTTAAACGAGACGACAGAGGCTGGGATGACCAAGTTACTCTTCAGTGGTATGATTCTCTTACATTCCACTACAAGATCCATGGGTTGATGCATGGCATGACATGTGACAGTTATATTTCTAGCGCTGACTACAGGGATGATCACTTCATCCAGCACACATCGTCTCCACACACTCGGTTGGGCGTCTTCCTGTCCACAGTATCTCATCTCGTCTAGCATAATCTTCGAGCGACCATAATCTATAATTGCCTGAGAAGCTTTCAAAAAGTCCCATCCGAGAATGACGTCAAGACTGCACTTTTGTAAGACGATGAATTCTAAGGGCTGTGTGTGGCCACTTGTACCCACACGAATGACACATCATCCTGTAGGTTTTACATATTTCCCATTAGCCATCTTCTGCAGAGATGTTTTGCTGTCGACGAATACGGTTTTCTGCAACTGGCGGCGATACTTCTCCGAAATGACTGAATGTGATGCTCCAGAGTCCACAAGAACTTGAGCTGGTCGGCCTTTCATGAGGATATTGACGTAGTTTCCTATCATTTTTGTAGTGATCGACGGCGGAGGATTTTTCTCTTCGGCCTCACCTCCAATTAAGGTCGCACACTTTAGTTTTCCAGGTTGCGGGGGCTAGGTAATCTGCTGGAGCTTCTAAACGGCAGTGGAGACCTTGATCGGCGTGTTGGGGAGCGCCCTCTCCAGAGGCTAGCTAGCGGCGATGGTGACCTACGTCGTCCTGCACCCACATCATCTTATTCATCTTTGTCGTCTCGGAGTTGGCGTCGGTTAAGATCGGTCTGCTGTCTTCTGGCGTGGGTGTCATCAAATATCCGTCGCCTTTCTCGACAATAGCGCACCACATGTCCCGGTCGTCCGCAGTGGAAAGATACTGGTTGGTTATCCTGGGTCCTCCAGACGTCAGTATTCCTTCGTGCCCAAACAGGTTCCTCATGTGGCATTGTAGGAACGTAACTCCGCCTGGGTCTTGGCTTTCTACAGTTTTAAAGGGAAATGAAGGATGAGAGATTGGGTTCGGTGTCTGTTCCACTTCCTCCCTTATGACCTCTTGAAGCGTCTCGGTTTTCTGCTCGCCGTGCAATCCAAGTGCCTTCTGAACGCCCTCTCTCACTATCTGACGAAGAACACTTGTGGAATCAGTTGCTTCCTCGATCACAGACATCGAAGCCGTTCCAACTTCTTGCATGTAATTCTTCATGCATTGTCTCGATGTACTGGCACCATTTTATGAAGTAGTCTGCTGTCGAAACCCCCTTCAGGAGTAGTGCTTGATACACGTTCTCAGCAACACCCTTCATGAGATGTGCAACCTTATCTTCCTCCTTCATTCTAGGATCCACTATTTTACACAGCTCCAAGACGTCTTGAATGTAGAATGCTGTCGTTTCTCTCGGACGCTGTGCCCTACACTTTAGTTTGTCTTCAGCCTTGCACTTCTGTCGTTGTGTGTCTCCGAAATACTTGCGTAGTTCCGCCTGGAATACTTCCCACCTTGTGAACTTCTCCTCGTTGTTCTCATACCATTGCTTGAAGCATAAGGTTTATGAGAGAAGTATTCTGGCATATGATTCACTCATAATATTCCACTGAGTGAGACATATCGAGCGACGGTGTCATTGCGTGGTTTCAAGTCTACAGATTTAAGAAAATTATAGTTCGCACGTGTTATCACCTTGTGGTTCTGCTGCGAAGTGCTGCGCTGTGCGCTAAGTGCGCTGGTTTCACAGCTTAGGCCCATCCTGTATTACATGTAGTAGTGCAATGATTTCCTCACCACGAAAGTCAACAAGTTGGTTGTTCTGGTCCACAATACGAAGATCCAGGTAACTCAGTGTCTGAATTGTCACTGGAAGATATACAGCACTTTTAGGAATCTCAACTATCTTTTACCCTATTCCAACTGATGAGAAGAATCCGTAAAGTGAAAGAACCAGTCTATCGTTGAGATATGAGTTCGTTGCAGTGTTACACTCACCACGGATTTTACTGACAGGGATATAGCGACTGTCTGATCAGATTTGTAAAATTTACTGGCATCCGTTTTCAAAAGCTGTCCATTTGTGGAACCTAGTAATGTGCTTATTAAACCTTTCTGCTTACAGTAAATCGATGCGTTCGCCGACGTTATTTTAGATTTAAGTGTACTGATGTTTGCATGGAGCTTAACCCTTTTTCCAGAATGTTTTATAACTTCGTTTAAATAGTCAGTATCGTATGCAGCAGGTTCAGTTTCCATTAATTTCCAGATGCAGTTTATCGATAGCCTCTGTGACATTCGGGATGGTGTTGTATGTCTCCAGTCCAGTCAGCGCGGTACTCCAATCTCCGATGTTTAAATGAACTCGTGGGGAACAATTAGCACATGATGCAGACGGTCATTCTTTTAAAGTCAGTGTGTGCGACATTGAATCTAAACGTCAACTGGTGAACGGATGCTTAATACCCGTCCTTATATATGATTCGTAAAGGTTAGGAGGAACATTGTGCGTAGATGACCACAAAGGAATGTATTAAAAGTCTTAGTAGCGGCAGAAATTGTAAAACACATCTCTTCTGCCTGTGAAGTATCGTTTTACTTCTTCTGAAGGTTGCACGCCATTGGATGAGTTGAAATAGTAGGCGATATTTGTATTTCTTTTTTTAACAAATGCTACCACGTGAGTTCCAGATCCCCCTGCTACACCAAGATTCACTATTCCTTATTCTCCTGATTTCCACATAGTCTTTCGTAATGTATACCGCATAGACACACATCGGAACTTGGAATGTTGAATTTCTTCTTAACAGACTTAATCAGATCTGTATTTGTGAGCGCCCTGTCTGGTAGGAATGCTAGGGGGCTCTTTTTTATGAAGAGACCTAGTCCTTTCTTGTATGGTTTCAATTATAGCCGTTTTCCGATGGTTGCTGCCTCCATCATGCGATTTTGTCCTGGTGCAGTTGCACCTGAGAGATTTGTGGATTCTTGACTGTGCTGGTAAGGAAATGGCCGCAGCAGCACTAGTCAGTGAACCTATCGCTGAGAGACAGACAAGGGCAGCAATGAGGAAGGGAATAACTCCACCCGACATCTTGGGTGTTTGTTACAACCCTTACTGGTTTAATCGATCTTTCTTTTCTCGCTCCTTTCTGCTTCAGGGGGCTTTTAGCTGCATACAACGCTGTAAGGATACGGTTTTTCATGCACCCTTTGGCTGTAATCTTCCTTTGCGGATTACGTGAAGCGCTCGTAACATGGCTTAACTTACACCCGCTCCCAACTTAACTTCACCACGAATAGTTTTTGGAAATGCAAATGCTGCAATGCGTTGACCTATAACAGTATCCCTTATCGCACTTATTGCCTTAGCATTGTCAGCTAAAATTCAATCGGCGGTGTGACAATCTTTATTTGCTGCGCAAGCGATGTCGTGTTCCATACATCCTTCGTCGAGAAGATTTATCATCTGATCATGGCGTGGCAATCGATTTTGAAGTTTTGTTCCGGATCCACAGTAGTTATATCCAGAAATGTGTAATTCGACTGGTAGTTTGTCAAGAATACCGCCTCCTCTTCTAATGCGCCTCCTATCACGCATTTTATGTTACTGAGGTGGTTGTGGTCTGCACACTCTGTAATATAGTAAATCGTCAGCGTCGATCCAGATGTTTTGTGATACGGGAAAACCAAGCCATTTAACTAACGCTCTATGCCCTCGGCACCGTATGACCTTCTCTACGAGATACACATCTGGTTCCGAGCTCTTCTGTAACTCTTCTGTGTAAAAGCACCCTGCAATTTTAGTAGCACTGCTGTCCTTTAAGAGGTAGCCGAGTATTCTAGAGGGGTCATGACGCCGCTAATTGTCCTTCACTATCAGGATGGTATAGAGCACTACCACTAGCTACAGGTTCATTATCATTAACACTACCAGAAGACGACTGAGCTCACCTGGTGGATGACGGCGTTGGTGACGAGGTGCCGTCAGGGGGAGGGGTAAGTGCCGAGCCACACACACCTTCCACTTTCAAGTCAGTACCGCCATTAGACTGTTTTTTATTTTCAGTGTTACATTTACACGATCATGATTTCGGCTTCCAAGTGCCATTATCAAGTGTTTTAATGTTATACAGTGCCTGAATTCAGTCAAGATGGTATACTCACAAGGGGAGGCCGCCAATTGTGAAATTCAGATTCGCTTCATACTGCGCATAATAAAAGCTCATGGCCAGAGGTGTAAATCGTCAGCGTCGATCCAGATGTTTTGTGATACGGGAAAACCAAGCCATTTAAGCCATTACACCTGGTGGATGACGGCGTTGGTGACGAGGTGCCGTCAGGGGGAGGGGTAAGTGCCGAGCCACACACAACTTCCACTTTCAAGTCAGTACCGCCATTAGACTGTTTTTTATTTTCAGTGTTACATTTACACGATCATGATTTCGGCTTCCAAGTGCCATTATCAAGTGTTTTAATGTTATACAGTGCCTGAATTCAGTCAAGATGGTATACTCAGTGATAAAACAAAGCAGTAGACTTTTACCAGAAATATTGACCCTTAGACAATGTGTCAAATAGTGTATTTTAAATATGACAGTATGCCATCTTAGGCACTGTATAACATCAAAACACTTGATAATGGCACTTTGAAGCCGAAATCATGATGGTGTAAATGTAACACTGAAAATAAAAAAGAGTCTAATGGCGGTACTGACTTTAAAGAAATATATTATGACTGTGGCCCCACATTATACAAAAATTATCAAACACCTTCCGCTGCTGGCGAGGGCGAACAACCAGAGCAGAGTACGAGGTGGCGGTGAGCTCTTGTGGGAGCACCCACGCTGTGCAGAGGGCGTTCGTTGATGATGCTGCCTGTTGGAGCCTTCGCCGTCACTACCTGGCGGATGCGAGATTGTTGCTCTATTATAGTAATGTGAGCAGCGTCTGACAAAGTGGTGTGCTATTCTGAAGAAATATAGGTTTTGCAAAACCATCATTTCAATGATTTCAACATCAGTAATGGTGCCGAAGGGATTTCCTACAAGGTATCACAAATGAACATATTTGAAGAACATGTCTATGTATTTAAACAGAATGTTGCAAAGTCTTTACATCAAATGTCTGGGCGTGATAGATCAAATCATGATAAACAACTTTTGACATAGATAAAATGTTTGATGATACTTCCTGGCGAAGCTAGGTGACTTTGAAGTCACCGGGCCTGAGATGACGAGACTTCACCGAAGTCAACTAACCAGTGTACTTCAGTGCTGCATGTGCATACTACCTACCCTAGTAAATTGATAGTGTGATTGTAAACAAGAAAACCATAAGAATGAGTTCCTTAAGAAGCAAAATTTAGAAGCGAATCAGGCAACTTTAATCTTACTCGATGTGGCCCAGATGAATGGATTATAGGCAACACACACTGTACACGCATGCCGCAGAGTGCCTATGGCTGCTGCCTTTCACGGGCATAAGCATTAACAAAAAAGGACTTTGAGTTTTGCCCCCATGGACAAGGGGCAGCGCCCTTGACTAGAAATCAAAACAGCCTCCGTCCTGGGTTCAATCCGTGCCACTCCTTAAATTTTGAATAAAAAATGGCCGCCGAAGGCTTTCGGCAGAAGAAGTCACCCTCATTCCGTCAATGTCGTTGTCACGCAGGACGGAGTGGACTGACGTTCAGGGCACTCTTTTTCTCTTGGGTCTACCAACAGTATGAGGATGCACAAGGTAATGGAAACCACAGCATTAAATAACATAATGTGTATCCACAGGACATGGCCAGTAACAGAAAAAGGTCACGATGATTTCCTCATTACAAAAGTTTACGGACTAGTCCCCCATACGGATCTCCGGGTGACAACTGTCAAGGGTAACCTGACCACGAGAAAAAGGCTGAGTAACGAACAAAAGGATAATATTCAACGAGTCGGGGCGTGGACTGTCATAAGTTTGAAAGTGGTAGGAAAGCTAGAAAATCTGAAAAGGGAAATGCAAAGGCTCAATCTAGATGTAGTGGGGATCAGAGTAGTCAAACGGAAAGGAGAAAAGGGTTTCTCATTAAATGAGTATAGGGCAATATCAACAGCAGGACAGAATGGTGTAACGGAAGTAGGATTCCTTATGAATAGGAAAGTAGGACAGCGAGTGTATTACTGTGAATAGTTCAGAGACAGTGTTATTCTCGTCGGAATGGACAGCAAACCAACACCGACAATAATAGTTGAGGTATAAATGTCGTCGTTAAGCAGAAGATGAAGAAATAGAGAAAATGTGTGAGATTATAGAGCAGGTATTTCAATACGTAAAGAGAGATGAAAGTCTAATAATCATGGAGAAGTGGAATACGGTCCTAGGGGAAGAAGCGAAAGAAAGGGTTCCGGGAGAATACGGGCTTGATACTAGCAAAGAGAG
Organism: Schistocerca nitens; assembly: GCF_023898315.1. Taxonomy (NCBI): domain Eukaryota; kingdom Metazoa; phylum Arthropoda; class Insecta; order Orthoptera; family Acrididae; genus Schistocerca; species Schistocerca nitens. The sequence continues at coordinate 354,236,821 of NC_064618.1, read as the reverse complement.
TGAACATGGACCAACTGAGTTCTGCAATAAATTTCAGCTAGTAATAGAGAATACTCTATTCAAGAATAACAAGAGGAGGAGGTATTCGTGGAAAAGGCTAGGAGATATTGGAAGATTTCAGTTAGATTACATCATGGTCAGGCAGAGATACCAAAATCAGATATTGGATTGTAAGGCGTACCCAGGAGTCGATATAGATTCAGATAGCAATTTAGTAGTGATGAAGAGTGGGCTGAACTTCAAGTCAAGAAGAACTAATGCCCAAAGAAGTGGGGTACGGAAATAGTAGGGAATGAAGAGGTAGCCTTGAAGCTCCCTGAGGCTACAGATACTGCGATGATGAATAGCTCAGTAGGCAGTACAATTTAAGAGGAATGGACATCTCTAGAAAGGGCATATACAGAAGTTGTAAAGAGAAACATATGTACAAGGAAGATAGCTGCCAGAAATCTATGGGTAACAGAAGAAACAATTCAGTTGATATACGACTGAAGGATGTCCAAAAACGTTCAGGGAAATACAGAAATAGAACTCACTTAGGAATGAAATAAACAGGAGGAGCAAGGAAGCTAAACTGGCACGGCTGCATAAACATGGAAAGAGGAAAAGAAATGATCGTCGGAAGGACTGACCTAGAATATAGAAACGTCAAAACAATCATCGGTGAAATTACAATCTGGGATGGTAACATTAAATGTGCAATGGGAATTTCAGTGTCAAATGCAGAGGAGAGAGCGGTTGAGTGGAAAGAGTGCTCTGAAGGCCTCTATGCGGAGAAGGGCTTGTCTGGTGATGTTATAGAAGAAGGAACAAGAGTCAATAGAGAATAGATAGGGGAGCCAATAATAGAATCAGAATTGAAAATAGCTTTGGAAGACTTAAAAAGAAATGAGACAGAAGTAATGGATAACCTTCCATCGGAATTTCTAAAATTGTGATAGGAAGTGGAAACAAAGCGACTATTCACGTTGGTGTGTAGAACGTATGACACTGGCGATATACCAACAAACTTTCGGAAAAACGTCATCCACATAATTCGGAAGGCTGCAAGAGCCGACAGGTGAGAGAATTATCGTTCAGTCAGTTTAACATCTCATGCATCCAAGATGACGACAAAAATAATATACGGAAAAATGGAAACGAAAATTTTACATTGTCTAACGATTTTTCGAGAACGACAAATTCTATGAATGTGCTTTGATTTTCTTTCAGTCTTCCTTCCATTATCAACCGCAACGTCAGAACTGCCTCTGTTGTGCCTTTACCTTTCCTAAACCCAGACTGGTCGTCAGCTCGCACATCTCAATTTTCTTATGCATTCTTCTGTATACTATTTTTGTCAGTAGATTGGATGCATGGGCTGTTAAGCTGATTATGCGATACTTTTAAAACTTGTCGCTCTTGCAAAATTGGGAATTGTGTGAATGATATTTTTCCGAAAGTCAGAAGGTGTTTCCATTTCCCCCAAAGGTTTTTGAAATTGTGATGGATCGTTATTTATCCCTTCTGTCTTATTCGATGCTAAGTCTTTCATAACCCTTTTAAATTCTGATTCTAAAACTGGACCCATTATCTCTTCTATATTGTCTCCTGTTTCTTTTTCTGTCACGTTATCAGACATGCCTCCCCCCTCATAGAGGCCTTCACTGCACTCATTCCACCTGTCTGCTCTCTCCTCTGCATTTAACGATGGAATCCCCATTGCACTTTCTGTGTTTCCACTGTTGATTTTGATTTCACCGGATGTTGTTATGACTTCGTACTTATTTTATTCTGAAGTAACTTGCATTTCTGTACTTCTGAATTTCCTTGAACATGTATTCCACGCGAGGTAGCTGCGCCGTCTAACGCACCTTGCCACGGTTCGCGCGACTCCCCCCTTCGGAGGTTCGAGTCCTCCCTCGGGCATGGGTGTGTGTGTTGTCCTTAACGTAAGTTACTTTAAGTTAGATTAAGTAGTGTGTAAGCCTAGAGACCAATGACCTCAACAATTTGGTCCCAGAGGAACTTACCACCTTCTTCTTACTTGAACATGTATGTACTTCCTCCTTTCACTGACAAACTGAAGTATTTCTTCTGTTACCCATTGTTCCTTGGCAGTTACCTTCTTGCTCATAAATTTTTCGATCCAGCTTCTGTGATTGGTCTTTTTAGAGTGTCAGTTTCTCTTCAGCTGAACTGCCTACTGAGCTATTCATCACCGCTGTACATATAGCCTCAGAGAACCGCTGTACATACAGCCTCAAAGAACTTCAAGCGTATCTCTTCATTTCTTAGTACTTCCGTATCCCACTTGTTTGCACATTGATTCTTCTGGACTTAAACTTCAGCCTACTCTTGAGCACTACTGAACTGTAATGTCAGTCTATATCTGCTCCTGAGTGTGCCTTACAGTCCAGTATCTAATTTCGGAATCTCCGTCTGACCATGATGTAATTTAAAAGAACTCTTCCCGTATCTCCTAGCCTCTCCCACGTATACCGCCTCCTCTTGTTATTCTGGAGTAGAGTAGTCGCCATTACCAGCTGAAATCTATTGCAGAACTCAATTGGTCTTTCTCCACTCTCTTTGCTAGTAACAAAGGCCATATTCTCCCGTAACGCTTTCTTCTGCTTCTTCCCCTAAGCCGCATTCCAGTTCCCCATGATTATTAGATTTTCATCTCTCTTTACGTACTGAAATACCCGCTTAATATCCTCATATACTTTCTCTATCTCTTTATCTTCTACTTACGACGTCGTCGTGTACGCCTGAACTATCGTTGTCGCTATTGGTTTGCTGTCGATTCTGATGAGAACAAACCTATAACTGAACTGTTCGCAGTACTGAGTCTCTGCCCTATCTTGCTATTCAGAACGAATATTGCTATTGATATTACCTTGTGCCCACCTGTCCCATTCCACTTCACTAACTCCCATTTTATCTAGATTGAGCCTTAACATTTCCATTTTCAGTTTTTATTGCTTCCCTATCACGTTAAAACTTGTGAGATTCCAGTGCCAGACCCGTAGAACGTTATCCTTTCGTTCGTTACTCTTTTTTTCATGGTCACTTCCCACTTGACAGCTCCTTTCGGGGATCTGATTGGGGCACTATTCCGGAATCTTTAGCCAATGGAGAGACCATCACGATACTTTTCCAGTTAAAGGCCACATATCTACATGATTACTCTGCAATTCACATTTAAGTGCTTGGCAGAGGGTTCATCGAACCACAATCATACTATCTCTCTATCATCCACTCCGGAACAGCGCGCGGGCTAAACGAACACCTAAACCTTTCTGTTCGAGCTCTGATTTCTCTTATTTTATTTCGATGATCATTCCTACGTATGTAGGGTGGGCTCACCAAAATATTTTCGCATTCGGAAGAGAAAGTTGGTGACTGAAATTTCGTAAATAGATCTCGCCGCGACGAAAAAGTCTTTGCTTTAATGACTTCCATCCCAACTCGCGTATCGTATCTGCTACACTCTCTCCCCTATTACGGGATAATACAAAACGAGCTGCCCTATTTTGCACCCTTTCGATGTCCTCCGTCAATCCCACCTGGTAAGGATCCCACACAGCGCAGCAATATTCTAACAGAGGACGAACGAGTGTAGTGTAAGCTGTCTCTTTAGTGGACTTCTTGCATCTTCTAAGTGTCCTGCCAATGAAACGCAACCTTTGGCTCGCCTTTCCCTCAATATCATCTATGTGGTCTTTCCAACTGAAGTTGTTCGTGATTTTAACACCCAGATACTTAGTTGAATTAACAGCCTTGAGAATTGTACTATTTATCGAGTAATCGAATTCCAACGGATTTCTTTTGGAGCTCATGTGGATCACCTCACACTTTTCGTTATTTAGCGTCAACTGCCACCTGCCACACCATACAGCAATATTTTCTAAATCGCTTTGCAACTGATACTGGTCTTCGGATGACCTTACTAGACGGAAAATTTCAGCATCATCTGCGAACAACCTAAGAAAACTGCTCAGATTGTCGCCCAGGTCATTTATATAGATCAGGAACAGCAGAGGTCCCAGGACGCTTCCCTGGGGAACACCTGATATCACTTGAGTTTTACTCGATGATTTGCCGTCTATTACTACGAACTGCGACCTTCCTGAAAGGAAATCACGAATCCAGCCGCACAACTGAGACGATTCCCCATAGGCCCGCTTGTGAGGAACGGTGTCAAAAGCTTTCCGGAAATCTAGAAACACGGAATCAACTTGAGGTCCCCTGTCGATAGCGGCCATTACTTCGTGCGAATAAAGAGCTAGCTGCGTTGCACAAGAACAATGTTTTCTGAAACCATGCTGATTACGTATCAATAGATCGTTCCCTTCGAGGTGATTCATAATGTTTGAATACAGTATATGCTCCAAAACCCTACTGAAAACCGACGTCAATGATATAGGTCTGTAGTTCGATGGATTACTTCTACTACCCTTCTTAAACACTGGTGCGACCTGCGCAATTTTCCAATCTGTAGGTAAAGATCTATCGGTGAGCGAGCGGTTGTATATGATTGCTAAGTAGGGAGCTATTGTATCAGCGTAATCTGAAAGGAACCTAATCGGTATACAATCTGGACCTGAAGACTTGCCCGTATCAAGCGATTTGAGTTGCTTCGCAACCCCTAAGGTATCCACTTCTAAGAAATTCATGCTAGCAGCTGTTCGTGTTTCAAATTCTGGAATATTCCATTCGTCTTCCCTGGTGAAGGAATTTCGGAAAACTGCGTTCAATAACTCCGCTTTAGCGGCACAGTCGTCGGTAACAGTACCACCGGCACTGCGCAGCGAAGGTATTGACTGCGTCTTGCCGCTGTTGTATTTTACATACAACCAGAATTTCTTCGGATTTTCTACCAAATTTGAGACAATGTTTCGTTTTGGAACCTATTAAAGGCATCTCGCATTGAAGTCTTTGCCAAATTTCGCATGTCTGTAAATTTTAGTCAATCTTCGGGATTTCGCGTTCTTCTGAACTTCGCATGCTTTTTCCGTTGCCTCTGCAACAGCGTTCGGACCTATTTTGTGTACCATGGGGGATCAGTTCCATTTCTTACCAATTTATGAGGTATGAATCTCTCAATTGCTGTTGCTACTATATCTTTGAATTTGAGCCACATCTCGCGTACATTTGCACAGTCAGTTCGGAAGGAATGGAGATTGTCTCTTAGGGAGGCTTCTAGTGACATTTTATCCGCTTTTTTAAATAGAATTATTTTGCGTTTGTTTCTGGTGGATTTGGAAGAAACGGTATTGAGCCTAGCTACAACGACCTTGTGATCACTAATCCCTGTATCAGTCATGATGCTATTAGCTCTGGATTGTTTGTGGCTAAGAGGTCAAGTGTGTTTTCGCAACCATTTACAATTCGCGTGGGTTCGTAGACTAACTGCTCGAAATAATTTTCGGAGAAAGCATTTAGGACAATCTCGGAAGATGTTTTCTGCCTACCATCGGTTTTGAACAAGTATTTTTGCCAACATATCGAGGGAAGGTTGAAGTCCCCATCAACTATAACCGTATGAGTGGGCTATTAATTTGTTACGAGACTCAAATTTTCTCTGAACTGTTCAGCAACTATATCATCGGAGTCTGGGTGTCGGTAGAAGGAGCCAATTATTAACTTAGTTCGGCTGTTAAGTATAACCTCCACCCATACCAATTCGCACGGAGTATCTACTTCGACTTCACTACAAGATGAACCACTACTGACAGACACAAACACTCCACCACCAATTCTGCCTAATCTATCTTTCCTGAACACCGTCTGAGACTTCGTAAAAATTTCTGCAGAACTTATTTCAGGCTTTAGCCAGCTTTCTGTACCTATAACGATTTCAGCTTCTGTGCTTTCTATTAGCGCTTGTATCCTATGGATACACGTTAAGTGTCTTTAATGCAGTGGTTCCCATTGCCTTCCGCATCCTCATTCCGTTGATCATTACTGATTGTTCCGCCTTTAGGGGCCGTTTCTTACCCCAAGGGCAAGAGAGTGACCTGAACCTCTGTCCGCTCCTCCGCTATCGTTGACAAGGCCGTTGGCTGAATGAGGGGGATCTCTTATGCCGGTAGTCTTCGGTTGCCATTGCTAATGACTTTCATCAAAGATATAGGTGGTGGTGGGGTTCGAACCTGGGACCGAAGACATTTTGATTACTAATCAAACAACGCTATCCCTACACCACAGGTGTCCCCGAGGGACCTATACAGAAGTACGTACTATACAAAGCAATGCCGTAGATGAGAAACTGAACGTCGGTGGCAAATCAGCTTTGCGAGGCCTCTTTCATTTTCCTGTCGGTAAGTTAAATGAACTGAATTAAATATTAATAATAGTTGTACGAAAATTTTATTACCATACTCTACAAGTATTACAGTGATGACAAGAATTACAATAAACAAACACAAATTAAAATAGACAACCTCTTCGGCTTTTCGCCTCACCGAATTTTTTTAAGAGTACGTCATAGTTAATACCAGTCGCTATTTCCGCTTTAGTTGATAGTACTGATAACGTAGATACACCTCTTGGCTCATAGCACTTCCCAAGTAGGTCTTAATACATTTTAACTTTGAGAAGCTTCCTTCGGCCTAAGCTGTATTTTTTTTTTAAGTGAGACTCAATTTCGTAACTACTTTTTCCAACAAACAATGGTGAATCTACAACGCTTGAGTCAAATCCTATATTACGGAATTCTTGAATTCAGTGACGAAATGAACGTAAAGCGTCAATAGCGACTTTCCAGTTCACTTGAACCGATTACCACAGCTTACTTAAACTGAGGATGATGTTTGGTTTGTGAGGCGCTCAACTGTGCGGTCATCTGCCCCGTACGAAGTCCCAATTTTTACACAGTCCAGTCTAGCTACTGCCACGAATGATGATGATTATGAAATGATGAGGACAACACAAACACCCAGTTTCCGGACAGAGAAAATCCCCAACCCGACCGGGAATCTAACCTGGGATCGATCACGAGCTGCGGACATAGTTTACGTATATTGTTCACACGTAGTAAAATCTCGTACGACAGGCGCATTGCGACAATAAACTCAAAAGTTAAAATTTCGTTCAAGACTGCTACACGGTCGCTAAGAGTCTCGAAATCTTTACTTTTCAGGACATTCACACTTCCGATGACATTATCAAATTGCAAAATACATCGCTTTTACTGCTTCGATTCTACTATCCCAAAGTGTTTCAGAGAGACGTTTTAAATTCTATTTTAGTTTGGTTTTTAGAAAATGCCCGCGTTTGCTTGACTTTGTAAAGAGCATATAAGCTTTATAGATGAAGCGAAAAATGTTTTAGCTATTGTAGAAGTATTAGCTGCATCTATGAAAAACAAATTCCTGCATTGGCATCCGCACAGATTGAAGAATGCTCGTGAATTAAAACTTAGTGTTCTTTCTCTGACTCCTTTATTAATGCTAAACATATTGGCGCCGTCATCGTATCCCTGTACTCGACAGTTTTGGATATCTGGGCCATTATTTTCTAGTTCTTTTAAAATGGCACTTATTAAATACTCGTCAGTTGTTTCTGTGACGGCAATAAACTCAACGAAATGTTCCTTTATCTCCCCAGTTGCGAAATTGGAAAATCTTAATATTATTGACGTTGATCCAGACGGTTTATATCCCTAGTATAATCAAGCATGAAGGCATAGTATTTTGCTTGTCTGACTCTGTTTATAATTTCCTTAATAACAGATTTGGATGTTAATGTAATTGGATGTCGTGGCGCAGATAACATTTACAAAGTTTCTTATCATTAATACGTTGTAAGTGATCTTTTAGTGTTAGGCCATATTTGGATAACAGTTTAAATAGGTCTATAAAATTTCCTCTGTTTCCGCTATCGTTCAGATTAAGGGATTCTCGATGAGCTCTAAATACCTGGTTGTGTGAGGCTAGGTTGCTGATAATATCTCTCAGTATTTCTAACAAGTTATATCAATACTTTTATGATTCCGTAATCAGTCGCTGGTTTTCCTAAGCTACTGTTTTTCCTTACTTAATTCCTTAAAAAATTACATGCATTTAATCATGCACTCCAAGTATCATTGACTTCGTTCATGTCCTTGCAATATCTTACTCAGATCTTTCCAGTCACAACATCCTTCTTTTACTATGTGAATAAAAGCCTATATGTAAAGCAATAAACTTTTATCTTGAGCCTACCGGTGTGGCCGACCGGTTCTAGGCGCTACGGTCGGGAACCGAGCGACCGCTACTATCGCAGTTTCGAATCCTTCCTCAGGCGTGGGTGTGTGTGCTGTCCGTAGGTTAGTTTTGTTTAAGTAGTTCTAAGTTCTAGGGGACTGATGACCTCAGAAGTTAATTCCCATAGTGCTCAGAGCCATTTTTTTTTATCTTGAGATATGGAGTAAGCTAAATATCTGTGATGTTGTTTTTCACCGTCACTCAGTTTTCTAGTAAATAAAATTTAGTAGAAAGTCTATCATTTGCGTCCTTGAGGTGACACTCATCAGATTTCTCTACATTTTGTTGGGGACCATTTTGAATTAAGTCATGACGCTGCGAACCTATTACTGGAAATACCCACTACCCGGAACCAGATTCTGTAAATGAGTTTCTTATGTAAACAGTTTGCTCTTCATTTTTTGAGCTACAAGTCTATTCCCTTTTTAGCTCTTTATTCGAGTCAGAATGTTGGGTCGCAGCAGTTTCACCCAACTCTGCTGTGTCATAAAGCGTAACAAATTAATTCGAGCCTGAAGCTGGTTCTGATCAGAAACTAAAGAAACCTGTAGAAGTGATTCATCAGAGGCCTCTGGTGCAGTTACGCGTGAAAGGGATTTCTTAGGAACTTTTATCATACTGGAACTCATAGCTTGGATGGATATAACCGTCTCAGCCTTTTACCTTCTTTTTGATGCACCGGGCTCCCATTTTTCCCCATGTCTCTGTCTGCTTAGGGTTCCTCCAGACATGATGATCTAAAAAATATTTTTTGTTACACTTAACAGCCAGAACATTATGAGCAGCGACCTACTATCGATATAAACCCGTCCAGGCAATAGCAGCGTCACCTGGCGAGGAATGACTGCTAGTCACACAAACGCAATGTGTATGTAGTATCGGAGAGCGTGTTTGTATGTGTAGAATGAGGTAGGCGCGCAATTTTTCTGAATCTGACCGGGCAGATTGTGATAGCCCAGAGGCTCGGCTCGTACATTCCGGAAACTGCATGACTTGTCGGGTGTTCGAGGAGTGCTGCAGTGAGCATCTCCAACACGTGGCGAAACCACTGTGAAACCACGTCCACAAAGCGTGGGTTTGGGTGATCACCCCTCATCACTGATATCGGACGTCGTAGGCTGGGCAGACTGGTAAAACGGAACAGGCATCGAACTGTGGCACAGCTAACATCAGGCTTTAATGCTAGGCAGAGTACAAGTGTGTCTGAACACATAGTGCACCAAATACTCCTAAAACTGGGCCTCAGCAGCCGACGACCTAAGCAACGTGCCAACGTTTACATCACGACATCGGCAACTACGACTATAATGGGCACATGACCATCGCCACTGGGGGTTGGCACAGTAGCACAGCGTTGCATGGTCTGATGGATCCCGATACCTAACAAGGAGGGGAGGGCGCGAATCCGGCGTCTTCCAGGAGAACAGATAATTGACACCTGTACAGTGGAACGGAGATAAGCTTACGGCGGCTCCATTATGCTCTGGGGAAGATTCACGTGGGCATACCTGGGCCCATTAGAGCTCATGCAAGGCACCATGACGGTCAAGGAGTACCGTACACTGGTTGTAGACCACGTACACCCCTTCATGACGATCATGCTTCCCGACGACAGTGGCAATCTTCAACTAGATAATGCGCCATGTCACTAGGCTATGAGTGTGATGGAGTGTTCCGGAAAACACAGTGACGTGTTCCATTTGATGTGGTGGCACCCCAACTTGCCAGATCTGAATCTGATCGAACCCATCTCGGATATGATTGAACGTGACGTCAGAGCTGATTGCCCCCTACCCTGAATGTACGGAATTAGGTGACTTGTGTATGTAGATGTGGTGCCAACTGCCTCCAGTAACCTACCAAGGCCTTATTGCTTCCATGCCATGACGCGTCAGCGCTACTATCCGTGGCAAAGGTGGACTTACCTGCTATTGGGTAGGTGGTCATAACGTTCTTGCTGATCAGTGTGAGTAGCTTGATACGTACAGTACTAAAGTACTCAATGTTTAGTATAGAGAGAAAAGGGTGTGTTATCATCATACATGGGAGAATATTTTTTTTATCCTCACATGTTGGATGGCAGAATAAAAAGTATTAAAATATAAAAATTATTTACCAAATATTTATCTAAAATTTAAGACAGTAAAATAAAAAACGTGTTACAGACAATTAAATACGTTGAAAATATATTTGGATAGTGTCTTACATTACAAATATGACATAAATCACGCCACTACGATAAATATGTCATAAAATAGATAATAACTTATTTACAATAAACAAATAACCAATTTTTCACTTATTAATTAAAAGAAACGGAGTCAGAAGTTTTACACATGTGTGTCGCTGACTCAAGAGATTCATGCATTATTCCGTCTAGTATGCATGAGCAGATTCGCGATAGGTATTGTAAGTAGCCTGTTTGTATGTTGGCAGCGCTATAGACTGTGTTAATATCGCTGACAGCGCTCTGCGTCCTCGGCATCAGATTCTGTGGTTGGACGGACTAGCAGCTAGCGAGTGGATAGGGAAATGTATGGACATGATTTTATTAGTGGAGACACTGTGTTGGTAGGACACTCAATGTAAAGTGAGATGAAGTGATGTTTTTATAAGAAAATGTGCACGGAAATGTATGATGATGAATGTCATTGGCTAGTGGAATTATTGACTACTACATAATTTTTTGGAAGTGGATGTCACATGAATAAGGTAAAATTTTCTATATACATTGTTTGCTCTTCAACAAAATCTTTCATTTTGCTAACTATGTGCCTCCTAGTAGTTAGAGTCTATAGTAGTTAGAATCTTTTTATGTATCTGGCTGTTGTTACTACTTGCTGTAATTGCTGTAGTTCGTCTTATGAAGATTTTCTGTGAGGTAAGTGACTTATGAAAAAGAATGGGGTTTCCACTATCGGGATTCGTGATTGAAATGAGTCTAGGCAATTAACAGAGTTGGAGGTAGTTTCATATTTCTTTAATTTCATATTTTATGCACTTGTATTATTGTGACTACGAAGGCTTTCCCGGCGTAATAATTGATAATATTCTTCTCGGGTATGCAGCCAGATCATTACGTCTTCATGACACAATATTTCCGCAGTCCAACTGGCCGCCATCTTCAGGTGAGAGTGCTGGTGCACGATCTCGCCGGAACTGATCGTGCACCAGCCAGTTGGACCGCGGAAATATTGTGTCATGAAGACGTAATGATCTGGCTGCATACCCGAGAAGAATATTATCACTTGTATTATTGTTAGGATTTCTTGCAATTCAGGGTCATTCTTTTGTGTTAATTATTGGAAGCCATGTTGTCAATGTATAGCAGTCAGACTGCGTTGGGGTTTTATATTGTGGATAATAAATAAATAGGGTAAGTTTGAGTTGTCTTCGTCAGGGAAAATTCTGTAGGTCAGTGTTCTAATATAATAAAAATAATTAAAGAACTAATTTCAGTATATCCCGGGTGTATCGTGTAATCGGTCCACTTGAACCAGTCTGCAGTTCCAAGTGTGTACCCTTGGGGTGCTGCTGTACAGGTGTCCACTTTATGTGCATTGTGTACTAAGGGCTTCACTTCATAATGTTGCCAGACGATCTTAGATAAAGACTATTACACTCGTACGGAAATAAATACGGATAACTAAACAGCTAAAATTTTAATAACTAGAACAACTTTTCTGCGAGGTCGCTACATGAACGAGGTCACGAGCGGAAGCCGACGACTAACGCCACCACTGAAGAGAAACACATGTTATCTAAATAAAATGATTTTCAGTGCATTGTCGCAAGAAACGAAGAATACAGAAACATAAACTATGTTCAAGAAATATCGGAAATACGCTTATACGTAATAATTTCTATAACGTTCATTGATTGTTCTCATTGGCTCAGCTCTGTTACTTTAGTGTAGAATATATGTGCTTTGTTTCTTATGTCTTTCATGTAAAGAAGATTTCTGCTGTTGTAATCGAGTACTCAGCAACCTGCTGAAGAAGAAAAAGAAGAACAAGAACGGTGTGAGAAAGGTGAAAGTGAGAACTGATGAGAGAAAAGACGTATCGTGTGTATGCACAAAAAACTTTGGGAGTGATGAGATGAGTGGGAGATTTATAACAGAAGATTTTTGTTCAAGAATATTACACATCATCAAAAGAAAGGAAACAGTAGGAAACGTTTCCTATTTACTTGATTTACTTGGATGGGGCATGACCAAACATTAATGGTTATTGACGGTGATCCGAAATTAATGTGAAGTAAAACCGCTGAATGCGGATATCTTGGCATCAGCTGTGTTAGGTGTAGATACACTACTTATTAGTGACTTAAGAAAATTTGTGCCGGACTGGGTCTGATGTCAAGATATTCGCATTCAGTGAACTTATTTTGAATTATTTTCATATTGTTCAAGTATCTATTTATTCCACTTTCATGTTGTGTATGTGACACATTAGTTCTTATTAAAGTGTCCAGCGCTATTTTTGACTGTTTCGTTGAGACTGATGAAGGACCCATACATCTGTACTTTTCGATAGCTAGTAGATAAGTCCAAGGTTGTTTTGGTTGACAAGTCATAAGCAGCAGGGTGTATCCCATTACCATTCTGGTGACAAGCAGGGTGCGTGCAGTGATAGCAGATGCCGGATGTTGCGTCTTCAGCGACCAGTGAAGTTCTGAAGAACCGCGTAGTAAGAGTAACCAGCGTTCAGCAACTGAAACAATAGAATCAGTAATGAACAGCGGTTTACCCATATACTGCAGTACATGTAGCAGTAGCAGAGGTGAAACAACAAAATGATTCTAACAACCGATTGGTCAGGCAATTCTTTTTTTTTTTTCTTTTCTTTTGTTCAGTCGATTGTTTCAGTCGAATGAAGCAACTGAATGTAACTAGTCTCCATGGCTACGTAAGCTATACAGATGTTTTCCACTCACACTCTGGATCAGAGTGGTTTTACCTAATGTTAGACGACAAACTGAAACAAGTCTATGACATTTAAGTCAGGTATGTGAATGTTTTGAGTCATCGTCCGGTCAGGAGTGGTTTCACTCAGATACTTGTTCAGAGTTTTCGGATAAACGTGAGTTATGATAAGGGTTGCAAACTTTTATAAGGACAAATAACGCATCATATTAGAAGTGAAACTAATTCTTAAATGAACTATTTTTAGAAATTCATGTACTTACTTTCTTAAATACAAAGTTTTCGTACTTCTGGCATTACAGAGTATTTGGCTGGTTGTGAAAGACTAATAATTGACGCTACATTGTAAATTTATGTTGAAATAAATGAATAATTACCTTTATAATTTAAATTTATTGAAGATATGCGTATTTTTTCCCGTCGGTTTGCATCGGTGTACAAAGACGCCCGAAAGTTGTAGAAAACGCCTTGCAGTTAGCATTGGGAACAATGCACCGTAGTGCATTAAAGGTAGGACGTTCCTCGGAGACTGACAGACTCCCCGTCGCGTCGGCACAGGTCTGCTGCTAGCCACTCCTACTCCCGTACTGTCCTACTGCCTTCCTACTTCGATAATCGTGAATTAAATGGATACATACTAATGACAGAATTTATTAAATATGAAAGGTGGAAATCCTTCATGTCTTGCCATCTTCCAGATTTCTTTGGGATTCTACCAACAAACAGAAGTCTGACACCTGCTTTACCTACAACTGTGCCAACGTAGGCGTTCAGTTTAATACTCTACCAAGTGTTACACCCGAGTATTTGCATGAGCTGATCTTTTCCAGTTGTGACTTGTTGATGCTGTAGTCATGGGTCACTAAATTTTCTCGTTTTGTTACGTGCTCAGTTTTAAATTTTTGAACTTTTAAAGTCAGTTGATAATTTTTTAAATGTTTGCTGATCTTTGAAATGTTACCACGATCTCATATTTTTGCAGGTTTTTCATTTGCAGATAGCTGTTTCATTTGATAAAAATCTGTGGTTTGTACAAGTATTAAAATTGTCAGGTCATTAAAATACGATGCAAGGGTTCAAAAGTACTGCTGGGAGCTACATCAAAAGTTATTTCTACTACTGTCGGTGGCTTTCCGTCCAACATGGAATGCAGAGTCCTCCCTGCTAAGAAATCCCCAATCCAGTCAGAAATTTCGTAGGGTACCCCTGTATGAGCAAATTAATTTAAAACGTAGAATACTGAAATTCACACTGCACAATTGCGATCCCTATCGCCGAAGAAGAAATCAGTGCCTCATAAGACTAACCCCAATCTAGAAAATGGTTGGGACCGTTTCGTCACGCCTCCGTGAGAGGGAAGTGCCACGCCAAGCCATGATAATCAGCTTCATGGATTGCATTTTTTCACAGCTCACTTCCAGTGTCTCATCTCTTACCGATACATGGCTCTGTGCCACAAATAGTAAGCCAACATTTATTATGTATGGGACTTAAGATTCCGTAACTATATGTGGAGGTGACACAAGGGTGGTCGGCTGCTGCAGCCACCACTTCGTTGCCCGTCGTCACTTACCACAGGAGAAAACAAATTTTTACAACTGTTAGTATATAGCGGTTGGATAAAAATATGGAAACATCAAAAACACAACACATTACCACGCCCAGCACGGTGTAGGAGACCCGTTGGCATTGGAAACAGCTTGCAGCCCTCTGGAACGGATAAATACAGGTCCTGTATGGATTTGACAGTAGTCTTATAAAATTCTTCCCTCAAAATTGTACAAGGTCGAAGACACTGCGATGGAGGTGGATAGCGATCAGGCACCCTCCTGTCCAAAATAGACCATAAAGGCTCCATTGTACTGAGGTATGGTAACTACGGGTGCCCGGGGAGATCTGACATTTCATCGTTGTGCTCATGTAGCCAGTCCTGGACGATTCAAACTGAACGGGGGTCCCGTCAGCTTGGAACACAGCATCACCATCTGAAAACCAACACTGTACAATGGGAAGCACCTCATCAGCCAAAATGGTCACATAGTCGTCGGCGTCAATACGAACTTGCAGAGTAGCCATGGGTCCCATCGAATATCACGATATGGCAGCCCAAATCATCACCGAATCACCATCATGTTTCATTCATGGGAGGTAATCTCGACCACAAGGTGGAAGCAGTGTGAAACAATACTCATCCAACCAAATGATATTCTTCCATTGCACCATAGTTCAGGTTTTATGGCTTCTGTATTACATTTTCCTGTTGTGAGCACGTGCATCACTGATGTGTTGATTTGAAATTGCGAGTCACGTTTCAACTCCAGCTTATGGAGCTCCATTTGTGTTGTTCTGGTGCTGACAGGGTTTGTGAGTGCGCCATTCAGTTCTGCAGTGACTTTTGCAAGTGTCGTTCTCTTATTTTTCGTCATAATCCTCTTCAATGATCGTCTGTCACGATCACTCAACAAACAGTTTCGTTCGCGTTGTGACTTAGTGGATGATATTTTATTTCTTTGCCTGTACGTGGTATAAATCTTCGAACTTGTGTCTCCTGAAACAACACCCTTTGTACTGTGGAGTATCAGCTGTGATGCTTTGCATACCTCTATGGTTCAAATGGCTCTGAGCACTATGGGACTTAACTTCTGAGGTCATCAGTCCCCTAAAACTTAGAACTACTTAAACCTAACTAACCTAATGACATCACACACATCCATGCCCGAGGCAGGATTCGAACCTGCGACCGCAGCGGTCGCGCGGTTCCAGACTGTAGCGCCTAGAATCGCTCGGCCACTCCAGCCGGCCATACCCCTATGATGCTGAAGTTCGATCTCTGGTGACCAGAGACGGGGGAAGCACCCTATACGATCATGCAACTCAATTAAAGGAGATGATAATGTTACCAATGGAAATCTACATCTACATCTACATTTATACTCCGCAAACCCACCAACGGTGTGTGGCGGAGGGCACTTTACGTGCCACTATCGTTACCTCCCTTTTCTGTTCCAGTCGCGTAGGGTTCGCGGGAAGAACGACTGTCTGAAAGCCTCCGTGCGTGCTCGAATCTCTCTAATTTTACATTCGTGATCTCCTCGGGAGGTATAAGTAGGGGGAAGCAATATATTCGATACCTCATCCAGAAACGCACCCTCTCGAAACCTGGCGAGCAAGCTACACCGCGATGCAGAGCGCCTCTCTTGCAGAGTCTGCCAGTTGAGTTTGCTAAACATCTCCGTAACGCTATCACGGTTACCAAATAACCCTGTGACGAAACGCGCCGCTCTTCTTTGGATCTTCTCTATCTCCTCCGTCAACTCGATCTGGTACGGATCCCACACTGATGAGCAATACTCAAGTATAGGTCGAACGAGTGTTTTGTAAGCCACCTCCTTTGTTGATGGACTACATTTTCTAAGGACTCTCCCAATGAATCTCAACCTGGTACCCGCCTTACCAACAACTAATTTTATATGATCATTCCACTTCAAATCGTTCCGCACGCATACTCCCAGATATTTTACAGAAGTAACTGCTACCAGTGTTTGTTCCGCTATCATATAATCATACAATAAAGGATCCTTCTTTCTATGTATTCGCAATACATTACATTTGTCTATGTTAAGGGACAGTTGCCACTCCCTGCACCAAGTGCCTATCCGCTGCAGATCTTCCTGCATTTCGCTACAATTTTCTAATGCTGCAACTTCTCTGTATACTACAGCATCATCCGCGAAAAGCCGCATGGAACTTCCGACACTATCTACTAGGTCATTCATATATATTGTGAAAAGCAATGGTCCCATAACACTCCCCTGTGGCACGCCAGAAGTTACTTTAACGTCTGTAGACGTCTCTCCATTGATAACAACATGCTGTGTTCTGTTTGCTAAAAACTCTCCAATCCAGCCACACAGCTGGTCTGATATTCCATAGGCTCTTACTTTGTTTATCAGGCGACAGTGCGGAACTGTATCGAACGCCTTCCGGAAGTCAAGGAAAATAGCATCTACCTGGGAGCCTGTATCTAATATTTTCTGGGTCTCATGAACAAATAAAGCGAGTTGGGTCTCACGCGATCGCTGTTTCCGGAATCCATGTTGATTCCTACAGAGTAGATTCCGGGATTCCAAAAACGACATGATACGCGAGCAAAAAACATGTTCTAAAATTCTACAACAGATCGACGTCAGAGATATAGGTCTATAGTTTTGCGCATCTGCTCGACGACCCTTCTTGAAGACTGGGACTACCTGTGCTCTTTTCCAATCATTTGGAACCTTCCGTTCCTCTAGAGACTTGCGGTACACGGCTGTTAGAAGGGGGGCAAGTTCTTTCGCGTACTATATGTAGAATCGAATTGGTATCCCGTCAGGTCCAGTGGACTTTCCTCTGTTGAGTGATTCCAGTTGCTTTTCTATTCCTTGGACACTTATTTCGATGTCAGCCATTTTTTCGTTTGTGCGACGATTTAGAGAAGGAACTGCAGTGTGGTCTTCCTCTGTGAAACAGCTTTGGAAAAAGGTGTTTAGTATTTCAGCTTTACGCGTGTCATCCTCTGTTTCAATGCCATCATCATCCCGGAGTGTCTGGATTTGCTGTTTCGAGCCACTTACTGCTTTAACGTAAGACCAGAACTTCCTAGGATTTTCTGTCAAGTCGGTACATAGAATTTTACTTTCGAATTCACTGAACGCTTCACGCATAGCCCTCCTTACGCTAACTTTGACATCGTTTAGCTTCTGTTTGTCTGAGAGGTTTTGGCTGCGTTTAAACTTGGAGTGAAGCTCTCTTTGCTTTCGCAGTAGTTTCCTAACTTTGTTGTTGAACCACGGTGGGTTTTTCCCGTCCCTCACAGTTTTACTCGGCACGTACCTGTCTAAACGCATTTTACAATTGCCTTAAACTTTTTCCATAAACACTCAACATTGTCAGTGTCGGAACAGAAATTTTCGTTTTGATCTGTTAGGTAGTCTGAAATCTGCCTTCTATTACTCTTGCTAAACAGATAAACATTCCTCCATTTTTTTACATTCCTATTAACTTCCATATTCAGGGATGCTGCAACGGCCTTATGATCACTGATTCCCTGTTCTGCACATACAGAGTCGAAAAGTTCGGGTCTGTTTGTTATCAGTAGGTCCAAGATGTTATCTCCACGAGTCGGTTCTCTGTTTTATTGCTCGAGGTAATTTTCGGATAGCGCACTCAGTATAATGTCACTCGATGCTCTGTCCCTACCACCCGTCCTAAACATCTGAGTGTCCCAGTCTATATCTGGTAAAATGAAATCTCCACCTAAGACTATAATATTCTGAGAAAATTTATGTGAAATGTATTCCAAATTTTCTCTCAGTTGTTCTGCCACTAATGCTGCTGAGTCGGGAGGTCGGTAAAAGGAGCCAATTATTAACCTAGCTCGGTTGTTGAGTGTAACCTCCACCCATAATATTTCACAGGAACTATCCACTTCTACTTCACTACAGAATAAACTACTACTAACAGCGACAAACATCCCACCACCGGTTGCATGCAATCTATTCTTTCTAAACACCGTCTGAGCCTTTGTAAAAATTTCGGCTGAATTTATCTCTGACTTCAGCCAGCTTTCTGTACCTATAATGATTTCAGCTTCGGTGCTTTCTATCAGCGCTTGAAGTTCCGGTACTTTGCCAATGTAGCTTCGACAGTTTACAATTACAATACCGATTGCTGCTTGGTAGCCGCATGTCCTGACTTTGCCCCGCACCCTTTGAGGCTGTTGCCCTTTATGTACTTGCCCGAGGCCATCTAACCTAAAAAACCGCCCAGTCCACACCACACAACCCCTGCTACCCGTGTAGCCGCTTGCTGCGTGTAGTGGACTCCTGACCTATCCAGCGGAACCCGAAATCCCACCACCCTATGGCGCAAGTCGAGGAATCTGCAGCCCACACGGTCGCAGAACCGCCTCAGCCTCTGATTCAGACCCTCCACTCGGCTCTGTACCAAAGGTCCGCAGTCAGTCCTGTCGACGATGCTGCAGATGGTGAGCTCTGCTTTCATCCCGCTAGCGAGACTGGCAGTCTTCACCAAATCAGATAGCCGCCGGAAGCCAGAGAGGATTTCCTCTGATCCATAGCGACACACATCATTGGTGCCGACATGAGCAACCACCTGCAGATGGGTGCACCCTGTACCCTTCATGACATCCGGAAGGACCCTTTCCACATCTGGAATGACTCCCCCCGGTATGCACACGGAGTGCACATTGGTTTTCTTCCCCTCTCTTGCTGCCATATCCTTAAGGGGCCCCATTACGCGCCTGACGTTGGAGCTCCCAACTACCAGTAAGCCCACCCTCTGCAACCGCCCGGATCTTGCAGACTGAGGGGCAACCTCTGGAACAGGACAAGCAACCATGTCCGGCCGAAGATCAGTATCAGCCGGAGACAGAGCCTGAAACCGGTTCGTCAGACAAACTGGAGAGGCCTTCCGTCAGCCCTCCGGAATGTCTTTCGCCCCCTGCCACACCTCGAGACGACCTCCCACTCTACCACAGGTGAGGGATCAGCCTCAATGTGGGCAGTATCCTGGGCAGCCACAGTCGTAGTCCGATCGGGGGATGCGTGGGACGAGCTGGCCGTCCCCGACAAACCCCCATCCGGACCCCCACAGTGATGCCCATTGGCAACAGCGTCAAGCTGTGTGACCGAAGTCAACACTGCCTGAAGCTGGGAGCGAAGGGATGCCAACTCAGCCTGCATCCGAACACAGCAGTTGCAGTCCCTATCCATGCTAAAAACTGTTGCGCAAAGAACGTCTGAAATAATCTACAGAGAGCACAAACAAATCGACACAAAATTTAAACGATTATTAAAATACAAGATTGCCTAGTAAATGCAGTAATGCTGCCACTTGCGCACTGCTGACACACTGCTTGGCGGGTGAAGGAGACTACGCGATTTTACACTATTCAGGTACTAAAACGCGATGCTACAACTCTCAAATACTATAATACGCCCGAAATTTATGAATTAAACAATGCAAGTACCAAAAACACGCAAAGAAATTAAGAATTAAACTACGTAACAAATGAGTGAGCTAGGAGTATACGACTTTCTGCTGGCAGCTGCTTATCCAACGGCGGCAGGGAATGTTAATTAACAGACGTGGCCCAATCAAATATGACAATGTGGGTACCACACTACGCACATACACTTATTAATGGTGGGAGGGATCATTTAATCTATAACGGAAATAAGTGGTCATTGTAACAATCTCGCTTATTTTCGAAAAGTAAAACACATGAGATGAGATAAACAATTGAACATTTAATACCTGGATAAAGGATTCAGATGATGGACTCTAACCCAGGCAGAGGTGGATGAACAAGATAAGTGCAAAGTTATGCTGATAATAGACGAGTACGGTCAGTGGTTGTGAGTATTGTTAGTAAATTACAGACAGAACATGGAAAATTAGGATCGAAGATCAATGATATAGCCGAATTGCCTATTGAAAGAATAATAGCTGGCTGCGAAATATTAAAACGGAATAATTGGCCCATAAAGAGAGAGAACTCATATCGTGAGCCCTATGGAATTTGCGATCGCGACCACCTCATAGCGTAATGCTGAAAGTATTGGCGACGTCGGCTGGAGACTGAGTTCACTTCTCTCTTTATAATGCGTTCTCAAGAGGAAACATTCTTGTGTGTAATTACAAGGCTCACCTCATCATTTGTCCAGCAACAAGTCTGCATCTACTGTTTCCTAGAAGCCTAACATGAAATCATTACCGTCAAAACTCCTAACATGGGGAGTGCTCGTTCATCACCTAGCATGAAGTTTTCTCTCTTCAGCCATGTGAAGTGTATTATTTTCTTTCTAAACAGTCTCTAACTTCATCCTTTTTGTCACAGCAGGGATCCCACCTGCCAATCATTGCAGACATTGCGAGTTACATTCAGTAAAACTCAAGTACAGTTGTTAAACCATCGCCTACTCTTTCGTATTTTTGGTATTTCCAACCAGTAATGCTGTGGGATGAGGAGGGAGGCAGAAAATCTCACCCACTCCGTCGTAGAACTCCAAACAGGTCTATTAGATTCCCGACACGTGGAGGCGTATGAGCATCAACCAGAATGCTGGTTTCTAAAAATTTAAACTGAACGTTATTTTGTGATGCCGTTCCTGAGTCGACATGTTAGCCGCCTCTGGGAAGCAACACCGTTTGAGATTCCTTATCTTGCTAAAAGGCTGTGTTTTTTCAACAGAAAAAACATATGTGAAAACTTATCTCAGGCGCCGTTGCAGGATTTTGATAAAGTTTTCACTAATAGATAGACTGATTCACAAGAAAGGTTTATGTGCATATCAGATGTAATGTCCCCAGAGTATGGGATCCGGGACGCGAATGGACGTGAATGCTGATCTGTCTACCTGAGGCTGCGACTTTGCCTCCGACTCTGAAGATTTTATGGTGTCTGGTTCCTTTTAAAAGGACTGTGTAACTGGTAGGCTCCAACTGTGCCGTCCATTCGAAAAGAAGGCAATAAAAGGGTAAGTCACTAGAGGTCCCGAATATTGACTGCAGTTATTATGCAGCGCCCAATGATTGACTATTTGTTCATGGGAAAAGAGCAATAAAGTGATCTGAAATGTGTCGGGAAACAGTTTGAGAGAAAACTGGACACCTACGGTATGAGCACCAGCAATCTGCCCAATTTCGAATTCAGTTAGCTTCAAAATGACGCACTCACAACTACCCAAAACACTGAGCTGGCTACTAATTACACTTTCAATATAAGGAGAACATTGTACAGGTGCTTCTCGTGCTCAAATATTACAGCGTAACCTACAGGCTATGACACCACTGTATGTATGTTCAAACATGTATTTCTAGGGGTGTTTCCATGTTTCTGCCAACCCCTGCATATACGAATACTTCCCACTCGGTGCTTGAAATATGATGTTTCATCGACACGTGTGTGAAGTTTCAAACAATTCAGACAGGTGAAAGTGACGTAGTGAACAATCAAAGGGTGTCTGCAATACTCCAGTTACAGCCGGTGTGCTGTTGTTGAATTCGTGGTTGTGGAAAAATAAACAGCGGTGAACATCCACAAACGTTACTGTGCAGTGTATGGTAATGATGTAATTGATAGTACTACTTTTGGGCGATGAGTAAAGCGAGTTAAATCGCTAGAAAGAGCAGCAACGGAAACAATTGACATCCCTGATTGGCCACTTTCGGGGCGTCCTAGCACAGCTACTGATCCCGACACAGTGAACTGCTCGGATACCGTTATTCGCGCCGAAGAGCGCCTCACAATTCGACAGTTTGCTATTGGTAAACATTGATTTTAGGTGTGCATTGAGTGAGGCTTATGGTTGTTCAAAAGTGTGTTCAAATGTATTCCAGGAAGGCTCACAACAGACCACAAGATTCATTTCACATGAATTGTTGGAGCTTTTTGAGACCAATTGAGAAGCCTTTCTATCATTGATCGTTAGAGGCGGCGAAAGGCAGTCGTTGGAGAGGCATTATCATGGAGCGTTATATGTTGAACGACCTTTTTTCTTCCACAAAAAACTTCATAAAACGTTTTATTTTTTGTTAATATACTTTTCATTTCATATTTCTCTTCGATTTTTGTCAGTACGGATTTTATTAGGTTAGTGCGCAAGTTTGTAGCGTTTTCCGTAAGTTTAATAAAGACAACGGATACATATAACAGAGACTTCACATCAATAATACATTGTCCTTAGCCACTTACAACAGGGTGCCGATGATTGAGTAACTTTTCGATGCCGTGACTGTAGAAATTACGTGGTGCTGAGGCGAATAGCTTGTTAAGCCATTTTCGGAGTGCCTTTTCATCCGGGAAGAAAGTTCCTTGAAGGTTGTTCAATAGACACTGGAAAATGTGAAAACCTGAGGGTGCAAGAATAGGTTGAATAACGTGGGTGCGGCATGACTTCCCAACCCAACTCCTGTATCGTTGTATATTTTGCCAGTCGATGAGAGTGGCGCGGGGGGAGGGGGGGGGGGGGGGGAATTATCATGGTATAGTGTCACTTCACGCAGTCTTCCTGGTCGCTGTTCTCGGACTGTGTCTGCAAGACGTCTCAGTTGTTGATAGTAAATGTCAGTAGTGATGGTTACAGCTCCGAGAAGAAATCTGTAATACACCACACTGTCATTGTTGCGCCAGCTGCATAACACTATCTTTTTTGGGTGCGCGTAGGTCTTGACACGGGATGTGGCAGCTTTGTTTGGGCTCAACATTCTTTTCCTTATGTTTGCATACACAGACCATTTCTCGTCACCAGTAACGGTGAAGGATAGGATTGGTTGGTGTTGTTCACGATCCAATTGACGACGAGCAGCCAGGGATACACATTTGGCTACCTGCTGATTTTTGTGATTTTGGCTCAGAGCATGCAGTACCTATACACCCAATTTTTGAACCTTCCCCATTACACGCAAATGTCGCACAATGATGGAACGGTTACAGTTCATCACATTTGTCAGTTCTCCAGTACAATGACGTGGGTTATTGTGGGTTAATGCATTTAATCGATCTTCATCAAACCCTTGGAGAGTCACTGATGTTGAAAAGATGTTCCTTAAAAAGAGGAAAAAAATTTTCTTGCCGTTCTCTGTCCAATGGCATTATTCCCATACATGGTATAAACGTTTCTGGCTGCCTTCATTGCTGTCACCCCCTTACTGAACTCAATCAGAAGAATATATCGGAAGTGTTCCGAATTCTGCACTTGGCACTCCATTTTTGTGTGCCCAAGCTCCAGTCACAATCTCCAAACGATATAATGATAATACGTGAACCCAAATAGCAACAGTGAACTAAAGATAAAAATTGATAATCGATAAATAAACCCATAGCAACCGGAATACCAACATGGAAAACAAAAACGCTACGAACTTGTGTACTAACCTGTTGTTGTTGAGGTGTTCAGTCCTGAGACTGGTTTGATGTAGCTCTCCATGCTACTCTATCCTACGCAAGCTTCTTCATCTCCCAGTACCTAATGCAACCTACATCCTTCTGAATCTGCTTAGTGTATTCATCTCTTGGTCTCCCTCTAAGATTTATACCCTCCACGCTGCCGTCCAATACTAAACTGGTGATCCCTAGATGCCTCAGAACATGTCCTACCAACCGATCCCTTCTTCTAGTCAAGTTGTGCCACAAATTTCTCTTCTCCCCAATTCTATTCAATACCTCCTCATTAGTTATGTGATCTACCCTTCTAATCTTCAGCATTCTTCTGTAGCACCACATTTCTAAAGCTTCTATTCTCTTCTTGATGTACTAACCTCATATATCCTTTTTTTCTGCCATTGCCAGGTACAAAGGGGGGAGTAACCTAATATATCCACTAACCTAATATATCCACTTTTTTCTGCCATTGCCAGGTACAAAAGAAGGAGTAATGATAAATGGTGGCCACGAATTTTGAAAGGATCATGTACTGACTTTACGTCGTCTTCCCGAATACTCGAATTGCTCCTTTGAAAGAACCATTCTATGTTACCTGCCGAGCCCTTGTCCAGTTGAGCTATTGGTCCGTCTCTAAGGACCACACTGTCGTTAGGCATGGCATCATGACGAAACAGGACAGAGATTTAATGCTGTGACGTCCAAAACTGTTTAGTGCGAACAGTAACTAAACTCTTACCGAGAGGAAGGTGGCCCTCTGTATGGGGTAGATGCCGCCGGCGGTGAGTCTGAGCGCCCTCTGCGCCCTCGCCATGAGCAGCAGCGAGGCTTTCCGGAATCTGGCGTCGGCGTCAGGCCAGCCACAGCTGTATGCAGCCAGAGACACCCGCTCACCCTACAACCACACAGCCGTTTCGTCACGCACAGCCAAAACAGCTCCACTTTTGTCTATACCTGAATAGAAACTATTTCTTCAATGTTACATGCTTCTCAACGTAATCACCATGCATATTAACACTCCAGACAAGTTATCTCAATAAATAATGGCATAGAGGGATTTAGTGACTTCTACTGGTACTTTCTATGATGCGTTAATTAGCAATGTGTCACAGTTGCAGTTCATATATTTGGCGACTATTTTCGAAGCAGCTGGTTCATTCTCATGCCTGGCCTACTGAGGTTGTGCTGAAAGCCCCTGATCTTATTAACAAACATCTAAATGGCAATACACGCTTTATAAATGTTCGCAGATGACTCTCACAATCAATATGCGCATCTAAGCAACGCGGAATCGAAATGGAGTCCCTTGCTTAGGGGCCCAGTTTGCTTCTGACAGTCATCTTATAAAGCATGTATTGCCATCTTGATGTTTGTTATTACGATCAGGCACTTTCAGTGCAGCCTCAGTAGGCCAGGGTTGAGAATGGACCAGGTGGTAAAAACCAATCGTCAAACGTATGTACTATGACTGTGACACACTGTTAATAAACGCTTCATGAAGGACTGAAAAGGTTGGTGCTCCTGTTCAATAAAATTTTGAAACCAAAAAATAACTGAAGTTAGTGACGCCTGCTACTACTTTTCCCACAACTGGTCTTGCCACTATTATTTATTCTCCCGATAGCACTTAGTCAATTTAATATGATTTATTTAATTTATTAAGTATTCAACATGAGAATGTTACCATCTTGTTTTAAAACTGATTAATATTTTCACACGTTAATATGTGAACGGGGATCGAAATGCTCATTTCTAACTCACTTGGTAAATTACTGTTGTCTCTAATAACCAAATGAAATACTGTATTGGCTTCGGACTCGAGTAATATTTTTGAAGGACGGTAGTTTCACCTTTGTTAACTTTATATAAAAATGTCACCATAATTGTTTATGTACGGTATCCACAAATATTATATGATAACTATTATCGAAAATTAGTTCAGCTAAAACAGAAATTTTTTCAGTGGTAGTTTTTATTATCATTTCCACCTGTTTTTCACGAAACTGTCAAATTTCAGGCAGAATTATAATCTGTCGCCTTGGCAATTCTTTAGTTTCTCGGTATCGCTTGCTTCTGCTCCGCGTGTGCCAAATCTCACGTCATTGTTCCAGCAGCATTCGATGTTGTACCGAGCCCTGCGGTCTACTGGGACACATCGAGATCGTTCGAGCGCGAGTATCGTTTGCACAGCCCTCCTTAACCGTCTGGACCAAGTCTCTCAACTTGACATCATTTCGGCTGCATGTGTGTACCTGACCTACCCCATTAATCATACCAAGCAAATATAACGTACAGTTAAACGTGAAAACTGAATCACGTGTCGTTTTTGTCGAATCTTCATACTAGTGATAGGTCAAGCCTAGCTTAAAGGCACACTGAAACTCTAAGAAAATCTTTGCGCCATTTAGAACTTCAAAATGCTATCCTGTCCTGCCTATAACTGGTATATTGTTGAATAAATGACGTCATAGAATACAATCACAATTCTATCGCTGGATACCAGACATAGCATTGATTAAGATTAATCGCAGGACACAGGTGTTAGAACTATTTCGTTAACTCTGTACGTTGGGAAAGTCAATAGTTGTAAATAACTGATTCTTGCTGTTGTAGTTACTGTTGCTCATTGTGCTGAAAATAAATGGGATATTATTTCGCCGAGTGGGTGCCTGGAGCTCGAAAGCGTTTAGGAACAATATGCTAATCTTCTTCTTGGTCTCGAAGTTTAAACATAATTCCTCCTACAAAAATCATCAATGATGCAGATGCTTCGTATTCTCATAATTATGTAATCATATATAAATGTAACTCCTTTAAAACTAACAACAGTTGAAGTCAGTATACCATGTATTCCTCACTTTTAAATAACAACGAAACAATTTCTGCACATGGGGCACATGGGTACAACGGGGTCTAGTTAATGCCGACTCTTCTCCTCCACTACGTGAAAGAGTAACATGATCCATAGATACAAAAGTTTTACAACGATAACTCGTAGAATACAATTCATGTCGCTATTTGTTCACAGATGACATATAATGTAGAATAATTTACATCGAAGAATGATTGCATTTTTATTAAATTTGGATAATCAATTAGGCATGGCAGCAATGAATTATAATGCTTTTTAAATATTCCATATTGTTTACATTTCTTCAGAGATACACAAGCACAAATTTTGTGATAGAATTATCAGAATACGCTGTATAATTATCCTCACTTCAAACATATAGCTGTTACTTGTTAAAGTGACATAACGTGCATCTTTGGTTAAGATCAAAATTCTCTGCTGATAACTGGTGAGTAGAATTACTACTATCCACTTGTGGTAATCAATGTTCTCAGTAGGAAGACTAAAATACAAAGTAATAGGTTTTCAGATCCCTGCCGTTCTGTTCACTTTTACTGTACGAAGGCACTGACCATAGCGATAATAATGATAATAATGGTAGCACACATAACTTCTCTAAAGAAAATTTATTATTTTAATATTTATACAGGGTACACTAGGAACAACCAACATTTCCACCAAAAAGTCAATCTCAACAACCATCTGTCCGTCTGCCCATATGAAATTCTTTCCTTCTTACTCCCTGCAGTTTGGTGACAAGTAGGTGAGTGTGTGTTTTGCATACATGTTTATTACACTTTCCACACACATGTTTGTTTTATTCTCATTGCTTCAAGGACAGAACTTAGAGTGTGCACGTGTAGAAGAGTTTCTTGTTGTTGCTGATTTAGCCACACCTGCCACTCCTTCAGGGTCCTGTATACTCCTGATCATTCTCGAAGAATCTTCTGTTCTTGGAAAATGCTTCCTCGGTGCAATATGCTCTGCAACCAGTTCCTCCAAAATTATTCTCCATATAGTCAGTCTTCTTGCCTTCGAGTTACTAGGGTCAATCTAAATCCAAAGACATATGCATTACAAGCAGCAACATCACGAACATTGCAGAAAACTAAAATGGACCATCTATTGTTTCTTTGTTTGCATTTATATGTACCTGTAAGCCGATCGAGTGTGTCTACAGCCGCTTTGATTGAATTATAATCTAAAATATTATTGGCTTCTTATCAGCACTGTCACTTATTTCCCAACCACGGTGGAGAGTACTCATTAGTACAACATTCTTATTTCTCTTAGGAATATAACTGACCACCGTAGTGCCATTTGTCAAATAAAATGAAGAGCTATGAACCTCCTTGTTGGTCACAATGAGCTCTGGCTTATTTTTACGTACGGTTCCTAACATTATCAGTTTCCTTTTCAGGGGCAGGTGTCCCCAATAGTTTAACATTAAAAAATGCTGTTACATGTTACATTCTGACCTCACAAATCAGAGGTAAGGTCAGCAATTGTTCGCATTCCCTGATTTTTTTTCTGGCGCTGATCCATTCTCCATTCCAGTATAAATTTGGGCTTTCAGTGAATATGAAGATTTGCTATCGCACAGAGTCCATATTATGATTCCATGTTTTGCCGGTTTGCTTGGGATATACTGCTTGAATGGTCTCCAAATGCTACCAGCTGCTCATCGAAGGTCACATTTTTCCATGATTTATACAGTTTAGGAAGGTTTCTAACCACTTCCCCCAGATACTGCGAATTGCGCCGAATTTATCAGTACATCTTCTTTCTTCTCTTGTGGATGTCTTACGAAATCGCAATACGCTCGCAATATTTTACAGAATGTTTCTAGGGACATGGTTGCTCGAAATATGTGCCGCCTAGTTTCCTTATCCCACGAACTTTACGTAGATTTCTCATGCGAGCGATATACACCCGCAAGGAATAGGAGTCCTAAGATTTTCCATTGTTCACCATAAACTCGTTGCCCTCAATATCTGAGATATCTATTATTTTATTCCGAAGCGCTGCAGAAAAGAATACTGAAAATGAACTTATTCTTCTGCTTACATACCTGGTAACTCCTGGGGTACTTTTGATGACGTTCGAAGCAGGTGGGCGGCCGTGTTGTTCTGGTGGTTGCAACTGCCATTCTGTGATCCCGTTTTTAGAAATATAAGTCTGAACACTACATTGAACAGGCTGTGGACTGTCATCAATGTCATCAGAACACACGCTTTCAGACGCATTATTAGCATGGTCTTCGAACTCGGAAAGTGATCCGTCGCCTGTTGAGCTGATTACTGATTCTTCCAACTCAGCGTCAGTCAATGATGTAATAACTGCCATGATGTCACAATTCAGACCGATCACAATCGGCAATGAACACAAACTGAGCAGAAACAATGAATAATTCGAACATTTGACAAGTCGTAATGACAAGTCCATTGTTGTAAACGCAGCGCCTTTGTTGACATGTTGAATGTTGAGAATAAGTATGAAGAATGAAAGTAATTACTACCATAAAATATGAGACAACCTGAAAGTATTTGACTTTAGAGCAATCATATTAATGTCTGGTCATTTTGACCCCGACACTACATGTGTAACTCTTAAGGTTTATGACCAGATGACTTAAAATATTTTAAAATTTTTTTAACCACATACTGCCTTGCATTTTCAGACAAAGTCACGAAATTTCAGGAAGTTATTTTGATATTTAAATAATAAGAAACGAAATTACAACCATTTCAGGTTATATAGACCAAAACAGAACAGGTCTGAGGTCTATATACATGTATATAATTTCCGCCAGGCTTTTCTATCCATATGTGAAAACTTATCTCAGGAACTGTTGCAGGATTTTGATAAAGGGTTAAACGAAGGCAAACATGATATGAAAATATGGGTCTCCAAACATCGTTATAAGAAAACATGCTTTAAGAATGTTACAAAATGTTGTAAAGTCAAAAATGCATCTTGTTGTAAAATTAGTTACAGTCATATCAGCATCTTCTATGCCTCAGAATTAATACACGGAGAGGGGAGTTATACGCCCCCAGAGCTGAAGAATGGGACTGGGGTGGTCGTCGAAACGTTGTGCACACAAATGGAAACAACTGCTCGGCTAAACAACTGAAAGCACACTATTAATCGGCCATCCTATTATAAACTGAGGTCTATACATATGTATATAATTTCCGCCAGGCTTTTCCATCCATATGTGAAAACTTATTTCAGTAACTGCTGCAGGATTTTGATAAAGTTTACATTAATAGATAGACTGATTCACAGGGAAGATTTACGTGCATAATGTGTAAATATTTCCTACTAACTGTTCGAATTATGATGTACCCCGCCGTGTTTTTCTGTCTGAATATAAAGGCTAATCTCAGCAACTAAACTAGGGAGTATCATACGGTTTTCACTAACAGATATAATTATTAGAGGAAGGTTTATGTATGTAATTTATTACCGCTCCTTTACCCCACTACAGACAAGTCGTCTGGCCATAGATACTTAATGCTACCCTTACGAAGCCAGGGTGGCTTGCTAATACGAGGGGTGTCCATTAAGTTCCTGTCAGTAGCGAAATGGAAACCACAGTTAAATTCCCATAAAGCTTTGCACAGATGTGTTGGGAAATGTCTCTAGTATGCCTGTCGATCGCGTCACGTTGCACTTTGGAGTTCTATGTGCACAGAAAGCACGTAAAAACGCCTAGAAAATAGTGTCCCCCGCCAAGTATGGGTGCCCGCCCAGAGATTTCGCCTGATTTCGAGCAAATTTCACAGAAGCTCTCCATCGTACTTTGTGGTATCAGACTTCTGGAAGAGCGTGTTTCACCGCGATACGGCCTAGCCACAAAGTAGCAATTTATTCACAATTAATCTGTGACTCTGCAATGAAAAATATTTCGTGGTCTACGCTCTTACTAAATGAATGATCCATTACTGTTTCAGTTACATCGATACCTCTCTTCTACTGCCCGTACTTCACACAAGTTCTCACCTTGCTGTAATAGAGGATATGTCTAAGACATGGCTTAGTTGCAGAATAAAGAGCCAAAGTCGCTCTGAAAACAATTGTTAGGATACGGCAACATATGCAGGTGATCCATGAAGTACTGAAAGTAGGAGAAAGCTACTTGCCGAATAGAACCTTTGAGGCAGACGGGAGTCGTACTCAGTGAGAGCGTTATCCGCGAAAGGTAACTAGGGTCTTGTGTCACAAAGGAAGTTATGAACCTAGCTGCAATAATAAATGGTAATACAAAATGGAATGCAAAAAATCGATTTAAAGTTGCGTTGTATGGCGACATTAATGCTACCTAAACGATCAAACATTTTGTCAAACCCAACTATGCTTGCCAAGCTGTACAAAGCTGAGTACAAAGCTGTTTGACGTGTTTGTCAAACATAGATCGTGTCTGACGTGTTTGAGAGAAATTTTGATTAAGGGGAAGTTTGGCAAGCTGGTGGACGTTATTTGTGAAGATGTTTCGCTGCACATGTTTAGTGAAAAATTGTTTTATTACATGTTATCTCATTATATCGTGAGTTCCCATGGTCAAGTATAAAAACAAAATAGCACTGACAGTTACCAAGATGGTAGATCTCTTTAAAGTCATTACACTATTGTTTATTTACAGTGTTACATTAACACTTACACAATCATGATTACGGCTTCAGAGTGCCATTATCAAGTGTTTTAAGTGTTATAAATTGCCTAAGATGGCATACTGTCATAAATAAACAACAGTCTAATGGCGGTACTGACTTTAAAAGAAATGTATTATGACTGTGGCCCCGCATTATGAAAACATTATTAAAAAATGTTAGAAAATGTTAGAGGCATACCATCTTTCCTAGCCATATATTACGCATGAAAAGGTTATGAACAAAATCAGTATTTTACGCATACAGTCGCATACAAGCGGAAGTGTAATGAAATAAAGGAAATCGAAGTTCTTCGGTTTATCCACGGACTATGACAGCTATATGTTTCTACGTTGTGATATTTTAAACAACCGTCTTAGAGGAACAAGTAGAAGGGAATAAATTTTCGCATACTTATCTCCTCTTTTTCGCTAAACAAGTTATTGGACGTTTCACTGACCATCAGCAGGAAGTTGAAGCAATCATCACGTTCTGAATGTAACATTTCAATTATCATATTTTCACTTGTGTATTTCACTCTCATTTTAAACCATTCCCTGGGCCGGCGTCTTGTTTTCTTCTTCTTCAAACACAATTCCAGAATCAGTGTTGTTTTTGTGCTCTTCGGTCAGGAGAGTGGCTTGATGGAACTCTCCATGCTGCTACAAATGCATTGTAGCCATTCCCACTAGGGCCAAAATACACCATACAGCTTCTTCAAAAATAAGGTCAATTGACAAGCTTTCTTCGTACGTGTAAGGGCTTATGTGACACATCCGTGGCTAGATAAGAGTGACGCTGACAGACAGGTTTGCTCCTTTAAGAGGGCCTTAATAAGCTTTAAAAAGCATTATCCATTTGAAGAAAGTTGATGTAATCATCGGGTTCTGAGGGTAATATTTCCTTTAGCAGATATTCATGAGCGAATCTCTCATTTTAAGCCGTTTTCCGGACCATGTTTTTGTTTTGTTTTCTTTTCTTCTTCTTTCTACACAGCGACAAAGTCAACGTCAGCACTAGTTTGTCTAGATTTGTTGTCAAAATACCTACGAGGACGGATAGCGTCTGCTTAAAAGTGAGGTTAAACTGGTAAACGTTGTTTGAACGTGTACGGGCTTGCATGGCAAATCCGTGACTATGAAAGGGTAATTTCGTGAAACAATTTTGATCATTTACGAGGGCCTTTAGACAACAGCCTCCAGAACACTGGACTCTGCATCGGAGCCATTGCTTTTTCTGGCTCCCCACGTACGAGATGCACGACACCGATCTTGGCTGGAGCACGATCCAATTTGCAGATAGCTTCCAGTTCCAATAAATATTTGATTTACAATGTTTCATACAAGTACGAACCACATTTAAAAATTTAAAACGCTGTCATATTTTACTCATTAATAGCAGTAGTACTACGTTAAAAGTTGAACAAAATGAGGCATGTTTGCAGTAGAAACTGGATGTCTTGAGGCAGCGTAACTAACAGAGCACAAATTACGCAGGATGCATTCATCCAGTATTTGTGAATGAGAGTAATTAGGGAATTCCAAGAAACTTTACTCATAATTTCAAACTTTTACTAAGCTTTTTCTCTCTGTCATCGCTTCTCACAAAAGTATATCTCTTATTACATTTTCGCTATTCATACAGTAAAACTGCAGCTTCAGGCATGACGTTTTAATTAATTACTTATTTAGTACGAGATTTATTTGCAACTCATTTTGCGGACAGCATCCATATATATGACATTATGTACTTCCAGGATCATATCATTTATGGCATATAGTTCGGGACATATGCTGTTTTATACATAGGAGTTCGATTCTTTAAAGGATTGGGGGTGGAAATTTACTGGTTTTTATTAACCAGCCAATTCAGATGAACTGTACACTTATATACCTGATACGGGGGAGAAAATAGACGTTGATAAATTTTGTTAGTAACAGACTGCAGAATAGCTAGCGAGCCTGCTTGTATCTGCTATAGACGGAAAGTGGTCGACCTAGCAAATTTTTCTCCCGTAAAATCATTTCGTACCTCCTCTATAGCACGTAAAATAACTATTTTGATGCTGTTTTTTCAACTAAAGAATGTCATCATACAGTGGCGGCTCATGCAAAATTTTACCAATGTGCTACCGTGTGGTGGTCCATAGCCTTTTTACTTTCAAGATTAGTAATCATAACTAAATTGAATGTACTAATTTACCGTGTATAAATTGAACTGTTTAAATATATTTAAATTTTATAATTTATCTTTTAACATTGTGAGGAATAACAGACAAAGAAAAAAGAAAACGATGCAACCGGCAGCATTCGAAATCGGACATCCAAATTGCGAGCCTGTACATTTAACCACTTTGTTTTTTTTTTTAATGCATTTAACTACATGGCTGCCACGTCGCGTCGTAACAAGAACTACCAATCAAAAATCCCTCATACTCTACGCGTTCATCTTTAGAGACCGTTTTACGTTTTCCGTATGGCCCACTCGGGTGAAATATTCTAGGAACTCGAAAGGGGCATCGAACACATGCTGACAAATTGACAGGCAACGGTGTTGATCACTCGGCCACAGTGCCATTACGGCAGCTACTGTTCAGAAACCCCTCATACTCTACGTTTGCACAGTACGTTACACGCAATTTCAAAGAAAATACTGACCAGGCGCTGGTCCATTTTATTTGCACACCAGCACGCATCCGAAGAGAAATGCGTAGTTTTAGTGCGATTTTCGGCGTGCATTCGAGGACAAATAGTATTATATTAATGCGCTATTTACATTGTGCTGTAACACATTAGCACAAGATAACGGGCTGCCACTGGCATCGCCTGCAGTTCCATGTCACGATTTATTTTTAGAGAACTGTCTCCGGGCTACAGAGGTTGTAAGAGATACTACTTCTATAGCTTGACAACAAATAGCTAGGAATCTCTTTATGTAACCGTGTATTCCATTTATTTCCATTCTTTCGAGACCGCCTTGCGGTGTGTGGCGCAGAGTATTTCCTGCATTTCCGTCAGTTCCACTTTTTCTTGTTCGATTTGTAAATAGAGCACGGTAAAAACGGAGGTCGAACACATGTGAGTCAACTATCAATTAACAATTATCGACTCACTACAGGTCTCCATGCATTATGCTACAGTTGGAACAGAATCATTTGCATCACGGAAATTATGATGTGATGCATCAGGTATTTACATACGCCTAGAACAATGTTGTTGTTATGGTATTCAGTCCAGAGACTAGTTTGATGCAGCTCTCCATGCTGCTTTATCCTGTGTAAGCCTATTCATCTTCGAATAACTGCTGCAACCTACATTCTTCTGAGTCTGCTTAATGTATTCATCTCTTGGTCTCCCTTTATGATTTTTACCCTCCACGCATCCTTCCAATACTAAATTTGTGATCCCCTGATGCCTCAGAACGTGTCTTACCAACCGATCGCTTCTTCTAGTCAAGTTGTGCCACAGATTCCTCAGTTCCTCCTCATTAGTTACGTGAGCTACCCATCTAATTTTCAGCATTCGTCTGTAGCATCACATTTCCATAGCTTCTATTCTCCTCTTGTCTACACTAGCGTCCATGTTTCACTTCCATACATGGCTACACTCCATAGAAGTACTTTCAGAAAAGACCTCCTAACACTTAAATCTATATTCGAAGTTAACGAATTTCTCTTCTTCAGAAACTCTTTCCTTACCATTTCCATCTACATTTTATATCTCTCTATTCGACCATCATCAGTTATTTTGCTCCCCAAATAGCAAAACACATTTACTACTTTCTCATTTCCTAAACTAATTCCCTTAGCATCATCTTATTTAATTCGACTACATTCCATTGTCCTCGTTTTGCTTTTGTTGATGTTCATCTTATATCCTCCTTTCAAGACACTGTCCATGCCGTTCAGCTGGTTTCTTTCGGATCCTTTGCTGTCTATGACAGAATTACAGTGACATCGGCAAACCTCAAAGCTTTTATTTCTTCTCCATGGATTTTAATTCCTACTCCTAATTTTTCTTTTGTTTCACTCCCTGTGTTTGGCGCCGGCGCCTTCAGAATTTGAAAGATTATTCTGTTTATCATTGTCAAAAGCTTTTTCTGAGTCTACAAATGCTAGAAACGTAGGTTTGCTTTTCTTAATCTACCTTGTAAGACAATTCGTAGGCCCGGTATTGTCTCGCGTGTTTCAACATTTCTTCGGAGTCCAAACCGATCTTCCACGAGTTCGGCTTCTACCAGTTTTCCCATTCGTTTGAAAAGAATTCATGTTATTATTTGCAACCATGACTTATTAAAATTATAATTCGGTAATTTTCAGACCTGTCAACACCTGCTTTCTTTGGGATTGGAATTATTCTATTATCTTGAAGTCAGAAGGTACTTAGCCTGTCTCATACATCTTGCCCACCAGATGGAAGTTTTGTCACGACTGGCTCTCCCAAGGCTACTAGTAGTTCTATCGCAATGTTGTCTACTCCCGGAGCCTTGTTTCGACTTAGGTCTTTCAGTGCTCTGTTAAATTCTTCACGCAGTAACAAATCTCCCACTTCATCTTCATTTGCGTCCTCTTCCATGTCTATAATATTGCCCACAAGTACATCGCCCTTGTACAGACCCTCTATATTCTTCTTCCGCCTTTTTGCTTTCCCTCCGTTGCTTAGGATTGGTTTTCCATCTGAGCTCTTGATATTCATACAGGTGGTTCTCTTTTCTCTCTCCCAACTACCCTCCTTCTTCTACTGTATTTCTTTCTCCTGTTCTTGTCAACCGTTCCCTAATGCTTGCTCTGAAACTCTCTACAACCTCTGGTTCTTTCAGTTTATCCGGGTCTGATCTCCTTAAATTCCTACCTTTTTGCACTTTCTTCAGTTTTAATCTACAGTTCATAACGAATAAATTGTGGTCAGGGTCCACATCTGCCCCTTGAAATGGCTTACAACTTAAAACCGGGTTCCTAAATCTCTGTCGTACCGTTATATAATCTATGTGAAACTTTCCAGTTTCTCCAGGCCTCTTCCACGTATACAACCTTCTTTCGTGATTCTTAAACCAAGTGTTAGCTATGATTAAGTTATGTTCTGTGTAAAATTCTACCAGGTGGCTCCCTCCTTCATTCCTTAGCCCCAGTCCGTATTCACCTACTATTTTTCCTTCTCTCCCTTCTCCTACTATCGAATTCCAGTCCCTTTAACTACCTGAATAATGTATTTTATCGCATCATACATTTCTTCAATCTCTTCATCATCTGCGGAGCTATTCGGCATATAAATTTGTACTACTGTGATAGGCGTGGGCTTCGTGTCTACCTTGGCTACAATAATGCGTTCACTATGCTGTTCATAGTAGCTTATCCTCCTTCCCCTTTTTTTTTTTTTTTTTTTTTTTTTTTTTTTTTTTTTTTTTATTCATTATTATAGCCGGCCGGTGTGGCCGTGCGGTTAAAGGCGCTTCAGTCTGGAACCGCGTGACCGCTACGGTCGCAGGTTCGAATCCTGCCTCGGGCATGGATGTGTGTGATGTCCTTAGGTTAGTTAGGTTTAATTAGTTCTAAGTTCTAGGCGACTGATGACCTCAGAAGTTAAGTCGCATAGTGCTCAGAGCCATTATTATACCTACTCTTGCATTATCGTTATTTGGCGTTGTATCTGTAACCCTGCATTCACCTGACAAGAAGTCTTGTACCTCCTGCCACCAAGCTTCACTAATTCTCATTATTCATAACTTTAACCTATC
Source organism: Schistocerca nitens (assembly GCF_023898315.1). Taxonomy (NCBI): domain Eukaryota; kingdom Metazoa; phylum Arthropoda; class Insecta; order Orthoptera; family Acrididae; genus Schistocerca; species Schistocerca nitens. The sequence goes on along the minus strand of NC_064618.1, from coordinate 354,199,479 downwards.
CGTCTCCCTTTTTAAATTTTTTAATGACACTATAAGGACGGGCTCACACTGGGCGTAGGATATGCAGAGTATGCCAGCGCAGCGCGGGGCGGGGGAAACCGTACGACATAGCATGTGATCACATTGAGAGATAATTCCATAGCTACTATTGGGCAGTATTTACTTCCGAAGCAAAGACTTAACACGTGGATTTCGTTTCAGATTCTGATGAGGAAATGAAAATGTGATGTTATTGTGTGACACTTCGAAACGGAAGAAATCAAAATGTAAGGCAGATTCAAAAACAAGAGAAAAACTCACGGTTAATTTTCTTAGACGTCTGAGTTTTCTGATATGAACCATGTCCTTAAAAGATTGGAGACAATTGCACAAGGTTCACGAGATTGTAACGGCCAAATATCTATCGGCAATGAAAGAAAAACTGTCTGCCTCTTGAGGTAAGTTTCACGAGCCAGCCAAACAGCTTAATCCGCTTTTGGAATACGAGCATCACGATTTCGAAATTTCAGAGAACCATTTGACATTCAAATTGGAAGTGTTGACAAAGACGACAAGGCGACATGTGTGTCACACAACTACTACATAAGTACCCTAATCGTTGACAACAATACGCATGATAAGACTAATATAATGCCTGAGAATTCATCTACTTCCATTCATTTACAACAATAGTAGGAGTACTTTCGTTGTGAGCTATAAGAATATAGAGTACTTCAAAGCGGTTAGAAGTGTCCTTTGGAAAACAAATAGAATTTAGAAACAATAAAATCTAGAAAAACTGTTACACATCGTCACGAAAGTGACAAAAGAAATATGCCTTTAAGCGCGAGTCAGACTCTCTCACCGAGGGTTCCGCAGAAACTTAATTATGAATATAGATAGTTCATCCGTCGCTGGAATCGATTTTTGTGTGCTATCGGTTCCGGTAGGGGAATGATACTGGTCCCAGTAATTTCAAGATTTTTGAGAGTGCTTTAATTATTAAGTTTTATGTTTAAACGTTTTTTGTAATTTCGATTTCGCTACTGTAATTTTTGATTAATTTTATTTATTTCGTAGTTATATTAAGATGCTATGCAAACTAGGAATTGCAGATGCATTGACTTCACCCGCACTCGTCCCTGTGGCAATTACTGGTTTGATTTGACGGATGTCGCTTTAGAAGAAAACAGTACAACCAGTCGTAAGACTATTGTTGTTACGCAATGTCGAATTGTTCTGTGGACTCTTCGATGGATATTTTATGGGATATCGGAAACTTATCCGAAATAATGGAAGTGCAGAAATGCATGAATTACCGCTATTACTGTCCTTGGAAACATTGGACATGCCGTACTAGTTGTGGGCATAGACTGTCAGCGCGGTAGCCGGGTGATCTTACGCCTATCACTTCTAGGTGCCAAAGGCATCGGCTTCACAACGGCAGGGGATTCCATTTCATCATAGCTCAGACTGTTAGCACGAAGTACTTGTCAATTATATACACAAACCCTTCTCCCGAATCACTCCACTTATTACTGAAAACCAGATCGAAAGCCCTACAGGAGTTCTTGAGGGTGTTGACACATTACAGATGTAACGTAAGTTTCTAATGGCAAAAAGGTATTTTTTGTGATACAATCACAGTTTAACAATTTTTGGATTTATTTCCTTTACTTGTACTGTGAAACCCTGCTTCTTAGCCAAATTTCATGATTCTATGTCAACATGAAGTTCCCTATTGGTTTTGGTGAGTAAGTTTGCAAGTATCAAAATTTGTGACATATATAGCCGATCTCTCGACTACGTTGACGTAGAATCCTCCATTTTTTACGCCGTCAAGGAACCATTGACTCTAGAATGTGACACAAATTGCGACTTCATAATCTTCCCGTTCCTGAGGAAAAAAAAAAAAAAATTTAACCGATAGACAAATAGACAGATGGATAACAAACGACAAAAAATAATTTTTTATTGTGATTCAAGGATATTTTTCCTTACTTGCACTGTGAAACGTTGCTTCTTGTCAAATTTCATGGTTCCAGATCAGCGGAAAGTACTCTACAATTTTTAGTAACTGAGTTTGCAGCCGTCAAAATAGGTGACATAAATGACAGTATCTTTCACTTTCATTGACTTAAGAGCTTAAATGTTTTTCATCGCCAAGGGACCCAGGATCATAGTATGTGACATAAATTTCAACTTGATACGTCGGCGCGTTCCTGAGAAAAAGGGGTCTCAACAGACGGACACACGGACAGACAGACGGATGGACAAACAACGAAGTGGTCTTGTAAGGGTTCCGTTTTCAACGACTGAAGCACGGAACTCCAAAAAGAAAGTATTCCCTCTACAGCTATAGCCCGATATCTCATGACAACGCAACAGTTTAAAGTTAAACGTGATCAATTTGAATTAAACAAGAATCAATAGGTGGCATACAGGGTGAACATTAAGAAAACCGACAAACTGCAGGGACGGATTCCTGACTGGAATTGAAGAAAAAAAAGTCCTGTAAACATGTCGTCGGAAATGCATCGTTGCCACGGTAGATGGCCCTGACGAATAAAGTTTTTGACGATGTACCGTGTGTTCTTTCTGTTTTGCAGGCTCTGTGACTGGCGCAGCTTGCTGCAAGCAGCAGAATGGTCCGGTATTCATGTCTGAAACAAGCCGATGTGGTATATCTGTACGGGCAAGCAGATGGACACGATCGAGAGGCAGCACGGCTATACCAAAACAAGTACTCTCAGAGGCAACATTTCAACCCTTTTTGGGCGTTTTTGTGTGAATGGGTCCTTCCAAACAGACGAAGGTGCAGGGAGAAAAAGGAGTGTGCGTACACCAAACTGGAGGACCGCGTTCTGCCTCTCGACCGTTTCCACCTGCTTGGCCGTACACAAAAACCCTCTCGGTTTGTTTCAAATATGAATACCCGACCATTCTGCAGCTTGCAGTACGTTGCGACAATCACACAGCCTGCAACACACAAGGAACAAATGACACGTGGTCAGAGGAACTTTCATTCGCCAACGACGTCTACCGGGCAAAGATGCATTTCCGGAGACATGTTCATAGGATTTTTTTTCTCCATTTCCAATAAGCAATCCGTCAATGCAATTTGTCGTTTTTCGTTATGTTCACCCAGTATAAACAAAGCAGACAGAATTGATTATAAAAAATTCCAATGTTTAAAAATACTTACTGTTATGTACATTAAGTTCTTTGCAGTCCTCTTCTTTAGTGTATATATCTTATGACAAGTTTCAACTAGAGGCTCTCCATCGTATCCTTTTCTGAGCATCTTGATTCATATGTCTGTATATTCCTCCTCTTCTAATATCATCCATCATTCCAATTCTCTGCGTATGCCTTCCTCTCATTTCATTCAGTTTTCTCTCTATAGTTCTTTGGTCCAGACAACTCCTACGCAGTAGATGTCCCAGCCAACAAGATGTTTATTTCTTTTCCAAAACACATCCAATAACCTTCTTTCTTTCTCTATTGTCTTCATTACTTTTTCATTCTTAAATCTGTCACGTCACTTTCCTTAGACATTCTTGGCGATAGCCACATCTTCTTTCTAAACATATCTTTTTCTTTCTTTTTAACTGTCCATGATTCACTGGTGTATAACACTGCACTCCAGGGATAACTTTTAGCAAATTTTTTCTCTGCTCCATTCTTAAAATCATCTCTTTCACATTGATATCATCCTCCTTATATATTCTTTCTGTACATCTTCCATTCCGTGTCGTTAAACTTGCCAGGAACAGAAAGGATTTCATTTGTTCTACCTTTTTTCTCTCTAGGAAAATGTGAACTTTAACTTACTTCTTGCTTATTCACATCATTTTTGTCTTTCCTATATTTATCTTCATTCCATACCCCTTGCCCATTCTTACAATAAATCTTCTGCAGCTTCTTTTCTGATTCTGACAGCACTGCTTGATCATCCACATATGTTATAGTCTTTATCCTTTCTCCTCCAGTTACAATGTCTTTTGCATCCTCTATGGCCTTACCTATCAGTTCTTCTCCTTACTCGTTGAATGGTTTTGGTGTCAGTGAGCACCCTATTGTGTTATACCCCTTCCACTGCTCATCTCTCGTGTCTCCTCATTTGCATTCGAATTGTCACCTATCGCTTTGTACACAACTGTTTTATTAACCTTCTATCTTTCCTGTCTGACCCTCATCTTTTAAAATTCTCAGTACTGAACTCCATTTAATTTAATCTAAAGCCCTCTCCCAGTCGATAAAACAAATATACACCTCCTTTTTCACGTTCATCATTCTTTAATTAATCATCCTCAGGTAATATAGAGCATTTCTTGTTCGTTTATCTTTCCGAACTCGAAATGCTCTTCTCAATTTTCCTTATCATGACTCTTGTTACAGCCTTTGTAACGTAGCTGATACAACTAATTATTCTATGGCCTTTGCAATCTTTGGTATTGCATTCTTCAGGTAAATATACTAGAACGGTCTGAAGTAGATCTTGAGGCCAACTTCCTGTGTCATAAATTCTGTTTCTTATCTCAATCAATCTGGCTATTGAATTTGGGGCCTAAGACTTTCATTGCCTCAGATGGTATTTAGTCACAGTTTAATGCTTTCTTCCCTGGAGCTCCTGAATTACTCTCTCCAGTTCCTATTTCAGTAGCTTAGAACCTTGGTGCCCGCATCTCGTGGTCGTGCGGTAGCGTTCTCGCTTCCCACGCCCGGGTTCCCGGGTTCGATTCCCGGCGGGGTCAGGGATTTTCTCTGCCTCGTGATGGCTGGGTGTTGTGTGCTGTCCTTAGGTTAGTTAGGTTTAAGTAGTTCTAAGTTCTAGGGGACTTATGACCACAGCAGTTGAGTCCCATAGTGCTCAGAGCCATTTGAACCATTTTTTAGGACCTTGGTCTTCTTCGTTTTGTTCCTCTTCATCCTCCAAAATCAGTTTGGTATCAGCCTGTGCACCATATAATTCTTCCCCATAATCCGTCCAAACTTCTTTCTCTTCTTGTATTCATATTGTCTTCTTCCGATGTTTATTTAACATTTCTTGTTTGCATCTTTTCCTTACTTCTCTTCTTGTTAAGGGTTTTACTGCTTTGTACATTTCTGCCAATTTTGCCTTCTTTTCCAGTTCTTCTATTTCCTCACATTGTTTCCTCATCCATTCCTCTCAAGCCTGCTCATTTAACTTTCTTACCACATTGTTCAGTTTTCTGTATTGTCTTCTTCCTTCTTCCGACATGTCGTTTTTCTATTTCCTGCACTTATCCATTTTATCTATCATACTTGCTGTTACTGACTATCATAATTCATCTTCTTTCTACCTCTTCAGTTTCTATCTCTAATCCTTCCAACATTGTATTTATAATGGTATATTCCACTCTTCAGTGACTCCTGCACTTCTCTTTTGCGTTCAGATTTGTTTTCGATATAATGACTGTACTCGTTCTTAAAGTTCTCACTTTTCAGTTTCTCAATGTGCCATTTCTTTACCTGTTGTCTATTCTTAATATCCTTAATCTTGCACTAGTATCTGCTATGAGTTAACTATCGTCTGTATCAGGGAATGGTTTTTGCTATCTTACTGCTGTTTTTCAATTTCTGATTGATTATAAAGCAGTCTATTTGATATCTGTCAATATCGCTCAGGGCTTTCCAGGTGTATAATCTTTGTTGTTGGTACTTAAATCAAGTATTGGCAATTCAGAGATCAAATCGTTCACAGAAGACAATCAGTGTTTCTCCCCTTTGATCTTTTCCACTCCACAGATCTCAGCTAAGTTGTTTCTTCTTCTCTTTCCCCGTATACTATTCTAGACGCCCATAATTACAGTTCCTACTTGTCCTTTCCCATTTTCTTCGTAGACTTCGTCAATCTGCTCATATATTTTTTCCACTTCTTCTACACTTGTGTCCGATGTAGCCATATATACTTTCACTGAAACACGCTCTCACTAACTGAAATAATTCTCACTATCTTGTTGTGTAGATGTTTCTTGCCTATAACTCCATCTCCATTTTCCTTCCTTTCCGATCCTTTGTAAATTACCTTGTATACTCTAGATTCAAATCCTCCTTCTCATTCCCACCGAACATTATTTAGCCCAAAATGCTTATGTCTCTCCGTTCCTCTCTTCACATTTTATAATTTTCCATTCTTATTCATCGTCTACATATTCCATGCAGCAATCACTAATAAAGATGTTTCCCTTTTCCTCTTCTTATCTCGATTTAATTTAGTGTATGGTTTTCCTGGGTAAGTGCCCACCTGGAGATCCGTTTCCATTTGTGAGCCTATTCCAGACTATTTCTTCTCAGGAATAATCATACTTCAGAGTACAGTACAGTGGGACTAGGGATACCACATTGCTCTTTAATGCGGTGGTTTCCCCTTGCCTTCGGTATCCTATGGTCTTGGCCTTGTCAGGCACTCCAAGTGCAAGAGAGTGCCCTGCCATCAAACCGCTTATCCGCCCTCCAAGGAGGCTGTTGGCAGATGTCAGGAGGGGTCTCTTATCCCACGAGATACTCGATCCTTGCGTCCATAGCCGCTTGTGAAACAAGCGTTGCCCCTTCTCTGACACAAGGAGGTGACGTCAGGATTTTCCTTTCATCGAGTCTAGGGCAAAATGGCTTTTCCTACGTTCTCCAGTACTTCCAGAGCTTTGCAATATAGCACCAAAAATCTTTTTCTAAATTTGGGTTTCAATAAGCCACATTGACTAGTGTCACAAAAATCCAGGTATAATCAAACTGCTTCAGTAATCTGTTTCTCTATTGTAAGTGCAAACTATGTATCACACCCACGGTAAACTGTGTTCCTATCAAAGCAGCTTGCAGGCGGAGACAGGAGAGGCAGTGTGCTGCACTGCGCTGCCCTTCAACTTACTCTGTGAGTCACAAAACATGCACTTCCCCACTCAGCGTCCCAGTGTACGCCTGAAGTGGTCACTTCAACATCTGATGATTTAGCTCGCTTAAGGACGACGTTATAGTTCTGTACCCTAGAAAATCCTGAACAAACTCATAAAGCTGGTCTGATACTACGTACGAGGGTTAACTTACAGATCAGGCGACAGTGGGCTAGTTGAAAGAAAATTTATATTGGGTCAAAAGAGTAACTATCTGAGGCTGTGCGCAGACTCCAAACAGCCGCCACTAGTAGGTGCTGCAATCTCTGAAAAATCCTTGGTGGCGGTGGTGGAAAATTCAAATACGTAGTAGCAAAAAATTTAAGTGATGCTGTAAGTAGCTCAGTTGTGTTCGTGGGAAATTTAAAAACAATCCAGAATGACGGAACTAATCCACTTGTGCTAGCAGCCATTGTGGCAACGTGTTCAAAAGTATCAAAACCATCTGAATTTTGTTCCATTTTCAAAGGTATCTGATTATTAATAAAAAATACGTAAAGTCTACCATTTTCATTACAGATTTGTGTTTAAAGCGAATAAATAACCGGCTGCTGGTTTAGCTATACATTATGTTCATGGGCTTAGTGTCACATTGTACAGTGTTTGAGTTTATGTGCTAAAAAACTTTCACACAGAGTTCAAAATTTAGATAATTTCGATAGAGCCATTCAACAGGAAAATTTTCGTCGAACAGTTACTATACTTGATGTTGAATATTTTAATAATTCCACCAGAATGCAATGTCAGTCTTTCCTCTCCTATTACGCTATTAGTACAAATATGATTATCGAAATTATTGTGATAGTGTCCCTTATTTAAATCACCATCTTTGTCTGTAACTACAGAACTGTATGCATTCTCACTCCATGCTGGTTACACATTTCGAGGAACACATTAATTATCACATCAAGGTTAACATTACCTCTGAGTACATACCTCATATCATGTTTGTCTTGTTTGAATATAACAATAACATTAGAAATTTTCCTAATTAAATATTTCGAATTTTTGGTATATGTCCGACATAAAGTAGAAGCCATAATGAGACTTAAGCCGCTGCTGCGGAAACAGCTCTACATAGCTGCTCTTACTCTGCATTCATTGAACCCATAGACGAGATGCGTATCGATGAACTCTTGTCCATCTTGCTGAGTATCACTGGTCACGTACACCTTACACTAAGGGAAATAAACTGGAGATGGGGTCGAGAAACACTAAATGCGACCGTGAAGGAGAAGAGTAAAGTGGGCGTCAATGTTGTCAACAGATGAACCGTGAGTAAGAGCAACAAGTTCATTTCCAAATAAAACACACTGTACGTACCGTCGTCATTTGCTTTGCTGCGCAAATATTTTCTGTGTAACACTGATACAAAGGTAACTGAGTGTACGATGTCAAACGAAAAGTACTTGCTTTATAACAAACTACCGAAAGCCAAGCGTCCCTTGTAACGAAATATAAAATATCGCTTAGCAACTTGCAACATTTTTGCGGTGACATTCGGATTGATCAACTGTAGGGAATCCTATTCAAAAAATGTTCAAATGTGTGTGAAGTCTTGTGGGACTTAACTGCTAAGGTCATCAGTCCCTAAGCTTACACACTACTTAACCTAAATTATCCTAAGGACAAGCACACACACCCATGCCCGAAGGAGGACTCGAACCTCCGCCAAAAATCCTATTCCTACCTCGTGTGTTTTGAAAACAGTAGAATCTGTTGTGATGTATTACCAATGCACAAGATGCTACATATAAATTTGTTTTTATATTTTTCTTCTGTGGTGTTCTGTATATCTGTTTTTTCTTGTTTTGAGTCAACGATGAAAGAAGTAAAGTCATTGGCAACTGCAGTTTGTTTCACTACGTTTTTTGCCTTTACATGTTTTACTGATCAAGGGTATTTTATTTTCCTGTGCAACATTTACCTCTATGCTGCTCGTTTATGAATGTTTTGCTGATATGAACTTGTAGGGATTATGGCATTTGCTATTGTAGCTGCATTATTTATTATGAACGTCGACGTATTGTTTCTTGTTATACTGAAGTCCAGGTAGTTCATGTTTTCGTTTTGTGCCACCGAAAATGTTGCTTTATTCTGTACACTGTTAAAGCAGTCTAGAACGCCCATTAGGTCTTACGCTACACATCTGACTAGCAACCGTGTGTCATCGACATACATTTATAAAATAAGTTTCCTTTAGACGAAGTTCTGGGCTGTTAAACAATTTTTGTTCCAGGTGAATGACGTATATGTTAAGTATGGTACCAGATATACAAGATCCCTGTACTAGTCCATCTGGATGCTTATAAATTTTGCCATAAAATGTGTAATACTTGTAACTTAGAATTAGCTGGAGCAGTTCTCTGAATCCAACAGTCACTACGTCTGCAAGTTTCTTATGTTTTATTAGGTTCTTCTGGATTAATATTGCGGATCTTGTATAAGTATGTATGAATAAATGGCTCTAATGTCTAGTAATAAAAACTGAGCACCCTGTCCGATAAAATGACTTTCAATTCTTCAGCTAAAGCCACACTATTTTCTAGGAGATATGTTGTATTATTTTGTATCATACGAGTTATTTTAATCAATATTTTGTTCAGTTTTTGTGACAGTTTGTGTGCTAGGCTACTGGCGTGCAGTAGTTCACACATCGCAAACATCTTGCCTGAATGTGTCATAGTACAGAAAAAGAACACTTGATAACGGGAATTTAATTCCTGAAAAGCATTACGCAGGAGATAAATAAAGTAAATTTGTGACTTACAGCAGCAAACGTTATAACAAATGAAACCGCTGTGGTGTACACGCAGGTGACAAAAGTCATGGGATGGATCCTAATATCCTGTCGGACTTCCTTTTGCCCGGCGTAGTACAGCAACTTGACGTGGCATTAACTCAACAAGTCGTTGGAAATTCCTTGCAGAAGTATTGAGCCACGATGCCTCTATAGCCATCAATAATTACGAAAGCGTTACTAGTGCAGGATTTTGTACACGATTAAGTCTCAAATTATGTCTCATAAATGTTCGATGGAAGTCCTGTCGAGCGATCTGGGTGGTCAAAAAATGTCGCTCGAAATGTCCAGAACGTTCTTCAAACCAATCGGGAACAACTATGGTCCTGTGACATGGCGCATACCCATCCATAAAAATTCCATTGTTGCTTAGGTACATGACGTCCATGAATTTCTACAAATGGCCTCCAAGTCGCCAAACACAACCATTTTCGAACAATGATCGGTTCATGTCCATGTAAACACAACCCACACCAGTATAGAACGACGGCTAGACGCACAGTGCCTTGTTGACAACTTGGGTCCGTGGCTTCGTGGGATCTGCGCCACACTCGAAACCTCCAATCAGCTCTTGCCAACTGACATCTGGATTCACCTGACGAGGTCATCGTTTTCCAATCGTCTAGAGCACAACAGACATGGTCACGACCCCAAGAGAGGAGCTGCAGGCGATGTCGTGCTGTTAGCAAAGGCACTCGCTTCGGTCATCTGCTACCATCGCCCATTAACGACAAATTTCGCTGCAGTGTCCTAACGAATACGTTCGTCATACGTCTTACATAGATTTCTATGGGTATTTTATGAACGGTTGCTTGTGTGTTAGCATTGACAATTCTTCGCAAACGCCGCTGCTCTTGGCCTCAAGTGGAGGCCGAAGGCCGTCGGCCCCTGTGCTGTCCATGGTGAGAGCAATGCCTGTAATTCGATATTCTCGGCATACCCTTGACGCAGCGGATCTCGCAATATTGAATTCACTAACGATTTCCGAAATGGAATGTCCCATGTGTCTCGCTCCACCTACCATTCCGCTTTCAAATTCTGTTACACTACTGGTCATTAAAATTGCCACACCAAGAAGAAATGCAGATGATAAACGGGTATTCATTGGACAAATATATTATACTACAACTGACATGTAATTACATTTTCACGCAATTTGGGTGCATAGATCCTGAGAAATAAGTACCCAGAACAACCACCTCGGGCCGTAATAACGGCCTTGATACGCCTGGGCATTAAGTCAAACAGAGCTTGGATGGCGTGTACAGGTACAGCTACCCATGCAGCTTCAACACGATACCACAGTTCATCAAGAGTAATGACTGGCCTATTGTGACGAGCCAGTTGCTCGGCCACCATTGACCAGACGGTTTCAATTGGTGCGAGATCTGGAGAAATTGCTGGCCAGGCAGCAGTCGAACATTTTCTGTATCCAGAAAGGCCCGCACAGGACCTGCTACATGTGGTCGTGCATTATCCTGCTGAAATGTAGGGTTTCGCAGGGATCGAATGAAGGTTAGAGCCACGGGTCCTAACACATCTGAAATGTAACGTCCACTGTTCAAAGTGCCGTCAATGCGAACAAGAGATGACCGAGACGTGCAACCAATGGCACCCCATACCATCACGCCGGGTGATACGCCAGTATGGCGATGACGAATACACGCTTCCAATGTGCGTTCACCGTGATGTCGCCAAACACGGATGCGACCATCATGATGCTGTAAACAGAACCTGGATTCATCTGAAAAAATGACGTTTTGCCTTTCGTGCACCTAGCTTCATCGTTGAGTACACTATCGCAGGCGCTCCTGTCTGTGATGCAGCGTCAAGGGTAACCGCAGCCATGGTCTCCGAGCTGATAGTTGATGCTGCTGCAAACGTATTGGAACTGTTCGTGCAGATGGTTGTTGTCTTGCAAACGTCCCTATCTGTTGACTCAGGGATCGAGACGTGGCTGCGCGTTCCGTTACAGCCATGCGGATAAGATGCCTGTCATCTCGACTGCTAGTGATACGAGGCCGTTGGGATCCAGCACGGCGTTCCGTATTACCCTCCTGAACCCATTGATTGCATATTCTGCTAACAGTCATTGGATCTCGACCAACGCGAGCAGCAATGTCGCGATACGATAAACCGCAATCGCGATAGGCTACAATACGACCTTTATCAAAGTCGGAAACGTGATGGTACGCATTTCTCCTCCTTACATGGGGCATCACAACACCGTTTCACCAGGCAACGCCGGTCAACTGCTGTTTGTGTATGAGAAATCGGTTGGAAACTTTCCTCATGTCAGCACGTTGTAGGTGTCACCACCGGCGCCATCCTTGTGTGAATGCTCTGAAAAGCTAATCATATACATATCACAGCATCTTCTTCCTGCCGGTTAAATTTCGCGTCTGTAGCACGTCATCTTCGTGGTGTAGCAATTTTAATGGCCATTAGTGTATTTATGTATCATTTCAGAATCAAAGACTGTGAGGGGAGCGACACATATTTGGCACACATTACTCCCCTGGATGGTATTGGCTAGGCGACAATGGGGGACAGTTCACAGGTTGAGTGTCATCAACCCTCGATCATGACTACCAGTACCTTGGACGCATGATGTTATTCTGCCTCTTAAATTCAAAAGGCTGCTGGGCTGTGCTCGCCATCGAAGGTATTACGGAAATGGGAAGAGGACTGTCTCGATTCTATTGGCTGCAACACACACCTGGCTGTTCAACGTTTGCCTTGAACAGCAGTGCGTCATTTTCCCCCATAATCTACCATCACGCCGTTACTGACAATGTAACATAAAATTGGTACACCGTGCAGGTAACTTTACTGGCCCACACAAGAAGCAGTGACCGGCAGAGAGCAGCAGCCGGTATGACTCTGATACTAGAACATCACTGGCTTATCACAAGCATCGTCAAATGTACACATACCAAGCCATACCAGTAGTTAATTTAACGACTTGCTACAAATGTTAGTTATTGCTATAAAGCCACTCAGTGTAAGTTGGTTGGTTGGTTTGTGGGGGTTGAAGGGACCAGATTACAAAGGCCATCGGTCCCTTCAGTGTAAGCATGCAAGGAATTTCGATTGTTATGTAGCTTACAGGTGATGGCCACTGGCACGTCGTTAGTACCCGGGAGGCATGTGAGTTCGGTTACTGGTAGGAGATTTCATTCGGTTTCATCAATTGATAGTACAAGAGAGATGCTGGCGAGTCTTGGCGCAGCTGGACATTAGAAAAGGCAACACAAAGTGAGCGTCTGTGTCACCTTAGTTTAGCTGAGGAAGTCGTGTTGCGTGTTGTTATTTTAAATTTTTGTGTGACGAATGCATAGAGAAGCTTGAGAACACTTTGTAATCATATGCCAAGAGCTTTCAAAATTTTATGTCCTGACAGGACATCCAAGCTGGAGGACTAATTTTGTTATTAGTATTTCTATGTGTGTTTGTTATTTATATTATTCTACTCATTTTGTTGTTTTTCTGTCGTATTTGTATCTAATGTTATCACATTAGATTTAGGCTAGAAGGTACACTGTTGACAGTTTCCCATAAAAATAATGTCATTTTACTTAAACCGGAATTTAAAGTTATTTGATTGCAGACTGGTGTTAATGAACTTTTCACTGGACTGCTTTTATAGACAGTTTTATTGGGGGTGATGTAAATAGACGGATTTCGGTGTTGGCCGTTTCCGTACAAAGTTAATGAACTGTGGTAAGCTAGGAACTGACACAAGGGCCGGGTGAACGACGGATGGCGATGGGTGCAAGACAGAGTACTCAGACATAGCAGTGACTTTCTGGAACTCCGTTAAAGGAGGCCGCTCTGAGCCTGGCGCAGTATAGAAGGAAATAATAGAATACAAATAAATAATAGCCACATAAATGTAAGGTGCAAATTGATACTGCGGCATGGCATTCTAAAACTACAGTAACAGTTATTAAAAATTCGCGCTGCACCGATGAGACGAATTATGACGGGGAGTTACATCAGAGTCCAAAGGAAATGAAGCTACGCAAAAAGAGGCAGCCAGGCGCAGATAGTTGGAGAACAGAAGCAATCTGCTTGAGACCCCGGCTGTGGAAAGTCGTCTAGTGGCCAAGAACAAGTGAAACAGTAGCTTGTGTGGCGGTTCGCCTTCGTATGGGCAGTTGCAAAGATACTTAATGAAACTGTAGAAAAATACTAACAGTTCATTAACTCATCTATGCCTGTTGTGCAATGCTCCTGTACTGCTGTGGCCCGAGGTCCTTTGACTCGAAGAAACTTGATCTTTAGGATCACTTAAAATTTGAAACTATAGGATTTCGAAAAAGATACAAATGATGTTGTGAGTCGCATACATCATTCACTGGCCCACTTCAAATGTAATTTAAGACACTTCCAGCAAGACGCTGCAGAGGAACATTTATAGGGAATTACAGTGGCGCGCATATGCTCCGAAGAGCCAGAATCTACAGCGCATACGAGTATAACTGTTCCGTCGGTAATACGTGAGTAATAAAAGTGAGGCTGCCACTTGGAGTGGCATGTTAGTGATGTGACATCATCGTGATCATCGTTCAGTACTTTTGTTCTTGTACACACACGAAACACTTCAAAAAGTAAATCTGTCTTATATTCCTCGTAACAATCTTACGTCTACTACTGTCACCTACTGAGTACTTGCTGGAACTCAGGGACGCTAATTCAACGTTTCAGAAACTAAAGCAGCTGGTTGGAGAGCAGCAGCTTCCGTCTCCCAGAAAAGTACCGAAATTCAGAGCAGTAGTCGTCGTCTATTTATAGGACTGCAAACAAATATACCTCACTGAAGCGTGCTCGTTAGGGTGCGTAATATGGTCATTGTCGACTGTTACATAGTCGAAACAGTAGTCTAGCAATCCAGCAATGCTTTGCAATTGCTTAACATGTATGGAAATTCGATATACATCCTAAACTCCTATCCCTCTCTCTCTCTGCCCATCGCCCCCTCTCCCTTCTTTTTGTCCATCTCCTTCTCCTCTCTTCCCTCTCTCTGTGCGTCAACTCCTTCCCCATCTCTCTGTCTATCTCCTCCTTCCTCTCTCTGTAATTTACTCCTTCCCCCTCTGTACACTTACCACTTATTTGACCCTGTGCACTATTTATTGTTACTGCAAAAAAAACCTTAATTCGGAATTGAAATCACTTGAAATGAGTAAATCGGTTGGGATCATTGGTATATGAGGTATGAGATAGCTGCTGGATCTATGAGCATACTAGCTCCAAAGACAATATTTTTCATAATTATAGTCTGCGAGTGGGTAGTATTACAAAATTTTGGACGATTTAGATTCTGTAGTACTATTCTAATCATAAGTCATACATACACCTTTTCTGTGTTCTGTAAAACCAATGGAACTTAAAACGAAACAGCACATTGCTGTGTATATTAGTTTTGTTTTAAATTATATTCGTCTACTGGTTTACATGCCTTGCTATCATAACTGCAACTGACTACAAGAAAGAAAACGAAACCACACATTTTCACAGTACAGCATTTTTTTCGCATAGCCAGTCTTAACAGAAAACCTGTACATCGTCATTTAAAAAAAATATATAGATGATGTCTGTCAGAATGTGTATCATGCAAAAATTTGAGGTAAATATGTCGAAACGTTTTCGAGACTTTTGGTAACAGCGTTTCCCATATACATACATAATACATGTATATATTAAACAAATCAAACAATGGAAAAACCAGGATGGAATGTAACAATACCACAGAAGGAAAATTGCTACTCACCATATAGCGGAGATGCTGAGTCGTGATAGGCACAATATGAAGATTCACACAATTAAAGCTTTCAGCCATTAAGGCCTTTGTCAGCAGTAGACACACATGCACACTCACACACAGACAATCACATAAACGCAACTTGCACACACATCTGCAGCTGAGACCACACTGCGAACAGCAGCACCAGTGCATGATGGGAGTGGCGACTGGGTGGGGTAAGGAGGCGGCTGGGGCAGGGAGGGGGAGGGATAGTATGGTGGGAATGTCGGACAGTGAAATGTTGCAGTTTAGACAGAGGGCAGCAGAGAAGGAGTGGAGGAGGGAGGGGGTAAGTAGCGGAAAGGAGAGAAATAAAAGAAATTAAAAGACTGGGTGTGGCGGTGAAATGACTGCTGTGTAGTGCTGGAATGGGAACCGGGAGGGGGCTGGATGGGTGAGGTGACTAACGAAGGTTGAGGCCAGGAGGGTTACGGGAATGTAGGATGTATTGCAGGGAAAGTTCCCACCTGCGCAATTAAGAAAAACTGGTGTTGGTGGGAAGTATCCATATGTCACAGGCTGTGAAGCAGTAATTAAGATGAGGGATATCATCTTGGCAGCGTGTTCAGCAACAGGGTGGTCCACTTGTTTCTTGGCCACAGTTTGACAATGGCCGTTCATGCGGACAGACAGCTTGTTGGTTGTCATGCCTACATAGAATGCAGCGCAGAGGTTGCAGCTTAGCTTGTAAATCACATGACTGGTTTCACAGGTAGCCCTGCCTTTGGGGGTTAGGTGATGTTAGTGACCGGAGTAGGCGGTGGTAGGAGGATGTATGGGACAGGTCTTGCATCTAGGTCTATTACAGGGGTATGAGCCATGAGGTAAGGGATTGGGGGTTGTGTAGGGATGGACGAGTATATTGTGTAGGTTCGGAGGATGGCGATATTGCGTAAATGGCGTTTATTTTTGGGTAAGACACTGGGAGAGTGTTCTGAACTATATTCGAGAAGTGATGTGCTACTAAGTGGTGATGTATTAAAAAAAATGGTTCAAATGGCTCTGAGCACTATGCGACTTAACTTCTGAGGTCATCAGTCGCCTAGAACTTAGAACTAATTAAACCTAACTAACCTAAGGACATCACACACATCCATGCCCAAGGCAGGATTAGAACCTGCGACCGTAGCGGTCGCTCGGTTCCAGACTGTAGCGCCCAGAACCGCACGGCCACTCCGGCCGGCGGTGATGTATCCAAAAACTTTCATAGTCTATGTATTAAAACGTATGAATTACTCACTAAATTACTTCACCTGGCATAGCATGGGATGCTCTACTGAAAATAACTAGAGCAGAATTGCAGATCATTACTGATACTGAACTTCATTTGATTGAAAGAAGCGATAGAGGCAGTATCATTCGTTGTTCACCCAGGCATGCTGTTGCAAACAGTAGATTATTGGCTATGTATGCTGATAAAACTGATGAATGTTACATTATTTATCTTGATGTGAACAGCCTTTATAGCTGGGCAATGACGCAATAATTTCCAGAGCCCAATTTTGTATGACTTTATCTAGAAAGTGATGAATCTTTTTATATGAGAATGTACCGGATAATTCTCAACAAGATCTACTTTTTATAATAAAAGAACTGTGTTACTCATTACAGATATCTGAAACAGTGTTTTCATAATAAATTCGTATTAAAAAATTCATGGAATTTTGTCATTTAGACAAGTTCCATCGCTGAAGCCACACATTGAGACTGATCCACAGAAATTTATCATTGCAAGCAATTATTTTTGAAAGTTGTCAAAATTCTGTAAAATATTCGAAAGAAGAGAGACATAAAACTGGTGATATCCTGGGAAGGTAGATATGGAATAACTGTACACTAGTGGAAATCATTATAAACGCTGGATTCCGACGAAAGTAATTTGCAATGTCCAAAGCAAAACGTATCGAATTTATTACGAAGTAGTAGATACAAATAAGACATATGCAATGATGGTAGAATTACATAGTTTCTTTCAAAACAGGTCTAACAAAATAATGCGTCCGCATTTCCTGGACGGAAATAGGTATAAAGACATTGACGTTCGTGTTGCACAGGGTGATTCAAAAATAATACCACAACTTTAAAAATGTGTATTTAATGAAAGAAACGTAATATAACCTTCTGTTATACATCATTACAAAGAGTATTTAAAAAGGTTTTTTTTTCACTCAAAAACAAGTTCAGAGATGTTCAATATGGCCCCCTCCAGACACTCGAGCAATATCAACCCGATACTCCAACTCGTTCCACACTCTCTGTAGCATATCAGGCGTAACAGTTTGGATAGCTGCTGTTATTTCTCGTTTCAAATCATCAATGGTGGCTGGGAGAGGTGGCCGAAACACCATATCCTTAACATACCCCCATAAGAAAAAATCGCAGGGGGTAAGATCAGGGCTTCTTGGAGGCAAGTGATGAAGTGCTCTGTCACGGGCTGCCTGGCGGCCGATCCATCGCCTCGGGTAGTTGACGTTCAGGTAGTTACGGACAGATAAGTGCCAATGTGGTGGTGCTCCATCCTGCTGAAATATGAATTGTTGTGCTTCTTGTTCGAGCTGAGGGAACAGCCAATTCTCTAACATCTCCAGATACTGTAGTCCAGTTACAGTAGCACCTTCGAAGAAAAAGGGACCAAAAACTTTATTGGCTGAAATGGCACAGAAAACGTTCACCTTAGGCGAGTCACGTTGATACTGAGTTGTTTCCCGCGGATTCTCAGTGCCCCATATACAGACATTGTGACGGTTGACTTTCCCGTTAGTGTGGAAAGTTACTTCATCACTAAACACAATCTTTAAAACGAAAGATTCATCTGTTTCCATTTGAGCAAGGATAAAATCACAGAAATCGATTCTTTTAATCTTATCAGCTGCAGACAGTGCTTGAACCAATTTCAGACGATAAGGTTTCATAACTAACCTTTTTCGTAGGACTCTCCATACAGTTGATTGTGGAATTTGCAGCTCTCTGCTAGCTCTGCGAGTCGATTTTCCTGGGCTGCGAACAAATGCTTGCTGGATGCGTGCTACATTTTCATCACTCGTTCTCGGCCGTCCAGAACTTTTCCCTTTGCACAAACACCCATTCTCTGTAAACTGTTTATACCAACGTTTAATACACCACCTATCAGGAGGTTTAACAACATACTTCGTTCGAAATGCACGCTGAACAACTGTCGTCAATTCACTTCTGCCGTACTCAATAACACAAAAAGCTTTCTGTTGAGCGGTCGCCACCTTAGCATCAACTGACGCTGACGCCTAGTCAACAGCGCCTCAAGCGAACAAATGTACAACTAAATGAAACTTTATAGCTCCCTTAATTCGCCGACAGATAGTGCTTAGCTCTGCCTTTTGTCGTTGCAGAGTTTTAAATTCCTAAAGTTGTGGTATTCTTTTTGAATCACCCTGTATTATAGCATTATTAGTACTTTTTCCAACCTCCTTTCTTCCTAAATACCTCCAAAATTCTCTTCTGCTTGATGTTGTTAGGGTTTGTAGTTCTTGCACTGAACGTGACGCCCCCTCTTCTCGTATCGCTCTTTTCACGTCACATATGGCCTCCATCTGCTTTCCATTGTAATAAACACGCCTTGAAAGTGTTACACAAAGATTTTTAATTGGGTTTAGATCCGAACTTCGTGTAGGACAGGGCAATATATAGATATAATTATCTTCGTACTGTTGAGTGGTACTTAAGTAAATAAATTAGTGAAATCAAAGTGAACTAGAAATTAGAATATAAATGAAAAACTTGGTTTAGTTTAGAGAGTTACATACGGGCATACAGCGGGCACAACAGCAGAGCAGAAGAGACAATGACCGTGAAGTCAGCAAGTTCCACATAAGCGGGCGCTGTCGATTCAGCCGTCAGGGCATCGCCCGACCGGCTCACGTGTTTCTCAGTTGTCGTATGTGAGCAAAGGCCCTCGCCTACATCCCAAGAGCCAATGACCGACGTAAAGAAGATTCTTCGAGAAGCTATTCAACGTGGCAGAAGAGGCAATACCCGGCTCACGTGTTTCTCAGTCGTCACATGGGATCAAAAGCCCTCGCCTACATTCCAAGAGCCAATGACCGACGTTAAGAAGATTCTTCGAGGAGCTTCTCAACGTGACAGAAGAGGCAATGACCGTGAAGTCGTTCACCTCCAGTAAACTGAAGTGAATAAATACGCGAGACGCAGTGGGCCAGACAGATGAAGACGGAGACGGAGACGGAGATGAAGACGAAGACGGAGACGGGGACGGAGACGAAGAAGAGAGACGAAGGAAGAAAAGAAGAGTAGTAGTAGTTTTCTGTCAGTTTCGGTGCTGAAGACCGTCATGCAAGAAGAGTCTGCATCATGCACAGACGAAGCAAGTCCGCCGCTGTAATGGAATAGCAAGCAGCAGCCGCGGCGCCAGAAGACAGCAGTTAAAAGGTATTTGAAGTCGGATTTTTACATACCCCGGTGACTCGTGAGGACGGGAAGGAGACGGCCTCACATCAGCAGTCACCTGTGAGCTGGGATGAAGACCTGACAGCCGAAGACTGGCAAGCGGGAGTCCGTGGTTCGAGTCCGCCACACTGGCCTTCCCCCGCCGCGCCGCTCCGCTGGCCGACGCAGAAAACACGCGGCCGCTTAGAGAAGAGAAACACTGGGAGGCGATACCCAAGGTATCATCCGATGCACGATTTCGCTCGCAATAATTAAACGGGCCACCTCGCGCTGCACGTCTCCAGTCAACTGGGCGAGACGGCGACACGAGATACACACCGCTACGCGTAATCAGACGCCGCCGCCGCCGCTGCCGCAGCAGAAGACTTCACAAACGACACAGCTGCCGCTCTCCGAACCAGAACATTCCGTAAGATACAGTTGTACAAATCTTCAATAAAAGTTATCTTATGTAAAAATGATGTTTCATTCGACCTCATACCCGAGCCAAGGAAGAACCCACCCTGCCCACATGTTGTTAAGAGAGAAAAGTTAATTTATTTAATATTTTCACCCTGACAGGATGCTTTAGAATGCTCATCCTGACAATTGACTTGCATCAAAAGAGAAAACCCAGTTACATTTAGTGACAGAAGAGTCACATTTAGTAACACAACTGTTACATTTGGTGTCTGAGAAAAAACCCTTGGCTCAATATGAGGTGTGAGTGACAGTCACTAAAGGTCCACAGTTAGTATTGTTTAATGTGTGAAAGGATAGAGGTTTGCATAGCAGTCGTAATATTTTCTTTATTTAGAAGTGTATTTTCTCTCATGATTTTAAGAGTTTTGTCGAAAATATGTAAACATCTTTTGAATTCAGTGTGGTAATATTGTGTAACTACTAGTTTGTAAAATGATGACACGAAATCGTACAAAGTCAGAGTCAGCACCACAAGCGGTTTCTAGTGAGGAAGCTACTCAGATCTTAGTTAATCAGATAGAACAGCTTAAAAGTGATAATAATGCATTATTTAAACAGTTGAATGAGGTTAGGCAAACCAGTTCAATCCCTCCCACCCTAGATTCCTCAGCAGCAGCCTTAGTAACTCCTTTTTCAGGTAAACCTGGCGAGGACATAACAGCCTTTTGTGATGATTTAGTAGCAGCTGCAAAGTTAGGATCATGGTCAGATGAACAGCTCTTACAAATGACAAAGTTAAGATTGACAGGAGAGGCTAAAGCACACGTCTTATACCATGAAGAATTACGGAATGCTCCAACATTTGAGGAATTGAAGAAAGGATTGCTTAAACGTTTTCAAAAACAGAACAGCTGTAGATTTTATAGGGAAAAATTAAACACTATCACTCAGAGGCAAAACGAGTCGTTAGAAAGTTTTGTAGATAGGATTAGAAAAGTTAATATTAACACCTATCAGTTGACAACTAGTGATGAAGCAAATAAAGTTATTTTACAGGAGGCAGAAAATAGAGCTCTGGATACATTTTTACGTGGGTTGCCTCCTGAAACGTCCCGTCTTGTCAGGGCAGAGTTTCCTAAAAATTTAGCAGAAGCTGTATCTGTGGCGACGGCTTTTGAAGAAATTGACATTGCCACCAGATACAAGGAGAAGCGAAATGTATTTTCAGCAGGAGTACGATGTTTTAGGTGCGATCGACAGGGACATATAGCAAAAAACTGCAGACAACCTCAATGCACTAATTGTCAAAGAATAGGTCACACATTCAAGGAATGCAGGTCTAAGAAAGTGTTTGGAAATGGAAATCAGTTAAACTCAAACGGGAATGCCGGAGCCGCCGCCAGGCGTTCCCAATAAAATTTCATGCCATTAAGGCGAATGTGAAGGCGGAATGCTGGTTATCTGCTACCATACAGGATAAAGATGCAAGGATACTAGTGGATACAGGCGCAAACGTATCAATAGTGAGTAATGAACGCATTGGAGAAAAGAAATATGACCCTCCCAGGTATAGATTGAGTGGAGTAGGAGGAGGTAGAGTGAAGTCATTAGGATGTACATCATTGATTTTCTATATTCACGGTGTACAATTTCAGGAAGATGTAGAAGTGGTAACAAAAGTAACTGACGGGTACGACGCGATCCTAGGGCTGGATTTCCTGAATAAACATCACGCTAAAATCGACCTCAGACAGCAAACTGTAGAACTTAGCGGAATAGTGTTCCAGCTAGGTGACACCGCTGCAAAGGGCCCTCTGCCGCAAGATTTCCCTAACCGGAAGGCGAAATCAACTATACTGCGTGCAACGTCCTTGAAGGTTGATTCGCGGGATCAGATACCATTTGGCTCAGGAAAAC
This sequence comes from Schistocerca nitens, assembly GCF_023898315.1. NCBI lineage: Eukaryota > Metazoa > Arthropoda > Insecta > Orthoptera > Acrididae > Schistocerca > Schistocerca nitens. The sequence continues at coordinate 354,177,218 of NC_064618.1, read as the reverse complement.
TTTTCTGGATGACCGTTGACCCCGAGGTACCTACAGATACAGTGTGTCTAATAGAGCCTTTAGAGGAAAATGAGGAATTAGATGTATCACATTGTTTTGTACGTAGAAGTGTTGTACGGGTTCAAGACGTTGAGGGAGAAAGAAAAGTACCGGTACATATTGACAATTTCGGAGTGGAGGACAAAGAGTTGCATAAGGGAATATTAGTAGCTACAGTCAGTACTTTTGAAGAAGAAGATTTCATTTGGTCAGATATTAATGATGGTCAGAAACCAGACGCCTATAAAACCGCATTACGCCAGAAGATTGAGCATTTGAAAGGAAATGATAGAGACACGATGGAAGCAGTTTTAGTTGAGTTTCAAGATTTATTTAATGCAGAAGGTCCACTGCCAGCAACAGATATCACACAGCATAGGATCCCAACAGGAAATAGCCCCCCAGTTTATAGGAAGCCTTATAGAGTTGCGCATCACTTACAGCCAGTACTGGATGAATTTATAGAACAGCATCTAAAAGATGGAATTATAGAATATTCTGATTCGCCTTATAATTCAAATATCGTAATTATTCCAAAGAAGTCTCCCGACGGTACGAAACGATATAGATTTTGTTGTGACTACAGACACCTTAACAAACAAACTATCTCAGATGTTTATCCTCTTCCAAACATTACAGATATCATTGACAGTTTGGGTAACAGTAAATACTTTTCAACAATCGATCTACGTGGTGGATATCATCAATTGGAAGTTGCTCCTGAAGATAGGCATAAAACAGCATTTTCTACCCCTGGAGGCCACTGGCAATTTAAAAGAATGCCTTTCGGTTTGAAAAATGCACCAGCAACTTTTCAAAGACTACTCGATGGAGTATTGCGAGGACTCAAAACTCAGCAATGTTGTGTATACCTAGACGATATTATTGTATTCTCCAAAGACATTAATGAACATGCTGTGCATCTGCGTAATGTTTTTCAGAGACTTAGAAAAGCTAAATTAACATTAAATATGGAAAAATGTACTTTTGCATTGACAGAGGTTACATACCTAGGGCATGTCATTAGTGAAAAAGGAATTAAAACAGATCCTCGATTAATTTCGGCAGTTAAGGACTTCCCAACACCACAACGCGTTAAGGAAGTACAAAGTTTCATTGGTCTCGCATCGTACTACCGGAAATATGTTCAAAATTTCGCTGAAATTGCCCGACCCTTAACCCAATTATTGAAAAAGGGTGCAAAATCTCATTGGTCTGAAGATTGTGAATCAGCATTTCAAACCCTTAAAGATAAGTTAACACACAGTCCAGTATTAGCCTACCCAGATTATAATAAAGAATTTATTTTATCCTGTGACGCAAGTGGTCATTCAGTAGGAGTTGTTTTGAGTCAGAATATTAATGGCGCGGAACACCCCATAGCCTACGCTTCGAGACAACTAACAACGGCAGAAAGAAATTATTCCACAACGGAGAAAGAATTGTTAAGTGTTATTTATGGTATCAAATACTTTAAATGCTACTTTACGGTAGGAAATTCAAGGGCATTACAGACCACGCAGCTTTAAAATGGTTGCTTGGATTAAAGGATCCATCTAGTCGTCTCACCCGTTGGGCCCTATGTCTTTCCGAAATGGATTTCGAAGTTATCCATAAACCAGGCAAAAAACACACGAATGCAGATTGTCTAAGTCGGAAAATAGCACTTTTGGAAGCAACAGGCCGAGATACTGAGGACTGGAGAAAGGCACAAGATGAGGATACAGAATGCAAAAAATACGCAACTCAAAAACAATTTTGCTTTGAAGATGGTGTATTATGCCGTAAAACAAAACTTGGACCGCGAATTGTTGTTCCCCTACACCTTAGACAAGAAATAATGGCAGAGGCCCACGATCATATCCTTGCAGGACACGGTGGACAGCGGACAACCGAAAGACGTGTAGCAGAGCGATTTTGGTGGCAAACCAGAAAGCAGGATGTTGCGCAGTACGTTCGTAATTGCATTGCGTGCGCACAACGAGCTGAACTTTCTCGTTCAAAAATACCCTTACAGAGGCTCCCCGAGGCTTCATGTCCATTTCAAATCTGCGGAGTGGATCTCTACGGGCCATTTCATAAAACACCGGCTGGTAATAAGTATGTTCTTACAATTATAGATCACTTTTCACGCTATCTAGCTATGGTGAGTCTCCCAGATCAGCAAGCAAATACAGTTGCCCAAGCTTTAGTTAACAACTGGATACTTAAATTTGGCGTACCTGAAGCTATTATCACAGATCAGGGATCTAATTTTATGTCTGAATTAATGAAACAGCTATGCCACTTACTAAAAATACGCAAATTACGCACAACTCCATTACACCCTCAGTGCAACGGGCGCACAGAAAGAGTTCATTGGACAATTGGCAAGATGCTTAGTTATTATATTAATCAACAACATTCTAATTGGGATACGTATTTACCAATAATCGTGTCGGTATACAACGCCAAAACGCATGAAGCAACTGGCATGTCACCTTATGAAGTGGTCTATGGGAGAAAAATGCCGTCCCCTTTTGATGTAATCAGGCAGAAAAACGGAAAAGTTGGAGAAACAGTAAGAGATTTCAGTCGAATGATGAAGGATGTATGGAGAAAGGTTCAAAAATCTAATACAAAGGCTTTGGAACGACAGGAAAGATTAGGTAATACCCAAGCTAAATATCCAAATTACAAAATCAGTCAGTGGGTGATGCTTTCAACCCCCTACATTGCGAAAGGAAAAACGAAGAAATTTGTAACAAACTACAGAGGTCCTTATCAAATTATTGAGATCACGTCACCAGTCAACGTTAAACTGCAACTGCCCACCCGAACTACCATTGTCCATGCAAGTCGTTTAAAACCTTTTAAGGGCGCTCCAGATGTAATTCCTTCAACAATAGTGTCTGCTTTTCCGAAGGGTGGAGGAAGTTCCCGTAAAGGAAAAAGAGTGGCCACGCCAGCACAACATACAGACATGGCACCATACAATCTTCGATCAAGGGTACGAATGTCCTAGTGGAATCTTAGTCGACTGTGGATAATATACAAATGTGAATAATTAATGCATGATAATGGTTTCTTTTTTAAGAAAAAAAAAGTTGAACGTAGAAACATGTAGATCTTGTAGTTAACAATGTATTCCTTCATTTCTTTGTTTTTGTTTTTACTAGATTGGTAGGTTCATAACCATGTTGTTTGCTCTTTTCAGGAAACGCCATGCAAAGCATTTCCTACACAAAACCTATCCTACCTCAATTACTCCCTTGACAGTTCCCTTCTGAAGTCATTAGATATGTTCATAAACTCACAGCAAGGCAAAATTGATGCCAATGTTATGATGCAACATGTCTTAAAATTAAAAGGTGAACGCAAAACTAAAATTATAATGCTAGGAACGGGTATATTTGGAACCTTTGTGTTGGTGTTTCTACTTTGTACAGTTTTCTTTTATTTAAGACGAAAAAATAAGCCAAATCATAATATACCACTTCATCAAATCCCTGTTCACTGGATACCACACTCTTAACTGGTGTACTTCAGTAGTTACGTTTGAGCATTAGTATATTAATTTTGTTTATTGTACTTCATTCTTTATTAAACAGACTCATGTTAAAATAAACAATACTGTAGAATAGATATTCTTGCATTAGTATAGGGTACATGAAACAGGTGTTGCTATGTAATTTTCTAAGTGAAAAATCTATTTTCTGTTTATTCATTGTCACCAAGATTTGTTACACTTATTATAACCATTTATGTGTGAACTATGTGATTCATGAGCGTACATTGCTTTTGTAAAATGATAAAGTATGTTCAACATACTTAATGTGAAACGTGTGTAATATTCTAAGTCGAGAGTTTTCATTGCTTGTGTTAGTGCTTTTGCCGTGTGAAGAGTGGAGGAATGTTGAGTGGTAAATTCGAGGGCGAATTTCTCCGAAGGGTGGAGGAATGTTGAGTGGTACTTAAGTAAATAAATTAGTGAAATCAAAGTGAACTAGAAATTAGAATATAAATGAAAAACTTGGTTTAGTTTAGAGAGTTACATACGGGCATACAGCGGGCACAACAGCAGAGCAGAAGAGACAATGACCGTGAAGTCAGCAAGTTCCACATAAGCGGGCGCTGTCGATTCAGCCGTCAGGGCATCGCCAGACTGGCTCACGTGTTTCTCAGTTGTCGTATGTGAGCAAAGGCCCTCGCCTACATCCCAAGAGCCAATGACCGACGTAAAGAAGATTCTTCGAGAAGCTATTCAACGTGACAGAAGAGGCAATACCCGGCTCACGTGTTTCTCAGTCGTCACATGGGATCAAAAGCCCTCGCCTACATTCCAAGAGCCAATGACCGACGTTAAGAAGATTCTTCGAGGAGCTTCTCAACGTGACAGAAGAGGCAATGACCGTGAAGTCGTTCACCTCCAGTAAACTGAAGTGAATAAATACGCGAGACGCAGTGGGCCAGACAGATGAAGACGGAGACGGAGACGGAGTTGAAGACGAAGACGGAGACGGGGACGGAGACGAAGAAGAGAGACAAAGGAAGAAAAGAAGAGTAGTAGTAGTTTTCTGTCAGTTTCGGTGCTGAAGACCGTCATGCAAGAAGAGTCTGCATCATGCACAGATGAAGCAAGTCCGCCGCTGTAATGGAATAGCAAGCAGCAGCCGCGGCGCCAGAAGACAGCAGTTAAAAGGTATTTGAAGTCGGATTTTTACATACCCGGGTGACTCGTGAGGACCTGAAGGAGACGGCCTCACATCAGCAGTCACCTGTGAGCTGGGATGAAGACCTGACAGCTGAAGACTGGCAAGCGGGAGTCCGTGGTTCGAGTCCGCCACACTGGCCTTCCCCCGCCGCGCCGCTCCGCTGGCCGACGCAGAACACACGCGGCCGCTTAGAGAAGAGAAACACTGGGAGGCGATACCCAAGGTATCATCCGATGCACGATTTCGCTCGCAATAATTAAACGGGCCACCTCGCGCTGCACGTCTCCAGTCAACTGGGCGAGACGGCGACACGAGATACACACCGCTACGCGTAATCAGACGCCGCCGCCGCCGCTGCCGCAGCAGAAGACTTCACAAACGACACAGCTGCCGCTCTCCGAACCAGAACATTCCGTAAGATACAGTTGTACAAATCTTCAATAAAAGTTATCTTATGTAAAAATGATGTTTCATTCGACCTCATACCCGAGCCAAGGAAGAACCCACCCTGCCCACATGTTGTTAAGAGAGAAAAGTTAATTTATTTAATATTTTCACCCTGACAGAATGCTTTAGAATGCTCATCCTGACAATTGACTTGCATCAAAAGAGAAAACACAGTTACATTTAGTGACAGAAGAGTCACATTTAGTAACACAACTGTTACAGTACCACTTTTTGGTTGTAGCAAAAACATGCACAGACGTATTGAAACATTCGACTTCCGTCTCCTAGGTTCTCACAGTTCTAATCAGTTCTGTCTCTAGCCTTTCAGTGTACATGTTAAGAGTTCATTCTAGTGTTCAGACAACCAATGCGTGATTTAGCTTTAGCGCAGAAGGCTGCCAAAATCATAACTCTTCCACCACCAAAATGTCTGTTCATTCTTACTTGATGCTCTGTTCTTAGATCATGCCAACAGTAAAATCCATCCAGCCCATATGAATTAAACTTTTTCCCATCACTGAAGACCACTTTATCCCCTTCTGAAGTTCATGACATCCGTTTCTCGGCAAACTCTAACATAGCCTGTTTATGTCTGGGTGTTAGTGTTGGTTTCTGCAGTCTTTCTTGATTGATGGATATCTGTCATGTGACAAAATTTGTCGTACATGTCCAGCAGTCACTGGCCACCGTAAATCGGCAACAAGTTGAGAAAAAATATGGTTTGTGACCCTAGCTTTGCACAAAAATAACCGTTTTCATGCGTCAGATAATTTTCTACTTTTGGCCATATTTCGTGCTCTGTCCATATCGTGCGCCCAGTGTAACGAAGTTATAAATAACTGAATAACTGTGCATGAATGGTTCAACTTCTTGGCGATTTGACGATTAGAGTGTTCCGTTTGGTTGTATGCACCGATTTTTGCTTTTTTATTGTATGATAATTGTTTTCCGTGTGGAATTGTGACAATCGTGGTTTATGTATCACTAATAATCCATGTTTCCTGGCTGCAGTAAAGGCATGTGCGCACGTACTGACACCGCACAGAGCCGACACCCTGTAAACCGGGGTCCAGGCTCTGCCGTCTGATTCGTTGATGTTTTGCTATACACTGTACTTCTGACATCAAATGCAATACCATTTGACTGCATTTGTCGGTATGTTGGTTTTCGTACTATTGAATATATATTGCACAGAAGTGTTCCAATCGACAATGTTAGCTTCCCTACAAATGCTCATGCCTTTATACTGATATCAGCTACTGTATTGGTGCAAGACCTAATTTTCAAAGGAGCGTTATTTTAAACAAAATTTAGTTGGTAATAAATTAAAAAGACTTAATTTAGATTTTCATAAGCCAATAGCGGTAGGAATGGATGTTTTAGATGTTATGAAGACACATCGTATAGACTTTCATTACGGCTGCAAACTAAACAAGTTTCCAGCAATGCAATGAATACGATTTGATGTAAGAAAGATTCCGCTTACAGTTGGTAAAACTGTTGTTTTATTGATACACAATCGGTTTGGCGGCCTAAAGCTTCATCATCAGGTGCAACAATGTTACAAGTTCATAAGTGTGGCCGGCCGGAGTGGTCGTGCGGTTCTAGGCACTACAGTCTGGAGCCGAGAGACCGCTACGGTCGCAGGTTCGAATCCTGCCTCGGGCATGGATGTGTGTGATGTCCTTAGGTTAGTTAGGTTTAAGTAGTTCTAAGTTCTAGGCGAATGATGACCTCAGAGCCATTTGAACCAACGTAAGTGTACGCATCACTCGTAGTCAAGACACGTTATTCAGTGAATATGGTCTACTTTATATTTGCGAACAAAGGCCCGCCTCACTCGACTGTGCGGACCGCTTATACCCTTCCCAACACTGGGTTGCCCTGCCATCACACCGATGCATGCAAATCTTAAAACAAGTTCCCCTTCATTCGCAAATATGAAATAAACAATGTTCACCGGATAATATATTTTGACTAGGAACGATGGGTACCTATACGACAACTTTTTTGCACCTAATGATGCGGCCTTAGACCGCCAAACCTGTTGTGTATCAGTAAAACAAGAATTTTGCCAGCTGTCAATGGAATTCGCAGCATCATACCTTTCAATAGCTGCAGATGCCCTGAATTTAAAATACTCGTTTAATTAAAACGGTGTTACACAGACAACGATAACTTAATTTATCATGTTAACACTTCAAATAATTACGATGTTATCAGGGATGAGAAGTATCATAATCGTACATCATCTACATCTACATCTACATGGGTACTCTACAAATCACATTTAAGTGCCTGGCAGAGGGTTCATCGAACCACCTTCACAATTCTCTATTATTCCAATCTCGTAGATCGTGGAAAGAAAGAACACCTATATCTTTCCGTACGAGCTCTTATTTCCCTTATTTTATCTTTGTGGTCGTTTCTTCCTATGTAAGTCGGTGTCAAAATATTTTCGCATTCGGAGGAGAAAGTTGGTGATTGGAATTTCGTGAGAAATTTCTTTTAATGATGTGCATCCCAAATCCTGTATCATTTCTGTGACACTCTCTCCCATATTTCACGATAATACAAAACGTGCTGCCTTTCTTTGAACTTTTTCGATGTACTCAGTGAGTCCTATCTGGTAAGGATCCCACACGGCGCAACAGTATTCTAAAAGAGGACGGACAAGCGTAGTGTAGGCAGTCTCCTTAGTAGGTCTGCTACATTTTCTAAGTGTCCTGCCAATGAAACGCAGTCTTTGGTTAGCCTTCCCCACAACATTTTCTATTTGTTCCTTCCAATTTAAATTGTTCGTAATTGTAATGCCTAGGTATTTAGTTGAATTTACGGCTTTTAGATTAGTCTGATTTATCGTTTAACCGAAGTTTCACGCGTTCTTTGTAGCACTCATGTGGATGACCTCACACTTTTCGTTATTTAAGGTCAGCTGTCACTTTTCGCACCATTTCGATATTTCTTCTAAATCGTTTTGCAGTTTCTTTTTATCTTCTGATGACTTTATTAGTCGATGAACGACAGCGTCATCTGCAAACAACCGAAGACGGCTGCTCAGATTGTCTCCCAAATCGTTTATATAGATAAGGAACAGCAAAGGGCCTATAACACTACCTTGGGGAACTCCAGAAATCACCTCTGTTTTACTCGATGACTTTCCGTCAATTACAACTAACTGTGACCTCTCTGACAGGAAATCACAGATCCAATCACATAAATGAGACAATATTGCATAAGCACGCAATTTCACTACGAGCCGCTTGTGTAGTACAGAGTCAAAAGCCTTCCGGAAATCCAGAAATCCGGAATCGATCTGAAATACCCTGTCAATAGCACTCAGCACTTCATTCGAATAAAGAGCTAGTTGTGTTTCACAAGAACGATGTTTCCTAAACCCATGATGACTGTGTGTCAATAGACCGTTTTCTCCGAGGTAATTCATTACGTTCGAACACAATATATGTTCTAAAATTCTGCTGCATATCGATGTTAACGATATGGGCCTGTAATTTAGTGGATTACTCCTACTACCTTTCTTGAATATTGATGTGACCTGTGCAACTTTCCAGTCTTTGGGTACGGATCTTTCGTCGAGCGAACGGTTGTATATGATTCTTAAGTATGGAGCTAATGCACCAGCATATTCCGAAAGGAACCTAATTGGTATACAGTCTGGACCAGAAGACTTGCTTTTATTAAGTGATTTAAGTTGCTTCACTATTCCGAGGATATTTACTTGTACGTTACTCATGTTGGCAGCTGTTCTCGATTCGAATTCTGCAATATTTACTTCGTCTTCTTTTGTGATGGCATTTCGGAAAGCTGTGTTTAGTAACTCTGCTTTGGCAGCACTGTCTTCGATAGTATCTCCATTGCTATCGCACAGAGAAGGCATTAATAGTTTCTTGCAGCTAACATACTTCATATACGACCAGAATCTCTTTGGATTTTCTGCCAGGTTTCGAGACAAAGTTTCGTTGTGGAAACTGTTATAGGCATCCCGCATTCAAGTTCGCGCTAAATTCCGAGCTTCTGTAAAAGATCGCCAATCTTGGGGATTTTGCGTCTCTTTAAATTTGGCATGTTTGTTTCGTTGTTTCTGCAACAGTGTTCTAACCCGTTTTATGTACCAAGGAGGATCAGCTCCGTCGTTTGTTAATTTATTTGGTATAAATCTCTCAATTGCTTCCGATACTATTTCTTTGAGTTTAAGCCACATCTGGTCTACAGTTATATTATTAATTTGGAATGAGTGGGGATTGTCTCTCAGGAAGGCGTCAAGTGAATTTTTATCTGCTTTTTTGAATAGGTATACTTTTCGCTTATTTTTCGAGGAATTTGGGATTACAATATTCAATCTTTCTACGATAGCCCTGTGTTCACTAATCCTTGAATCGGTTTTGATGCTCGTTATTAACTCAGGATTATTTGTTGCTAAGAGGTCAAGTGTGTTTTCACAATCGTTTACTATTCGCGTGGGCTCATGAACTAATTGCTCGAGATAATTTTCAGAGAATGCGTTTAACACAATTTCGGATGATATTTTATGCGTACCTCCGGAATTAAACATGTATTTTCGCTAACATATCGAGGGTAAATTAAAGTCACCACCAGCTATTATCGTATAATTCGGGTACGTGTTTGAAATCAAACTCAAGTTTACTTTGAACCTTTCAGCAACTGTATTATCTGCATTGGGAGGTCGGTAAAAGGATCCAATTAATATTTAATTCCGGTTGCCAACAGTGACCTCTGCCCATACTAACTCACAAGAAGTATCTACTTCAATTTCACGACAAGTTAAACTACTGACAGCAACAAACACGACTCCGCCAACCGTGTTTAGCCTATCCTTTCGGAACACCGTTAGGTTCTTCGCAAAAATTTCGGCTGAGCTTATATCCGGCTTTAGCCAGCTTTCAGTGCCTATAACGATTTGAGCATCAGTGCTTTCTATTAGCGCTTGGAGCTCTGGCACTTTCCCAATACAGCTACGACAATTTACAACTGTTATACCAATAGTTCCTGTATCTACGTTCCTCCTGTGTTCAGCCTGCACCCTTTGTGACTGAAGCCCTTCTTGTGTTTTCCCGAGACCCTCTAACCTAAAAAACCGCCCAGTCCACGCCACACAGCCCCTGCTACGCGTGTAGCCGCCTCCTGCGTTTAGTGGACACCTGACCTATTCAGCGGAACCCGAAAACCAACCATCCTTTGGCGCAAGTCGAGGAATCTGCAGCCTACACGGTCGCAGAACCGTCTGAGCCTCTGATTCAGACCCTCCATTCGGCTCTGTAACAGAGGTCCGCAATCGGTCCTGTCGACTATGCTGCAAATGGTCAGCTCTGCTTTCATCTTGCAAGCAAGACTTGCAGCCTTTACCACTTCTGTTAGCCGCTCGAAACCAGAGAGAATCTCTTCTGATCCAAAGTGACACACATCATTGGTACCGACGTGAGCAACCACCTGCAGTTGGCTGCACCCTGTGTTCTTCATGGCATCCGGGAGGACCCTTTCCACATCTGGAATGACTCCACCCGGTATGCACACGGAGTGCACATTGGATTTCTTACCCTTCTTGTCTACCAAGTCCCTAAGGGGCCCCATAACGCGCCTAATGTTGGAGCTCCCAACTACGAATAATCCCACCCTGTGCGATTGCCCGGATCTTGCTGGCTGAGTGGTTTCCTTCTGAAACAGGATGGCGACAGCATCTGGCGCAGCGACAATGTCAGCCACAGACAGCACCTGGAACCTGTTTGTCAGACAAACCGGGGAGACCTTATGTGCGGCCGCCTGGGAAGTCTTTCGCCACCTGCTTCGGCCCGGGGCGACCTTCCACTCGACCACAGGTGAGGGGTCAGCCTCAGTGCGAGCAGTAACTGGGTTGGCCACCGGTGAGGACCGATCGGAGGACTCTGACGCGCTGGACGTCCGTTGGATCCCCACGGCCGGCCCACAACAGTGGTGCCCATCCACTGCAGCCTCAAGCTGTGTAACCGAAGTCATCATAGCCTGAAGCTGAGAGCGAAGTGTCACCAACTCGGCTCGCATCCGCACACAACAATCGCAGTCCCTGTCCATACTAAACACCGTGGAAAACTAAACTATGCAGATAAACGGACTATCAGCACGTGCTGCACAACTCTACTGTAGAACCTGACGAAAACGCACGAACTGTGTCTAGTAATACGCAGATATTCAAAAACCTAACTACCGAAGCACTCAGATGAAACTAACTAATTTGACCCTGATTAGGAACTTGTAATATGTCACAAAATCGGTTTACTTTCTGACGTAAACGAAAACGCGAGAACTGCGGCTATTAGATGTTAAATTTAAACTCAAGAAACTAAACTATTAAAGCACACAGATGATATAATAAAATTCGCTCCTGGTTAGGAACTCGTAAATGACAAATGAGGTTACTTATCTGTTGCTGCGTCTGTCGCGGTCGGCTACTGCTGCCTGACTGACTGATAGTTCAATATTGCCTGTAAACACATATAACATTCTACTTGTAAGGCTAAGAGGTTGGATGTTTGAAAAATGAGTTGATTGGTGAACCTGTTAGTGACCTAGTCAATCTATGAGCTACTGTGTATACATCGTAATTGAATGAGGATGTACAAGGTGCAGCGCAAAGGGTAGACTGCAGACTTTTGTTGAAGATTTTTACCCGCAATGTGTGTTTGATTGTAATGTTAAAACAGTTGTAGCACTTATTATTCAATCCGAGTCCCATTTAGCTTCAGATGTTAAACAGAACAAGCTAGATTTATCAGCTTGAGACGCTTGTTTTTCAGTCATAAATCTTCTGACTGGTTTGATGTAGCCCGCCACGAATTTCTGTCCTACGCTAACCTGTGCATCAAAGAGTAGCATCCAATCTCTGTCTTCGCCTACAGTTTTTAAACTCTACAGTTGCTTCTAGTACCATGGAGAGTTATTCCATGATGTCTTGACGCATGTCCCATCATCCTGTCTCTTCTGCTTGTCAGTGTTTTCCATATGTTCCCTTTTTCTGAGGAGAACCTCCTCATTCATCATCTTATCAGTCCACCTAATTTTCAACATTCTTCTGTAGCACCTTATCTCAAACACCTGGATTCTTTTCTATTCAGGTTTTCCCACTGTCCATGTTTCACTACCATACAGTGCTGTCTCCAAACGTCTATTGTCAGACGTTGTTCCTCAGATTAAAGGCTAAGTCTGATGCCAGTAGAATTCGCTTGGACAGGAACGACCTACTTGCCTGGTTATTTTGCTACCAAGGCAGCAGATTTCCTTAACTTTGTATACTTCGTGGTCACCAGTGATGATGTTAAGTTCCTCAGTATCCTCATTCCTGCCACTTCTCTTTTTCCCGTTCACTCTGAAACGGGACATCCTCTTCTAGCATTACTTTTCCTCAACAGTAGTTGTTGATACCAGTATTATTTTTCGAAATTTGGACAGGTCAGAATTATCTCAGTTGCTTTTCTGAAAACTTTCATATAATTGTATACACAGTTTTATATTTCAAGTTAAAATTTGTGAAAATGAATTACTTTATAAAATGTTTTAGTCTCGATGTTATAATCGATAAGTACTAGTTCTGTATATACAGTTAAAATTATTTTTTTAAAAACATTTGAAATTGCGAATTATTGGCACACTTAAAATTTATATTATTAATTACGCAATACTGTACTGGTTACTATGTTTATTTCTGGATTCATTTATGAAATAATAAGTGAAACTGATAATGTAACAGGAACCGGTAGAAATTCATTTGTTAAGAAAAATTGTGAACCCTTTGGAGTATGATTATTTTCCGCAAAGTGGAGAGTCGTAAGCTAGCCTTTGATGTGATCGGGCGTATTTTTGTATTTTGTGCGAACAATGTAATTTCGGCTTTGTTATTGTGAAAAATCAAAAGACTGCATGACATACTAAAAAGAGAGAAAATATGTTAACGTAAAAACAAAAATTCTGCGTCAACAAATTCATTTCCTTCATTTCAACCGTGAGGACATAAAACATGAGAATTTCGTCTTCAAGAATCAGGAGAATTAGACAAGAGGAACTGGAGCCAACTCAACATGACAAGGTAAGTAAATTCGAAAATTTATTGTAATCTTCGCTCCTCTCAAATTTTTCATAAAAGACTTTGCTTATTGTGGACAATAGCTGCAAGTAGGAAGTAGGGGGTAGATCACAACTCTGAATTCATATTCTATACTCATTAGACTGTCTATTCCGTTCAACATAGCCTGTAATATTTCTTCACTTCCGCTGCGGATAGCAATGACATTAGCGAGTCTTATTATTGACACCCTTTCATGTGAATTTTCATCGCATTCTTGAATTTTACTTTTACGTCCATCATGGCTTGTCGATGTATAAATAAAACAGTAGGGGCGAGACTGAATCCCTTTTTAATCCGTGTGCCTCGTTCTTGGTCTTTCAGTCTTATTTTACATTCTGGTTCTTGTTGATTTGTGTATTACCCAAATCTCCCTATAGCTTACTCCTATTTTCCTCAGATTTCTTATTTGACATTTTCTACTGCTATTTTTAGATCGACATATCCTATGAACGTGCCCTGCTTTTTCTTCAGCTTTGCATCCATTAACATACGTAGCGTCAGAAATGCTTCTCTGGTGCCTTTATATTTCCTAAAGCCAAACTGATCGTCATTTAACGGACCCTCAGATTTTTACTTTCTTCTGTATATTATTCTTGTCAGCAACTTGGATGCTGTCTGTACGATAGTTCTCGGACATATCTGCCCTTGCCATCTTCGGAACTGTGTGGGTGATATTTCGCCGAAAATCTGATGGTAGCCTGCCAGTCTCATAGATTCTAAACACCAACCTGAATGGTGAGTAGGATGCCCCTTCCCCCATTTATTTTAGAATTTCCTATAGAATGTTATCCATCCCATCTGCCTTATTTGATCTCAAGTCTTCCAGCGCTCTTGTAAATTTTGATTCTAAAACTGGATCCCGTATGGCTTTCATATCGACTCCAATTTCTTGTTCTATCATGTCATCAGACAAGTTCATCCTCTCATAGAGGTCTTCAGTGCACTCTTGACGCATATCCTTTCTCTCTTCTGCAATTCTCATTGTACTCTTAATGTTACCACTTCCGCTTTTTATTTCGATGAGGGTTGTTTTGACTTTTATATACTGATTCAGTCTTTCCAACGATCATTTATTTTTCGAATTATTCACATCTTTTATACAACCATTTTGCCTTCGGTGCCCTACTCTTTCTATTTATTTCATTCGTAAATGGTTTTTACTGCTGTGTGCCTGCCTTTCCCTGAACATTTTTTACTTCTTTCTTTCGTAGATCAGTTGACGTATTTCTTGAATTACCCAATGTTTCTTTACACTTACCTTCTTAGTATTTGTCTTTGTTTTTCCAAATCTCTGATTTCTTTTTAGAGATGTCTAGTTCTCTTCAGCTGAACTGCTCACTGTGTTATTCCTCATCACAGACCTACATCTTTTGGAATCTTCAAATTGGCCTCAGGCTTCCTCAGTACTTCAGTACCCACTTACTTCTACAATAATTCTTCTGACCCATTCACTTAAACTTCAGTCCACGCTTCAACATTACTAATTTGTGATCTGAGTCTTCATCTTCATCTGGGTACGCCTTACAAATCAATATCTGCTTTCGGAATCTCTGCCTGACCATCATGTAATACAGCTGGAATCTTTCCTTGTCTCTGAGTCTTTTGCAAGTACATTTCCTTCCCTTGCGATTACTGAACAGAGTATTCACTATTACCATCTGAACTTAATTGTAGAACTCAGTTAGTCTTCCTCCTCTCTCACTCCCACTGCCAAGCCCGTATTCTCCCGTAACCATTTCTTCTGTTTCTTCCCCAGCAACCGCGTTCAGTTCTCCAGAATAATTAGATTTTCATTTCCCTTTAGATAACGAATTACTTTTCAGTATCCTCATACCCTTTCTCTATCTCTTCATCTTCTGATTGCGACGACGGCAGCTATACCTAAACCATCGCTGTAGATGTTGGTTTGCTATCGCATCTGAACTGTGCAAAGTAGCTCATATCTGTCCTTCGTCCCTATACATAATGAACTACACCCGTTGTATCATTTTCTGCCACTGTTGATATTACCCTATAATCGTCTGACTAGAAATCCGTATCTTCCTTCAATTTCACTTCACTGCCTAAAACTCTTCCCTTTCGATCTGAAAAATAAATTAGTACAAACGCTTATATTCCCAATCATTGACTACAGCGATATTATCCTACAAGGCCTCTCTCAGGAAAATTCGCGACGTCTGGAACTGGTCATGAATGCCTGCGTCCGATATATCTGTGACGTTCGACTTTTTGATCACATTTCACCAGCATATGCAAAATTGTCCTGGCTGCGTGCAGACAAACGCAGAGATTTCTATACACTCTGTCTCATCTACTGCCTTATAAATGATCACTGTCCCTCATATCTCTCCTCGTCCTTAACGCTTATGTCGGAACAACATAGTAGAAACACACGTTCCCATCATAGTAAAATCCTCTCTGTTCCACTGCATCGCTCAGTCACCTTCTCCAAGTCCTTTACAGTAGCGGGAACACGACTCTGGAATAACCTCCCTCGTTATGTTAGAGAACTTAAAAACATGTCCGGCTTCAAAAAACAGTAAATGACGTATCTACTTAAGCAACAGTAATACCTTCCTCTGTATATGAATGCACTTCACCTCACTACTTCCCTCTTTCTCCCTCCTTAAATCTCCCTTCCCCAAAACTCGCTGTACTAGTAAACATCTACTTTACACACCAAGATATTAATATTCAACTGCAAAAAAATGCTTCAAATGGCTCTGAGCACTATGGGACTCAACTGCTGTGGTCATAAGTCCCCTAGAACTTAGAACTACTTAAACCTAACTAACCTAAGGACAGCACACAACACCCAGCCATCACGAGGCAGAGAAAATCCCTGACCCCGCCGGGAATCGAACCCGGGAACCCGGGCGTCGGAAGCGAGAGCGCTACCGCACGACCACGAGATGCGGGCAATATTCAACTGCACAAATCTTCATTACTATTGCCAATTTTTCTCATGTTTATCATTATTATTTGATTTTTTTACTGTTATTATTATTGCTTTTATCATAATTTGTATGTATAGCACATGTTGTAAAAATACTGCCAGCATTTACTTTATTAGGTCTTAGTCATTACTCTTTATTCATATTGTTACTAGAGTAATCTAATTTTCGTATTTAAACTATTGTCATGATGTAACTCTGATGTATGAAATGCTGCATGTGTGAAACACTTGTCCGATGAAAGAGAGGGCCTGATGGCCCTAATCTGATCAAGTTAAATAACTAATAAATAAATATATCTAGATTGAGCCTCAACATTTCTCTTTACAGATTTTCTAGCTTTCCTCAGTGTGGTGTCACCGCCAGACACCACACTTGCTAGGTGGTAGCCTTTAAATCGGCCGCGGTCCATTAGTATACGTCGGACCCGCGTGTCGCGTGTCGCCACCACACGGCAGGTCTAGAGAGACTTCCTAGCACTCGCCCAGTTGTACAGCAGACTTTGCCAGAGATGGATCAATGGCAAATTACGCTCTCATTTGCCGAGACGATAGTTAGCATAGCCTTCAGCTACGTCATTTGCTACGACCTAGCAAGGCGTCATTATCAATAGATATTAAACTTGTGATGCCTGTACCGTCAGACCGATGTTCTACAATTATGGATTAAAGTTAAGTATTACATCAACTGCATCCGTTTTTCTAAGTTCTCATTTCCTTGTAATGTTCCAGACCTCACGCCAGCCTGCGTGAGGTTAAACGCGAGCCTTTTGGCTTCCTCCAAACCCCGTGAATTGGCTCCTGCCAATTCACAACATTGGCGACGAGGATAAAAACGGTCTTATTCTTTATACTTGCTTAAATTACTTGTGTCATGGCTTCGCCACAATCTCCAGATGTACTGTCCGAATTTTATCGCTTACAGAATCAGCAGACGCAGGCCTTATTGGGTGCCCTTGGACAGCTCGTCCAGGGTCAACGTGCAATGCAAAACGATGCGGCAGCCGCCGCTACACCGCTACCGCAGCCACAACACGCAGTTGCACCACCTTTTCGTCCTTTTGATGCTGCACTGGAAAGCTGGACGGAGTGGTCACGCCAATTTGGATTCCATCTCGCCGCCTACAGAATTCAAGGTAACGAGCGGCAGCCTTTTTTGTTAGCATCCGTCGGGGTGCACACGTACCGTGTGATAGTGAAATTATTTCCCCGACGCGATGTAGCAACTCTGTCCTATGAGGAAATTTTGTTGGCATTAGATGCATATTTCCAAGAATCAGTCAATTAGTTGCAAAAAGGTATACCTTCTTTCGTACAAAACGTACGGCCGGTCAGACTAATAGGGAGTGGGTTGCAACTTTGCAAGGCCTTACTAGGGATTGTGCTTTTGAGTGTGAATGTGGACATCCTTATTCAGATACTATGGTACGTGATGCAATTGCACAGAACGTTTCTGATGTTTGTATAAGGGAACAGATTTTGAAACTAGTCAATCCCTCCCTTCAACAAGTGATGGACATATTGGATAGGCAGGACACACTTGACTTTGCTCAGGAATCATTTGCAACTTCGCCAGCCGTGTGTCACGTTAATCGGCCCGCCGGGCGCGCTGCACGGAACAGTAAACAGCCCTCGCGCCCGTCCGCGCAGCTGCCGCCAAGCTCTCCGCTAGGTGTGCCGTGCAAGCAAGCAAATGCAGTGCTGAAATCATGCCCGCGGTGTGCTACTAGACATTCGCGTGAGAATTGCCCGTCACGCCAGGCTATTTGCTTTTTCTGTAATAATAAAGGACATGTTCAGAGTGTTTGCCAGAAAAAGCTCCGATCGGAACCTAGCAACCATTCCAGGCCCTTTGCTTCGCGCTGGAATCGAAACAAGAATACTCAGGCTCGTGAACCTTCGCCCATGGAAATTCATGTAGTTCATTCCACTCCGCCCAGTGCCACTCTCTCTAACAGTGACTGTGTTCGTCCCGCAAATAGTGTGCGTCGACATCGACGGCAATCCCGTCAAGTCGCAAGTGATTCTGTACCAGTGTCAATTCACGTTGCACGAGACAGTCGCTCTTGTCGTCAGCAGGACAATAAACTTTTTGTAGATTTGGTCATAAATGGTACCGTGATACCATTCCAGCTCGATACCGGAGCTGCGGTTTCACTAATCAATCAGGACATGTACAAACAGCTGGGCACACCTCCGTTGCGTGCCGTAAATGTTAAGTTAACTAGCTATTCCGGTCAGAATATCTCTGTGGTAGGACAGTGCAGCCTTCTTGCAACATACAAGGGACAAAAAAACTTGTGTCATTTTACGTCCTTCGTTCTTCTCCTGCAGTGAACTTGTTTGGTTTAGATTTATTTCAGTTGTTTAACTTGTCTATAGTAAATCAAGTCCTATCAGTGTACCAGACTGTGCCTTCAGCCAGTGTTTCTCGTCTATTGGAAGAATTTGCTGACATTTTTGCACCAGGCCTTGGTTGCGCTAAGAACTATAAAGCACATTTGGAACTGAAAGTAAACACGCAACCGAAATTTTTCAGAGCACGCAATGTCCCCCACGCACTGCATGATGAGGTCGCAAGAACGTTAAACGATTGGGAATCACCAGGTGTGATTGAACGTGTGCAGGCTTCTCTCTGGGCATCACCCTTAGTAATTATCCAAAACCTTCCAGAAAATTGAGACCATGTGTGGACTTCAAGGCAATGGTGAATCCACAACTAGTGATTGCAACTTTTCCTTTACCCCGCCCGGAAGATCTTTTTGACAAACTGTGCCCGGGTAAATATTTTTCGAAGTTGGACCTAGCAGATGCGTACTCGCAAATACCAGTGGACGACGAATCCCAGCGCGTCCTGGTGGTTAACACGCATCTGGGTTTGTATCGCTTCAAAAGACTGCCATTCGGGTGTGCATCCGCCCCTGCATTGTTTCCGCAATATCTGCAAACTGTTTGTGCCTCGGTCCCTACTGCAGCAAATTATCTGGACGATATTATGATTTCCGGAAAGACGGAAGACGAACATTTAGCCAATCTCTGAACATTATTTCAGGTCTTGCGACAAAATGGTCTTCGCTCGCGGAAGGACAAATGTGTGTTTTTTGCTCGTGACTTACCCTATCTGGGACATGTAATCAATGCCCAAGGCATACATCCGAGTCCAGAGCACCTCTTTGCCATACACGACTTGGCTTCACCGCAGAATTTGAAGCAGCTACAGAGTGTGCTGGAAAAAATAAATTACTATAACAAATTTGTGCCGCACGCCTCTCAATTTCAGCTCCACTTCATCGCTTATGCCGTAAAGGTGTTCCGTTCGTCTGGACGACGGAATGCGAACGCGCCTTTCACCAGTTGAAATCGGCGTTGCTTTCCACTACTTGCCTTACGCCATTCAATCCCCAGAAACCCCTTTTGTTGATGGTAGATGCATCGGATTTCGGGATCGGTGCTGTGCTTGCGCACAAAGATGGATCGCATGATCGCCCTATTGCCTTTGCGTCCAAATTGCTCTCGTCTGCGCAAAGAAATTATTCACAGATCGAGAAAGAAGCTTTGGCTCTCGTCTTTGGTGTTACTAAGTTCCATGATTTCTTGTATGGTCATCAATTTACCATCATCACGGACCACAAACCTTTGACATCGCTTTTTCATCCGAACAAGCCTGTACCTCCACGTACAGCGCAGAAATTCATTCGCTGGTCTATTTTCCTCTCGCAGTACCGCTACGATATCTTGTATCGGTCCACTGCTAAGCACGGAAACGCCGATGCGTTGTCCCGTTTGCCTGTTGCTGGGGATAGAGCATTCGATTCCTCCGAACTTGCTTGCATGTTCATTGATGCGGAAACCGAAGACGTGGTCGAATCGTTTCCGATTGATTTTCGTCGTGTGGCTACAGCCACAGCTGCTGACCCTGTCCTTGCTACCGTTCTGCGTTTTGATGCCACGCAATGGCCCTTGTCAAAGTCACGGATCGAGGATCCGTTGGTTCGCCGATTTTTTGCTCACAGGGAGAGACTTTTTGTTCGACGTGGTGTTTTGCTGTTGCGTTCTGATAATGATCAGTCCAGGGTCGTGTTCCCATGTTCGTTACAGTCCTCTGTCTTACGGATTCTCCACCAAGGACATTGGGGTATAGTGCGCACGAAACAACTTGCTCGTCAGCACTGTACTTGGTTCGGAATCGATGCGAATATGTGCACTTCTTGGATGGCGTGTGCCGAACAACAATCCGCACCGCCGCGGAAATTCTTTGCATGGCCAAAAGCCACTTCCCCTTGGCAACGCTTACACATCGATTTTGCTGGTCCATTCTGGAATGCTCGATGGTTGGTTGTGGTAGATTCCTTCAGTAATTTTCCTTTTGTTGTCAGGATGTCTTCCACGACGTCATCTGCCACCATCCAAGCGTTATCGGCTATCTTTTGCATTGAAGGTCTTCCACAGACCATTGTTTCCGACAATGGCCCACAATTCATGTCCGCAGAATTTCAGTCATTCTGAAAGGCCAATAGTATTCAACATCTGACATCCGCGCCGTTTTCGCCTCAGTCAAACGGTGCCGCTGAACGATTGGTCCGGAATTTCAAGTCACAGATGTTGAAGTTAAAAGAGTCGCATTCTCGGGAGGACGCGTTATTGCTCTTCTTGTCCTCGTATTGCTCTCAGCCCCGAGATGGTCGCTCGCCGGCTGAGTTGCTCCACGCTCGTCCTCATCGAACCTTGATGTCTTTGCTGCATCCGCCGCATCAGGTTCCTGTGCAGCGGCAGCCACCTGCTTTTGCTCCAGGGGACGTTGTATACTATCGCAACTACCGAGGTTCACGGCGTTGGCTCGCAGGGCGCATTCTTTGCTGCCTAGGCCGCGCTTTGTATCTGGTTTTGGGAGCCTCTGGTGAGGTGCGTCGGCATCTCAATCAGCTGCGCCTCTGTCGTCGCCTGGGTTCTGCCGCTCCCCGTCTGCTTTCAGCGACGGTGCCGTCCGGTCAGCGCCCTGGGGACCCATCTACTGGCTCGCCTCATCCCCAGGTGTTACCGACGATGCCTTCCATTTTGCCCCATGGCGACGCGCCGTCGCCGCAGCCTGTTCTCCCGCCGGCGACGCCAGCAGTGGACGCGTCGCTGCAACCGCCGGGCGGCTCCCTGGGTCACGCACCGCCGATCGCTTCCCGTGACCCGCTGTCCTCCGACATGGAACTCTTGCCCGCTCCGGACCAGATGGCGTCTTCGCCCGTCGGGTACCCCGACGCGATGGAGGTCGACCCTTCGGCCCCTCCTGTTTCTCTACGGGCGCATACACCGCATGTTGGCGTGCACCCTGGACTAGGTTTTCAGGCGTTTCCTAGCTCCCCTCGGACCGAATGGCCGGGTGCGGGTGGCACAGCCTCGCCTGTTGTTAGACTCCCCACCTCGTCGCATACGTCAACATGGGGTTCTCCCCACGGCGGGCGGAGGCCTTATAACACAACCGTCCGCCGATTTGCGGGGGAGAAATGTGGTGTCACCGCCAGACACCACACTTGCTAGGTGGTAGCCTTTAAATCGGCCGCGGTCCATTAGTATAAGTCGGACCCGCGTGTCGCCACTGTCAGTGATTGCAGACCGAGCGCCACCACACGGCAGGTCTAGAGAGACTTCCTAGCACTCGCCCAGTTGTACAGCAGACTTTGCCAGAGATGGATCAATGACAAATTACGCTCTCATTTGCCGAGACGATAGTTAGCATAGCCTTCAGCTACGTCATTTGCTACGACCTAGCAAGGCGCCATTATCAATAGATATTTAACTTGTGATGCCTGTACCGTCAGACCAATGTTCTACAATTATGGATTAAAGTTAAGTATTACATCAACTGCGTCCGTTTTTCTAAGTTCTCATTTCCTTGTAATGTTCCAGACCTCACGCCAGCCTGCGTGAGCTTAAACGCGTGCTATCGGCCTCCTCTCAGTCTTCTGACAAGTCATACTTCAGCTCCTAGAATGTTATCCCTTTGTTCGTTATTTCATCTTTACCGCATGGTGGCCTGCTTTTATTTTCTTATTTCTAGACAATGGGAATACCTTACCTTTAGGTCACTATCATCTGAAAATTGATGATGACGAGAGACGTTATTGTGTACTAGTGAATCTGGCAATACATGGCAATTGCTAAATCTGTGTTGGAAATGGATATACGTCCCATGGTCCGCTCTCCCCCCCTCCTCCCCCGTCTCACTAACCGTCTCCTCGCCCCCCCCCCCTTATCACTGTCCATCACCTTCTCCCTTTTCTCTCTCTTTCTCACTCTCTCTCTCTCTCTCTCTCTCACTCTCTCTCCATCTCCTCCTCGTCCTCTCTCGTTGTCGATCTCCTTCCGAATTTTTATGTCCAGATATGCCCCTCCCCCTCCTCGGTTCATCTCCTCTTTCCCCCTTTTTCTGACCTTGAGTCTTGTGTATTATTATTGCAAACAAAACATGATTGGGAACTGAAATCGCTTAAAATGAATGGGTAAATTGTTTGGAACCTCTGGTGTACAGGATATGAGAGAGAGCTCTCCAGCTGCTGAACGTGTTTGGATAGTAGCTTCAATGAGGGTATTTCCCGTAGTTTCAGAGTTTCAGTCTGTGACCGGGTAGGATTTCAAAGCTTCGCACGATTCAGATTCCGTAGGCGTACTCTAATCATAAACCAATGAGTCACCACTTGCCTATTCTTTTATTAAAACTGATTGCGAGGAAGAAAACATAACACATTGTAGTGTAAAGAGAAGGAATGTCTTATTGTTTAAATTCCCAGCTAGTTTAGTTACAACGACTGTTAGATAGAGAGACAAACCGCACATTTTCGTAGAACAACACAGCATTTTGTTTCTCGCAGTCAGTTTTAACAGAAAACATTTATATTATTGATTAAATTATTTTGAAGACTCGAATTCTGTATTCATTTGCTAGGTACAAGGAGAACATCTCTAGGCTATGTGGAAATTTCGAGATCTGTTTGCTTTTACATGAGCATAGTGTGGTCAGAACCAATCTGGAAAGCTTGTAAGGGTTTTGAAGGCTAGCCTTTACTGAGAAATAGTTGTTCAGAAAAAAGCCGTTAAGTTGCGTCGTTTCCGAGTTAAATAGCATTGAAGTTAGCTAATCAACCCGTTACGTGTGTAAATTCAAGGGGCCCTTTCAATTGACGGTACGGTCGAACGTGTTCTTCGTTTGGTTTCATAAAACGGAGCAAGAGAACGATACAAAAAGTGGATTTGAAGGTTCGTTTGGTTTCCTAAAAGGACGCAAGAGAGCAATGCAAAAAGTGCACTTGGGACGGTAAGAAGGATCGAAACTGAGCCAGCTGTTAGTCACATGGCATAGATGATAGCGCACGAGGCGGCTCAGCATTTGGCTCAGTTAGCATGTTGTAAATCCATGAGTGTCGTCCTATGGGCGTATTTAGTCGGTCTGCATACTCCAAATGGCTGATTTTCGGTGTTCTTTCGACCAGATATGTTTAAACACTTCACTTTCACTTTCCAATTTGTGTTAATTTAATCGTATCAGGAACCATATAGCATAAAATAAAAACACCTAGGTAATATCAGTCTGGTACTATAAGCATTACCAGTCTTCTACAACCAGGTGTTACGTAATAACACACATCTTAAATGCTGTGTGGCGAATGTTTAGCCACCTCACAGGCTTAGTGGGTAGTTGACATCAGTTCTTTTAGGGCGCATGTAGTTGAACACAGATTGCAAATTAGGAGATGATCCATGGCTTGCTCTTCGCATTCGCACAGGGTGGAGTCACAAGAATGTTGGTTTTACACCTACCGACTCCATATCGTAGTCTAAGGAGCGTTTTCCACGTTATCCAGCTTTGTTCATGACCGGGAAGTGAGTTCTCTGATGGTGCCATTAATTCTAGTTTGCGGTCTCTGTTACGCCAAGAATTTAGTCTGAATGTTGAAGGTTGTTCTGTAATGTTTTCCGTAGTATGGAGGAAACTACGTCTTGATTTCAGTTGGGCAGTTTCTGGAGAGGACCCATAAAGGCGATGGACTTCTTTGATGTCCGGGGATGGGATACTGGTACACATTAGATCTTTTGAAATGGAGTTGATCTCATGCTGCCTGTAATTAATCTTCAAGTCTCGTTTAGGGCGAAGTCTTACCTGTCTGCCATACCTGGAACTGTACCAGACAGGGCAGGCAAATTCTCGTGCAGAGTAATTGAGGTGTAACGCAGACATTCACAGAACACGAGACTCGTTTCCGGCGGATGTTATTTCTTACTGATGCCTTTCTTTTGGTGTTACAGCATTGGGTTTTGTAAATTAGGGTTCGATAAAGGATGTCGGTAGTGCTGTGTTTTAACTGGCTATCTTCCCAGGTGTATTGAATGTGTATGTTTAGAGTGTGTAGTGCTGCCAATTCTTAGTCTACGAAAAATCCCCCAAACAATACAGCCACTACTGTGCACACACAAACACAAAACAGTAACACTCATAACATGACTAAGAGAAAGAAATGGTAAAGTGTGAAATAGAAACACAA
The DNA here is from genome assembly GCF_023898315.1 of Schistocerca nitens. NCBI lineage: Eukaryota > Metazoa > Arthropoda > Insecta > Orthoptera > Acrididae > Schistocerca > Schistocerca nitens. The sequence continues at coordinate 354,152,423 of NC_064618.1, read as the reverse complement.
ATTAACACTCACTGTAGCAAATATGTTAAGAAACTACGATTACAGACTGTTTTCAGAACAAGAAACACACTCTGGTCACATTTACAAACAGCAACAGAAAACCAAATGAAGTTGATGGAGTAGGTATTAGAGACTGGAAGTTCAAAAACGCAAATCAGAGTATCAATGACTGGAAGAAATTTCAAAACTAGGTATAAGGAACATACAAGAAGATGGAAATATGAAAATATCCATTCTACCTTCACTTAACACTTGATAAAACATGAGCATGAAGCATCCAACCTGGAACAGGACTTGAAAGTTGGTTGTTAGAGTGAACGATTATAACAAACTCCTGACATTACAGGAAAACTTCCTTGTACAATGAGCCCTGGCCCGCATCTCGTGGTCGTGCGGTAGCGTTCTCGCTTCCCACGCCCGGGTTCCCGGGTTCGATTCCCAGCGGGGTCAGGGATTTTCTCTGCCTCGTGAGGGCTGGGTGTTGTGTGCTGTCCTTAGGTTAGTTAGGTTTAAGTAGTTCTAAGTTCTAGGGGACTTATGACCACAGCAGTTGACTCCCATAGTGCTCAGAGCCATTTGAACCAATGAGCCCTGGTAATGAACAAGAAAGTAATTACTGACCAAGTCAATATAAACAATCAATTGTTGATCATGTTAGTCACTAAAACATACAACATAAACACATAAAATAATAATATAATATTTCTCGACTCTTGCCTCTCTCTCTCGCTGACACACACACACATACATAAGTATCTACTCCACCACGCCACCACACAAAGAATAACGCACACACTCAGATGACATCGTACCCACACGTAACAGCACTCGCACACACTTGACAAATGAACAAATATCGTGCTACACATAAGCACAACACACACAAAAGACAAATGATAAACACACGATGACAGTTGGCAACACTACACACTATAAACGCACACATTCAGTACACAGTGGAAAGTGGAAATGAAATGTTGAAATAAATGTGGTCGAAAAAAAGCCGAAAATCGGCCATCTGGAGTATGCAGACCAACTAAACACACCTCCAGAAGGACGCACGTGGATTGACGTAATTAGAAATCGTAAGTAACACCAAAAGATAATCTAGTCTCACGAAATTGTGCTGCAAACGTTGTTTCTAGCCTGAAAAAAGAATACATTAAAGAGAGAAAACTTAACATAGTAAAATTTTTGTTAAGTACTATGCAATGTAAGACAAATGTGTATGACAGGCCACAGAAGACGCTTCACAATAAAAGAAACGAAACGCATATGGCAGAAAACAAACTGTCTTTCATTTAGTCGCTGCAGTAGCATTAAACATTTTTAATGATGTTGAAATGAGTAATGTACAATGTTTCTAGTTGTTTAAGAGCAGATGATTTCATAATAACATCATTTTTCGCTCAATCTGTGCTCATAACATTTGAAGATTTGTATGAATATATATATATGGAAAAACTGGTAGAAGCGGACCTCGGGGAAGATCAGTTTGGATTCCGTAGAAATGTTGGAACACGTGAGGCAATACTAACCTTACGACTTATCTTAGAAGAAAGATTAAGAAAAGGCAAACTTACGTTTCTAGCATTTGTAGACTTAGAGAAAGCGTTTGACAATGTTAACTGGAATACTCTCTTTCAAATACTGAAGGTGGCAGGGGTAAAATACAGGGAGCGAAAGGCTATTTACAATTTGTACAGAACCCAGATGGCAGTTATAAGAGTCGAGGGGCATGAAAGGGAAGCAGTGGTTGGGAAAGGAGTGAGACAGGGTTGTAGCCTCTCCCCGATGTTATTCAATCTGTATATTGAGCAAACAGTAAAGGAAACAAAAGAAAAATTAGAAGTAGGTATTAAAATTCATGGAGAAGAAGTAAAAGCTTTGAGGTTCGCCGATGACATTGTAATTCTGTCAGAGACAGCAAAGGACTTGGAAGAGCAGTTGAACGGAATGGACAGTGTCTTGAAAGGAGGATGTAAGATGAACATCAACAAAAGCAAAACGAGGATAATGGAATGTAGTCAAATTAAATCGGGTGATGCTGAGAGAATTAGATTAGGAAATGAGACACTTAAAGTAGTAAAGGAGTTTTGCTATTTAGGGAGCAAAATAACTGATGATGGTCGAAGTAGAGAGGATATAAAATGTAGACTGGCAATGGGAAGGAAAGCGTTTCTGAAGAAGAGAAATTTGTTAACATCGAGTATAGATTTAAGTGTCAGGAAGTCGTTTCTGAAAGTATTTGTATGGAGTGTAGCCATGTATGGAAGTGAAACATGGACGATAACTAGTTTGGACAAGAAGAGAATAGAAGCTTTCGAAATGTAGTGCTACAGAAGAATGCTGAAGATAAGGTGGGTAGATCACGTAACTAATGAGGAAGTATTGAATAGAATTGAGGAGAAGAGAAGTTTGTGGCACAACTTGACTAGAAGAAGGGATCGGTTGGTAGGACATGTTTTGAGGCATCAAGGGATCACAAATTTAGCATTGGAGGGCAGCGTGGAGGGTAAAAATCGTAGAGGGAGACCAAGAGATGAATACACTAAACAGATTCAGAAGGATGTAGGTTGCAGTAGGTACTGGGAGATGAAGAAGCTTGCACAGGATAGAGTAGCATGGAGAGCTGCATCAAACCAGTCTCAGGACAGAAGACCACAACAACAACAACATGAATACGCCTTTACAGTAGTGAAGAATGACCTTATACATAGGAATGTCTGATGCTTTCGATCCGGAATATGGTAAATGGATTTAATTGGACTGCCTGAATCAGATTTTCACACTGCTTTCACAGATACAGGTTAAGGACATCTGTAAAGGGAATTTTAAAATTGTATTGTTGTTTCGTCTAGATAAATAACTCATTTAATTTCTGTGTATAATCTACCTCTACTTACTGCATGTATAAACAAACTGCAAATAACTTGTAATTTTCAGTGTTTGAATGTGTGTGACGTAGTGCATAATTTGTATGACTAATTTGATAAGTGATGAGAAAGAGTTTGAAAGTATTACGTCAGTTGGTAGGATAAAGTAATTAATGATACGTTTTATTTGCGGAAAGATGCGTGTAATTAATTATGAAAACTGTGACCGAAACAGCGTCGTCGTTGTTGATCAGTAACTTCCGTTGGGAGAACATACTCGTATATCTACTGGAACGCTTGTTAAGAGGCTTCCGTGAACGGTGAGAACGTTTTAGATTAATTCGGAAATGCAATGTAGCAATTGCAGCTTCAGTATAGAAGTGGAATAAACTTTACTGTTAATACAAGCGTGTTGAGCCTAAGCATTGTTAGGAAGTGTGTTAAACTCAATTGGTCAATGGTTACATTCAAATTGTTTGAGCCGCTAAAGAGAGGATGAAACGCAAGTGATTGGGCTCACCTGTTCCCGCACGCTGTGAGCCCCGAGGCAGTAGAGCAGCAACTGCGTGCTGACTGCAGGCGCGCTCACCAAAATCTTCAGCAGAGATCCACTTTCAGCGCTCTGTGAACAAATCACGTTTCCATCACTTTTTCTTCGTATGTCATTCTGTCAACAACCTTCAGAGCGCACAAAAAGGATACAGATAGCTAAAAATATGAAAATGAACGTTAAAATCGGTATGCGTATAAAACAATATTTCTTAAATTAACTACGACCTTTAGTCATAAATCATTGATCATCAACACGAAAAAATGAAATTACGAAATTAGTATTTTGTTTGTCTGCAAGTATATGTCTGCAGTCCCGGTACACATTAAAACAGTCGCGCCACAATACCGTAGCACGCTGCTAGATGAGCTAAAGCAGCTCACTAATAAAGTGCAGTATCGTACAGCAGCTTATTTTTCAGCATTTGAAGAACAACGCTGCAGCAAGCCCCGCTGATGTGGTGGGAATGCACAATAACGATGTACCGTCACATGATACGCTGATCAGCTGGTGCAGACGCCTGCACTCTGTTCAAACTGCTCAAACATCTCTGAATGATGAAGAACGAAGTAGCAGACGACCTCTCTGAAAAACTGGGAATCGTAAAAGAAGTGAAGGTTCTGGTGCTCGAAGACCAGCGGATCACTTCTGAGAAAAAAAGTGAGTCATGGATCAGTTTTCAACATCTTGCACGACACTTTGAAAAGGCTAAGAGTTGTAGCCTGCAGGGTTCCGCGAGTGTTCGCACCCCGACAAATCAAGGCAACGGCGGAAATGCATCTGTGTCAGTCCCGAAACGATTTGGGAGGCCGTCAAGTGCTGCTGGAAGCTTTGTGCACTACAACGCCCGTTCTCATTCTGAACAGGACACCATCCACCGTCATACATGCTGTCTCTTTAGGCTATCTAATTCTGTCTCATCTTTCGTATTCTCCTGGCGTGGCAGTCTGTGACTTCTTCCACTTTCTTTGGATGAAGATACAAAGGCCTGCGAGCATTTTCAGGAAAAATACCTGATGGTTTTCGAGGTGGAACGTTCCCTGAATAGCTAAACTACAGACTTCTCCCAGCAAGGTCTCCACCAAGACAACCATCGTTGAGAAGATGTGAGAATAACCAGACGAGAACTAACAAAATGACCTAGTTTCTCGGTTGTCGCTTGATTAAAAACTTATGATCACATCTCACACACTTGGCAGTTCTGTTGATACTTCACGCATGCTACGCGTGGACTGAGTTATGAACACGGAAATGCACTTTATGCCAAAGATTTTTGTACAACATTTTTGAGTAGTCGTTTTTCTGGTGAAAGAAGACGTTAGTATGAGCAAAAGCCCTAAGCCTGGCTGAAAACTGAGAATCGAACCTATGAATATGTTCACTGATACCTACTTCGAATGAGGCTTGAACTGAATGGCACAACTGACTTTATTGTTCAAGGTATTGTTTTATATCTGTATTTCTGTTGAATATTCCATTCCTTCGTTAAGATAACGATGACGTATTTGCCCTTGAAAGTGACCAAAGTTACTTGAAGAGTTGGCTCTATCTTTGACTGACAGACTGAGCGATGTGGATAGCTGGTGAAGTCAATGGTTCAAATGGCTCTGAGCACTATGGGACTCAACTGCTGAGGTCATTAGTCCCCTAGAACTTAGAACTAGTTAAACCTAACTAACCTAAGGACATCACAAACATCCATGCCCGAGGCAGGATTCGAACCTGCGACCGTAGCGGTCTTGCGGTTCCAGACTGCAGCGCCTTTAACCGCACGGCCACTTCGGCCGACTGTGAAGTCAATGGATTCGTATTCTGGCGGACTGATCTTTTAATAACCGGCTCACCACCCAAATTAAAAATTTTCTTTATTTGCTTAAATCGATTAAGGCGAGTGCCATAAAAGTTCCTTTCAAAACGAGACAGACGATTTTCTTCTCTCCACTTCTCTTGCCTAAGCTAGAGCTTCGATTTTCATGACATTGTCGTCGACGGGACTTTAAGATTTAATCATCTTGACTCCAAATTTAAGCAATATTCCTTACGCTTTCGCTGGATCTTCTTGAGTGTGATCGTGCTAACATCTTCTAGCTTACGTCCACGCAAATGGTTTCAATCAAATTTGTGATAAATACATGTAGTGGTTTTTCTTGTTTCTATCTGCGTGGGTGCGTCACGTATCTGAGTCTAAATTACGCAGAATTTGAGACAAATTCAGGGGAAATTCATCTATTTGCCCATCTTCATGACTTATACCTATTCAAATGTTTTATGAATATGGTATCGCCTGAAGACCTAGAAGGAGGTCAGTGTAACATTGGCCGAAACGTTGGCTTCTCCAGTATAGTTTTTACATTATGACGCAATACCGTATTCAGAAAACTTTAGTGTCAACCGACTCTGCTGCGAAAATCTTTGCAGTTTTCATACCGATTGGTGCATCTAAAGTTCATTTGCCTAGGGAAGTCGCATTCCTAACGTTTCATTGGTATTTACGAGGAGACTTCAAAAAGTAATTTACAATTATTGTGGTAGGGCAAATAACTTCTATTGAAAGCTACACTACACTTCAATGCCACACAGATACGTGACACAATTTTTCCACACTGTAACCAAGTTTCGGTAAACAATGGCCGCAAATTTATTCCAATGGTTCGCTTCCTTGACGATAGAAATCCGCTCTTTGATCACGGAGCCATTCGAAAATCGCTGTGTAAATTCCCTCATCGTCGGACAATGTCTTTCACGATGGAAATCATATGGTGTAAGATTCATCATCCACACCTGTGTGGCCACTGTCATTTGGTCCATACACCACCAGAATTTAATAGGGCATCTTTGTGCAAGTCAGGGTTTTGCCATAAAGAATCGTACTGCTTCGCGCACTTCAGCTTTGGAGCAGGTTTACAGTTACCGCGCTACTTCCCTCCTGCACTGTGCTGTACCTGTTATCGATACCGCGGCGGAACTGTGTTTGCAGAAACCCCAAACGTGTACTCTATTTTGACAATGGACCATTCTGGTCTTAGCGTGGGATGATATGTGTAACTTACTTTCTGAAAGACATACGTATCATCCCTTAGTTATCAACTGCAAACTCGACATCTTTGGGACGAGCAGCCTGTCCTATTTCTTGGCTTCGTTTACATTAGTATCAATGTAATGACACTCTTTTACTGACGACATTACGGCTATCGCTCTCAAAACCGAAAGTGGCGAAATATGGAGCGTCAAAGATTTCTTTATGCTTCAATTGCATTACCGCATTATATTGTCCATATAATCGATATGCTCTAAGCGACGCTACAAGATTTACTTAAACTTACGACACTGTCGAATTATTATTTTGTGCGGTAATGCTTGTCTACGACATGTTTACTCTGTTCTGCGACCACAGACATAAATTTGGCGAACCCTTACCATTTATTTCATAATGTCTGTGACAAGGAACCCCTTTAGTGCGAAGTCACAAGTTCAGTCTTTAGTAACGCTCATTTGAAAGTTTTATGTTAGCAACTAAGACAGGAAATATATTTACGAACCTTCAGCATGCTGAATAGCTTGGGTCAGAAATTTCTGTTAATCAGTAGAACGAAAAACCAGTCCAAACTTGCAAATTTTATTTTTTTATTCACTCGAAGACTTGTGTCGGCCGAGACTCATTTTCAAATCGTCGTCCCGAAACTAGTCATCGAGCGAACAAAGAAGTAAAATTTGCAACTTTGGCCTTGCGTTTCGTTCTACTGAGAAAATATATTAGCTGCTAATGACTCACCATGTGTTTGGGGAGGGCAAACAGAAAATGAGTGTCTGGGAGCTGCTGAGATCAATCTTCTGTGGGATGTGTGTATTGCAATTCACAAAATGGACATTGTCGGCATTCAAGAAATCTTCAAATCTAACCGGTAGCTTGCACCATGAACGCCGAATGAAAAATGGAGCGCCGCAGTGATCACAAAGGTTCGCACATATCAAGATCGAAGGCGAACCCCTAGGGAGTTACTAACCGTGCAGGACGTTCAGCTAGGTATTCACTCTTAAAGAATGCAACAATGCATATAGAAGCATATTGGTGTAACGGGGCGATGGGAACTGATGGAATGTCACGGCATGCAACCGAATGCGAAACAGTCTGGCCGGCCGCTGTAGCCGAGCGGTTATAGGTTTTTCAGTCCGGAACTGCGCTGCTGCTACGGTCATAGGTTCGAATTCTGCCTCGAGCATGGATGTGTGTGATGTCCTTAGGTTTAAGTAGTTCTAAGTTTAGGGGACTGAAGACCTCAGACGTTAAGTCCCATAGTGCTTAGAGCTATTTGAACCATTTTTTTGCAACAGTCTGCCATGGAGCTTATCGTCAAACCGGATATCCTTTAGGACTTAGCTACACAAAGCGCGATAATATGTTTTCCAGGTGCCGAAAAAACAAACATTCATAGGCTGGATTTGTCCAGTGTTTCCAGCTGGTATGAATTGCAATATCACACTCTTTTACGCTAAAGGAGACCAGGAATCAAGCAAAATAAAGTTATTTTGACCAACTATTGGCCAAAAGCAGTATTCATACCATAGTTGTAGTTCTCTTAACCCCATTTGCCCTTGCAAGATCACACATCACGCACACAGGAAAGAATCTTATGGAGCAGACCACCTCCAACTTCTCGTAGCACAGTAAATAACTTTCCATCCAATTTACGATCCATACAATCAGTCAACGTAATTGTGTACGAATGCATTAGGGCATTGATGTTAGTTGATCTTGATACAACTCTCTTGGTGTCTTTAATTTTCAGAGCTCCTCTCATGCGCATTTCCTCTTCAGATCCCGACTGGTCGGAGTTGAAAAAAATTCCTTTCTGAACGGAAGGATAAGTTTGTTTATCTCATCTATAAATTTTCGGGCCGATTCCGCTGTTTGCTGTGCCTCATCAAGTTGACGCTTTGCTTGAAATTTCGTTATTTTTTGTCTTCCAATCCTGTAGCACTCTCTGAACCATCCATTGCTTCACTTGAAATGACGGAAATCTACATCGTGCTCAATTTGATGTGCATAATTTAGTAGGTCACTAACATGAACATCGTGCAAATTGTATCGAGCGTTCTTGAAACACGCAAACACCACTCTTTGTATCAAGTGCGCCTTGTCCTCTCTTGAATATTCGTAGTTTCTCTTACGCACTAAACGGTCGTATTCTTGCGGACTTACTCGAAATCTGTTCATAAATTATTATATTTTTACTGTGCTGAGGATGATATTCCATTTACGTAATTATGTTTAGTGCTCCCTTCTTGGACAACGATTGCCCTTTACCACGTTTCACTGGAGACGGCTCCACGTCCGACAAGTATGAAGAACTACAGGACAGGACAAGTGTTTCAAAATCACTTTCACTTATTAAGTACATATCATAGGCCTCAAGGACATTTTCTGCACAGTCGCGCGTATAAGCCACAACACTTTCGACTGACTCATCTTGTTGTAGATATATGAATGTCTGGTTTGGTCACTGTTGTCATTGCCCTGCTTTGTATCAACACCTGTAGCACCTGTTGTGAGTTACTCGTCGATTAAGTAGTTCAACGACGCTTCGTAGTCACATTCTGTGCTCACGATTTGATACTTCCATTCCCGCCCCCTGTTGCCATTAGCAACCAGTACTGTGGTTGCATGGTAAACTACATGTGGGGTGTCGAATGCCGTAAACATCTTTGACCTCGCACTCAAGGAGTTCCTTGTGAATCATACAGAACATTTAAGTTATTACTGCAACGAACACTGACTTTTTTTATTGGAAACTGCTTATTATTAGATCATATAACGCTAATATTACATGTCAATACGATCTTGTAAATTCGTTATGTAAATATCTAGCAATTAAATTACTGACTTACTGTTCACTGTTCTTCAGAATAATTGTTAAGCTTTCTAAGAGAAATAATAAATAAAAAAATCGTGGGATTCATATTGAGATTTCCCGATTAACGTTCCTATAGGAGCTCACTTTAGAGACTTGCAGTAGACATACAGGGTGTTTCAAAAATGACCGGTATATTTGAAACGGTAATAAAAACTAAACGAGCAGCGATAGAAATACACCGTTTGTTGCAATATGCTTGGGACAACAGTACATTTTCGGGCAGACAAACTTTCGAAATTACAGTAGTTACAATTTTCAACAACAGTTGGCGCTGCGGTCTGGGAAACTCTATAGTACGATATTTTCCACATATCCACCATGCGTAGCAATAATATGGCGTAGTCTCTGAATGAAATTACTCGAAACCTTTGACAACGTGTCTGGCGGAATGGCTTCACGTGCAGATGAGATGTACTGCTTCAGCTGTTCAATTGTTTCTGGATTCTGGCGGTACACCTGGTCTTTCAAGTGTCCCCACAGAAAGAAGTCACAGGGGTTCATGTCTGGCGAATAGGGAGGCCAATCCACGCCGCCTCCTGTATGTTTCGGATAGCCCAAAGCAATCACACGATCATCGAAATATTCATTCAGAAAATTAAAGACGTCGGCCGTGCGATGTGGCCGGGCACCATCTTGCATAAACCACGAGGTGTTCGCAGTGTCGTCTAAGGCAGTTTGTACCGCCACAAATTCACGAAGAATGTCCAGATAGCGTGATGCAGTAATCGTTTAGGATCTGAAAAATGGGCCAATGATTCCTTTGGAAGAAATGGCGGCCCAGAGCAGTACTTTTTGAGGATGCAGGGACGATGGGACTGCAACATGGGGCTTTTCGGTTCCCCATATGCGCCAGTTCTGTTTATTGACGAAGCCGTCCAGGTAAAAATAAGCTTCGTCAGTAAACCAAATGCTGCCCACATGCATATCGCCGTCATCAATCCTGTGCACTATATCGTTAGCGAATGTCTCTCGTGCAGCAATGGTAGCGGCGCTTTGTATGGATAGAGGTGTAAACTCTTTGTATGGATAGAGGTGTAAACTCTGGCGCATGAGACGATACGTGGACGTTGGCGTCATTTGGACCGCAGCTGCAACACGGCGAACGGAAACCGGAGGCCGCTGTTGGATCACCTGCTGCACTAGCTGCACGTTGCCCTCTGTGGTTGCCGTACGCGGTCGCCCTACCTTTCCAGCACGTTCATCCGTCACGTTCACAGTCCGTTGAAATTTTTCAAACAGATCCTTTATTGTATCGCTTTTCGGTCCTTTGGTTACATTAAACCTCCGTTGAAAACTTCGTCTTGTTGCAACAACACTGTGTTCTAGGCGGTGGAATTCCAACACCAGAAAAATCCTCTGTTCTAAGGAATAAACCATGTTGTCTACAGCACACTTGCACGTTGTGAACAGCACACGCTTACAGCAGAAAGACGACGTACAGAATGGCGCACCCACAGACTGCGTTGTCTTCTATATCTTTCACATCACTTGCAGCACCATCTGTTGTTGAAAATTGTAACTACTGTAATTTCGAAAGTTTGTCCGCCTGAAAATGTACTGTTGTCCCAAGCATATTGCAACAAACGGTGTATTTCTATCGCTGCTCGTTTAGTTTTTATTGCCGTTTCAAATATACCGGTCATTTTTGAAACACCTTGTATTTCCTGAGATAACTTCTGCCTTCTTCGTTTCTGTGGCTGAGAATAGTCGCAGCAAGATTGTTTAAAGCCGTATAATATTTTTGGGAATATTACCCACTTCTAGATCTTAGACAACACCTCGAAGTTTACGAGTATCATATTTTGCAATAAGCGGTGACGTGAATTTCCAAGTGGTACCTACATAAGCTGCCGGGAAAATGAGCATGCAGCCGTTGAATACTCCTAGAGCCAGCTGCATCATTGCGATGGGATTCATCACTTTTTCTAAATGAACGATGAACCTGAAAAAAGAAAAATAATATTCAGTTTGCCAAGGAACAAGATTATGAAATTCTTAGCATGTTCCGTGGGTGCATCAACGTATTGTTTCATACACCGTTACAGAGGTAGTGCACAAAGAGGGTGTAGTTATTAAATACTTTAACGAACATTAGTGCGCCAGACTGTAAATGATTCTCTTCTCTGGGTTAAGCTACATACATTTTTTGAAACATGAAGAACATAATCAAAAAATATTTACAGGTCACTATTCGGAGAAAAACGCGGTCGGATCCTTCTTTTCTGTTTCAATCCAGAAATGTTTCGGTCCTCTGGATCCTCACAGCATGATTGTTAATTGCTTGATACTTGCTTGAAGCATATAAAGATAAAAAAATACATACAGCTATGAGCCTGGTCCTCAAATTCTCAAAATATTTCCACAATGTGTATCTTAGTTCTACATTTGATTGTTTACGGACCTCTCTGCCGTATTGGTACAACTGTTCACTAAAGTCAGTCGATTGTATCTGTGAGTGCTTGTACTTTAACACACTTTATGTAAAACAATTGTTAAGCCTGAAATGAAACTACTGGAAGTCGTGTTTTTAGCTGTTTATCCATTCAAACGCCTATTTAATTTTCGTTCGCTCTCAGCCTTGTTCGGAGTGAACGTCCACGTCAGACTTTTGGCAATAGAATTTATGTTGCATGAGTGTTCCCATTTATAAAATAGGAAGTATTGTTTAAGATCAAATGTGTGTCGTCAGAGCCACATTCGTCAGAGTTACTTAAATTATCTACCTTCTCCGTTCCCTAGTCACAGAGTAGGCCGAATATTCTTTAATATGTCTCTGGTCAAATTTTAAATATTCTTTGGGCCATGCTATGTGATCTCCACATTACCATGTGTACTGATTCATACGGTAGAGGGGAGGCTGTAGTGTTCTGGCTGATCTTTCTGCATCACATATCCAAAAAGATTCAATAAGAAACAGTAAGACATCTTTCTCAATAAGTTAACTAACTTTACGTCGTCGTTGACTACAAGAATTGAAGGCTAGAATTCTTAATTTGCGTCACTTCGAGTAAGAGTCTGAGAACTGAATCAGCTCAGGATGCCATTTCTTGTATTTGACATTGCTGAACATTTCTCAGCCACATTTGGACGTCATCCTCTTAAAAGTAACTTCAGTTGTGGAACTGTATGGCAATATAAGGACCTGTTGTGTTCTCTTGTAGGGAGATTTGAAAGCGAAAGAAAGTCATTAACAAAACGAGAAATAAGGGTACAAGAAATTACACGTGAGATCGTCTTGCACTGTCAAGAGAAAAAACTGAAGACAATCGACTTTGCCGTGTAATGGGTCGACGTTTGAAAAGCAAAATGTTATGGTATTTCTTAGGTTTCCTGAGTGGAAAGCGAATGCATATGCTGCGTATGCGTTGGAATCAGTGTGCTGGTCAAATGTGGACTGGATAAATTTCCGAAAGTCATCAGCCTGGCGCATTTACACCGGTAACAGATTTACTTAGTTATTCGAATGCATGCTTTCGAACACTATTATAGTTCCAGAATGAAATTTTGACTCTGTAGTGGAGTATGCGCTGATATGAAACTTCCTGTCAGATGAATGATGTGTGCCGGACCGAGACTCGAACTCGGGACCTTTGCCTTTTGCGGGCCAGTGCTCTCCCGGTAGGTCACCTGCCTGCAAAAGGCAAAGGTCCTGAGCTCCAGTATCGGTTCGGCACACATTTTTAATCTGCTAGGAAGTTTCATTATTATAGTTCTTCACATTAATGGTGCCACATACCATTATACAATTATTCGTGAATCATTTATGCAGAGGCATTCTGTGATACCTCTCCTTCAGAACATGCGAGATGTGAACGGGAAATACGAGTAAATATCAAAAACATTTTCAAAATGGCTGTTGAGGAGAGCCTCAAAAAATGGGAAAACAACAAATCAAATACGAAAAAATGGATTTAGTTCTAGAGACACTAGAAATGATAAAATCAGAATTGGTCTAAAGGGTCATAAGGGACTAAAATTAGCTTGCAAAGTTTTTCTTGAGGCGTTCGTAACTTTCTCTGGAGTTAAGTCTGCCTGCTTAGTTGGGTGGTAACATGCTTGCCTCTCATGTACTGGGCCCGGGTTCGATTCCCGGACGCGTTGGAGATGTTCTCTCCTCGGGGACTGGGTGTTGTGTTTTCATCCTCATCATCAGCCCCAAGTCACCCAATGTGGCGCCGACTGAAGTAAGACTTGCACTTGGCGGCGGAACCCGAATGGGAGCTCCCGGCCAACAATGCAATGCGATCATTTCATTTCATTTCTGGAGTTATGTGCTGCGGCGAGATTTTTTCATGGAATTTTAATCACCAACTTGGAGGAAAAATCATTTTTTTGACTCTGACCTGCATAGGGGAAAATTACCATAGTAATAGTAACGGAAAATTTTAGGAAATCATTTTTCACACGTACTCTGCGAGAGTGAAACGATCGAGAAATAGTCTGAAAGTAGTTCTGCCAAACACTTAAGAGCGAATTGCACAGTTATGATGTAGATGTAGTCGTAGATGCAGTCCTCGCTCCTCGCCATACTACGTAACACGCACAACCCAGTGTAGCGTGAAACGTCCGACAGGCTAGCACAATCCTCAGAGAGCATTTGCCTCTTCAGCTACCGAGGTCGAATGCACGACGGACTGTGCGTTCCCGTGTGTAGGAGACCAATGGGCTTAAATCGGGAGGGGGTATGGCCACGAAACAATTGGCCCATCTCTCTGATCCAGTGTCAAAAGGATATAGATTCACTGCACACTCAGATCATTCATATTCAGCATGAATGATATGGTGCTGTCAATGAGCTATTCCCTTTTCAGGAACACTATTTAAGATTTCTGGGTTTAAAAGCTGTGCACTCTTATTCAGATAGAATAGCATTTACAATTATGGTCCTGTATCTCCATTTAAGTTTTCCATAGATTCTCAAAATTACACGAAGCAACTAATACCTAAATAATGCCATACCTCACCACCTTCAGAGTCCTTACTGGAACTGCTCCTTGTTGGTAGATGCTATTATTGTTACTGTTTCACGTGATTTATGGACTGGCGCAATCCGTTCCAGCACCTAGTTGTGAGAGTATAATGGAAGGTGAATTCGATGTTGGCAAGCAGTCTGCTCTGCGAAGTTAGAACGAAAGAGCAGCCGAACTCTCTGCCCTATCTGTCGGACCTATCACAGTGATGAGTGTGACGTGCTCTATTTGCTTGAGGCAATGTGAGAAGTACTGGAACTGATCCCGTAACATCTATACCAATTCTGATCATGGGGAACATTACTTTAGTCCTTGACAACGCATTGAAGCTTATGAAAAAATTATTCCTCTCCCAGGACGTCATCCTGCGCAATCACACAATCGTGCGTTAGTTACTTCGGTAGATACAAGGATCTTTATTTGAATGGTGCATTAATTACTAGCAAGAACTGTTTTGTAATAAGAATTTCGTAAATGTAGTAACTTGTCGTACTGTCCATGGTGATATACATCGGAATTAAACGTGAAAAATTTGCTTGCGGACCAGAATTTCAACTTGGAATTCCTGCTTATAAGGAGCGATCGCCGTAAGCATGAGAAGTCCTATTCCTGGCACAATTCTTGTGTCACCTTACAACATCCTCTCGACGGCGATATAACTGCAGACAGAGCACACCTTCAGTCTGGGAATGGAACGGGAATATGGGGAAGCAACAATCACGGCATTTTCGTTAAGTGGTTTAGCCATGGAAAACCTAAATCCAGGTCGTCCGATGGAGAACTGAAGCGCCGTCCTCCCAAGTGCGAGTCCAGTATTTTACCACTGCGTCACCTCGTCCAGTGTGCTACTGCGATGAGTGGGGAATGTGAAGCAATTCTCGTTTGTCATTCGTGCACATGGAGTATCCCTGGTTCTAGATTTATAGACAAGTCCTCTGCTACTGTTTCCTCGATTGGTGCTACTCCCAACATGGGAGATTCCATGCACGTAAGACTTCGGGATGTAAGAGGGAATCATCGAAGACAGCGAGAATTTGAACGGGTTCAGGAGACGTCGTCGGATAGTCTGTTGGCTAAGGTGACTTTCTCGCAAAGACAAGAAATTCGTACTGTAGCCCTGGTACTGAAACATATTGTCATGAACTACCTTAAATGTAAATGGTTTGAATGATATCTTCTTGATGTTATGTACCTTGTGATATCCTGGTGAGTATGGATGCAGAGGCATAACTGCTTGTACAGGTCTTCCATTACCAAACTATTATTTCCCAATTTTGATTCTGACGAGTTTCCACCATCATTTCGGGTCAGATGTAGATCAGCAATGCGTGAGGCCATAATTTTTAGCTGAGCTGCTATGTGAATCATAACTACTGTAAAAAAGCAGTCCATATGCACGTTGATTAAAGCGATGAACGTCAGAGAGATAGCCTGTAAGGCGTAGGACAACTCGTACAGGGGGAAGGCGGTCGTGTTCGCCATTGGGAGTTGCTGGAGGGGTAGTCTCTTGTCGCCCGGGGATGCAATCAGTGGTGCAAGAATCCATACGAAGAGCAGGGAGACGTTGTACGCGTCCAGACCTTTTGAGATGCGACTGGCGCGCTGCCGAGCTTCCCTGAAGATCGCTTCGCGACGCGGCTGGCCCCGCACGTACTCCGTCTGTCGCTTGACCAGCGCATCCAACCAGCGCACCAGCCGACACAAGCTGCCCTCGTCACGGAGGAAGATCGCCACCTTGAGCACGCCGACGATGATCACCGACACGTTGGACAGCGCCAGTGTGTAGTCTTCCAGTTCGCCTCGCAGTGTGCAGAGGTTGATACCGGCTTCGGCAATGTGACCCAAACATAGCGTGATGATGGTGACAGTAAAGATGCGAAACAATCGCGAGCCTTGTAGTGGCCAAAGACCACATACACTCAGAAAACGTACGTCGTACTTGAGAATGGAGTCCGCAGTGTACTGCCATGTCAGTGACTTCGGTCCTTGAGTATCCAAATCCATGACGAAAAACGGCCAAAATCGTAGACTGTTACACTTCTGAGCTCCTTCCTCCTCTCCACCGTTCACAGTCCCAGTACGAGTACCACTGACGTGAATAGGACGGCACTTCTGCAGCATCGGCTCCCTCCCCCACACGACTGCTCTTCTTATAAACGAAGACTGCAGGATCAATACAGAAGACTCTCAATGTTTTTATTACTCGTACAAAATCTGCTGACAGCCAGGTAGGTCTCACTGCACCTTAAAGAGAATTTCTGAGCTGCGTAATAGAATCTCTGAATTAAATGCGTATGACAATTTACGTCACTTCCTCGTGCATAACATCCACCGAAGGTTGTACCTGAAGTGTTGTGTAGCTCATTAATAAAACCACACAAATGAAATCAAATGCCCCTACAAATAAGTAATAAATTACGGTGTGGTGTTTGCCAGCACGGTTATTACAAATGGTATTCAAAGGGAATATTGCTCTCTCCGCACAAATCCTATTTCTCACAGTGTAAACGGGAAAAGTTCTCGGAAATAAATAATTAATTAGACTCAATTAAAACTACGAGTAATTGCAAGTCAGTTGTAAACACAGCTTAAGTCCCTCTAATTGAATCAATTGTCTAAGCTACTAAATGAATCATTTTGAGCTTCTGGTTTCTAATTCATATCCAAGACGTAACGTTCCTTAGTATCGGTAAACTGAATCTGTATTATAATAGAGATTCCACTTTCCCGTTCAGCAGAGTAATTTAATCGTAGAACAGACTGTGACATGATAGGGGAGAGGCAGGAGTGGCAGAAATACGTATGTATAACTTCACTCAGCCAACGGCTTTCAGAAATCGATTGCCTTCCAGGGATAGTATGTGGACTACTGCCAAAACTCTGATCTGTCGACAGTAACGTTTTGCGCATAGCACATCTTGTTGAATTTCTGGTGACGTCTTCGCTAATGGTGCCATTGTTCCGGGAAAGTTCTTGGTAAGATTTGGCATCATTCCGTAAAATGTTAATATCGCTTTGGAGGTTAATATCGAAGTACTGTAAGTTACAGTATATGTAGAAGAGAGACGTAGATGGACATACGTAACTGCAAATTGTGTTATTCGTCACTGTGTGTTCACTATTAAAAGACACAAGTATATCGAAAACATCCTCCTCTTTCTTCACAAAGGTTGTATGTTATATAACTGTTGAGCACTCGTCAATGCAAATTAAGAAATCTTATAACGATATAAAAAACACTACGCTTCAGCATTTGCATATGGATGTTGTACTATTGACGCATACTCATGAATGAACAATCTTTTCTTCTGTCACTCGGATTCTTTTCAAGCTGATGAAGACCATTGCAGTTTCAGAGTCGCAGATAGTATACCGACAGTGTCAAAGAATTGTTTCTGAAAATTGTCAAAGGAACAGCTTTCGTGGTCTATCTTGCAACCCCTTATCTACCGTCTGCGTCATATGTTACAAGAAACGTACTTAGAAACCTTTGTTGGTATCACTTCGGCATGCAATCTCAAATTCTTTTCATTCAAAAATCTTTTTCACTTTCACTCCATATGTTGAGTAAAATATGGAGCGTAAGTACTACCACGTAAAAAGTTCCTCAAGCTAAAACTTGAAAATCCTGTTCAATTCTAGAAATGTCACGATAGGACTTCCGGTTGTCATTCGAAAATTATTGAGAAATACGTAGATATAAATATTTTGTATAACAGCAGAAGATGATACTTCAAACTCTGGCTCCATTATATCTGAACAGAATTTTCTGAAAGGAGATAAAAGATGATGAACAATGAATTTCGATGAGTTGCTACAGTAGACTCATACTGCCCTAGTGCTCTTTATTCTGTACTTCGTTATGTTTGCCTAGCGGCAGTCTGACATTCCTTTGTTTGCTACATCCTTGAGGTGCTTCCCTGTTGTTTTCCTCTGAAGTGCCAATGAAGGTTATTGGTCTATGCCCTTACCACATCGATGTTTATGATTATGATATGTGAAATGTAGGTTGTTCGTGTTATTACGCAGGGTATTAGATGAAAGGAGAGTTGAAAGCTAGAAATAGCACATAAAATTACTTTCGAGTAGCACCAATAGGATCTCCGAGCTTAATTTTCCTAGTTACTGATGTGAGATCGTAGAAAACAATGTTTCATGACATTACAACAGTGTTACATAACATTACTGTATCAAACACCGAACAGAATAACGTCCCGCCAAGAATTAAGTCGTTAGAGACTGAAGAAAATTTCGGATTGAACAAAGACACAGGAGCGAAAAATAAGAAACCTGCTTCAGCTATAGAACAGCCATGACATGCAAATAAAATTGCTAAGAACCAAAAATAGCCACGGCAATCTAAAGCTCGAGGTATACTTCGACATGTTTTTACGTTACAATTAATTTAAATGTGTTCTATCACCTCTAAATATTCATGTTTTCAGGAGATGGTGCCCCACAGATATTCTGTCCACTGACGGAAAAAATATCGCAACACAAAGAAGGTACTTATCGACATAAACGGAAGTTGGTAGGAGTGTTCTACATCTGAAACATGATGTCCAGTCACACTAAGAGCGGCGCTGCTAGCGCCACTACGAGGGTCCGGCTAAGGTTTGCTTTCAATACACGGTGTAACGGTTGTTAAAGTTAGGCACCTTTGAAACTGAACGTGGTAAGTTGATGTTAGTCAAGAATGCCTCTAAGACTGCAAGAAGCTGGAAGATCCTTCTGCAATACTGCAGAGACTTGGCAGGAATGCAGCCACTGTACGTGATTTCTTGGCAGCGATGGTCACGAGCATGTTCTGTAGCAAGAAGACCGGACTCCGTACGGCTATGTGGCACTAGCGAGAGGGAAGACAACAGCTAAAATAAAAAGCGTCTTATCTGTGCGTTTAGAGTCATTCCTATGAATTTCACTTGCTTGGAGTGGATGTATTTCATGGTGCAATTATCGTGCATAAGCTAACCCTTTGAGCAGCAATGGTTTCTACCCAAAACCACCATTTTATTAACTTCGTTTCGAAGTACCAGTGCCTTTTGCGCGAAAGCACCGACGCCAGTGCGAGACAGGGATGTCCAGCTGTATACTGGGGTATTTCTACGAATGTAGTGTGTTTTAGCGGTTACTTACAGTGCTCAAAGCAACAGCCGACGCAGAGATTTTGCTACGTGGTGTGTGAAGGATCTTTTTTTTTTTTTTTTTTTTTTTTTTTACGGTGGTCATATTGAGAAGATACTTAGCAGTGAGAATAGGTCCACCGTAACCTAAATTTCAGTTTGTACGACAGCTTTTATGAGTCGTTTCGACATGAAATCGCTGGGACAATACGTACTTTTATCAGTTTTGTAATTGGATATATATTTATTATTTTAAGGGACTTTTTTTGCTTGTTACATAGCGCTATAATTTGATTTACGCATTATGAGTTCATGAAAGTGTCGATATCTGCGATTGTATCTAGGAAAAATGTGACATTGCTTCGAAACGTATCACATGAAATGAAGGATGATTGGAAACTACATGTCCCAATGGTTCCAACGTGGAACCATCTCCTCAAAACATATATTTGTTAGATTTTTGTCAATTTATTCTTGTTTTCATTGCTTACTAAGATAAAAAAGATTAATTATCTGAAAAATATTTAAATTACATTTTTTTCGTATTGTTTGCACTCAGAGGTTTAGCTAATAGTCTAGTATTTTGCTACGATACCCTCGTCGCCTAATGAGACTGGCAACCGTATTCTATTTTAAATTACTGTTTTGGCAAGCTCTGAGGCTTTCCTCTCCTGCATATACAAATTTTATTGTACTTGTGATTTAATCGCATCCCGTCGTTTATTTACCCGATCTGTTGGGGTGGAGTCGCCTGCGCTTCCCGAATATGTTTAAATTCCGGTTGGCTACACATTCCTACATATGTCTGGGTCATTCGACCCTCTGCAACGCATATTCAAAGTATAACAATGTACAGTTATATGAGATGCTTAAAAACATCGTATATTGTTCTTTGATTGCTTTTAGTGATTTAGTATTTAGCAGTAAACTCCAGATTCTTGAAAGAATCGAAATCCTACGTATAAAACAACTTAAAACTTCTAATTACTTTAGAAACGACTTAATGTGTTAAATATTTGCTATTGATCATGTGAGCGAGAAAAAGTTTTAAGTTCTCTTTAAAGTTTGTTGGAAGTCGATAAGTGCTCTTATTATCAACAGTGTATAAGTATAGTCTACGTGATTTCATCTCCGTTTCAAGCAAACGCTAATTTTTCACACGTCTCAGTGTTTACGACGTCATATCTCCTGAACTGTGTGTTGTACAATGATATAATTTTGCAGGTACGTTCAGGGACGTATTGTGTTGCCGATGGAGTTAGCACTAAAGAAGTAATAAATGAAAACGTCACGCCTGATTATGAAGTTTTATTGCATGAACAGCGAAAATATTGCAAGAGGTAATTTTTTTTTTCCTTTCATGGTTTTGTGACGGGGTGCCAGCGAGGAAGAGCTTCGTACAGTTTTGAAGTTCTGTGAAAGGTTTGTTGGAATTCACTAAATGCTCTCATTCTCAAATACTGGATGAATATAGCGTGAGTATTTTTGCGCGCCATGGGTTACGCAGCCTCAAAACACAAGACAGATTCTAACTTTAGTACTTTTATTACTGAGTTAAACCTTTGTCATAAGATTACACCTTTTAATGAGAAGATTGCGACAGAATACTGAAGATTTCATATATCTTGATATGTTACACTTTGTGTGATGAAGACATACGATGATTACTAGTTACTAAACATTTTGATTTTGGTTTTATTACTCGTTCACAGATCTTGACAAGATGAGTGGTTACATCTCTGTGTAACAAGATTCTGAAGTGTGTTTTGTGCCAAACGATTACACTTTGTGAAGTGTGATATCTATTGTAACGTCTGAGATGTCAGTGGAAGTTAATGGCCTTGAGGCTGCCATCTGTGAGTGACATGTTCATGGAAAGACAATTAAACACATTTACGAAATAGCTACTTTGCCTGAGATTATTCCAGTCTTATTGGCTACATATCCTACATACCTCACAGACAATCTGACGTATCGTTTACGTAGTGTTTGTGAACACTTTCCTGCACATGTTTGTGGTAACCGAGGTATCCCAATGATAATGCATTTGCGTTATGAATGTTGTGATGCGTCCTCATGACTTTTCCTCCGGAAACCTCTTACTCAACACTCTTCCGGCCACAGGAAGTCACTACGTGCAGCCACCTGTGTAACAGAGGTAAAATTTAACTCGGTACGATGTAGCAGAGCGCACTGTTTCTCGAATCGCCAACGAGACAATTCTGCACGTATATATGAATGGAACGATCACGTTAAGCTTAGTTCGTATACACATTTTCATTATTGTTACGGCGAGTTAGGTAGTCAACACAGAGATCTTCGTACAGTACAGCCTTGTCATTCCAATATGCGCCCGCTATCGCGAGACACAGAACGTTTTGTTCACAGTGGTTTCCCGCGAACGCTACTTTCAGTTTATGGCTCGTTGGTACTTCTTGGAAAATGCAGCAGAATTGTGCATTGCATTCTGAAGGCAATTGGGAGTGTTGTATTCTGTCGGTTTAGACAGTACGCAACGTCGTGAGTGAAGAAGATGAGTAAGGGAACACATGGATTGGAGTCTAGTTCAAAGGAGTCGGGTCTTCATCGCCTATAAATGCAACAATTTTCTAATGCCTAATGTTCACCGGAAGAGTTAGAGGCACATACCAGACATACAATCGTACGGGTTGAACAGAAAGCTGGTGAGCCACGCTTTTCCCGGTCTCGTGCAATAATAATGAACGCCTGTCGTCACTATCGAGAATAATTTTAAGGCTATGCAGTGGCGGGACAGAAACCCTCAATGTATTTCCCAACTCTCGGCTATGGGTTAGACTTTTTAGACAATAATTCACGAGCACACCACGACCACCTCGTGAACACTTCCCTCCAAGAAAAGTCAGCCGAGTGGAATGGCCAATGGTATCTGCTGTCAAGAAAGTGACTGAGCATACTGGGACCAATTGACGATGCCGGTCGCGGTGGACGAGCGGTTCTAGCGCCTAGAACAGTCTGGAACTACGCGGCTGCTGCGGTCGCAGGTTCGAATCCTGCCTCGGGCATGGATATATGTGATGTCCTTAGGTTAGTTAGGTTTGAGTAGTTCTAAGTCCAGGGGACTGATGACCTCAGATGTTAAGTCCCATAGTGCTTAGAGCCATTTGAACCATTTGAACCAATTGACGCTTGTAGTAGTCTCCTAACACATTGGCTCATTTCAGGAAGTCCGCCGTCGATGAGTGGTACTGAACTGAGCAGTGATATCTCGGCTAGTTTGTGGACCGCATTGCTGAAGAAGGTAGACGTGTTTGGCAATCCACGGATTGGAACAGCAGTGTACTGAATGTCGCTGAGTAGTTGATTTTATTACCTGAATGTGGAAACATACACTCTTTCGAACAGACAGCCTTTATTTTTGTTGCTTTTTTGCTTTTGTTTCATGATAAAATAATTTTTGGTTTAGTTTCGTTAGGCTTACTTTTTCTTTTCCAGCTTCCGTCGAATCTTAGCCCATACGCATACATAAGAAGGTGCAATTGTTTGGGAAAGTATGTCTTAAGTTAAATAGGTAAATGAGTTGATAATGATTTCCAGTGAAAGGCAGATTCTTGTTTCAATACGTTCGTAATTCTTACTAACGGTGAGGCATACTCATTGTTAGCACTTTGCAACAAGCCGAAATGATATTCCTAAGAACTGAAACCACATACCAGCCAATAGAGCATTCAGCAGAAACAGCACTGCCAGCAAAAGGCAGATACTTACTTCTGTCCCTCAATCTGACAATCTTCACTTATTACAAATGATTAACTACATCTCGTTAAAAATTCGAAACAAATAAATATCCTGTTCAACAATAAAATAGATTAAGGAACTCTGGCTCCGCCGCGCGGGATTAGCCGAGCGGTCTGGGGCGCTGCAGTAATGGACTGTGCGGCTGGTCCCGGCGGAGGTTCGAGTCCTCCCTCGCTCATGGGTGTGTGTGTTTGTCCTTAGAATAATTTAGGTTAAGTAACGTGTAAGCTTAGGGACTGATGACCTTAGCAGTTAAGTCCCATAAGATTTCACACACATTTGAAAATTTGAACTCTGGCTTCTTCAGATACGCCCAAGCTTTCAGTTGATTAGCTAAAGCGTCATTGTTCCTTTCACACAACGTCATTTGCAGAAATTTCCGAGGAAGTCTGCTACTAGGGCTTCATTTTCTAGCAAAACCTTGTTGGTCTGGCGGGGGTTCCTTAAATGTTTATTATGACTACAACCTAAATCGATTGTGCATATGGCGCTTTGGGTCATACTGATATGGAATTTTTATTTCAGATATGCTTTTAAAGTGAATGTATGTCTCAAGAGTGGTAATGTTACATACAATTGGCGCTGATAATTTTGTACACTTATTTCAGATATTTACTGAACATTTCTTTTGGACTTGTAAAAGTTTAATCCTACAATTCTTGCGGCAGTAATTACGTTTACAGGCAGGCTGATGATGTGATTTTTTAATACAGTCACTTTTACTTAGTGAACCAAAACATATTTTAAAATTGGATTCTGTCCTTCATCAGTATCTTCAGTCTTTATTGCAAGACAACCAGTTATGACTATCAGTGTGTTTTGTTTCTGAATCTATTTCAGTTCATTGCTAAACAGTTTAATGACTGTTTTGCCAAACTGTCAGTTGGTTGGTGCTTGCTATAAAATTCGAAAGATAATTTGTGTGGAACACCACTTAATCAATCCAATGCAATGGCAGCCATGATTTTACTTATTCATAATATACATCTTGCAACAAAAATTATAAGGAATATTTATCAACCATTGTACATGATTTCAGCCATAAATAACGACATCTTTCGGTAGCTCGAGATCCCCTGAAATGCCCTGAAGTAATAATGATGAAAACAGTGCGCTGAGATGCCAGTATCATTGTCCGTTCAGTCGATTACTGGACTACTTTGATGTGTAACATATGTATTAGAAACAAAAATTGTGTTATTGATTAGGAATGAGTAGCTGTGATATGTAAGTGACATAATATCTTCTGAAGTACACTGCATTAAATTTCTGACTAATTAAAACAACGTGGGGATCTCAGAAGTACAATACAAAAACAGAACGTACTGAAAGAAGTCTTTGTCTAGAGAGCCATGATAAAGGCGTTATATTGGTGAATGGCATTTTGAATTGTCTTGTGTGTTCTGCTTGTGGCTTTCATGTGATTCTGTCTCTTGTATTTAGAACCAGTATAATTAAACGTTGGGATCCATACAGCACAGACAGTTATGTTTCCATCTATCTTTTACTATAATAAAATAGTTTATAGCCTCAACATCGAATACTAGTCTTGTGTGTTAATCGTATTAAAATATTCTTATTTCAGTGGTTTACTCATATTTTATAGGTAACTGATCTCCTCCCTCAAGAAATAAAATACTGATAATGTTAGAAAAATCTCACTTGTATATATGTAAGATTTTTGAGAGCTATTATTAAAGAAGATCTTTAGCAGCAGTATGAAAATTATGTATGTCAACTAAGCACAATAGCTGGGAAACTGATCTTACAGAGGATTAGCATATATGAAGCAACAGTAACAGCAAAATACAAACTAATCCCAGACAAAATTACATGGTATCAATAAATAGCTACATCTCTCCTCAATTGCAGAACATCTTGACAGCTTTTCATGACCTATCAATGGTGTCAATGAGTGTCATGTGCCGTAGATTTACTTAGTGAATTAGTATTTCCAGTTTAGTATAGAGGACAATGGACTGGATATAAAGTGACATTTCTAGATCAGTTCTGGACAGATTTAGAATTTACTTCATTTCTATGAAAGCGCTCCTGGAAGTTGGAAAATATATCTGTGTCAGCACATTTTTTAAGAAATCACATTTATTCCATTTTTCTTCTGTATAAACCCTGCATGAAAAATAGCAGAGAACTGAAAAAAAGACACATATATTTCAGATTAAAGCAATGATCTTTAAGTGTATATGAAATTAAAAAATTCAAAATTCTATAAGAATGTACTAATTTATCAACTACTTGTAAAGAAATTGTTAAAATCATATAAAAACAGAAAATGAAGATACTATAAAAAATACCAATTTTTGAAACAAAAATAAATTTTTACACTTATTAAATGGAAACTAAAATAAGCATATGGTAATAAATGAATAAAATTGAATATCGTTTCTATAACTATACAAAAGTAAAGAATAGATAAACAAGCTCAGGTAAAGGCTGCATTCTTAAGACAAATAAAGAATGACCAAAAAACTTAAAAGTTAAGAGATTCTGATGGGTAGTGTGTTACATCTCATAATTATTATAAGAAGATCTCTAAGAAACCCAGACAGAAAAATTAAAAAAAAACTTGTCGTAATTGTGGTGAATGTGTGTATGTTCAGTAACACCAAGTTATAAGCCATGTTTGTTTTCTCTAAGATTTTTCCTATAAGAAATTAAAGGTTTTATCACTGTTTTAAATCATAGCATGCTGAAAATTCTTGAACTCAGAGCTGTACCTAAAGGTTATTACCAAATGAGTGAAATAATTGAAGAATATACATATTTTCATTCTCATCAGTAATTTTTGAAGAGCCTAACAGGAGAGTTCAGAACACCAGATGCATTGTTGAGAGAGCTGTTCAAAATAGATGTGGAACAATTAATATAGAAATCAATAAAGGCTCTGAGAGATGCTCAGATTTTTTAACGACTGTGGAATGTGTTATACCTAAAATGTTTAAAGAGAATTTATGAGTTATAATAGAATGGGAGTTAACACGTACTTATACTGTAACTTTAGGACGACTGATTACAACTGAACACAGAAATCCATTTTAATTCAAGTAATCATACAATTACTCATAAAAGAGATATCACATTCTTCTCTAACACATAAATATGAACAAAATCAACAGAGTTTCAGGCAAGAGATTCTGAATGAAGTCTGCATATAGTCATAGGTTCACACCCGCAGTTATCAGATATAGCTCACTAAGACGATTATCATATACTGAATTACCAAAAGTAATGAAGCAGAACGTATTAATGTAAAAAAGGAAGATCAAAAATGTTTCCTGTAGGGTGTGAAATTACAGTTATCACTGGCAGAAGATCATGCAGATCGTGTTACAAAGCATGAGAAAGTATTATTATATATTACTGAAAAGTTAAAAATAGATAATAATAAATCTACATGTTCATCTTTCTTATTATTTGTAAGTTGTAGAAGATGGGCACTACATTTTTAATCAAAGAAATTACAATAATTGACATATTAAAACTTTCTTCAAATTTATCAAAATTTATCAAAAACATTAATTGACATATCCAAACTTTCCTCAAATTTTGATAAATTAGTTGGATTAATGACTGGTGTATGTGTACCAAAAGTATCGATATCAAATGTGATTGAACACAGGAAATTTTGTGCAAGTGTGAAAACGAAGATAGTAGATCATTCATGCAGACTATTAAATCTCCTGAAAATCCTAAGTCACTAAGTGTCAGAATGTTCAGTTTGACATTGATGTGAAAATCACTGAATTTAAGTATCCTATTAAAATTGGTGGTTTACTAAAAACAGAGAGGAAACTGAACATATGTCATGGATACTCACTTTGTGAAGCACACAGACTATATCTTCTATATTTAACAGATTATGTGAAAGAACAACATGTCAGTTTGTTACACTATTGGAATGGACTCAATGCTGACTATTGTTGAATTAAAGTTCTATCTAAATTATTGGTGGTGGTGGTGGTTAGTGTTTAACGTCCCGTCGATAACGAGGTCATGAGAGACGGAGGGCAAGCTCGGGTTAGGGAAGGATTGGGAAGGAAATCGGCCATGCCCTTTCAAAGGAACCATCCTGGCATTTGCCTGAAACGATTTAGGGAAATCACGGAAAACCTAAATCAGGATGGCCGAAGACGGGATTGAACCGTCGTCCTCCCGAATGCGAGTCCAGTGTGCTAACCACTGCGCCACCTCGCTCGGTATTCTAAATTATTATGTATATAAATCACAATATACAAAGGATAAAAATTAATCTGTGAGATGTGTTTACTACATTTCACTTCGAAAGAAAAATTAGAAAACGGTACAGAAAGGCAAGTAGAAAATACAACAGTCAGGAAAGAATTACCATTAACAACTAAAACAAACCACTCCAAAAGTTATTAGAATTGTACGGAAGTACCTTTTGTGATTTATACTGTTTTTATAAGAAACTCTTAGAGAACATTAACAGTTGTCTACTGAATCCGAGTGAATTATATAAAATTATGTAGGAAAAGCATGCTATATGAAGTAAAATCACAGACATTGTAAGGGTCTTGTTGTATTCATAGCTAAAAATGCAGCTAAACAATTTACTGAACTGATTAAAAGACATGTTGAGAAGATGAGTAACAAATAGTTGGAAATAAATCTAATGGAGAAGAAACAATACTATTTGATAAAGATAACTTGTGTCACATTTGTAAGATAAATTTGAATTATCTCACACATTAATAAAATTAGAAATTGTTTTTAATAGGAAGTTTGATTATTATCAGATGAAGATTGAAAACAGGATGGAAAATGGTGCTGAGCATCTGTTTGGACTTAAAACTAATTATAAGAAATTACTGAACTGACACAAATTAGAGAAAATGAGAAAACAGTTATGATGTAAATTTAGAGATGAAGTTTTGCTGGTTGAATTACCAGACTCCAACATTAACATGTACCTACACAGTCTATCAGTATATGATGTTAATATGTTTGTTATAAGTAAGGATATGATAAAAATCTATAGATCTGATTCCAAACAAATGAAGAGCAATACAAAAGCTTTGGAAAGAAAACTGAGAGCATAAAAATTGGGTTTAGAGATTCACTTGCTTTTATGGTTTCATCATTAGATAAATTATGATAAAATTTGAAGAAGGATCAACTGGAGAATATAAGATCAAGCAGACCTGCACAGGTGTTTATCCTTAGGATTACATGAAAAATTGAAAAAGATTTAAAGAAACACAACTATCTTCAAAAATTGAATTCTACAGTAAACTAAGTGAATGTGGTTTTGTATCCTTCCTCACAGACAGGTTTAATAGAAAACAGGAAACAGGAAAGTTGTACTTTTAGTGTATCGGATTATGTTTTGTGTATTAAATGTACAGCCTGAATTTGCAGTAACAACAAACAAAGCTCAAGATCAGAGAAGAGTGGGTTTGGGGAGATTGCCAGAGCAGTGGAAGGAAGTGGACACAGAGAGGGGAAAGGAGGAGATGGACAGAGAAAGGAGGCAGGAGAAGTTTGAGAGAGAGGGAGAAGAAGCTGGACAGAGAGAGGGGACAAGAGTTGGTCGACTGTGAGAGGTGGAAGGCGGAGGAGATGGACAAAGAGAGAGGGAGGAAGAGATGGAAAGGGTCAGAAGGAGATTGGGATACTTATCCATCTTCCATATGTACTAGAAATGTGTGGTTTCTCTTTTATTTCCTTTCCATTCAACTAGACTGAGCCACAGCAATGCATGGCCAGGTACAGCTAGTGTTTTATATAAAAAGATACATGTTTTATTATTAGTATGCACCTGGAAACATTACAGAACATTTGTAAAATGTTATAGTTTAGATCCCACGTTGTTCTATAGATCAATTGCGGTAGGATAGGATACAGCTTTGAAAATGACTAATCAATAATTTTGTTACACAATTATGATGTAGCTTAGATCACTGAAGAGTTGACAATGTTGTAAGAGATACATAAAAGCAAGTGATATGTATTTGAAGGTATGTGATCCAGATAATGAATTAAACGATTTAGGATATTGAGATACTAATAGTTTATGTGGATGAATAGAGTCAGTAATGTTTGCCTTATGCAAGGTTTAGTCTTTCTGAATCCAACTAATATTTGAGGAAGAAATACATACTGACTATTAAAGATAATTCAAAGGACAGTTACATTTTGAATGTAGATTAGTAATATCCTGAAGAAGTGCCTAATACACATAAAGAAATTTCTCTGTCTCTAGGGAATAATACAGGTTCTGGAACAAATGAGTTTAATCTACCAAAAGCATCATGAAGTAAGTCTGTTCTGCTGAATTACACGTTTTTTGCTTCTAACCTTTTTAGCAGCAATAGTAATGCAGAATCAGATCAAAGTCTGATGTCACCTCTGCTTGTTAGTTTAATTTTTATGACAAAGAAAAATAATGCTGATGCTGATTTCCTCATAAACTGCATATGCTTTTACCACATACTCTTGTACAGTTGCACTAAAGTCTATGAAAATTAGCTGAAATTATTTCAACGCATTAATTACCAGCAGTCGCAGGGTGACCTTGAATAAATTACTCAGACACCGAGGGAAAAATAGCCATAAGTGAATATCTATTAACATCTGCTAATCGAAAAGGGTTTTCTAATTAGAGACCATCTTCATACCTTCATACCTTAATGCCTACCAGAGCTGTTATTTAACTATTACTATCTAACAGATAAATAATTTCTGTGTGTTTACATCACTGTGCTATAGTAGGAAGCACAATAACAAATTTATTTCATATTCTCTCAATTAAAAAAAATCCGCTTTGCCTGAAAATTATTTCTTCCTTTTTTGCTCTATTCTTTTTCTTTGGCATAGACATTAATATTATCTAACCAAAGAATAAGATTTTCTGAGCTTTATTCTTCTTCAGTTTTTGTCATTCTACTGGATACAAGATTTTATGATTTTAGATATTTGAAATATACATAGTATACATGTTTAAACACTTTACAGGTTAAGTGCTACTCATTATACTTAAAGACTGTAGAATGATCACCAGTGATCTGTATAAATTTTACATTTCCAACAAATGAAAGACAACCACTACTAGAATATGCTACTTTTTTCAGCTTTCTTACTATGTTACTAAAACAGTTATCTTATAAACATACACATATTAACATGTTATGAACATCAGCTGTCTTGTACTCTTTATACCTTAAACATTATATGATAAACAACTTTAATTTCTATTTTACATTTCACATAAGGACGAATGACAAGCGCTAGTCAAATTTACTACTTTAGTCAGCACGCTACGTCCTCACTGTGTTACTCAAACATCCACTTCATAAACAATTAATTACAAATTTTCGTTTTAAACAAATATTAATATATTGAAACAATAGCATAAATCTTTCATGCTGATGTTAATCTGTCATGTATCTATGTGGAACTCTTTGTTTTGGTGCTTATGTAATAACTATTAGTTGTAACAATTACTTTGATGTGTACTAAGATACATGTACTCATTATAATAGCTGACCTCAAGACCTATCAGATGGAGTGTCTCAAGCACATTTAGTGTGTCTGTAGTTTTTGTTACTGTTGTTATAAACCATTCAAGATGTAAATGTTAATAATTTTTCAGTGTCTGCTGCATAAATATGTTGGTAATTTGATTGAATTCGCCTCTTCATTTCGATTTCAACCGTGTCATTAGATTTTCTGTAGATTGTCAGGAAGTGGTTTTAATGCCTTTGGTGAGTATTTGAAGATTTAGTTTTAGCACAGTTTAACGTCCATAGCCACTCCGTGGCAGGGTTTACACTTGCCGCTATAGGAATTCCAGGCAGCTTCCACGCAGTGATCCTCTGATCTTCAACTAACCTCCACTCTGGTTTGCTTGGAGTTCTTCCCAGCGTTACCTCCCTGAACTAGGTGTTTCATGGCAACTTTCCAGTTACATGATGATCAACTAAATTCCATTTAAGTGATTAATTGATAAATAGTGTGTAAGGTGGCAGATTAGGTGAATGTTAATTTCGCACCTTACATGAGAGTTTTTATACATCGTAATGGGAAGTTGAATATGTCACCTGAACTACTTCGGCGAAAAGACAGATTTGCCTCTTAAAATGTTGAGTATGCAATGCAAAAGGATGACACTCAGTCGACAGTATTAACTCACCGAACCTAAATCTTGCATGTCAATGAGTAAGAGGTGAAACAAGCTGCTGGAGGAAGCGTTTTGTTTGGGAGCAGATGCGAGGGGCGACATCACGCTCTGGACAAGTACAACGGAAAGCTCTTAAAGTGACCCGCGGCGTGGAACAACGAACAGGCCAGGTGACTCATCCAGGAGGGCAAGTAGTGGGCCACCGGAGTGGTATGGAAAGAATCTTTATAAAACTGCACTTGGGGATTTCCAGACAGATACGAACAAACCACTGACGCAGTCAATCACATGAACTGCACGTCGTACGCTCATGATGTACGCATGTAACCTTTAGGCATCTGGAGCGGGTTCAAAATGTCCGATTGTCTGACACGAACTAGGAGGGGGTAAACAGTCGAAACTCTAATATAGTTTGATGGTAGGCCCTTTGCGATTGGCAGAGATAGTTTCCACAAAATAAAAGGAATCCTGCTATTGGTCGGAAAAAGCCATGATGTGGAGCACAAAAGGACCCAGGTGGGTGACAGTTTTGCTACGAGAGACACAAGACCGAAGTCTCTGAACCAGCGTCAAGTATAGAACGGGGCACATCACGCTCTATACGACGCAGAGGAGGAATTTTGTGTTAACACTGCATTCACTTCGGCTAACATTCAGCTAGATATTAGCTTTAGCGGAGAAATGAGACAGCCAAGTAGTTGAATGTTCTTGTGACAACTGAGAGGGCATTGTAATATGCATGCTGCTCCATCCATAGGCGTGCATATCGCCATATTTCGAGACTAGGGATGAGTGCATGTTTTCTCACGTAACGAGAAACATAGGACAGTTTCTTCTGGTTAAATCGGCAAAGCCTTTATAGAACTTCCAGAGGATGAGAGCAGCCATGCAGCTGACAGCTCATCACAGCTAAGGTAAATACCGAGTGCAGAGGTGTTAACTTGTTTGTTCACCAGCTTGCATTCACTGTGAACTCGAGCAACCTTGACTAATCTTTTGTTCAGCTTGTCACAAAAACTAACCATCCTCTGTAGACTTGATTATTATCCTAAATATTACCGAACTTAGAACCAGAATCGGATGATTTGTTGTAATACTGGCCAACTTCACGAAGTAATAGTAAAAATAATTTTGTGAAGAACCTTCTGGTTAAAATTTGATATTGTCATGTTTAGAGTTATTTCGATTAATCAGGATGAAATGCATTATCTTGACAACTGTTTTAACATTGTCATGTTAAAACCTATGTAAAGTCGTACATTTATTTGATAATAATTCTGAATTAAAAACAATTTGTGTAAAGCTTAAACACCATTGTACTCTGTCATAGAATAAGGGTCCACTCCTAACCCCAGTCATTTATTTTATAGATGCTAATGCACTCAAAGGGTATTTGTGCTGATGTCTGACGAAGGGGAAAAGGAGTGGAGTGTCAGAAGTGAACACACAGTTTGTAATTTTACACAGTCTTTAAAACTACAGAGCCGAAGAACAATCCTCACATGCAATATTCCTCTATGCATAAGTTCGAAGATTTTCGTATGATCATCAATACGTGTGTGAATTCTTCAGAGCCCAGTGATCTGGAAAAAAGGGTCCCAGTGACGAAAAGTCTGGATGTCTTGAAACTTTCCTGAAAGATACAGAAAATGGGCAGGTATGGCCTAGCTTAAGTGATACTCTTCACTGTAAAGCGGGTGTCCCATTTTAAGACTGATAGCTGAGGGACGCTTCAGAGTTTCGAGAACCTGAGACACATTAGCAGGGGCTTAAAAGCGTTCCCATTATGAACAGATGGGCTTGTTGTTAAGTTGCAGTTTGATAAAACTCTCGACAGCTCAGAAATACCGAGACACCGTGGCAGGTGCTGCAAAAGATGGCGTGAGAACGATCTCCAGAGTTCCCGTGTTCGACACTACCTGCCGTCCAGGGACTTTCGGAAGCAAAATGTTAAAGTTTGGCATCCTATAATAAAGAATGCTAAAGGTGGTTACCCACCGTCAGTCATTCAGTGAGTGACATTGCAAGCTGAGCCTACCAACGACATAAACGATATGACTGGAAAGTCTGGGCCCTGAATGGTGCAGTGGGGGAAAATGAAATCTGCAAACAGGGGCAGCTGGGGGATCTTGGTGAGCTGAAAGCTTTCTTATTGCACGTTCAGAGGATTCTGTCATTCGAAAGTCTTTCTGGTTCTTTTGGAGATCCTTCAGAGCTGATCATGGGGAACTTTGATTCAGAGATTAGTGGAAGAGGTGACTGCAATATCTCTCTAGACGTCTTCTGGAGATTCTCACGCGTCATGCTAAGTGATTCTAATAGTGTTTCGCATAATGTGTTCTGACTTTACGTTCTACAGGTATGCCAGCCTATTTTCTACTGTTTTCCGACTGTGGGTCGTACGTGCATTAGCCGGCCGCCGTGGCCGAGCGGTTCTAGGCGCTTCAGTCCTGAACCACGCTGCTGCTGCGGTCACAGGTTCGAATACTGCCTTGGGCATGGATGTGTGTGATGTCCTTAGGTTAGTTAAGTTTAAGTAGTTCTAAGTCTAGGAGACTGATGACCTCAGATGTTAAGTCCAATAGTGCTTAGAGCCATCTGAACCACTTGCTCTTGTGCACATTTTCACCTTGTGGTATGTCATTTTCCATTCCATTTCGGATGGTCTTTCTTGAGGTCCATTGCTTGAATTATTAAAAATCCGACTTCGTCTGACCTCATCTTCTAAATATAAATGGTACACACCCTCTGCTATGTAATTACTGTAAACAGTAACAAATTTGTTTGCATAGCCATCGTCCGCAGCAAGCACAGAAATATTCTTTTTGTAAATAAAAACCGCCTTTTTCTTTCTGCAACTTATTTTATTTCTCCCAGACGCTCTTCGTCTTTTACTTTCAGGCTTTCTTCAAAAAAATGGTTCAAATGGCTCTGAGCGCTATGCGACTTAACATCTGAGGTCATCAGTCGCCTAGAACTTAGAACTAATTAAACCTAACTAACCTAAGGACATCACACACATCCAAGCCCGAGGCAAGTGATTACTTACAGTTATTTGATTTTTGGGCTGGTGTTTGCATTTCGTCTCATCTGGTCACATGCTGGAGGCCGAACTACAATTTTACTTACGAAACGTAAGTACATTTTCACACTGCGAACGTTTTTCTTCACAATGTTCATGTTCTTTGCGCTAATTTCTGTGGAGCACTATTATTCTTCTGTCATTAGCAGTGAGAGGTTGAAAGATTTGCTGTTCAGCTGGTTTGAGCTTTCTTAAATAGGGGTCCATGGGAGATTGGGAGGAAAGGGGTTGGGTGGTATTATTATGAGAATAATCTCTATTATTATGACATAATCTTTACTATTCTGTCTATTAAAGTAAACAGTGAGTTGTTTGTTATGTATACTTGATCATTCAACAGAGGGTTTTTTTCTACCTTGGTTTTTGTATGTGGTAATTTTCTTGCAAAATTAGAAGGTGCTGTTTTATACTTTATACTAATTATTTTCATGTCTTCTGCTCTAGAGGTTGGCTTGTGATTGTGTTCTACTAGGAGTTCTACAAATGTGGAGTGGTTCGCCTCATATTTACAGGTTCTCATACGTTCTTTGAATCTGTCATCAAACGTTCTGCCTGTTTGTCCTACGTATATGCCATCACAAATGTTAACACTGAATTTGATGTGTCCATGCCTCTGCAGACAAAAGACGACACGTGATGTTGGGAGCCAGCAAGTGGCTACTCCGCCAAGGACAACAGCACCGAATCAGTCGCTGAGTGGTACCTGGAGAGTGGGGAGTTGGGAAGAGTAAAACGACAAATGACTTAAGCTGCACTGAAGCTATAGTACTGTGACGAAGATTTTATCCTTTGTAAATAATTTAACAGTGTTATTGGTTTTTCTTTAATTATATTTGTTTCCAATGTAATGTTATACTTCTGATTTTTATTAATACAGAATACAAAGTGCGTTTATTAGTATATGAATGTATTTAATCTCTTTTGTATATGCATTACTTTTGTTGTGCATCTGCATAGAGTTAAAATGTTGCATATGTAGCATTACCGCAAACACCTATGGTCTATGTAAATGAAGTACTATGCCCGTTGGGCAAAAGTAACATCTACATCAGTAAATGACCAAAGAGACACATCAAGGGAGTTTTGGTGGAGGCGCATTTGTGGAAAGCGCAATTTGTGTAACAGTGGAAGTAGAAGTTTTATCTAGCAATATTCAGTCTAGGGCGTGTGGAAGATTGTACAGGGAGAAATTCTACAATGAGGAAGTGTTAAAGTGAAGCTAAGTTAGATCAATTTACAGCTTGACTGAGGGTGTTACGGCTAACTGTAAAGGAGTCGTATTAACGCAGGAAGACGAACTGTAAACCAAGACATTCATGTGTAGAAATTATTTTAAAAGATATTGCAGGTGTACTAAGAAAAGAAGAGTAGCTAACTGGGAGACGGAAGAAGAACAATATTAATTTATGGGTGAAAACTGCAAGACGAGAAGAGAAGAGTCCAGAACTGTTGAAGTTTGGGAAAGTTGAAATAACTGATTTAATGAGAAGTGACGGTACGATGGTCAGCAAAGTGAAAAGTAGATGTGGATTCCGTTGTGTGCAAGGACTTATGACTTCAGAACTAACTGGTTTACCGAAACCTGTGAATGTTACAGGGACTTTCATTTGCAACAAAATATTTAGAATTGGTTTTAAGTAACTGGGAGGGCATAGTGCATGTATGTGTAAATTTTAGATAAATGTATATTTCACAATCCAAATATTTGTAATAGTGTGAGTGTGCATTGTTGACATAAATCAATATGTTTTAACGAAGCACCACCTCTGACTCCAATCCAGATGTTTTCCCTGAAGTGATTGTAAATATTTCTAACCAGTGAGGCATTTTCTAGAGTTATGTGTTGAAGAATAAAATTTTCACGCTATTTTTTAAAAGTTTAAGCGGAACAACCACCATATTGCTTGGATCAGCAGCATCGTTGCATCTAGCTATTGTGTACAGAAGGTAAGAACATCGCTGATAAACATCTCTGGGACGCTTCAGATTCACAACAGTAGCAAGACAATAATCGTAACAAAACAATACGATGAAACCTCCAATACATCTGTGCAGTTCAATGAATTAATAAGATACTGGAACGGTTTTGTACTGTAGGGAATTAAATAACAAAAGTTAAACAAACTTGAGTTGCGAAAACTGTAAAAAATAAAGTCAAGCTGTCAGGATCTAGCATAACAGTAATTGTGGACAGAACCATGTTAACTTTCTTGCAGCTGTTTGTCATATAGCGTCGATACATATACAACTAGGTACACTCAACTTACATGTGTAAATTGCCGAAAATTGAATCAAAATAAATCAGAATATTTGTAGGTTGAATCAAGATAAATTCTAGTTTGTATGGAAGAAATTGAACCTTTACGTCAGTATTTTCGACTCTACCAAAATATTTATGCAAAAATTAACATTCAGTCAACGTAAACTCGGTCATATGCTCAAGTAATTTTTTCTTATTGTAATTCGTTCTGCTAAATTTGTCTCTTGTTATATAAATGTGGGCTGTATGTGAATGTGTATATTTGTCATCTATGGAGAGGCGCCAACCAGTGCAGCAATAGAAAAGTTTGTTCATCAGTGTATGTTGCAGTCAACTGAACAGATGTAAAGAGGGTATAGGAACGTTTGGTGTATGTCTGATGAGCACCAAAAAGTGCACATGGTAATCGATTCAATAAAATGTTGCGAAGAGATAGTGCAGAATTGACAATTGTTTCCTTTTTATTTGATAAGATGGCAGTAACTGAGAGGACGTGCATTTCAGTTATAATTAGCTCCGTTTCAGAACATGAAGGAAAGAACTGCCCACCGACAAGCAGTGACCACAAGAGACTCACTGGGAGATCGGCATGACGCACTAACATCACACCAGCTGCCCATGGTTACATGTGTCATCGTTTATCATGTGGTGAGAATAAGTGGTCAGTTATCGAGCAACGTATACGCCCAGTCAGATCAACTATGTAATTTTTTGTACTGATGATTTGTGAATGATGATAATAAAAGTAAATTTTCATCCTGTTTTCTCATTCTTGATTTATTCCATTTGCATGTCATTACTAATTTGAATTTTATTCGCAGCATGGGGGCATTTGTATTTATTTGAATTTCACAGTAATGCATTTCTAATGAAAGTATCATGATACAATTATGAATAAAATCACAGAACTACTGGTCATTCTTTGATTTTGTATCGTATGTCAAACTCTACGTCTGACAAGTAGCAGTACATCCTCTGTTTAATTATTCACTGGAAAACAAATATTTTAGACAGACTTCTTACGAACAGGCCCATCTTTTTCATTAAAAATTCTTCTGAAACACCGCACTGCTACGGTCAATATGATTCTTTGTCGATCAGGACTGATCTATTGCTCTTTAAAGTTCCTGTAGGATCACTTTGGTATTTGACAAACCATCCTTAAATAACTTCCTCCTTTACATTTAAGCAGAACACGAGAGCACAACACACACAGAATCAGCTCTGGATTTCGTACACGGCGCATTTTATACGACAAAGACTCATACAGTTTTAAATTTCTGATTAGAAATTTGCAAAGCAAGAGTACCGTTCTGTATCTAAGCAAAACAACTTCCCGCCTGGACTTTCACCATAAACAACACACTTTCTGAGTGGTTCCCCCTACAAATATGCTGTGCCAAGTACCTTCTCGTGTCACACTCACACGCATCCCCAAGAGGGCTGACTTCCTAAAAATTCCCTCTTCCTTAACCCTATTCTTTTTTGATGTCATGCCTATAGGTCCCAGTCCCCCAGCCCACCGCATAGCAGACCTACATGCTGACAATTTGGCTACAAAGGACGACGATTCCTAATATATACATTATGTAATGACTCATTTCCAGTTCCATGTCGTATAGCATTTAATTTCTTCTTTACACACCGATGAACCAAAGCATTGTAACCAGTACCCACAGTGAGATCTAACGCATGCCACCTAATGGCGCTGCAGGCACTTTATGCGATAAGTAAATTACTGTGTGGTTATAATGTTTAGTACAATTATTCACAGAGGACGTCATGGGTTGTAATTAGCGTCTGGCAGCGAAACTTGGTAGATGTTCTAATGCGGAATCGCTTTACACTGAAAAAAATTAGTTCCAGTTTTGGCCACCAGGTACAATTCTGGCGATATGAATGTGAGAAAGATGTATAGAAACGTTTCCACGGTTATGTAATGGACAGAAAGGGTAAAAAAAGTGAGAAGGGCATAATGTCGATACTATTATTAACTGCCAAAATCACAGTTTGGTCCACATGAACACCGGAGACGTTGACGAGTTGCTGTACACCATCTGATTTGAACTTGGTGGTCGAAATTGCAACTAATAACTTTTTCCAGCGTAAATCGTTTCCGCGCTAATGTATCAGCATATCCACCAATTTTCGCTGCCATATGATAATTAGAGACCACACTGGACCTCCATGAGTAGCTGCACTTTAATTATAGCCACCTCGTGTACTGCATAAGCAGAGCAGAGACGAGAAATGAATCATTCTAGCGACGTTACTAAACGCAAATGGGAAATCCGCTAACACAAATGAATTTGAAGAAGGGCAGTTTGTTACGTTCCGGCACAGGAAAACATGCGTGTCGGAAACGGTGTAGCTGGTCGGCTGATAGTTTACTACAGTCATGAGCACCCAGGGGAGGGTTGAAGAACACTGAAATCACAAATAGGTGATGAGGTGTTGAACGTACACGTCTCATCACAGAACATGGGTGTGGAGGCTTGTTCGCTCTATGAAGCTACCTCTGTAGCTGAACGGCTCGTAGCTACAATCATTGCCATGAGATGTCACTCAAAACGCCAATTATTTATTTATTTTTATTATTTGTTGAACCTGATCTGATTAGGGCCATCAGTCGATTTCTTACGTTAGACCACAGTTTCACACATATAGTACCTTTTTTACCTCATAGTTACCTAAGAAATAACAATTTTCATATGAAAAATATGATTAAAATGACTTAAGTATCTATAGAGACATTGTGAGTATATAACACTGACTATGGGGTAATAAAGTTAATACTGGCAATGCTTGTACTGCTGCTGCCGCTGACTGTAATAGTGACAATGGTAATAATAATAATAATCACAATAAAAATTAGAAGAATAATGGAAATAGTCCGGACACTTAAAAATGAGTTTATAGATGCAGAAAATGGATATTTCATGATATAGCAAGTCTGGGGTAAGAAAATTTAAGATGTCTGCACGAGCTAAGAATATTGGGAAATGAGGAAGATTTGATTTCAAAGAAGATGTACAAGGATAACAAGGGTGTGCAGCGACAATGGTAATCATTATTGTTGCTTTAATAGATATGCCATTAAGTGTCTTCTGAAGCTGGAGATGTTATTCTGTTCTCTAATGTAATACGGGAGGTTATTCCTGAATCAGCTTCCTGTTACTGAGAAGACTTCGAGAAGGCGGCTGAACGATGGAGTGGGACACAGATGGTTTTTGATCTGATGGGAATGGATGTTTATGCCATGCTCTTCAGATAACAGCGTTAAGCTCAAAGAGAGATATGGAGGACACCGTGCCTTGACAAGACAGTAGTGAATGATGGAGAGTGTGGAATTCTCTGCACTTTTCTGTACGCAGCCAGATATGAAGGTGAAATATGATCAGAGTCGAACACCACAGATGTAATGAATACGGGCATTCATAGCCAGTTCGTGGCACCATGAGCTCTCCAGAGGAAGATGTAGCAGGTTAACATAACTGAAATTAGTAAATGGAAGTATAAACGTTTGTGCAAATTTTTTTCGTGTCAAGAGGGAAGAACATTTCATATTTTTGTAGGTCATGGAGAGAAGCTGATGCTTTCATGCACATTGCAGTTATGTGCTCTGTCCAATTTAGATTTTCATCTATTACTACTCCCAGACTCTGCTGAGGAAGCGAAGTTGCTATTTTCCCCATTTAGGATTACAGATGGCAGGGAGTTCCGATATTTCGGAGTAGTGAGCCTAGAATAACGAACCAGCACCGCTAAGGTTTTGGCTGGGTTGAGCTTTAACCATATATACTACATACATTTGGTACTGCTCGCAGGTCTATATTGGGATTCTCGACAGCTATTTTTGGTGGCGGATGTAGCAATACATATAGTTCATAATCATCATTACTATAAAGAAAAGTTATACGCAGAAACCTTCCTAATGAAGTAATCTATCTATTAGTAAAAGCTATATCTAAATGCCTATAGTGGTTTGTGTGATAAGCCTTCATATACAGATAGAAAACGCAGCAGGGGACTTTAATTTACTATCTGTAAATTAAAGGTCGAGGGGGATAAAAGAAAGGAAAGAGAAGGGGTTATTGGTGTCAGCTGCATCGGGACATTATGCGGAATTAGCAGCTACGAGTGAAAATGTGTGCTGGACCCGGATTCGAACACAGGACCTCGCGCTTAGTGGGCACTTGCGTTAACCAATGCGCCACCCAGACGGGATCGGCCGAGAGGTGTGCCGAGACATTCCGCGTAGGTGCCCTGAAGACTGTGTCCATGTGGCGCAGTGGCTAACGCAACTGCTTAGCCGGCATGGTAGCTCAGCGTGTTCGGTCAGAGAGTTGGCTGCTCTTTGCAATAAAAAGAAATTGAGCGAAGGTATCAACAAGGAACTTCAACGGATAACGGATGTCATGTGGCGAAACACAACGAACAACTACAAAAAAAAGGAAGAAGTAAGCGAGAGATCCTGGGTTCGAATCACAGTCGAGTGCACATTTTCACTCGTCGCCGCTGATTCCGCGTTATGTCCCGATGCAGTTGACATCATTAACCCCTTCTCTATCCTTTCCTTTTTTTCCCCTCTCCACCTTCAATTTATATATAATGTAGCACAGCTGCAGATTCTTCGTGATGTCTGTTCTTTCGGACATGTGCAAAGGAACAGACACCATTGTATTATATTCAAAGTCATATACAGGGTGATCCATTGATCGTGACCGGGCCAAATATCTCACGAAATAAGCGTCAAACGGAAAAACTACAAAAACGAAACTTGTCTAGCTTGAAGGGGGAAACCAGATGGCGCTATGGTTGGCCCGCTAGATGGCGCTGCCTTAGGTCAAACGAATATCAACTGCGCTTTTTAAAAATAGAAACCCACAATTTTTATTACATAATCATGTAGTACGTAATGAAATATGAATGTTTTAGTTGGACCACTTTTTTCGCTTTGTGATAGGTGGCGCTGTAATAGTTACAAACATATGGCCACAATTTCAGACGAACAGTTGGTAAGAGGTAGGTTTTTTAAATTAAAATACAGAACGTAGGTAAGTTTGAACATTTTATTTCGGTTGTTGCAATGTGATACATGTACCTTTGTGAACTTATCTTTTTTGAGAACGCATGCTGTTTCAGCGTGATTACCTGTAAATACCACATTAATGCAATAAATGCTCAAAATGATGACCATCAACCTCAATGCGTTTGGCAATAGTGTAACGACGTTCCTCTCAACAGCGGGTAGTTCGCCTTCCGTAATGTTCGCACATCCATTGACAATGCGCTGAAGCATGTTGTTAGGCGTTGTCGGTGGATCACGATGGCAAATATCCTTCAACTTTCCCCACAGAAAGAAATCCGGAG
Source organism: Schistocerca nitens (assembly GCF_023898315.1). NCBI lineage: Eukaryota > Metazoa > Arthropoda > Insecta > Orthoptera > Acrididae > Schistocerca > Schistocerca nitens. The sequence goes on along the minus strand of NC_064618.1, from coordinate 354,110,339 downwards.
ACGTCAGATCCGGTGAACGTGCGGGCTATGGTACGATGTTTTGATGACCAATCCACCAGTCATGAAATATTCTATTCAATACCGCTTCAACCGCACGCGAGCTATGTGCCGAACATCCATCATGTTGGAAGTACATCGCCATTCTGTCATGCAGTGAAACATCTTGTAGTAACGTCGGTAGAACATTACGTAGGAAATCAGCATACATTGCACCGTTTAAATTGCCATCGACAAAATGGAAGCCAATTATCCTTCCTCCCATAATGCCACACCATACATTAACCCGCCAAGGTCGCTGATGTTCCACTTGTCGCAGCCATCGTGGATTTTCCGTTGCCCAATAGTGCATATTATGCCGGTTTACGTTACCGCTGTTGGTGAATGACGCTTCGTCGCTAAATAAAACCGTGCAAAAAATCTGTCATCGTCCCGTAATTTCTCTTGTGCCCAGTGGCAGAACTGTACACGACGTTCAAAGTCGTCGCCATGCAATTCCTGGTGCATAGAAATCTGGTACGGGTGCGATCCATGTTAATGTAGTATTCTCAACACCGACGTTTTTGAGATTCCCGATTCTCGCGCATTTTGTCTGCTACTGATGTGCGGATTAGCCGCGACAGCACTTAAAACACCTACTTGGGCATCATCATTTGTTCAGGTCGTGGTTGACGTTTCACATGTGGCTGAACGCTTCCTGTTTCCTTAAATAACGTAACCATCCGGCGAACGGACCGGACACTTGGATGATGTCGTCCAGGATACCGAGCAGCATCCATAGCACACGCCCGTTGGGCAATTTGATCCCAATAGCCCTACATCAACACGATATCGACCTTCTCCGCAATTGGTAAACGGTCCACTATCAATGGACCACCCTGTATATGCATATGATTAGTATTTCATCACTGCAGGTAGGAGTAACGCCCTCGGTGTTTTGTATACAAGTGAGTACTACGCAGAAGGTTTCCCATTCAGAAATTACACTTCATTGTCACTTGGTTTTTAGATCATTCTTATTATACTTCGTGCAAGAAGGAGAAACGGTTAATACCTTGTGTTCGAATTTGACAGCAGCAAGGTCATGGCGTATCGAGAACGCAATTAACGTTCTGCCTCATGGGAATAGCCAGTTTATCATTCAGGATCTCAGCCATGCAGGATCTCAGCGAGGACAACCGACTAGCGCCAGAGACGACCGGTATATTGAAACTTCCTGGCAGATTAAAACTGTGTGCCCGACCGAGACTCGAACTCGGGACCTTTGCCACTCGCGGGCAAGTGCTCTACCAACTGAGCTACCGAAGCACGACTCACGCCCGGTACTCACAGCTTTACTTCTGCCAGTACCTCGTCTCCTACCTCAAAAAGCTGTGAGTACCGGGCGTGAGTCGTGCTTCGGTAGCTCAGTTGGTAGAGCACTTGCCCGCGAATGGCAAAGGTCCCGAGTTCGAGTCTCGGTCAGGCACACAGTTTTAATCTGCCAGGAAGTTTCATATCAGCGCACACTCCGCTGCAGAGTGAAAATCTCATTCTGGACCGGTATATTGTTTGCTCGGCCGTACAGGATGGTACAGCCGCGTCACAACCTTGAGTCAGGAAATGGGTTTCAAAAGCAGCAAGACAAGTAACAACACCGACAACACGCCAACATCTGGAGCGACAGCACGGCAACCCTAGCTCCGGCAGCCGAGAGTTGCGCTGACTTTGATGCTCCCATGGACGACACTGGACACAGAAGTGGACCGAGTCGCAAAAATCACACGAGACCCGTTTCCGAATAAAGTATCAGGAGGGCGTATACAGCAACGTCGTTCGCCTCAGAGACATCACCATAGGGGTTCAACTCCTGGTGTGATGCTGTGGAATAACATTGAGTACACAACACGATCACCTCTGGTTCTCATAGTCTCATAGCTGGTAATTTGAACAGCAGTTGGTACATTTCTAAACATCTCACCCAAATGTCAGTGTCATCCTTATAGAATGTTTTTATTGCTTATTAAGGCAATCGGCTTAAATGTGGCTTAATTCATCAAAGGGAAAAATGATCCTTTCCATGTTAGAGAAATGGTGTTTATGAGACTCGACATGTGGAGGACATTCTACGGAAGTGAAACGTGGACCATTGAAACAAAAATTGGAGGGGGGAAGCTGGAAACTATCGAAATATGGTGCTGTAGAAGAACATTAAATACTAAAATGGAAAACCATAGTCCAAAATTAGCTGGCAGTACAATAACTTGACGAGGAAAGAAGTTGAAAGAAAGCTTGTATCAGAACAATGAAAAGCTCGTTCGACCCATAGAATGAGCGACTGAGAGGTTATCATGTCTACTGCAGGTTTTATTCCTGGGCCTTCGAAATGTGGGGGGCTTGAAAGGGACATCCTGTATAGTAGACTGACTACATTAAATACGAGAATTACTACCAGGAAATGAAAGATTTATTACAGAGAGTTCTCGGTCGGGGCGCAAGGGGGAACGGTTTTTATGGAATTTATGTACCCCTTTTTATCATTTTGACACGGAACCTTAGCTCCATGACAACTTGGGGGTGAGGACGACGTCAGATGGTTAAGTGATTTTAATTTTTGCACCAGGTGCTGAAAATGTAAGTGTTCCGAAACTGGTCGTGTATGCAATAATAAAAATATTGTCGCTTCAGCAATTGTTGCTCGGTTTCTTCATTTTACAAAATAAAAAAAACAAAGATTTAGTGTTTCTTCTGGGTACGAACCTTACGCCAGAGAGCCAAGAAGAGGAATTGTCACTGACTCCATTAATTGTCAGTGCTGACAAGATGATTAGAAAATTTATTCTGATCCATTTCCACTTACACTATATTCATTTATTACATTTCCACCCAAACGGTGTCATGATATACTACAGAAATTGATAAATTAGATACTTTATTGGCCCAGTTTATAGAACGTGTAATTCTTCGGTTGAAGTATGCTATATAATGCAGACTCCTTTAGTTGGTGGAGATTGGTGGCTCAGAAAAAACACTACTGAAGATGAAAGCTACGAATTAACTGTGCAATTAGTCTTTCAGAAGAATCTGATATTGTGTAAATAACGTCACCTACGTCTCATTCTAAAGCGAAATACGTTTTTACATACTGCATTTGGTATCAGAAGAGATGCAGCTGTTGCGTTGCCAGTGTCAGAGAGATACGTAATGCACAAGAGGCAATGTACACTCGCCGGCCGCGGTGGTCTAGCGGTTCTAGGCGCTCAGTCCGGAGCCGCGCGACTGCTACGGTCGCGGGTTCGAATCCTGCCTCGGGCATGGATGTGTGTGATGTCCTTAGGTTAGTTAGGTTTAAGTAGTTCTAAGTTCTAGGGGACTGATGACCATAGATGTTAAGTCCCATAGTGCTCAGAGCCAGCCAGCAATGTACACTCTTGGAAATTGAAATAAGAACACCGTGAATTCATTGTCCCAGGAAGGGGAAACTTTATTGACACATTCCTGGGGTCAGATACATCACATGATCACACTGACAGAACAACAGGCACATAGACACAGGCAACAGAGCATGCACAATGTCGGCACTAGTACAGTGTATATCCACCTTTCGCAGCAATGCAGGCTGCTATTCTCCCATGGAGACGATCGTAGAGATGCTGGATGTAGTCCTGTGGAACGGCTTGCCATGCCATTTCCACCTGGCGCCTCAGTTGGACCAGCGAACGTGCTGGACGTGCAGACCGCGTGAGACGACGCTTCATCCAGTCCCAAACATGCTCAATGGGGGACAGATCCGGAGATCTTGCTGGCCAGGGTAGTTGACTTACACCTTCTAGAGCACGTTGGGTGGCACGGGATACATGCGGACGTGCATTGTCCTGTTGGAACAGCAAGTTCCCTTGCCGGTCTAGGAATGGTAGAACGATGGGTTCGATGACGGTTTGGATGTACCGTGCACTATTCAGTGTCCCCTCGACGATCACCAGTGGTGTACGGCCAGTGTAGGAGATCGCTCCCCACACCATGATGCCGGGTGTTGGCCCTGTGTGCCTCGGTCGTATGCAGTCCTGATTGTGGCGCTCACCTGCACGGCGCCAAACACGCATACGACCATCATTGGCACCAAGGCAGAAGCGACTCTCATCGCTGAAGACGACACGTCTCCATTCGTCCCTCCATTCACGCCTGTCGCGACACCACTGGAGGCGGGCTGCACGATGTTGGGGCGTGAGCGGAAGACGGCCTAACGGTGTGCGGGACCGTAGCCCAGCTTCATGGAGACGGTTGCGAATGGTCCTCGCCGATACCCCAGGAGCAACAGTGTCCCTAATTTGCTGGGAAGTGGCGGTGCGGTCCCCTACGGCACTGCGTAGGATCCTACGGTCTTGGCGTGCATCCGTGCGTCGCTGCGGTCCGGTTCCAGGTCGACGGGCACGTGCACCTTCCGCCGACCACTGGCGACAACATCGATGTACTGTGGAGACCTCACGCCCCACGTGTTGAGCAATTCGGCGGTACGTCCACCCGGCCTCCCGCATGCCCACTATACGCCCTCGCTCAAAGTCCGTCAACTGCACATACGGTTCACGTCCACGCTGTCGCGGCATGCTACCAGTGTTAAAGACTGCGATGGAGCTCCGTATGCCACGGCAAACTGGCTGACACTGACGGCGGCGGTGCACAAATGCTGCGCAGCTAGCGCCATTCGACGGCCAACACAGCGGTTCCTGGTGTGTCCGCTGTGCCGTGCGTGTGATCATTGCTTGTACAGCCCTCTCGCAGTGTCCGGAGCAAGTATGGTGGGTCTGACACACCGGTGTCAATGTGTTCTTTTTTCCATTTCCAGGAGTGTAGTTCTCTCATCGTACATGAAAGTTAAGGTTTCTGGAAAAAATTGTGCTTTTGGTACTATAAATGTCTATTATGAGAAAAGAGAGATGCGTCTAATGTAACACTTAAAAGTTTTTGTGAAGTATTGCAAATATTTTAACTTCCTGTAGGACACACACAGTAAATGCGGTTTCACAATTTCACAATTTTAATTTGACACGTTTATTCGGCTGCAGGACTAAAATCACGAAAGGTAATGTAAATTCTTTGCTTATGTGAAGAAAGTAATAATTCTCGTAATGAAGTGTGCAGCTAATTAAATATTGCAGTCATTGGCGTAAGGTTTAGAACCAGAATTAAGTAAATAAAACTTAATCACGTATAGAGCTTTCGATACTAATTGCATGACTGCAGAGTGGCTTATGGCCGAGACGACAGGATTCTGAAGGCATGTCTAAGCTGTATGAGCTCTTTTTATAGTTCTGACGCCAGGTATTATAGAGCTCACAGTTCACGATGGTCCCTCAATCCACGACTAGCCCTATTTCGTATATATTCGTATTATCCAATCAAAATTATTTGGAGATCTGTTAGTGGACTTTAATGTGGAGTGTGTTCACCATTCTGTCTTATGACTACTTGAACTCTGCTGGGGACACTATCAAAGAGCTTTCTTAATGTCTATGTTTCCTGAAGAGTCGAGACGAGAGGAGGTACTGACGTTGGTCGCTGACGTCTGGAGCGGGTTCGACGATCTAGCTGATCCCAAAGGTGTCCCACTGCGTTCAAAACGGGTCTCTGGCCAGACCAGTCGAATTTACTACTTTACTTGTCCACAAACTACTGCCTCACATATTTTGCTTTATGAAAGGGTGCAATGTTGTGCACATACGAACAGTCAACGTCTCCGAACAGTTCCTCTACTTTATGCACTACAGAATGCTGTAAAACGTGTTCATATCTTTCGGCATGTAGTGTTTTCTTAACCGCAATAAGGGGAATACACCATAACCACGAAAACATCCCCATACCGTAACAACACGTCCACAGTACTTCACTGTTGGCATTATACACGACGGCAGGTAACGTTCTCCAGACAACCGTTCCATCGGATTGCGACAGAGTTCAGTTCCCCAAATCACTGATTTCCGTTCGTCTACTGTCACCACCTCAACCGTCGCTTAGCACTGGCTGCAGAAATATGTGGCTTATGGTGAGCTGGTCGCCTGAACATTGTACTCCATTACTTTTAACTCCCTGCGCACAGTTGTTGTGCCAGCTGGCCTTCTGGTAACACTTTGGAACTCACGAGTGATTCCTTCCGCTGATCGCTTGCGACTTTTCAAAACCACCTTCGGCAATGCTCGACGGACGGTCCATGTCTGTCAATACATTTTGTCATGATTTAGCGTTTTGGCTCACAATCCTATCACCAACAGTCGTCTTGGGTGGCTTTAGAAGGATGAATTTGTTACTCAGGTGACTAAGTGAGTAGTCCTCGTGCGAAGTCATTGAGGTCTCCTGATCGATTCACTCTGCCGTCACTGCTGCTCTGCTTACAACACGATACTCCCTCCCCCCCATTCCTTTTATTCTGGAGACATGTAGCGGTCAGTTCCGTATTGCACAGGGGTGCTGGGATACTGCTGACGAGAGAGTCCAGGCTGCATGTCGAATTCTGTAGGCAAAATTTAACAGATTTGCATAATGATCTAGAAACTCCAGTATTGGGAGAACGTAAGCACTCAGTTTTGGGAAAAAAATAACATTATTTCACGATTTCTCCAGAGAACTCTGTCACTTGCTAAACGAAGAAGTCAAATTTCGGAAAGGTAATTTATAATGGAGAAAATTGAAGTTAGTACTCGCATCCTCTATCAACTTATCAAATTCCACAGCCTACTCTTCCATCTTGAACACCTCCGAATATCCCACTCTATACGTAAAGTCGACGCAACCCATCCCCTAGTTTCCCCACTGCTTACTGCTCGTGGTACTCTGCCGCTCCTCTACCACCACGTTCCCCCAACGCTACGCCTCCATACCATCCATATCCTCTCCCAACGTAACTTTAATCGCCTTCACTTACCTGCTCATTAAATCCGTCCTACCAGATCTATCAGATCCCTACCACCAACACCTAAGCAAGGCTCCCTTCCCCTCCAATTCCCTCCACTTAATTCCGAAGTCTTTCTTCGGAACCACATCCCCTCTCCACTTTCCCCCATACTTTCTCTGGGCTTCTCTAAACATTCACCTACAAACCCCTCCTACGTACTACCTTCAAATTCTAAATTCCTCTGATGCCCTTGTCCCTGGCAATCTATTTCCACTCACCTTAACACTCATCCGTGTATCTATTTTAGTAAGAAACACATTGACCGTTCTGTTTTACTATATGCAACCGTCTATCTGTTTTTATATCTTCGTGTGCGACCCTCATTTTCCATTCATTCTTGACTATTTAATTAATCACCGAATCAACCTCTTATGTTTTAAATTACGAAGTTGGCACTCTGCCTTTTTATTGTACAGAAAGTTTATTTTTGTCAAACGCTATGTCCAGTTTTTATACTATTTTTTAAAAATTTTCCTTTCATGTGGCAAATTGTATCCGCTGACAGTCCTGTTACTCCCGATATGGGATGGTGGAGGGGGGGGGGGGGAATCAATCATATTACTCCGTAAATAAGAAACTCTGACACAGTCAGTTGAACTACCTGACGCTCTGCTAATCTTCAATCTCATATCACCACCACACAAAAGTACTTCTGAATCGACTTCTTGCTGAAGTAAGAGAAATGCTCGTGGAACATAAATGAAAATCCTTGGAAGGAAGAAAAAGAAGTTAATGTGCAAGCGAGTTAGGTAAAGTTAGACAACATATATTGGAAGAATGTATAACTGTTATGAAACCACTATCTTATCTCGAATAGGGAGCATCAGAATGAGATAAGAGAGATCATGGGCATGTACAGAGTCATGCAGACAGTCATTTTCCCCTCACTCAGTACGTGAATTGAATAGGAAAGGTAATCGATGACATTTGTACGATATACACTCCACCATGCACTGCACAGTGGTTTGTGTGGTATGTATAGGGTGACAATTATTGAACTATATGAAATAAAATCGACATAACGTCTGAACGATTTGCGATGGGACGCTCAAACTGCACTGTTGGCCCCGGGCACGATGGGAATTAGTATGCACGTGCGCACCCGCCTGTTGCTGTCGGCGCATTTTCTTTTGGATGGGTTCGTCAATAAGCAAAATTGGCGCATTTTGGGGGACTGAGAATCCGAATTTCGCGATTAGAAGTCTCTTCACCCTCAACGGGTGACTGTGTGTTATGCAATGTCCAGTCACGGAATAATCGGTGCGACATTCCTTGATGGTATGGTGACTAGCGAACGGTTTGTGAAGGGTTTTGGGAGATGATTCAACTCCATTGTCCAAAGTGACCCTGATTTCGACAATATGTGGTTCATGAAAGACGAAGCTCGACCCCATAGAAGCAGAAGTGTGTTTAATGTCCTAGAGGAGCACTTTGGGGACCGCATTTTGGCTCTGTGATACCCAGAAGACACTGTCATGGGCCTCGATTGGCCGCCGTATTCTCTGGATCTGAACATATGCAGCTATTTTTTGTGGGGTCATATTGAAGACATGGTGTACAGCTACAGCCCAAAAACCATTGCCGAGCTGAAAACAGCCATTCAGAAGGTCATCGACTACATCGATATTCCGACACTTCAGCAGGTCATGCAGAATTTCGCTACTCATTTGTGCCATATCATCACCAGTGATGGCAGGCATAGCGAACCTGTCACAAACTAAATCCGAATGTCTCTAGTGACGTTTACATGTTGAATGAAGTGTGTGCATGACGCAGTTTGTAGCTAATTTACGTTTTTTTTCATGTAGTTCAATAATTGCCACCCTGTATGTACTGAGTGGTTATGCAACTACTCACGGTCCAGTGTAGGTTATATTTACTGCATGGGAATGAAACTTAGTAGGTGTGCTAAAGCGTTAATGCGGAACCGATTTAAATTGGAAAAAAATAGTTCCGTTTTTGGCCATCAGGGGCAAACCTGGCGCTCACCCATACTGTCATTTTATAAGCTATAAGGTGAGTGAACAGTGTGGCTGTAGACAAGAGCGACCGTGTGCTGTTAGTGCCGTTGTTTTATGTGAGCGGCAGCAGTCACAGTGCTGCATGAAGAAAGTATCTGAGTAAAGGCTCGATATCATTAAATGGTTTTAAGAAATGGTAATGGAATTTGATAACACGGCTGAGCTGGAAGATAAACGCGTCCTGTGCCGGTGGAAGTTACTGACGAGGTTTCCGTTGCTTTAACTGACCATACAGCATTTTCCCTGGGTAGTGCTAGTGTTCATGCAGCATCAAGAGTTGTTCATCGCATGGCTAACAGTACGGAAAGTTTTACGACTAACATTACACTGGTATCCATGCAAGATGAAGATGGTGCAGCATCTTCATGATGTGCAGCAACGTCTTAATTTGCTCTTCGGTTCCTGGCACGGATCGAAATTGATGACATATGGGAGGGTAACATTCTACTGAGCGGCGAGGCGTATTTCACACCACAGTGTGCAGTGAATACACAGAACTGTCGAATTTGTGGTACTGTAGAACCACGTGTTGTGCACCAAAAGCCACCGCAGTCGCCATATGTGACTACCGTATGGTGTGGATTCGCAGGCATCTTTATTCTCGGTCCCTGCTTCTTTGAAGAGAATACTCCCAGAATTCCTGTCAGGTGTACCGCTACCTCTGCACGTTATCGAGACCTCCTTGTGATTCCTGCTTTGGACGAGCGTATCTGTGGAAACCATTGTTTCCATGCAAGGTGAGGCAACACCTCGTGCTGCTTACCCAGTGAAAGATCTGCTTAATATAACCTTCCACAAACATGTTATCTCAAGAGGTTTTCTAGATGCATGGCGCGTAAGATCATCCGATCCGAATCCATGAGGTTTGGGCTCAGGAGAGATATAAGAGAATGGGTTTACCAGGGACACGTTCAGTCTCTACCTGATGTGAAGCTCTATGTGCAGGAACACGTTGCTCAGGTTCCACCAGAACTGCTGTGAGCAACTGTTGATCAGGTCCTTTTATGGATGTAGCATCTCGTAGACGTTTCCGGTACTCATATTGAATAAATTGTCAAAGTTTTGGTACATAATAATTTTTTTTTGCGAAGAACGTAACGGTGTTCCGAAAGGATAGGCTAAACACGGTAGGTGGTGGCGTGTTTGTTGCTGTTAGAAGTAGTTTATCTTGTCGCGAAATTGAAGTAGATTGTTCCTGTGAGTTAGTATGGGCAGAGGTCATTGTTGGCAACCGGAATAAAATAATAATTGGATTCTTTTACCGACCACCCAATTCAGATGATACAGTTGCTGATAAGTTCAAAGAAAACTTGAGTCTGATTTCAAACACGTACCCGACTAATATAATTATAGTTAGTGGTGACTTTAATTTACCCTCGATATGTTGGAGCAGGTACATGTTTAATTCTGGAGGTAAGCGTAAAACATCATCCGAAATTGTGCTAAACGCATTCTCTGAAAATTATTTCGAGCAGTTGGTTCATGGGCCCACGCGAATAATAAACGGTTGTGAAACCACACTTAATCTCTTAGAAAAATCTCGGTTAATAACGAACATCAAAACGGATACAGGGATTAGTGAATGTAGGGTTGTCGTAGCGAGATTGAATATTGTAACCCCCAAATCCTCCAAAAATAAACGAAAAATATAAGTATTCAAAAAAGCAGATAAAAATTCACTTGACGCCTTCCTGAGAGAAAATCTCCACTCATTCGAAATTAATGATATAAGTGTTGACCAGATGTGGTTTGAATTCGGAGAAATAGTACCGGCAGCAATTGAGAGATTTATACCAAATAAATTAACAAACGATGGAGATGATCCTCCTTGGTACAAAAAAGTGTCAGAACACTGTTGCAGAAACAACGAAACAAATATGCCAAATTTAAACCGAGGCAAAATCCCCAAGATTGGCGGTCTTTTGCAGAAGCTCGAAATTTAGCGCGGTGTTCAATGCGAGACGCGTGTAACAGTTTCCACAACGAAAATTTGTCTCGAAACCTGGCAGAAAATGCAAAGAGATTCTGGTCGTTTGTAAAGTATGTTAGCGGCAAGAAACTATCAATGCCTTCTCTACGCGATAGCAATGGAGATACTATCGAAGACAGTGCTGCCAAAGCAGATGGTGGTGGTGGTGGTTAGTGTTTAACGTCCCGTCGACAACGAGGTCATTAGAGACGGAGCGCAAGCTCGGGTTAGGGAAGGATTGGGAAGGAAATCGGCCGTGCCCTTTCAAAGGAACCATCCCGGCATTTGCCTGAAACGATTTAGGGAAATCACGGAAAACCTAAATCAGGATGGCCGGAGACGGGATTGAACCGTCGTCCTCCCGAATGCGAGTCCAGTGTGCTAACCACTGCGCCACCTCGCTCGGTTGCCAAAGCAGAGTTACTAAACACAGCCATTCTTTATGTCTTCACAAAAGAAGACGAAGTAAATATTCCAGAATTCGAATCAAGAGCAGCTGAGTAACGTAGAAGAAAATATCCTCGGAGCAGTGAAGCAACTTAAATCACTAAATAGAAGCAAGTCTTCTGGTCCAGGCTGTATACCAATTAGGTTCCTTTCAGAGTATGCCAATGAATTTGCTCCATATTTGACAATCATATACAACCGTTCGCTCAACGAAAGATCCGTACCCAAAGACTGGAGAGTTGCACAGGCCACACCAATATTCAAGAAAGGTAGAAGGAGTGATCCACTTAATTACAGGCCCATATCATTAACGTCGATATGCAAAAATATTCTGGAACATGTATTATGTTCGAACATTATGAATTACCTCGAAGAAAACGGTCTACTGACACGCAGTCAACATGGCTCGAGAAAACATCGTTCTTGTGAAACACAACTAGCTCTTTATTCACATGAAGTGTTGAGTGCTATTGACAAGGGATTTCAGATCTATTCCGTATTTCTGGATTTTCAAAAGGCTTTTGACACTGTACCACACAAGCGATTTATAGTGAAATTGCGTGCTTATGGAATATCATCTCAGTTATTTGACTGGATTTGTGACTTCGTGTCAGAGATGTCACAGTTCGTAGTTACTCACGGAAAGTCATCGAGTAAAACAGAAGTGATTTCCGGCGTTCCAAGGTAGTGTTATATGACCTTTGCTGTTCCTTATCTATATAAACGATTTGGGAGACAATCTGAGCAGCCATCTTAGGTTTTTTTGCAGATGACGCTGTCGTGTATCGTCATCTGATGATCAAAACAAATTGGGAACGATTTAGAAAAGATATCTGAATAGTGCGAAAATTGGCAGTTGAGCCTCAATAACGAAAAGTGTGAGGTCATCCTCATGAGTGCTAAAAGGAATACGTTTAACTTCGGTTACACGATAAATCAGTCAAATATAAAGGCCGTAAATTCAACTAAATACCTAGGAATTACAATTACGAAGAACTTAAATTGGAAGGAACACATAAAAAACGTTGTGGGGAGAGTTAACCAAAGACTGCGTTTTATTGGCAGGACACTTAGAAAATGTAACAGATCTACTAAGGAGACTGCCTACACTACGCTTGTCCATCCTCTTTTACAATAATGCTGCGCGGTGTGGGGTCCTCACCAGATAGGAGTGACAGAGTGCATCGAAAAAGTACAAAGAAGGGTAGCACGTTTTGTAGTATCGCAAAATATGGGAGAGAGTGTCACTGAAATAATACAGGATTTGGGCTGGTCATCATTAAAAGATAGGCGTTTTTCGTTGCGACGGAATCTTCTCACGAAATTCCGATCACCAACTTTCTCCTCCGAATGCGAAAATATTTTGTTGACAACGACCTACTTAACCACGAGAAAATAAGGGAAATCAGAGCTCGTACGGAAAGATATAGGTATTCGTTCTTTTCGAGCGCTACATGTGATTGGAATAATAGAGAACTGTGAAGGTGGTTCGATGAACCCTCTGCCAGGCACTTAAATGTGATTTGCAGAGTATCCATATAGGTGTAGATGTAGATACTTTTGTCCACGCCCCATTCCTAACCCATTACAAAGGGAAATATTTCTATACGTCTTTCTTACATTCACAGCGCCAGATTTGCACCTGGTGGTGAATATTGAACTAATTTTCTTGCAGTGGAAATCGGCTCCGCATAAACATGTTAGCAATCTGTCAAGTTTCGGTGTCATACGATAACTAAATCCCACAGTGGACCTCTGTGAGTAGCTGCACTTAAGTTATAGCTACCCGGTACATGGAGATATATTAAACACGCATTAGAACTATGCCTTACGTCCCTCGTCGTTACTAATATGTTGTCCTGTATGCCACTTACACTTACTCGAGCATCTTCGTGCATACTCGCTGAAGAGTAAGGGGTAAGTTTATTTTCTCCCTGCCTTGGTCTCAGCTACTGATAGTGACATCACCTTACCAACAAATTTCAGATGTTAATCAGTAATGTGGTAGATTACCACCAACGTAAAGGACGTGCATTTTGTGGCCAAATGTAGCTGATACATTGAAGCAAATGTAAAGTCAAAATAACGTACATTCTGTCTTTAAAAATGGACTTCTAGCTCCGAAACATATTGAACGTAACAGAAAAATAAAATATAGTGGCGGAAGACGACGTGTTACTAGTACTAATCTTAGTTTGTGTTTAATAAGTAACAGGGATTTCTGAATCAGCTCGTGTCATTTTTCTGTTGAAATGACGTAACTATTCGCAAGGCGTGCGTGATACAGATTACGGTAGGAAAACAGAACGAGGATCCTTGAGGAGGGGTCAATATGTACTCAAAAGTATTGTTTACGTCTACTTACAGCGCTAGGTAGTAGTACGTGGCAGTCGCTCATGTAAAGATGACAGTGACCTTGTTATAGACATTCCTCAGTATTCTTAGCAGAGATGACTGAATGCCACTGTAACAATCTACAGGCACAGGTTCACGCTTTACCGTGATACGAGCAGCGATTAGCTTGTGGTAATATTATGATAGACCTCAATAATTTCTGCTCTGTCTCTTCTTAACCAAACGGCTAAAGCGCCAGTGACAATTGCAGGTTGCCTATCAGCTATCAGGGGCTACAAAAATTCCATTTTCGGTATTTCGTACAATTATTGACAGAATTTAAAAATTGAAAATGCTTTCGTAATAAACTCATTAAGAGATATGATCTTATGGCAAAGGTTTAGCATAGTACGTCAAGAATTAAAGTTAGAAACTTTATGTGAAATAAGGCAGCATAACTCATGGCGCGCAGATTGCCCAGACTAAAAGATATGAAACTTCCTGGCAGGTTACAACTAAGTGCCACACCGAGACTCGAACTCGGATCTTTGCATTTAGCTGGCAAGTAGTCTACAAGCTGAGCTATCCAAGCATGATTGACAAGCGTTCTCACAGCTTTACTTCAGCAAGTACTTCGTCCCGCAAGTTTCGCAGGAGAACTTCTTTGAAGTCTGGAAGGTAGCAGACGGGGTACTGGTTGAAGTAAAGCTGTGAGGAGTGGACATTGCTCCTGCTTAGGTAGCTAATTGGTAGAGCACATGTTCGCGAAAGGTAAACGTCCCATGTTTGAATCTCAGTGCGGCATACAATTTTAATCTGACATGAAGTTTCGTATCAGCGCACATTCCGCCGCAGAGTGAAAATCTCGTTCTACACAGAGTACGTTCATCCATTATTTGAGAATAGCACTTAGTGACTTCCAGTAAACTTGGCAAACAGTTTCAAACTTTTTCTAAACTTCTTTTCTCACTGACGCCCTCCTCCCTCCCACTAATAATCAAGGGGAAAAAATTATTGCTTAGTACATTTTCGCTGCTCATCCGGCAAAACTTCACCATTATGCGTGATTACTTCTTTACTACAAACTCTATTCGTAAGACGTTTTGCGGACTGTGTCCACATATACTACTGAATATACGTGCAAGATTATATCATGTTTGACATATAGTTCAGGAGATATTACGTTATAAACACAGACATGAGTGAAAAATTGTTTCGCGTTTTCGTCTATAAAGATTTTACATGCTTAAGTGAAACATTTAACACATGACCTCCCTTGTAAAGTAATCAGACAGTTGAATTTGTTTTATACATAGAAGTGCAATTCTTTAAAGAATCGGGTATGAGGGGTTATTGATCACGGTGTAAACGGTAAAAAACACATGAAAATTTGATTATATAACATAAAAAGTGTCCAACGTCTACGGTGACGACTCAGTTTACAAGAAATGAAGCATTTACATTCGTTAATGTGGATCACTACCTTACTCCGACATCACAAACACGGAACACCTCATCAAGAAACCAAAACAGTAAAATCAAGTCGAACAACATGTTTGTTTCATTGAGCTTCGTTATCTTTATTTCTGCGAAAGTGGCGTTAAATGAACACTGTAGAACTCTTCAGTTCATTTTCTCCGGGACAAGCTGTTTCATGTCGATTAGCCATTCCTTCAGATCGGAGAATAGAATGGCAGTGGACATTTCAAAACGTCTGCTGATAAGTAATGTCTTTATTCGAATGGTATGAGAAGGTTACTGGACTTAAATTTACGAACAGTACATACGAGATGTTTCAGGAGGAATGGAAAATATTTTAGAAGGTGGTAGTGCAAACTCATTCGAATAAAGCATTCCATACAAGATGTCTCCAGTTTTTATTCGTTACGGAAACACAGCTGCCTAAAGAGATAAGTTCATTTCGTATGTTGGTACTCAGGCTATCGTGGGTTTATTCATTTACTGTCATTTTTGTTTTCAAGTTGTAGTTTACCAGCAGATCTTCTTCTTCACATTCCCTTTCTTGTGCCTTGTCTCTCATCGGTGAAGGGTCGACGTGGTTATTTACGGATTTGGCATGGGTAGTTTATAGGGTGGTCGGATGCCCTTTCAGTCGCGTAACATGCCCTCGGTACGGAATTTATGTATCCCAAAATTTGTGTACAGTGCTATTCATGTGAAAGTTTCCTAAACGTCTGCGAATCATCTAACTGAGTCGGGGATGGCTACCAGACCGGTATTCACCTGTGAGATGTGGGTAGCCGCTTAAAAACCAGAGGCGGGTTGGCCGGCGCAGCGGCCATCGTCGATAATACAGGCCAACGAAAAAAATTTTTTAAAAAACTTTTTTTTCTTTGATAGGTGATCTTTATAGGTTATTATGAGCTGAATCCAAATCTAGCCTTAGTTTTTTTGTATCACCCATAGTTTTCGAGCAATACGCTTTTTATTTTATTGTGCAAAAATCGTATGCTATACGGTAAATGGGGAAATTAATGAGACGCTTTGTTACATCATAAGCATCGTTTGTATTTACAGTAAGCTACTTAAAACAATAATATGTGTTAATAGAAATTTCACTTGTCAGCTGGAATTGATTTGTATTTTCTTTCTCTTTTCTTTGAAGCTTCTTGTGTAGCTTTTTCTACGATGAGTCGCTTTCTGAACTTCTCAGTGAAGTGACCAACAGTAGTCCCCCATCTTATAGGCGTTCCAGCGGCCGTGGTAGTGTTTTTCCATCACTTTAATGTCTTGATGAGAATGCTCTTCTTGTTCCTCACTAACATCTCCCATATTGTCTGGGAAGTAATCAAGGTTACTGTTCAAAAAGTGAACGTTCAGGCTCATTAAACATCCTAAAGTTTTAAACTTCTTTAACATTGTAGCTATAATAGATACATATTCTGGGTCTTTTTCATGTCCTAAGAACTTTGTAGCGACTTGCTTCAATGATACCCATGCTTCTTTCTCATTTAAGATCATTGTGGATTCAAAGTTAACATCAAACATTAATTTTCTAATGTCAGGCCGACAAAGACACCTTCTTTTAGTTTAGCATCTGAAAGGTGTGGAAACTTTTGGCAGAGATACTTAAAACATGGTCCATCTTTAGGGAAAGCCTTTACAAACTGTTTCATTTGGCCTAAGTTTATATGTAGAGGTAGTAGGAGTACGTTTTTTGGATCTACAAGGTTTTTACGTAGAATGTTCTTCTCGCCAGGTTTTAAAGACTCCCTCTCAGGCCAGTTCTTTCTGCACCAGAGTTGATACATAGCGCTACTGTCCCATCCACACAAGAAACACGAAAATGCAAATCTACACCATGTCCTACTGGTCAGATGGCGGACGGAAGGTTAGGATAGATGGCGGACGGAAGGTTAGGATAGCTTATTACCTTATTGTTTTTCGAATTATTACCAGTAATATCAACATTGCAAAAGTAGCAATCATCGGAATGATTTCTTGGTTCCCTCTATATCATAGGAGCAGCAAATCTAAAGACTATTTTCTCCTTTTTGGACCATTTTCTCAGATCTCCAACACACACATAACATACCTTATGTGGCGCCCAAGATTTATCTTAATCACTATGTTCAGATCCAAAGTATGATAGATAAACATTTTTCACAAAGTCTGTAATGATTATTTGGTGTTTTTTAATCACAAAGTCACCACAAAAATAACAAAAACTGTCAGCAGAGTTTTTACAACCACGATTAGAGACATTGTACTGAGCACATATACAGGAAACGGGAAAATGAGGTTAGGTTGACAGTAAACAAGACACCATCTGTTAACACAAAAATAGAATCGACCTTTTTTTGCCAGAAAATGTTTTTCAGCAGTGCTATCAACGCCGTCTGTATTCATTACACCTCCTTTTTAAGTTATTTTAACTATATAAAAGCTGTTAAATTCTTTAAAAGTAGCTTAATTTAATAAATTTAACTGTAAAACATGAAGAAATGTGGGTGATATAGTTTTTTAAGTATCATGTTTGGATTTCCCACCCTAAAAACATAAGAATAAGGTATTTTTAACAAAAAAGTTTTTTCATCGTTGGCCTGTGCAATCGGACGATTTTGAGACGCAGGGCTATCTGGGTGGGTTGTCCAGCAGCACTTCAGCTTCTGTAATTCAATATTTCTGCTGCGACTGTGATTAGTTGGTGAAATCTAATGTATCGTTTAACGTGTCGTAAGTACTTACAAATTCTGAGTATGCAGATATAGTATTTCTCTGTGGGTTTTGTAATGGAAATGCTACTGCTATTTGTGAAGAATACCGTAGACGATTTTCTTACTGCAGAATACAAAATTCACTATTGTTTACTCATGTTTTCACTAAATAGTGAGAGGCTATTGCATCACGTAACAGTTATATTTCACCTGAACGTGCAAATGAATAGCATGTGGATGAAGCAGAAGACATTCAGTTGGTAGAACTTAGTCCTTCAACTAGAACACAGAGAATTTCTATACGTATCGGTATTCCACATACAAGAGTACGACAGAAATTACGTGTGCACTGTCTCTGTCCTTATCATATATAGCGGATTCAGCACCTTCGAAAAGGAACTAAAGGTACACGACTGAACATTTGTCACCGAGTAATCCAGTTAACTGCATTTGCTGATGATGCCACTTTCACTCGTGACGGTGTCGACGATACTAATAACTCACATTAGAGGAACGAAGAAAACGCACATACTTTTGCGGAGACACAAAATATCATGTCACATATCGTGACCAATATGTGGCATCAGATGCTGTAACGTTTTCGATGTGGGTTGAATCCTAATGTAACTTTGGAATATGACGTCTGATTCTGTATGTGTAAAGTAAAAGAAGCTGATAATTATGATAGGCAATCGTGACAACACAAATGTGCTTGAAAGTGACTTATTGTCGTAATTAGCTAATCGCACTATTTCAATAAACAGCTTTAACCTTAGATCCTACAACGGATCAAGTTTTCTTTTATAAAGGATTTAGAGATGTGAATCCTCACAGACAAAGAAAATCGCAGTTAATAAAATACACGCAAGGATCTGTAGTCAACTGTAGGCTCCAGCTGTTGAGATAATGATAGGCTTGATTTGCCGCGAAGCTATCGCCAGATTGCGGCATGTTTAGCAACGTTAACGAGGTTGTTTTTCCTCTTGACGGTCACACTAAAATATGTGACTGTGGCTTATGTGTCTTTTGTCGTCCCTCGGGGTGCTCTGAAGTTCTATTTGTTGAATGTTTCTATGATATATGATGCTCTGTGGAATGCACCGACTGTCTTGAAGTATTAGTAAAAAAACTGAAGCAAACATCGAAATACTAGCTTTTATACGTTTCTCATACAAGTCTGTATAATATTAGTGATGATAAAATCTATTTTTAACAAGATTTGAAATCCGAATTTCATCCTTCAATAATACCCTCGCATTTCTCCATGTCATAAAAAATAGTGGTCTCATTAACGACACGTACCTCTGCGAAAACAAAAATGAACAACTTCAGAACGGTTTTAAACACGGAGGACAAAAATTCGAAACTGTGTTCTTAGTCACCAAGCTACCGACTCGCTTGGTTTATACTGAGGGGACTAACTCATAAAGTAGCGTCGGAACTTTGACTGTGATTTTCCGGGAACTATTGAGTGTTGGCACCTAATACAATAAAGTGTCCTTTTACTTTCATCTTTCTTTCACCAAGAGGAATTTCGACTGTATCAGAGAGCGACCTGCGGGGTGCTTCCCATGTAAGAGGTTAGCGTAGGAGAGGAATTAGTGGTGGGCCCCATCAAACCAAACAAAAGACAGATAACCCGAGAAGAGAGTCCCTGATATTTCAGGCAGACACACAGAACACATCTCTTGTCACAATGCAGGCCATTGAGGAGCTGCAATCCCTGTTGCGTGACGCCACGTTCGTCACGCAAGCCTTCCGTGTTGCAGTCCGCTCTGGCTCACACAGTTCGTTCATGATTGATAACCACAACTGAAGCAACAGATACGACCAAACAGATGTTTATTTCAGTTCCATAATTTATGTTCTCCCCTCATTCACCCCCTCCCCCATTTCAGTCTAATATGCATCGATTGATAACTGACCAGTCTGTGTATTTTTCTCTTTCGAGTTAAAAACATTTTCCTAGTTCAAGTAATGTAAAAAAATTGATCTCAAATACTTACTTAATATGGAAAAAACAAGAAGTAGTTTAAGTTACGAGGTGATTAGTCGAAAATAGATAACACTGCATGGAAAGAAACCACATTTAGACAGCAAAGTTTGACTGATGCTGAAGTCAAAGTACATCGGTACTACACTAACCGTTTTTCATTGCTCACAGGTAATAAACGCTTAGCTAAGCTAATGATGTTTTATATCCTTTAGGTAACATGTGTTGGTCATTATTTCATATGTGTATAGTGATGTTATAATTTTCCTGAAAGTTTGTAGCTGTTGTGACATCGTCAAATGGATAAAACAGTCTTCATCCAGACGTGGAATAATGATTTAAGTTAATCTTATTTGGCACATCAGTGTCGAATTATAATGCGCAAAAGCCTACAGCTGACATTGGATTATCAGTATGCTCGTCAACAGCTGTGATGCGACTAGTCTGATGTACTGAACAACGGGTCGGAACGTGCGAATTATCGGAGCCGCGTACCTAACTACTCCTACCCCTGTTCCCAGTGTCACCTACTCGCTACGTTAGGAAGAGAGAGGACTGTAGATTATGAATGCCATGTGGTGGCAAACACGTGGTTTTCCCTGTAAAAGTTAATCATTTCCAGGTTTCTAATAGCAACCGCTAGATCTTCGGTTGTGGTTTCACAAACGAAGCAGAATGTTTCATCTTATAGAAAGGTGCGCGTGTTTTTTAAATGAAGCATTGGAATACACTCGTAGATAGTGACAAATAATACCTGCAACTTTGAAGATATGCGGAATGCAATCTGTAACACCGAAGAGAATAAAGTTAGCAACGTAATCCGACTCGAAAATTGTATATAAAATATTAACAGAGCGCATGCTTTCACTAATTCCCGAAACGGGAGAACTGAGGGTCTGCATATCTTAATATTGCATGTAGTACATGAATGAATTACTTATAAATGGTGCTCAATACTTCGAACTTGTGTTAATCTTTTACTTGCAGCGTCCAGAAGCGCAATGAGTAGCCTTCCCAGCTCTGTGGAATAAATATGAAACACAGAAAATAGTTAACGAACAGCATGATCATTTAATAAAACACTAACTTCCTGTCGGACGTGTTATTATCACAGTTCGGTGAGACAGTGTAACCACAAGTCTCAAACAACATACAGCAACACAACCTTTGTAGTTTTACCTTATTCAATTCCTGCAACCTTACTAGTGTGCATATAATTCCTATTTATTACCGTTGTGGATCAGCAGTGGCTCAGTAACCGCAGATTTAATAATCTGGGTGACTATGACTCCTGCAGTTACGGTATAAGAAGCAAAAGAGGATGGTTGTCAACCAGAGTGGAATATTAAAATGGCTTGTATACTGACAATGGGAAGTAAAATTAAATCGTGAGAACCATGTTTAACCAACACTTCGTTGACAAAATCACACAAAAGCAATTTTTACCTACAATTCCAAGTACTGGAGTCACAAGCACACATATCATTCATGAAACAGGTAATTAAAGATATTTGATAAAAATAGGCATTAGACTTTATTAGAGGTAAAGTTTTAGAACTTATCATAGTAAGAAGTAAATAAATTAATATGTGATGCTATAACGAGTCTAAGCAGTTCTGAAATATCAGTCTGCTTGCATCAATTGCTTTGCATGGAAACATGTAATCAAATAACTGCACATGGAATGATACTATCAAACAATACCAACTTGCAAAATTAAACTTTATCACTGAATATAAATTAGAATGAGGCATTTATAATACTGAGCATTTATACTGAAATGTCAATCTTATTACTGAAAAGAACACATTGACTGAGTCCTTAAAAATGAATACTAAAATGATAATGACATTTTTCGAACTAAACATTTTTAAACAAATTGTTAAGACAAATCAATAAATTAAGGTTAAGTTTTGCTTAAAAGTAAACTGTACAGTGAAGTAATTATTCCAACACAAAATATCAGAACATTGATTATGATTAATAAAATTGTAAGATAATTTGGAAGAGAAGTGGAGTAAGCAGTGGAGCTTTTTGTCTTGTGGGTAGTATTCGAATGTAAACCAGAAAGGGATGAGTGAAATCTGTCTGGAGGCCCTGAAACAGACATTTTTTACAGTTAGGGAGGTCCTCGTTACTTTCAAGGCTCTCATCAGCTTCTGTCACGTTGGATGAATTGAAGAGAACAAGAGAAATTGTTGATTGTTTTTCTTACAGATCAAGACCAATAAACCATGTAGACATACATCCATAAGCGTTCTTGAATAGCTTGGAATAAGTAATATCCAGGCAGTAATGAGGTTCCTTACAGTCTGGCTACACATCACACTTATCAGTCACAGTGCTCACATTTTTCTCGACATTTAGGAAGGTGCTTACATAAACTTATACCACAGTCTGCAGGTCGGGAGTCTCCTGTAACATTTGCAGATGTCTGATTGTTGTTGCTATAAAGCTACTCAGTCTGATTTTAGTTGTGGTACACAGACTTGGTCAGTGTGGCTCCAATGGAACATCCATGGACCTCAACACGTTAAGGTTTGCTATTCTTATGACCACACAGCTTCTCTTTCCTTTAGCCTCCGTAACATTACAGAAAATATTAAATAAGCAAATACTTTATGTAGATTATCTTTATATTTAAACATCACTATCAGTCTTGAAGTACATACACATAAAACGAGCATACAATAGATTCAACAGCCTTAACAAGCAAGGCAATAACCAACTGTCATTATTACAGATGGATAAAATCACTTTAAAGACACAACTAACGTAAAATCAGCAAAAATAAATCACAGTGACGGTAAAATATTTCTATGGTAGAACAAAATTAAAAGGTAAACGACTCACAATGCCCACACATAGTTTGTACAAGTAACCCATATTCACATTGTAATATAATAAGAAAATATACAAGTATAAATAAGTACATTATCCAGATGTATCATGTTAGTCTCAGTAACTACTTATTCATCCGAGTACAACAATTGCCTATGTGCTACATGTTGCTCCAAACTACCTACAGTCATGCTCTTAAATTCAGCATTATTGAACCCAAATCAACTTTATTGATTCCATTGTTAACTATGGTCTAAATCAAAATATTGTCTTTACTCATCGAAACAGACAGCTGACACAAACGATGATGGAAAGTAACATAATGTACAAGAAAATTCTGAAAGTTAAATTAATATGATCTTTTATTCTTGAGAGCGATGTCCACGAAACACACTTTATATATAAGATGAATAGATCGTTCTCCTCCTGTGATGCGTGGATAACAAATGAATATACATTTCTCCTTACCTTTGGCATTCATATCTACATCTGAGGAGATTATCAATGAGCTATCAAATGATTTGACATCTTTGCCACCTATCTTAGCTTCTGTCACCCAAGATACGAAAAAAATGTACTGTTCTCGTTTTATACCTGGTTGATGCTTAGCGATGTAGTAAATTTGGCGCTGAGAACCATTAGGAAGGCTGCAGGGTGGCATCAAAGAAGTCTATGACGCCGTTGGCAATGCAGCCTGAACAGTTTGTCAAGCACCTTCATGACGCTCTTAAAGGGGTTAGATGCTGGCGGGTACGATGAAATATCCACCATGCGAATGTTTTTATTGTGCAAAACTTTCTTCCAAGCACTCGACCTGAATTATGGGCCATTGTATGATGTTACTTTATCGACATGACCAACTTTAGATAGAAAATGCAGAAATGCTTGTACAACAGCCCAACTTGTAGCTTTCCTTAATCATGCGAGTAAAAGAAACTTGGAAGTCAACTCAAAAGCAGCAAAAACATAGGAATATCCTTGAGTAACTCTGATAGGAAGATGAAACAGATCAAATGCAGCAAGTTCTCATCGGAAATAAAGATTCATGATGCAACACATGCAGCGGTTCCACTTTTTGATAAGATTTGCATACAGCCAGACCCTTGTTAAAGTGTTTCTCCATATTAAAAAAAAAAAAAAAACATGTTTCATGAAATTTTTGAAACATTATCTTGCATCACAATCTGCGTAACTCAAACGTCTATGCGAAATTAATTTGGTCACTAAATCAGCAGGAATGCTGAGTGCTGGCACAGTGGTTATTACACTGAGCTACATTCTGGTGGAAAACTGTTCGAATCTATATTTCATCATCCAGATGTACATTTTCCATGATTTCCCCAAATTACTCTAGTCACATGCTTCGAAAGTACCTCTGAAAGGGCACATCCAGTTTCCTTCCCCATCTTTGAAACTCACTGAGCTTGTGCTCTTTCTCTAATGACGTTGATGATGACTGGACATCAAGCATTAATCTTTCATTTTTTTGTTAGGAATAAAAACAACCCACTGGGAATTATCTCTACTTCTCTTCTTGAAGAAAACACCACCTTTCACCCAATAAATCTGTCTAATTGCAACGTTGTCTCTATGTCTCCATTTCTCCTTAACCTCCTTCTATGATGGATCTTCATCTTTTTCTTTAGCAATATTCTCATGAGCAACCATAATGAAATGATCAAAAGCAACGTTATGTAAAAACATGGCACTGAATCTGTTTTATTCAAGATCATGCTTGGTTCTATTCTCCAGCTATAGAGGAAGTCGTGAAAGAGTGTCATAAAAAATGTTATCTTTCCCATGAACGTACAGAATCGTGAAGTTAAAATCTTCTAGATACAACACCCATCTGGCTAAACGACCATGGATCAGCTTCATATTCACTAAAATTTTCAATGTTTGATGTCCTTTATAAACCTCAGTCATCTGACAAAACAAGTAATACATGACTTCATAAAATCCCGCGTTACTTCTAGAGCTTCAAGCTCAGTAACTGAATAGTTGCATTCACACTTAGTGACGACTCACGTCCTACAAGTAGTAGTCTGATGCTTGATCACCCTGTGTACTTCAAATTTTTGGAAGAGATCAGTGCCAAGACGTGTCTTAGAACTGTAAGAGCTACGACAAAAATCTTTCTGACAGTTCTTAGACAAAAATCTTTATTTAAAAGTGGATGCGACGGAAGATATACTCGTAAAAGAGCCTGTTTCAGACAGACAGATTGTGAGCGTTCTTGGGCATTCCACACCCATGGAGTCTTCCTCCCCATCAATTCACACAGTCATGGTGTACTAAAAATACTCACGTTATTAGCCTTTTGTAAAAGTTAATTAAGCAAAAGAATGTTTGAATCTGTTTCCTCGTCTTATGAACAACAAAGTAGCTAATCGTCTCAATTTTCTCTGGATCAGGCGGAATTAATACTCAAAACCTATTCAGAACCTCGTTATGTAGTTCCCAAGCCTTCTCTGCAATCAGCACATCGTCAATGTAGGTGATTAACCACTTTCTGAGATCTACGGGAATAATGTTATACCCCGTGATAAATATAGTTGAACTGAAGAGTCAGTTGCGGTATTAATAGTGAGAGCCATAACATAAGAACACTCCCAATTTTCGTCACGAAGTATGCAACTCAGTCTGCCAGTAGTTTCTCGCAAGTCAGTAAAGAACAGGACCTACTAAGATTTTTTTGTTGTTGCAAAAGTTCATTTGATGTGAAGGATCTGTTAGATTCTGGTACAATGATTGTATTAGTTTATCAGGAATCACACAGGAACTGAATACAATATCCATTTTAGGACACCAGTAACAATGGATTATTACAATAATTCACAGCACTTTCAATCACCCCTTGCTGCAACATTTTCTCAATTTCAGCCTTACCTCTTTCTTCATCAACGACATTTCGAGTAAGGAAATGGTGATTGGACTTTTATAACTTTTCTTTATTTGTTGAGACGATCACTTTTTTATGCAAGAATCATAACCGGTTTCAGACGCAACAGAAGGTGATAAAAAGCTTATATTAATAGCTTGAAGCAAGTGAAAAGATCTACGCTAGGTCCACTTACGAGCTAATTAAAATGCTATTAAAATAGGTCTACTTATGAGATAAGTAAAGTATTATTAAAATACATGTGGATGATATCTGAGAGCAGCATTTAAGGACGAATGTACACGTATTGTAAAACTGAAGGTTTTAGGGAAAATCAGGGAATTATATAGGCACAACAAACTGTTGTACCTCTCTTTCGTTACACTCTGCACTAGATGTGTGTGTCATTTATCAGATAATCTTAATTTTTCAAAACCAAAAAATATGAGAATTATTACAACAATATTTCAATTAATTACCAAATAAAAAAAGCAGTTTACAGGTCGCTAAATCAATAAAACAATATTTAAGACAAAGTAAGATCTTTGTAATAGAAGAAACAAAAGAGTTTCTTGATGGTGCAAATTTCCGATGGCTGGCGCTGTACTTCTGGCAGCTAGATGTTTGCGACTTTGCCCATAAGCTTAGAAGCGACGACACAGACAAATACGGGTTTATGCTGCAACTCACAGGCACTCCTCTTCTGCACAAACGTGTACAGGCCGACCTCATCTGTTGACTGACAGAGACTGCCGATAGTTGCAGAGGGTCGGAATGCGTAATAGGCAGACATCTATCCAGACCATTACACAGGAATTCCAAACTGCATCAGGATCCAGGGCAAGTACTTGCCAGTTAGGCGGGCGATGAGAAAACTAGGATTTCATGATCGAGCGTCTGCTCATAAGCCACACATCACGCCGGAAAATGCCAAACGACGCCTCGCTTGTTTTAAGGAGCGAAGACATTGGAGGGCTGAACAGTGGAAAAACGTTGTGTGGAGTGACGAATCACGGTACACAATGAGGCGATCCGATAGCAGGGTGTGGGTACGGCAAATTCCCGATGAGCGTCATCTACCAACGTGTGTAGTGCCAAAAGTAAAATTCGGAGGCAGTGGTGTTATGGTGTGGTCATGTTTTTCATGGAGGGGGCACCCCTTGTTGTTTTGCATGGTACTATCACAGCACAAGCCTTCATTGATGTTTGAAGCACCTTCTTGCTTCCCGTTGCTGAAGAGCTATTCGGGGATGTCATTGCATCTTTCAACACGATCGAACACCTGTTCATAATGCACGGCCTGTGGCGGAGTGGTTACCGGACAATAACATCCCTGTAGTGGACTGGCCTGCACAGAGTCCTGACTTGAACCCTGACACCTTTGGGATGTTTTGGAACGCAGACTTCGTGCCAGGCCTCACCGAACGACATCGATACCTCTCCTCAGTGCAGCACTCCGTGAAGAATGGGCAACGATTCCTCAGGAAACCTTCCAGCACCTGACTGAACGCATGCCTGCGCGAGTGGAAGCTGTCATCAAGGCTAAGGGTGGGCCACCATATTGAATTCCAGAATTACCCATGGAGGGTGCCACGAACTTGTAAGTCATTTTCACCTAGGTGTCTAGATACTTTTGATCGCATAGTGAATGTAGGTGCATATGTGCCGTACATGCCGTACTTATATTTTTTCCGGGTTTAGCGTTGCCCTTATTGGGTAAGACTGAGTCGACCAAATTCTTGGTAAGCGATCCATCCCTCCATTTGCTCGGAGTAGCTTGAGGAGAGCACTGAAAACAGCAGTCAGTATGGCTGGACGTATATGTTAAAATCAGCTCCCTCAGAATACGAACCTAATATGGTAACTAGTGAGTCACGTCATTTAGTCTTTACGGAAGAATTACGGTGGCGTTTCATTGTAATGGAATGATAACTTTTTAAAGGCATATAACAAACAGAGCAGAATTCCTAAAATTTACGTGTCTTTGTTGAATTATTCGTTCTGTTCTTGGCCTTTATCCCCCGTCTTCACGGGGTCGACATATTATTTCATGGATTTGGCAATATTACTGGTAGAGGGTAGCCCGATGCTCTTTCGTCACCACGAGTTTCTACCCGCCTCCCCTCCCCCTGCCGCCCATCAACAAGCCCCTTCCACACGCACTTGTTTGTGTCTAGTGTTATGCTATGTGAAAGTGTACGTTTTCTAAATGTTTGTAAATCGTACAATAGAGGCGAGGCCTAGATATGAGCCCCTGAAACCACATTCAGGCAGGCCGGCACACTCTCATCGTTAAGCGGTGACGTGCGGGAAAGCGAGCAAAATTGCGAAAGATTTGTTATTGTTTCTTCATTTACTACGTGATACTGAAATTTAAATTCATGAATATTACATTCCAATTCCACTTCTAGGTGTGATAAACATGATAATTAACAAAGGCATGCACGGGGCCACGCCTCTGTTTCGTTCTGTGTTTCCTCACGTTATTTATTTCTGCGGTGTTTTCTTCCAGTTTTTTGGAGTACAATGTGCGGAATATTTTGGTGCTTAGCAAACCCAGAACTTCTACTAAGTTGAGTGCATAGAAAAATTAAAAATCCTAATGAAAGTTACAACTTTCTGATCAGACACTTATGCCCAAAGACAACATTTGTTTTCACAACTGCTGATGAAGTTGCAGCGTATGATGGTTGTTTAGTTTTTAACTGTGCAAATTTTGGCACTCTACGGACTCTACAGAGGGTAGGATTTAGTCCAGGAGCTTCCACACTGTCGATATTGAAGGAATTCGGTAACAGGAGGACTGATGCAGCCAACATTATTGTTACTCAATTGGAAAGACAAATTAATCTAAGAGGACAAGCAAAGAAAAGACTGCTTGAGGACAAGGTAAGGCCTAATACAAACACTGTCAAATCCTTGATTCAGGTTTCCCGTAACTTATATTTTCGCAATTTTATGTACCTTTTTCTCACAAATCACTGACATTAAAGCGCTTAAGTGTGCCACGCAATTAATGAGTACTATAGTGAAACATTCTGTGGAAGGAATTTTCATTTAGAAAAACATTAAGGCATTTATGTAAGAGAAAAGCATTAAGATTTGGTACTTTTTCCACAAAAGAAGATACCAATATTCGGTTCAAGAGATATATGTAATAAGGTACTTCAAACTTTGGGCAAAAATAGATTAATTTCGTTCTGACAGATTTTTCCAGACAGAACATTTGTACTCACCTTGTTGAAAAAATTTCAGTCGTTTATAATTAAAAACTGACAACTTCAATAAGCAGGAAAACGGATGTGTGTATCCATATAACACTCCTTAAGAACTGTGACTAATTTAGTAACTTTGCCTTGAGAACTTTGGACTTTATAAGGTTTTTTGAAAGTATTGCAACGTCCATCCGGAATCGATCTGGAGTCGCCACGTCGCCTCGAGTTCCAGATACGGCGTGCTAATGCGCGCGGCTGCTGAGGTGTGTCCAACTTGTTGTATTGGTGAAAATCGAATATAACTATAAACATCCAAGCCCATTTCGTACCAGTATTTTTATGATAACTGAGCTGATTTTCGTGCCTTAATGTATTCACAGACATATTAACTTTAAATAAAGATACAAGTCTAGACGGCCTCCTAGTTCAGATTTACCGTTGTCTCCCTAAAGGCAAATGCCGAGATTGCATCTTCGAAACGCCAAGGTCGTATTACTTCCTCATCCGTCTCTGATGTGAGCTTGTGCTTCGTTTCTAATTATATTACCGTCGACGGGATGTTAAGCCCTAGTCTTGCTTCCTCATAATTAAAGAATAAGTGAAACTTTACATGAAATGATTTTTATTTATTTTAGTTCAGTACTGAATAAGTGACATCACAACCTTTATTACAGTGTCAAGTACGATTGTGCAATGGGTTCACTAAGAACAGTGATGTAATAGTATGGCGTCAGGTTTCAGTGACCAACAAGGGAGCATCAAACTGCTTAGTGTTGATGTATGATAAGCTACGTGTATTCCATGTATTTATGATGCTCTATTGCTGGTGGCAAGCAGCGTGTGTTCTGCGGTGGAGATTTTCTACTGTCGAGACGTCAGCGGCCGGCGAAGTTCTTCAGCACCGCGTAGTAGGAGTAGCCCGCATTCAGCAGCTGCAACAATTCAGTCAAACCAAGGCGCATCTGTAACCATACAGTAGAAATATACACCGAAGCGCCAAAGAAACTGGTATAGGCTTGCGTATTCAAATAAAGAGATATGTAAACAGGCAGAATACGGCGCTGCAGTCGGCTATGCCTATATAAAACATCAAGTATCTGGCGCAGTTGTTAGATCGGTTACTGCTGCTACAATGGCAGGTTATCAGGTTTTAAGTGAGTTTGAACGTGGTGTTATAGTCGGCGCACGAGCGATGGGACACAGTATCTCCGAGGGAGCGATGAAGTGAGGTTTTCCCGTACGACCATTTCACGAGTGTCCCGTGAATATCAGGAATACGGTAAAACAGCAAATCTCCGACATCGCTGCGGCCGGAAAAAGATCCTCCAAGAACGGGACCGACGACGACTGAAGAGAGTCTTTCAACTTGACAAAAGTGCAACCCTTCCGCAAATTGCCGCAGATTTAAATTCTGGGACCGTCAACAAGTGTCAGCGTGTGAACCATTTAACGAAACATCGATATGGGCTTTCGGAACCGAAGGCCCACACGTTTACCCTTGATGGTTGCACGACACAAAGCTTTACGCCGCGCGTGGGCCCGTCAACTGCGACATTAGACTGTTTGATGACCGGAAACATGTTGCCTAGTCGAACGAATCTCGTTTCAAATTGCATCGGGCGGATGGACGTGTGCGGGTATGGAGACGACCTCATGAATCCTTGGGACTGTTCAAGCTGGCGCAGGCTCTATAATGAGGGCGTGTTCAGTTGGGGTGATGTGGGACGGCTGATACGTCTAGATATGACTCTGACACGTGCCACGCACGTAAGCTTCATGTCTGATCACCCGCATCCGTTCATGTCCACTGTGCATTCCGACGGACTTGGGCAATTCCAGCATTGCTACAGAGTATCTCCAGGAACACTCTTCTGAGTTTAAACACTTCCATTAGTTACCAAACTCCCCAGACATGAACAGTAGTAAGCATATCTGAGATGCCTTACAACGTACTGGTCAGAATAGATCTCTACCCCCTCGTACTCTTATGGATTTATGGACAGGCCTTCAGGACTCATGGTGTCATTTCCCTCCTACGCTACTTCAGATATTAGTCGAGTCCATGCCACGTCGTGTTGCGGTACTCCTCCGTCCTCGCGGGGGCGCTACACGATATTAGGCGAGTGTACCAGTTCAAATGGCTCTGAGCACTATGGGACTTAAGTTCTGAGGTCATCAGTTCCCTAGAACTTAGAACTACTTAGACCTAACTAACCTAAAGATATCACACACACCCATGCCCAAGGCAGGATTCGAACCTGCGACGGTAGAGGTCGCGCGGTTTCAGACTGAAGCGCCTAGAACCGCTCGGCCACACCGGCCGGGTGTACCAGTTCCTTTGTCTCTTCAGTGTATATCTGGTGTATACAGCGAACTGCGCATGTCACCAATACAGACTGGGACTGTCACGCACTTCAGTATATATCAAAAGTACGAGGGATGGAACTTAAATAGTGGCAACTATTTATTCACAACCGATACAAAAGAGTTACATGTTTGCACCTGTTACTGTCCTTCAAAGTAGTCACCAGCGTTGTGTAGAACCCGTTGCCAGCGTTGTGGAAGGGCGTAGTATACCGTTAGCAGAGCCTGTTCTGTCGATGGTGCGAATGGAGCAGTCTAAAGTTATTCGTGTCCGACTGTGATGGTGTTATCCTAAGGCAATACGTTCCTCCACGGCAGACCGTCAATGCACAGTATTACTGTTCGTTTTTGGAGCATCACCTGCGACCAGCTCTGCGGAAGAAGTGGCGACACTTTCTGCGCAACCCACCCATTATTTTGCACGACAATGCGCGGGCGATTACAGCGCAGTCTGTGGCTGCTCTGTTCGGTCGATGGGACTGGGAAATACTGAGCATTCACCATACTCCCCAGAATTAAGTCCTTGTGACTTTGATTTGATTCTGAAGATGAAGGAACCACTTCGTAGCTTTCGATTCAGAACTGTTCCAGAGATTCGACAGGCAGTAGACCGCTCCATTCGCACCATCAACAGAACGGGCTCTGCTAACGGTATACTGCGCCTTCCTCATCGCTGGAAACGGGTTCTACACAACGCTAGTGACTACTTTGAAGCACAGTAGCAGGTGCAAACATGTAACTCTTTTGCAACGGTTGTGAATAAACAGTTGCCACTATTTAAGTTCCAACCCTCGTATTTGGACTCCCCTACGTGATGCGAAATTGACTACTAAATGTCACGAGAGGTGGACCCGCCAGTATAAATGGAGGCGGGGAGTATCGTCCTGTCAAGAGAGAAGCAGTAACAGCAGATTGGAACGATCAGGAGAATTCAGTGGCTTACGAAGGCAAGTGTATTCATTGGATGTCGCGTGGGTAGTAACCGCATCATGGACGTTAAAACCCTTCTAAAGGACCTCAGGTCGACTATTGTTAGTGTGATTTTTGAAGGGGGGTCGCGAAAGAATAACAACAGCTAAAGGAGGAGGCAAACCTCAAATACACATGAAAAGGGCTAGTTGAGTTTTGCGGAGGGTGGTTGTAAAGAGTCGCATGAAATCAATGGAAGCAACCAGTCTGAGTTCCAGAGTCCGGCAGTGCAGATAGCACAATGAAGCTGCGCAGGTATTAAAAAGAAATGTGGTACACTGGTCGAGCTGCTTCTCATGAGTCAAAAAATGGTTCAAATGGCTCTGAGCACTATGGGACTCAACTGCTGAGGTCATTAGTCCCCTAGAACTTAGAACTAGTTAAACCTAACTAACCTAAGGACATCACAAACATCCATGCCCGAGGCAGGATTCGAACCTGCGACCGTAGCGGACTTGCGGTTCCAGACTGCAGCGCCTTTAACCGCACGGCCACTTCGGCCGGCTTCTCATGAGTCATAAGTTTCTGTAGTCTACGCTGAGTGACGCGTGTTGTGGTGTAAGAGTGACGCCACTGGATAGTGCCTGAATGGAAACGGAGGGATTTGACGTGGTGAAGTACAGCTTATTGAGGGGTTTCGGTTTGATGAATGTCTGAAGACGTTATTTGCCATGGTGTGTAGTGCCATGAGTGAAGTACAATGAAGGGTGTACTATGGTATAAGATGGTTTGTCATGGTTAGGATGAGGGCCCCTTATTTCACCCAAGAGAACACTAATGCGTAAGGAAATGGCCATATTTCATGGCATCATATACCGCTTATGGCATGTGAACATATTGAGGTTGACGACTGTATCAACATGACAATGCTGCGTCACATAGAGCACTGTCTGTGAGTCCGTAGTTTGTACACAATAACATTACTGAACTGGACAGGGCTGCACAGAGTGCCAAATCTGAAGCCAGTGGAATACCTTCGGAATGAGTTAGACCTTCGACTTCGCTCCAGACTCTAGCATCTCACGTCACTACATTCTATGGTTTCGGCTTTTGAGGAAGAATGGGCTGCCGTTTTTCAACAGACATTCAGATGCCTCACTGAAAGCCAACATAAAGGCAAAGAGTGGACACACCCGATATTAATGCCCTCTAATAGGTGTCCGGATGTTTTTTATCAGATTTTTTAAAATAAAAGAACAGCGATCGACAGACATAAAAATAAGCTTATTTTGTTAAAGAAGGATCGCATGTAACTGCCTTGTGATGAATATTTCCAGTTTTGATTATACATTTTATAATGCCATTCGTTTACATTTGGACTAAAAGTTGAACTTAAATTTACACTCATTTGCCTTTTTTTACATACGAGGTGCGACAATAAAGTAATGAGACTGATTTTCTTTGCAAGATGTGGCAACCCTGCAGGCTTGCGTAGGCACAATATCTTTGACCTTGGTCTATAAACTGCTTCTAGTCCAAGCAGCACATCGATGCAACTGCTCAGTTGTGAGTTGTGCTGTAATAAGTTAACACATGTTTGTGTCTCTCGTCACAGAAATGGAACCACGTAATATTGCGCAACAGTATGCCATTTCTTTTTGCGCTAAGTTGGGTGAAAACGCGACGACAACTTACGGTAAGCTTCAGAAGGCTTTTGGAGAGGAGGTTATGCCAAGAGCTCAAGTTTTTCATTGGCATAAAATGTTTAGTGAAGGCAGAACGAATGTTGAAGATGAAGACCACAGTGGACGACCATCAACATCACTGACGGATGTCAACTTGTCCAGGGTGCGTGAACTCATAAGATCTGATCGAAGACTAACCGTGAAAATGATTGCAGAAGAACTGAACATCAATAGAGAAACGGTTCGTCTAATATAACTGAAGATCTTGGTATGAGAAAGACTTGTGCAAAAATGGTCCCCAAAAATCTCACACCACAACAGCGAGAAACACGGAAAAATGTGGCAGCCGATCTGTTAGATCAAACGGAAATCAATGCAGAATTTTTGAGCCGTGTTATAACTGGTGATGAAAGTTGTTTTTTTCAGTACAATTCAGAGACAAAACGCCAAAGCTCGCAATAGTGCTCAAAGGGATCACCCAGACCAAAAAAGCTCGCATGTCAAAGTCAAAAGTGAAATGCATGCTTGTGTACTTCTTTGATTCCAAGGGAATTGTTCATAAAGAGCAGGTGCCTCCTGGACAAACAGTTAACCAATATTACTACAAAGAAATTTTAGAAAGACTTCGTAAAAGAGTTCTTTGTGTCCGTGCCAACATTGCTGATAATTGGATTCTTCATCACGATGATGCGCCATCCCATACTGCTCTGTCAATATAGCAATTTTTAACCTCAAAATAAATTTCAGTACTAACACAGCCACCTTTTCGCCAGATATCGCACCGTGCGACTTTTTTTCTATTTCCAAGAGTCAAAACGGCGGTCAAGGGGCACCATGTTCAAACAACACAAGATGTTCAAAAAGTTGTGACGAGGGTCTTGGAGGATATTACAGATGATGAGTTCCAGAAATGTTACCATAAATGGCAGGAGCACTGGAAAAAGTGTGTGCAATCTGAAGGGTACTACTTTGAAGGAGACAACACTAAACTTGACTAAAACGATAAGCAACATTTTTTTCACACCAGTCTCATTACTTTATTGTCACACCTCGTATTTATTTATTGGTAATAGCGATGACATTTTAATTCTGTCAGAGACAGCAAAGGACTTGGAAGAGCAGTTGAACGGAATGGACAGTGTCTTGAAACGAGGATATAAGATGAACATCAACAAAAGCAAAACAAGGATAATGGAATGTAGTCGAATTAAGTCGGGTGATGCTGAGGGAATTAGATTAGGAAATGAAATGTCGTGTGGCTAGGGCCTCCCGTCAGATAGACCGTTCGCCTGGTGCAGGTCTTTCAAGTTGACGCCACTTCGGCGACCTGCGCGTCGATGGGGATGAAATGATAATGATTAGGACAACACAACACCCAGTCCCTGAGCGGAGAAAATCTCCAACCCAGCCGGGAATCGAACCCGGGCCCTTAGGATTGACAGTCTGCCACGCTGACCATTCAGCTACCGGGGGCGGACCGATTAGGAAATGAGACACTTAAAGTAGTAAAGGAGTTTTGCTATTTGGGGAGCAACATAACTGATGATGGTCGAAGTAGAGTGGATATAAAATGTAGACTGGCAATGGCAAGGAAAGCGTTTCTGAAGAAGAGAAATTTGTTGAGTATAGATTTAAGTGTCAGAAAGTCGTTTCTGAAAGTATTTCTATGGAGTGAAACATGGACGATAAATAGTTTGGACAAGAAGAGAATAGAAGCTTTCGAAATGTGGTGCTACAGAAGAATGCTGAAGATTAGATGGGTAGATCACATAACTAATGCGAAGGTATTGAATAGAATTGGGGAGAATAGGAGTTTGCGGCACACCTTGACAAGAATAAGGGACCGGTTGGTAGGACATGTTCTGAGGCATCAAGGGATCACAAATTTAGCATTGGAGGGCAGCGTGGAGGGTAAAAATCGTAGAGGGAGACCAAGAGATGAATACACTAAGCAGATTCAGAAGGATGTAGGTTGCAGTAAATACTGGGAGATGAAGAAACTTGCACAGGATAGGGTAGCATGGAGAGCTGCATCAAACCAGTCTCAGGACTGCAGACAACAACAACAACAACAACAACAACAACAACAGCGATGGTTAACAGCTGTTGCTGCTATAGATGCAAATCGAAGTACGTCAAAGAGCTTTCTTATCAGAAACGTCTAATTTGTTGTATTTGGTGTAGTAACGAAGTAATACATGAAACCGATCCAACTAACACCTTATGGCTTTATTTGCAAATCTCTGAACAATAACGGAAATAAGCCACACGTATCAAGACAAGAAAATCATACAGAAAGTGCAACATAAGCGACACACAGAACTGATGCGAGCGGTACAACCTAAAAGAACATAGTGAGGGTGAAAGTCAGCGCTGCTCCACGCATACATAGGCGTGAGTCGGTGGTAGGCGGCGCGGTGCAGACCGTGGAGACCGTGCCGCGTGCAAACTTGCTAAGGCGGCCTCTGGTGGCCGGCTCGCGCTGATACAGTCCGTTGATTTAAGTACACACGCAAGGCGACACTGCACTCGCCGCACTCACACGCAGATGCAGTAGCAACAGAATACAGCAGCTGTCATACCAGTAAGAGGCATATAAGTGTTGAAACGATTCCGAGACAGAGAATAATACAGAGTTGATATCACAGGCCTCATTTGTGTAGCTGTATAGCGATATATGCTAATAAATATAAATCTGGCAGTGCGGGACTGCCCTGATAGTCTGTCTGCTGAATATATGCACATTTAGAGCAGTTTTCACTTGTAGATAATAGCTGAGTTGGTGAAAAACACAAAATGACGTCTGGGGGAAGAAATTCATGTAGTCACAAATTTTTGTGCAATGTTGGTTGAGGTGGTAAGGGGGAGGTCACGAGCAACATACTAAAAGTCTTGACTCGTATGTGTCTGGGTGGTTGGGGCGGGGGGGTAGTAGTGATTATTGAGTCATGTAAAGGTCATTTTTTAATGTTTTTCTTGAATATTTCGAAAACGGGAGGTTCTAGCGAATACTTCGTTGTACAAACGTAAAATGCGTTAAATGTCCTACAAAAAAAGGTCGTATTTATCTTTCATCTAGAACTAATAGATTCCGTTTCGCAGGGGATGTAGGACTCGTAGAGTATAAAAAATTGTGTTCCATCGGTATAAAATTGAAGTTTATTGTTAAATGAAGTGGGTGAAGAACAAATATGTGTACCACGTCTCAGTGTAGTAGAACCGTATTAAGGGATAAATTGTGTTCTATGGGTTAAACAGGGTGGAAAAACGCGGGTGGAGGTTTGAGACGTGAGGAATGGTAGTTCAGCGGATTATGGTCATGCACTTCCATCTTTCATAGGTCTGCAATATGAAGAGTGAGCAGGCAATTCCCCAATCTGTCTTCAGCACAACGCCATAAAAAGCATGTACAGGGAATTTCACAGTTATACCGACCATTCCAGAGCTTTCCTTATGAACCACAGGCGAAGCGGTATGTAGACACGACAATGGGGAGATGTTTATTTTTTACGAAGTCTGTTAACACTACTTTAAATACCGATACAAGTTGCTAATAATAAAAAGGTAAGAAAAGCCTCCGGAAAGATTCTACGTAAATCTATGCGCACAGTGCCACAGTGCTATAGGGGAAATTGATTCTTAATCGTAATTAACCTTTATGGCAGATGTAGCCTTCCTCCGGGAAAAGCGGCTTCCTCCACAGCATTTCATGTCCATTTCTCTTATGAGACAAAATAACTTCTCTGAGCTCCTGTTTATTTAGTAGAATTTTTTTCAGTCTATTGTGTACTTATTTGCAGTTGTTAAATGAGTATTTATGTAATGTAAGTTCCTATAAGCTATGTCTGAGAAATACTTAATTTGTGATTGTGATGTTGTCAGTGACCTATATAATGTTGGTTGGAAAGGAATTGGATTGGTAAGTGTGACATCTTGCTGTTGTCGGTAGTTGAAAGCATATTGTAAAGCCATTTAACCATAGTGTAGTCGCTTGGTGATGATTTAATGAATGGCCAGAAAGTGCAGTTTGCTTACCATTAATTGTTACCGGTAGACTGCATTAATCCTCCCGATTCAGGAATTACCGTTACTTATAGACCGGACTGCACCGAGTTGAGACACATGCCACACGTCCACAGTAATATTTTGGCAGGTGTATGCCAGTATTTCTGATGGAATAGGACTGGCAATGTCTAAATTTAGAAGAGTAACCTGTTTGACTTGTGTTGAAATATCTGAAGTTCCATAACACTGATGTGATCTACCTGTGTTACAGATGGAGCCAACGTAAGCCTGTGGGTCTCTTCCGATTCTGGAAGAGCTGAGGCTGGGTTTCATGCATTTGATACCCTCAAGCAGCGAAAAGTATTCCAGACATTGATAGCGAAGACAATGAAATGACATTGTCGAATAAATAGAACAGTATGTTACATTTGGGTAGGCTCTTCTGTGTGATAGACAGTAGATAGCTCCAGCTATTGAGCTTTTTACGTAATAGCACTTTTAACAACTACAAATAAATACTCAGTTAATACATCTACATCTACATCTACATGGATACTCCGCAAACCACATTTTAGTGCCTGGCAGAGGGTTCATATCGAACAACCTTCACAATTCTCTATTATTCCAATCTCGTATAGCACGCGGAAAGAATGAACACCTATATCTTTCCGTATGAGCTCTGATTTCCCTTATTTTATCGTGGTGATCGTTACTAAAATATTTTCGCGTTCGGAGGAGAAAGTTGGTGATTGGAATTTCGTGAGAAGATTCCGTCGCAACGAAAAACGTCTTTCTTTTAATGATTTCCAGCCCAAATCCTGTATCATTTCTGTGACACTCTCTCCCACATTTCGCGATAATACAAAACGTGCCACCTTTCTTTGAATTTTTTCGATATACTCCGTCAGTCCTATCTGGTAAAGATCCCACACCACGCAGCAGTATTCTAAAAAAGGACGGACAAGCTGAGTGTAGGCAGTCTCCTTAGTAGGCCTGTTACATTTTCTACGTGTCCTGCCGATAAAACGCAGTCTTTGGTTAGCCTTCCCCACAACATTTTCTATCTGTTCCTTCCAATTTAAGTTGTTCGTAATTGTAATACGTAGGTATTTAGTTGAATTTACTGCTTTTAGATTAGACTGATTTATCGTGTAACCCAAGTTTAGCGAGTTCCTTTTAGCACTGAAAGTAGCTCCACTGAAAGTAGCCCGATTATGATAAACACAAGCTCAGTGAAATTAGTTCGTCTACTCACATAAGAGAACAGGATACGGTACGCTGAGTAAGTATAGTCTGGCTGCAAACTGGAAAGCGAGCTGCACTCGTGTTGGCGGAAGCTGCCTTTCCCACAAGAACGCTACAGCGAATGACTAAGGATGCATTTCCCATCTAACGCTGTAGAATAGTGCGCAGAGATTTCACGTGTTAGTGCTACTGTAATATATATCTGTATTAAATGCACTGTTAACTCACCTTGTGAAAAACAACCACCCCAGGCATCTCTGCTCACTGCATCACCACTGATTCATAAGGCAAGCGTAAGGGCCGGTATAACTTTGTGAAACGTCCTATAGCTGCTATGTGTGACGTAGTGCGGTAGAAAGAATGAGGAATTGCCTGTTCGCTCTTCATTTTACTGAGCTGTTCAAATGGTTCAAATGGCTCTGAGCACTATGGGACTCAACTGCTGAGGTCATTAGTCCCCTAGAACTTAGAACTAGTTAAACCTAACTAACCTAAGGACATCACAAATATCCATGCCCGAGGCAGGATTCGAACCTGCGACCGTAGCGGTCTTGCGGTTCCAGACTGCAGCGCCGTTAACCGCACGGCCACTTCGGCCGGCTACTGAGCTGTGAAGGGGTGAAGTGAATGACCACAGCCCGCATCTCGTGGTCGTGCGGTAGCGTTCTCGCTTCCCACGCCCGGGTTCCCGGGTTCGATTCCCGGCGGGGTCAGGGATTTTCTCTGCCTCGTGATGGCTGGGTGTTGTGTGCTGTCCTTAGGTTAGTTAGGTTTAAGTAGTTCTAAGTTCTAGGGGACTGATGACCATAGATGTTAAGTCCCGTAGTGCTCAGAGCCATTTTTGAATGACCACAATCTGGCGACATACATTACCTCGTGCTTCTACCTTCCAACACCATCTTTCCAACCTGTCACATTCCCAAAAAAAAATTTGTACTGTCGTATGTTTCTACTGCAATTACATGTGGTAAAAGCATTTAAACCGGCCGGTGTGGCCGAGTGGTTCAAGGCGCTACAGGCTGGAACCGTGCGACCACTACAGTTGCAGGTTCTAATCCTGCCTCGGGCATGGATGTATGTGATGTCCTTAGGTTAGTTAGGTTTAATTAGTTCTAAGTTCTAGGGCACTGATGACCTCCAATGATGAGTCCTATAGTGCTCAGAGCCATTTGAACCAAACATTTAATATTTCTACTTTGTTATTTGTTATTGAACAACTTACATTAACTTTATGCCATTAAAACACTATTTTAACTATCTATTGTTTCCTATCCCCTGCAACGTGGAAATTGCTAGTCATAGAGAAAAAATGATACGAC
This sequence comes from Schistocerca nitens, assembly GCF_023898315.1. Taxonomy (NCBI): domain Eukaryota; kingdom Metazoa; phylum Arthropoda; class Insecta; order Orthoptera; family Acrididae; genus Schistocerca; species Schistocerca nitens. Next base: position 354,070,011 of record NC_064618.1, on the reverse strand, counting down.
CTTTTCGTCCGAATTTTAGTATAGTTGAACTTTGTACTGGGAAACATTTTCGCTAGAAGCCGCGGTTTTCGGATTATTCAATTAACACGTAAGAAAGTGACGTTGAGACACCGCTCCCCACCCCACCCCACCACCAACCCCACCACTCGCTCACACCCCGCCGATCAAGAATTTTTGTATTTTATTAGTTACACTCGTCTCTACCACTGTATAAAAATTTGCCGCTCAACGAATTTTTTCCTAATTTTCCTTCATTAACAAGACTGTGAGATTTATAATATACAGCAAAGTCATTACATCCCCATTACACAGACGTCCAATTAACTATGCTGATTTTAAAGTTGCCACACAATAATATTTGAATTTCTATAAGAATAAGCGAAGAGTAAACATATGGCACCAAAAAGTAAAAATGGAAATAAATCGTCTCTAAAATAATACAGTATAAGCAGGTTAGTCTGTGTTGTTGCCCCGGATGACGATTACACGAATATTTTGTCAGGATTTGTAAGCAGTGCGTCCTTGAGGTACAGCAATACGCGAACACGAGAAGTAAGTTTAAACAGTTTTATTAACAGAGGCGGATTATAAAACACGCACGCTACGCGCAGCCATCATCACTGTGTCTGACATCCCAACACTGGCTAATTGCGGTCGTATCGAAAGGCTCCACGGGAAACTAAGTAAAGAGACGCATTACTACTTGATACTGCCCGCTGCGGACGGCGGCCAGTCGCCTACTCCCCGTCGCAGTGCGGCCGGACGCGCGTCTACTGACCAAGCGAATCGTCAGCATTCCAGGCAGGTCGGCTGGCGAGCGCGTGTTAACGTACTGCACAGCCGCGTGCAACCCGTAGACCCTTGCAACAGCGTGATAATTCGCTATTTTGCCCAATTTCATAGCTCCCAATCTGATGTTCATTGAAGTTTTCCTTCTAGTCATTATTTCCTCACGATGTCTTACATTTATCATTGTTGAATATGGTAAAGAGACTGCACGTTGTTTACAGTGCACACTTGTGATACTGAATAGAAACAGGAATGGCTACATGGTGAAGCAAGTACAAAATGTAACGAAACGGATCCGGTGAGATTTCTGAAGATTAGATTTGCGAAATATTACGTAATTTGAAGATGGAAGGGGAAAAAATGATAGGAAAGGGACTATTGATGTCGGCTACATCGGAACTTTGTGGAATCAGCGGCAACGAGTGAAAATACATACCCCGCCGGACTTCGAATTTGGAATCTCCTGCTCACTAGGGAGCTGCGTTAACCAATGCGCCATCTGGACACTGTGTATTGCAACCGCGCAGAGTATATCGGCACACCTCTAGGTCGAGCCACATTCCCACCGAACGCGGCCTACCCGAAAGAACTGACACCACGCATTCATATAATTGTTTCACGTCGATGGACAATGAATCCAACTCCTTCAGTGTGGATGCACAATAACGTCTGACTTCCTGTGGGAATCTCAGAGAAGCGAGCGTGGAGGACCTGGACGGAGACTGCAGATAGATGGCGCTTGGTGGGAGTGAGGGTCGACTGATAGGCGTGTCCAGATGGTCCGCACAACTGCGATGCCCGCGTGTCCGGGTGGCGCAGTGGTTAACACAACTGCCTAGTGACCAGGACACCATGGATGATACAAACCATGGTCCGGCACACATTTTCACTCGGCGCCGCATACACCGTCCCGATGCATCTGACATGGTTCCATTCCTTTCTCCTCCCTCCACCTACAATTTACACAATGTTCACAGCTGCGGATTTCGTGTGATATCTGTTCTTTCAAACATTCCCAGAAGAACTGACACCATACATTCATATAATTTACGAAATACTTCGCCCCGTAGATGAAGATTTTGCTTTAATCAGCACAACAACATGACGACGATCTTGTATTTTAATTGGAAAATACGCCTACTTACGAGAATATAGTAAATAAACTTCTTAATATTGTTACATTACAGTTTAAAAATGAGGTTTTAACCATGTGAAGTATGTAATGTAATTATTGGAAATATAATGAAACAACATCAGACAGAATTCGAGGTCAAAAGCGATAAACTTCTATGTAACATCAGGTACCTGATATATGGCTGCACAAGGAAACTCCGTACTATTAGACAAGCATAAACAGTCAGTGTAATACTTGAAGAGAATAGAAGTTTCGTAATATGTGGTGAGCAACCCCGAACATTTACATACTAATGTTCCCTCCAATCACGTCCTGACGAATTCCAATATCAGAAATTTTGTGCTCCTAAGACTACTTTGATATTCCCGGATAAGAAAAAGAGGAAAATGTTACAAACAAGAAGTTCTGAGGAACCTTAGAGATACCAAACGGCATTCATTGCGAGAAAATATTCAGCAAATGAAAAAGATGCTATAAGAAGAAGGTGAAAGACAAAACAGACAGAACATCTGACCATAACACGACATCTTAAGAAACAGAAGAAACTCAAACTACAATCACTTAGGAAGTAATAGCTAACAAAATGACTACCTCAAAATAAATAAAAGACGTGAAACTTTGGTACAAGGTACGCCAAATTTTGGGTTGAACAGAAGGGGCAAAAGCAAGATAAATGTATCTCAGAGTATCAAAATGAAAGAAAATGAGGAAAATAGTAAGTAGGCTGTTTAGGTTTTTATGTTGGTAACGTCACCTAGCGCTCTGTATGAAAATCCCTGGCTGTGCTGTGTGCAGTCTGTGGCTGGTTGGCATTGTTGTCATATTCGCTATTGTAGTGTTGGGCAGTTGGTTGTGAACGGCGCATAGCGATGCGCAGTTGGAGGTGAGCCGCCAGCAGTGTTGGATGTGGGGAGAGAGATGGCAGAATTTTAAGAGCGGATGATCTGGACGTGTGTCCGCCAGAAAGAGTAAATTTGTAAGACTGGATGTCATGAACTGATATATATATTATGACTTTTGAACACTATTGAGGTAAATACATTGTTTGTTCGCTATCAAAATCTTTCATTTGCTAAGTTGCCCGCAACTCGTGGTCGTGCGGTAGCGTTCTCGCTTCCCACGCCCGGGTTCCCGGGTTCGATTCCCGGCGGGGTCAGGGATTTTCTCTGCCTCGTGATGGCTGGGTGTTGTGTGCTGTCCTTAGGTTAGTTAGGTTTAAGTAGTTCTAAGTTCTAGGGGACTTTTCTCTGCCTCGTGATGGCTGGGTGTTGTGTGCTGTCCTTAGGTTAGTTAGGTTTAAGTAGTTCTAAGTTCTAGGGGACTGATGACCATAGATGTTAAGTCCCATAGTGCTCAGAGCCATTTGAACCATTTGAACCATTTGCTAAGTATGGCTATCAGTAGTTAGTACCTTCAGTAGTTAGAATCTTTTATTTAGCTGGCAGTATTGGCGATCGCGGTGTTGCAGTAGTTCGAGTAACGAAGATTTTTGTGAGGTAAGTGATTCATGAAAGGTATACATTATTGTCAGTCAGGGCCATTCTTTTGTAGGGATTGTTGAAAGTCAGATTGCGTTGCGCAAAAAATTTTGTGTGTCAGTTTAAGCACAGTCATTTATAATTTTTCTAAGGGGATGTTTCAAAATTTATAGACACATCATATGCATTACATAACCCAAATTACATAAAGTAAGCAATGGGGCCGACGAATAATCAATTTGTGTCACTAGTAGGTAGTTGGGGCATGAGCACAATTTTGATATCAAATTGATATGCAAATTAATTAAATTGATCAATTAATCACCCCCCCCCCCGACCATCCCAGACCCCCCGACCACGCCCACCCACCGCAGATGACGTCACGTTTTTCTCAGCCTGCTCATGGGCCCCAGCCCCCTCCCCCAACCTACCCTATTGGTAGGAATTTCGAATTTTGGCAGGAATTCCTTGGTCCCGGGGCTGAGCTGACGACCCACCCCAACCTCCACCCAGGATTCTGCAGGAAATTGAAATTGCTGGTAGCCAACTCAAACCCTGGTCCTCCTGGACGGAATGCCCAAGTGCAGCTTCCTATCGCAATTATATCACCAGAGGCGCTTGGAATTGAGAGGAAATTAAAAATGGCGGTACTCGAACTATGATTCTAGTGGATGGAAAGCCCAAGTACTCCCCCCATCATATGGAAACTGTCCAGATACAGGAAAGGAAGGTTAGGTTAGTGCACTTTATTAATTTTGGTCGTGAAAATGAAGTAAAGATCGGTCCTAATTACGTAATTAGTTATAAAAATTGGGCCTAATTACACAACTATATGCATAGCGCTAAACAGTGATGGACTAAAATCGCAATACAGCTCAAAAATTAACGATACTATACAACTGGTATTATTCTTCTGAAAAAAAAAAAATATTCGCAATACCACTCGAAACTAGCGACAGACACACTAAAACTCTACCATACAACTAGAAGCTGGTTGGAAAAAGGCACTTTTGGCGGGAAATATGTTCACCTGATGAGATGCTGTTGGATGGAGAGGAGTTTGAAAAGTGTATTACCTATAAGCGTATAGTATCGGTCGTTGTTTGACGTCAGAGTTCGCTACAGATGGCCTACTCATAAACAGCCCCGCACCCCAGCTAACTGGTCAATACACAGTACTATAACTAATGGAGAAAAATGCATCACAGTTCTAATTACACTTCGAAATTATCGTAAAAAAACCAGCACTCATAATGAACGGGTCATAATGCAGCACATGTACTGGGGGAAACTGTCGTCCTAAAAGACTGTAAAGGGGGTGGTAATTGAACGTGTGTTCTCCTCGATGTAGAATCACAAACTGGCGAAAATAGAGGCTCTCTTCCCTCCCTTGCTCCGTCCCTCTGTCCTTCCATCCACCTACGGGGAGGACAGACTTTTTCAAACGACCAGCTGCTCCTCCGATCGCCATGCGGCACGTGCTGGCCGCTGGCCGCCCTTTGCTGTTTTTCTGCCACCCCTAAGCGGGTGCGGGCCTCACCAGGCTATCAGCTATCATCCACAGTACGCGGCATGACTCGAGGCGACGGTCTAGAGAACACCATTGGGAAATTTAATAGCATAACCCCACCCTCCCGGAGAACGCTCCAGATGGCTTTTTCAAAAACTGGCTGCTTGCAAAACAGGATGCCCCTTCTGCCTAAGGCGACCACAGGATCACAGTGCAGTGTCTTCAGTACAGTGCACTCTGGTGAGAGCATACAGCCAGGTGGTCAGAATTACAACAGAGTGCGACGCGGGCACCCCTCAGAACAAAACCATGATAAATGACTGTGGCCAGCCATGACCTCTTATGGAACTCCCAGCACGCTGTTCCAAGCACTGAACTGTAACATCAATGCCACTCCCATAATAAAGCAACTATTAAAAAAGGAAAACACAGTCACCATGATAATAAATATCTTCTTTCCACGGAAATAGGCGATGTCCATTTTCTTTTAGTTTTATGAGCTAAAGCGTTATAGTTTTTACGTTCGTCTGCAGGATCAATTCGCATCTCATTTTACATTCTACAACAACAATCTATAATTCAAGATAATGCAGCCGTTTTGTTCACCATGGCAGGTCTTTGATGAATGAGATTTTCACTCTGCAGCGGAGTGTACGCTGATATGAAACTTCGTGGCAGATTAAAACTATGTGACGGACCGAGACTCGAACGCGGGACCTTTGCCTTTCGCAGGCAAGTGCTCTACCATCCGAGCTACCCAAGCACGACTCACGCCCCGTCCTCACCGCTTTACTTCTGCCAAAATTTACAGAAGCTCTCCTACGATGGTATAGCACTTGCCTGCGAAAGGCAACGATTCCGAGTTCGAGTCTCGGTCCGTCACACAGTTTTAATCTGCCAGGAAGTTTCAGGTCTTTGATGCTTTCCTGGAAAAAAGACTCCCATCTTGCTCTAAACTTACCTGTATATGCGTTAAAGGATGACAGACAGTAGATGGAGTGATCAGTTGAGATGGAGTTGTAACGAGGTAGGATTTAATGGTAGACTGATGATGCATTCTAGAGAGAGAGGGACATGTTGCTGCAGGTCATTTGACCATTCTTTGCATTGTTCTGTCGGGATGCAACGGTTGTTTAACATAACCTGCATGCGACTCGCATACAACTGCGTGTTCTTTGTGTGACTTGGAGCACAGCCTACCTGCGATCGTTAACAGCAGACCTTTCGGTCATCATAGGATTCCATCGTGTTTCGACACATTCCTATAGACGAACGAAGATTATACGATGTACTTCATTCTCCTGCCGCATCTTGGGCATACAATCGAGTCTTCAGCTTCATAACTATGGTGATTCTAATTTAGCGACAGCTGTTTGTGAGGTACTACAATGCCCGTGTATAAATCTGCTTGACAGATATCCTGTTTATGGAGCTAATGGCGTCAAGATGTGTAATTTCACATGTCAAACACCACTGCTATGCGTTTGTTTCTCTCTTTGTAGGAGGCTTTCCTCGTTACTAATGGTCATTTTATATTGGACTGATGAAAGCATAGTACAATTTCTGAACTATGACTGGATGTCAATAGTGGGGGCTACACACCTTTGGAAAGCGATATTGTAAAGAGGAGTGTATGTCATGCGCTGGTAATATATTTCTTACATTTGGATAGTAATAGCATTGCATTCCATATGACTAATAAGTTGAAAACCCCAACTCTAACGTTATAGCAAGTCTTAAGTGCAGAAACTTGTAGCCTTAGAAGTGCATGTGTTTATGTCATCTCTTACCAATACCTTCTTGGTAATGAGCCCAGAAACTAGAACAATACTTTGGAATTTATAGCACAGTTAATTTACATAAAATGCTGCAAACTCCATCTGTCGGGAGCTCCATCATACATAAAAACCTCCAGTTTCTTGTTTTTAACCGTCTGTTACATCATAAAAACAGATTTATATCTATTATACACATGTAAGGGGTGCTAACCTCCTCAACATTCGCGCATCTGAAGAAATCTTGTGCTCTTGGATGGGTGCAGAACAGCAGTTACAACGTGGTTCGCACTATTCCTACACGAAATATGGAATGTAGAGGTCTACTTCTGGTCAGCTGCAGGGGGCGTTGGTCAAAGACAATGCGAGGAGATCTTTCGGTCTCTAACTTTATTCTAAGAATGGGAGAATGCCCCGTGACTCCCATCCATACAGAGAACTCTCATAAATTATGCACTATGACCAAAGTACTAGAGATATGTCTGGTATACTTTGGTGTATATGTTCGAGAATTAACAATGAATGAATGTACTCACAGTCATATATTTACATTCGTAATGGTACTCATAAAGTAGTGAAGGGGCTGTTTAGTGAATATACAGAAACTGGTAAGCATGCTGCCACGTCATTTGTCGGTGTCGAAATTATGATAAAATTGCTAAAATTGACCGCACTATCAACTATGATGCTTGTTAATGCAGTACATTCATGGTGTCTTTTCCATCCCAATCATCCACTAATACGCTGTTGATTACGACATAATGACTGACTGACATCGCTTGTTTGGGATGGAGAAAGAGTCTTGGTGGAGGGGGCAACGTTCTCGCTTCCTGCGCCCGGGTTCGATTCCCGGCGGGGTCAGGGATTTTCTCTGCCTCGTGATGACTGGGTGTTGTGTGATGTCCTTAGGTTAGTTAGGTTTAAGTAGTTCTAAGTTCTAGGGGACTGATGACCATAGATGTTAATTCCCATAGTGCTCAGAGCCGTTTGAACCATTTGGAGGGGGCAACACCTTCTGGGGATGGCTAACACCGAAACAGTAATCGCATGCATGGCGGCAATATGAGGAATTAATCAAACCTAACACAGCGCCATCGGCTATCATGTCACTATGAACGATGAATTTAAACGTAGAGGTCGCCAATAACCTTCGGAAACGCTCCACAATGCCTCAAAACTCTTTCAGTTTTCTTATGTTGTGACTATCTTTCATTTCAATCACCCAGTGTGTGGGTGTGTTGTGAGATCAGTAGCACCAACGTGGTTTACACTGTGCGATGTCTAGTTTTCTGGGAGAGCCAATGGACCAAAAAGTGTTAATGTCAGTTTAGAACCTGACAACAGACGTCGAGGTCGTGGTGAAAAAAAAAAAGTATGGCAATGTGCAAAGTGTGTTTCAGCAGAAAAAGCGGTGTATCAAACAACGAAACAGGAGAGCTCTCCTGCGACTGATAATATGTAGGAAATGGTCCTCTTAGAGTACAGACGATGAAACTTTAAACCAGTTTGTGCAAGAGACGTCTATCACTGGCCATCACTGGCCACCTGCTCCAATGGATCAATACCTGTATATTTAATAGGATCGCTGCATATGCTTGATGCCGGCATTCAGACGGTATTTGTTTTCGATGTATCAGAAGAGAGAGATGTGGTAAAAATCTATCAGTTGAAGTTAGCGGAACTTTTATAGTGTGATGTTTGTCAGTTGGATGGTACAAAATATCGATGATAGGATGTTTGGGTGATAGACGTGAATGGACCCTGAGGGACGTGGATCTGCTTTAGACTGTGGTATCTGTATGATGTTGGGTCTTCCTAATTTTGTCGATAAGAAACACCACTGTAACTGTTCGTAATGTCTTTTATACTACGTCATGTTGCAGGAGCAGGCTTAGTTTGCCGCTGACCTCACACATCGTACACAGTTGGCGGAGCTACAACAACATGTTCCTATTTCCAGAGAGTGGCCAAAACACGGTCCTATAGCATTAACTCAGCTCACTCTGTTTCTACACGAGTTGTAGAATGTGGTAGATATTGCTCTCTCCGACTTCCAGGTAAAATTGCAAAAATTGATCTCGCTATCAAGTACAGTGTGTATTACAATACGTTGTCCCATATCAATAGTGTCTTTCCCATCCCAACCATCCACTGTTGATTACTGCAGAATGACTGATGGACACCAGTCCGTTGAGATGGAGGGATCCTTGGCGGAACACCGGATACATGCTACTTGTTGCTGTGGAGCATGAAGTTAAATATAGAGGTCATCAAATTCATACAGTTGTTTGGAAGCGTTCCTAATTGCTACAGACGTGTCCTATTTCCATATGCTGCTATGCCCTTCACATATTTCTTTGTTCAGCTTTCTGTGAGAGGAAAGAATCGGAATGTGTTAATGTTGGCAGCTGAAATGTATCTCTAAGTTATGGTAGGAAAAACAAAGTGCATGGCGGTGTACACTGATTGGATGTGTTACAAAAGGAAACAGAATATATTAAACTGCGCATGAAGGAACAATACAGGAACCCTCTCGTGCGATTGATAGCCTGTTGGATATGGTCCTCCTACAGTACAGGTGATGAAACTTTACACTGGTCTGTGGAAGCGACCTCGCTCATGAGCCACCTGCTCCAACGAACCAGTACTGGTATATTTAATAGGATCGCCACATATGGTCAATCCTGGAAAGCAGACTGTATTTGTTTCAGATATGTCAGGAGACAGGGACGTGGTAAAATCTTATCAAGTCCTTTAATTGATGACTTTAGTGCAGTTTTTAGTGCTCGTAGGTTTCCTCTGTTGGTTGGTACAAAATACCGAGGTGAAAGAGAATGTTTAGGTGATGGACATGAATGCACCCTGAGAGATGCAGATCTCCTTCGGACTGCAGTATCTGCATGTAGTTTGGAAATGTGTTGCAATGTAGTAGCAAAATCCTCGTCCTTCCTCCAGCCCTGTATGATGTGGAATCATCCTAATTTTTGCAACAAGAAACACCACCATAACTGCTTATACTATCTTTTCTACTACCAGGTGTTGCAGAGGAAAGCTTCGTTTGCCGCTGGCCTTAAACATTGTACACATGTTCCCTTTTCCAGTGAGTGGACGAAACGCGCTGCTGTTGCATTAACTCAGCTCGTCCTGTTTCTCCACGAGATGCAGAAGGTCTTAGATACAGCGATGTCCAGCTTTCATTCAAGTCTGACTTAAATCGGGAAGATCACGTGGACGAAGCTTGCAGGGAGAGCGCGGTGAAGACTCAGTGCACAAGATGCATAGGGACTGTCTAAAAAACAGCGTTGGAGTGTTTGCTGTATGCGATCTTAGCAGATAGGTTAAAAAAACCTGACTCTTTTCGAGATATGAGAGTGGCACGAATATGATTCACCAGTGGCTGTAATCATTAACAGACGACTCTACAAGATCCAACGCTAATATGTGGCACAATGGATAGACTTGATTCCAAATCGCAGACAGCATTTCTGTCAGAAAGAGTAACGCTATCAGTGACTCATTTGTGCCTGTAGACTCAAGACCGCTTTTTATGCAGGGTGATGGTAACATAGTCACTATGATCGTGTTTTTAATAGCGCGGTCCTTACGATAAAGGTATGTTGTGGGCTGTAGAAGCCCTCTGTGGTCAGCTTCAGATGTCGTTTCTCAATGGTGTTCCTCGAAAAGAACTTTGTGTTCCCTCCGTGGATTCCTAGTTGTCCTACCTGGTGAGTGTAATCTGACTACTGAAAAAAAAAAAAATTACTCGCCATGTAGAGTGAGTCTCATGATCAATTTAATTAATTAACTTGTCAATTTGGTAACAATGATAACCGCCTGGCAGGTGGAAGAGATGGCTAGGGCGCCACAGAATGATTCTTGACAACCATTTCCTTTTTTTTTCGTTGTGGCGATATCATTTAACGAAATTTCAGTCTCCCATCTACCCAGGGCGAGACAGGCTCTCACGATTTATTTCGTAAATGCTAGTATGATATAGCATTACATTGGTAAAAGGGGACCTGTTGTAGTGTACAATCTCTTTAATTATAGATTGTTGTTGTTGGATGTAAAATGTTTGTATTTTTTCAGTTGTATGAGCCAATGGCGTGAAAGATTGTATTCTATAATGTTATTTCAAGTGTCTGAAATGTTTGTAATATACACGTGCGTATGAAGAGAGGGGCGACTACAGTAATAAAGACAGTAATGGATGGAGAACCCGAAGGAAGGAGACGACTAGAACGGCCGAGAACGAGATGGAAGAATCACACCATGGGAGAAATTCAGATACTGGGTCTGGGAGATGAAGACGCAGCTGACAGGAAGGTGTGCAGGGCTGGACTCACTGAGGCCAAGGACCATCTGCGGTTTGTGTAACCAGTGTAAGTCAGTAAGTTTTGATTATTTACATTAAATATTCAATTAAAATCTTCATAGGTGGCAGTTTTCATATTTCTTCCATTATACATTTCCGTAATTTCGTCTCTTTAAATGCTCAAGTTGGGTATTTATTGTTTTATACTGACAACCCGTCTATATCTCATCTTATTCTTGTTTTGAATAGAGGGCGTTAGACGGAGTTTTAAGAGAATTGCAGTCGCGTCAGATCCGTACAGCTGTTTACACATTAAAGCGGAAGGTAGAGCTGCTTTCATAGATGTACACTTCTTGTAACAAATTACTGTCAGTTACTGGAGCATGTAAGAATTTCTCGAGGCATTATATTTACACATTAATGTTAATTGTTTTATGATGTTTTTATACCAGTATGAAAACAATATTTTAGGTGTAATTGCTATTATTTTATACAACTCAAAGATGAATGCTGTTACAGCTGTTAATATCTGAAAAACAGATATGCGAAGAGTTGAGCAGCTGCTTCTTCTTTGTCAGTATTTGGTATGACACAAATAGCAGGGAGTTGGGGGCACAAGCAGAATTTTGTAATCAAATTGATGTGCAAATTAATTAAATTTACCAATTAACCATTCCCCGCCCCAACCATCACAGGGCGGCCGCTGTGGCCGAGCGGTTCTAGGCGCTTCAGTCCGGAACCGCGCTGCCGCTACGGTCGTAGGGTCGAATTCTGCCTCGGACATGGATGTGTGTGATGTCCTTAGGTTAGTTAGGTTCAAGTAGTTCTAAGGCTAGGGGACTGATGACCTCAGATGTTAAGTACCATAGTGCTCAGAGCCATTTGAACCATTTTGAACCATCACAGCCCCGACCACGCGCACCCCAGCCCCTGACCACACACACCCCCACCACCAGATGACGTCACATTCCTTTCTCAGCCTGCACCTGGGCAACAGCCCCTACCCCTTCCTAACCCACCCTATTGGCGACAATTACTAATTTCGGCATGAATTTCGAATTTTGGCGGGAATTACTTTAATTAAACAATTATATGCAGCACCACCATCAATTGTCTTCGCCAAACTCTTGGAAAATGTGCATTAATTTTGCTCTAAGAGCTTACTTTCTATTCGAATATAATTTTAATTAATTTATTTAAGTTTCTTAAAATTTCATTAAATTTCTTTAAATGTCTGTAAATATGTTTAAATTTGTTTAAATTTATTATCTACCTACAGCGTTAGTTTCGTGTTACCACCTCAAGAGGCTGAGATTTGTTAGCTGTATTACATGCACTCATTCAGCTCTAGACGTTAGTCTTTATTTAAACAATTAGAGCAACTACCACCATCAAGTGTGGCCGTTATGCAAAATTGCGGCTTTTGGTGGGAAGATAGGTCAATTGGGCTACCTCTACTAACCTAAAAAAACATAAATCACAATGGCTGGACGCGGGATTGAACCGTCGTCCTCCCGAATGCGAGTTCAGTGCCCTAGCCACAGCGCGACCTCGTAATTTACGAGATGTTTACGTCTCTGCACATCATTGTAATGCATTATTAAGGAGTACTTTGGCGGTGTGTAAACTGTATATAGGGACTCCAAGCACGTTAGGTTGAGTGTTTTGCATCAGCGTAATAAATAAATTAGGTGAATCGGTACCTAAATAAATTGTCCAAAAAGTAAAGTACACTCCTCCCTCTCTCCAGCAACACAGAGCAGGCTGATTCATTTTTCACACCAATTTTCCTTCGTTCCAAACCGCCGGCAGGGTGAGCGTTTTGTATCAGCGTAATAAATAAACTAGGAGAAATACGTTCCTCGATGTATGCAGCAAATATGAAAGTGAGTGGTTGGATGACCTTGAAAAGTAGTTGAAACTAGGTAGTTGGAAGCTTAGCGAACCCCTTTTCTTACCTATATAAAGCTTTGTGAGGCTTCGGCCACACGTAAGGCTGACCCAGATGGACCTGAGTGTTCTTAGAGAGAAGCGGATTTTTGTGTCCGGCGGACTTCGGCGGGTCTGAAAGTAGGCCAGTCAGTTGTCGTTATTATTAGATTCGTGCTCTGTCACCCGCGACACGTAGGCAGCCGGAAGACAACGTGACATATCGCGAAGTGCTGTAGCAGCAGTGAAGTAGGTCAAGGTGCCTCTTGTGCAAGGCAGCACCTACTCTTCATATGATCAGCTGTCGATATCTCACCCTCTTGTGATGGTAACACGAAACTAACGATTTAGATAATAAATTTCAACATTGAACGGAAACACCATTGTACCCTCCCCCCTCCCTCAGCTGAACATTTTCGAAGGTGATGGTGAGCACACGTGATTGCCCATAATTGTTTAAATAAAGACCCATGTCTAGTGTATGTAATACAGCTATCGATATCGCAGCCTCTTGTGGCGGTAACAAAAAAATTTATACAAATTATATTGGAATTGAATTAGCGACACAATACTAACTCCCATCAGCTGCAGGAGTAAGCTCTTAGATCAAAATTCGAAATTGCAAGAGGATGGCGAACACACTTGATGGTAGTACTGCATCTATTTGTTTAAATAAAGAGTTATGTCCAGTTCCTAGGAAGAGTTGACTTAGGTTAGTGGAGGTAGCCCAAGTGCCCTTTATTTCCCGCGATTTTCTTAGGCTAGTAGGTAGCCCAATTGGCCTATCTTCCCACCAAAAGCCCCAATTCTGGATAATGGCCACACTCGATGGTGGTAGTTGCTCTAATTGTTTAAATAAAGACTTGTGTCTAGAGCTGAATGAGTGCATGTAATACAGCTAACAAATCTCAGCCTCTTGAGGTGGTAACACGAAACTAATGCTGTAGGTAGACAATAAATTTAAATAAATTTAAAGACATTTATAGAAATTTAAACAAATTTATAAAAACTATATTCGTATAGAACAGTAACATCATACTAACCCCCCTCAGCAAAATTTAAGCCCATTTTCCTAAGAGGATGGCAAAGACAATTGATGGTGATAATGTTTGTAATTGTTTAAACAAAGGATTGTGTCCAGTTCCTCAGAAGAGGTGAGCTAGGTTAGTAGAAGTACCCGAATTGACTTATCTTCCCGTCAAAATTCAAACTTTCCGCCAGTTCCTAGGATAGAGTGACTTAGGGTAATTGGACTACGTTCACTAACCTATCTTACCGTCATTTTTGGATAACGGTACTTGCGTCATCCGCTGACGTCACCTGACTTCACGTACTTGAGTCACGGCTGCCATCTTGGATAACGGTACTTGGGATGGCGCCCGCCCTTGGGGTGACAGCCACCATCTTAGATAACGGTACTTGGGGTAACGCTCCTTGCTCTACTACTGAAGTAGTGTGTAAGTCTAGGGACCGATGACCTCAGGAGTTTGGCCTATTAGGAATTGAAACATTTTTGAACTCAAAAGCTTATATTTCGCACAGGAACCATAATAACAAATTGAGACAGCATGATGATCTTTTCTTTATTGGTGCTAAAGTCATAATACGCTGAGGTGACAAAAGTCATGAGGTAATGATATTAACATATGTAGACGGCGGTAGTATCGCTTATGCGGGACATAAAAGAACAGCGGATTGGCGGAGCTGTCATTGTACTCAGGTGAATCACGAGAAAAAATTTCCAACATGGTTTTTGCCGCACAACTGGAATTAACAGGCTTTGAACGCAGAATAGCAGTTAGAGCTAGACACATGGAACATTCCATTTCGGAAATCGTCAGAGAATTCAGTATTCAGAAATCCAGAACGTCAAGAGCGCGCCGATAACACAATATTTCAGGCATTACTTCTCACCACGCACAACACTGTAGCCAACGGCCTTCACTTAACGACCGAGAGCAGCGGCGTTTGCGTAGAGTTGACAGTGCTAACAGATAAGCAGCACTGCATTAATAGCTGCAGGAGTCAATGTGCGACGTACGGCGAACGTATTCGTTAAGGCAGTGCAGAAAAAGTGGGAGTTGATGGGCTATGGAGCAGACGAGCGATGAGAGTCCTTTTGCCAACAGTACGACATCGCCTGCAGTTCGTCTCTAGGGTTCGTGATTTTATTGGTTGGATCCTAGACGACTGGAAAATCGTGCCCTGGTCAGATGAGTCCCGATTTCAGTTGGTAGGAGCTGACGGAGGGGTTCGAGTGTGGCGCAGACACGACGAAGCCGTGGACCCAAGTTCTCAACAAGGCACTATGCGAGAATATGGTGGCTCCATAATAGTGGGGTCTGTGTTTACAGGGAATGAACTGGGTGCTCTGGTCCAGTTGAGTCGATCAATTACTGGAAATGGCAATTTTCAACTACTTGCAGCATTCATGGACGCCATGTTTCCAAACAACGATAAAATTCTTATGGATCACAATGCGCCATTTCACGCCGCCACAATTGTTTGCGATTGATTTGAAGAACATTCTGGACGACTCGAACGAGTGGTTTGGCTATCCAGATTGCCCAATGTCAATCCTATCGAACATTTATGGAACGTAATCGGTAGGTCAGTTCGTGCACAAAATCCTGTACCGGCAACGCTTTCGCAATTATGGTCGGCTACAGAGGCTCAGTATTTTTGCAAAGAACTGCCAACGACTTCTTGAATCACTGCCATGGCGAGTTTCTGCACTTAACTGGGAAAAGGTATGCCCGACACGACGTTAGGAGATATCCATGGACTTTTGTCACCTCAATGTAAAGTTTTTAAATGATAACTTAACGTCATTCGACGGTATGATTTTTATCATTTCTACTGACGTGGTTTCTTCGTTTGAGCCATTTTACATAGCAACTGGGAAAGATATCATTAAATGTCATACAACAACATATATTGACATCTTTCCCACTTGCACGAAATAATGGCTCAAAACGTCAAATTACTATATTGGAAACAAAGTCAAATGGCGATAGAGTTATCACACAAAAACAGTGTGTGTGTGTGTGTGTGTGTATGTGTGTGTGTGTGTGTGTGTGTGTGAGGGGACAGAGAGAGAGAGAGAGAGAGAGAGAGAGAGAGAGAGAGAGAGAGAGTGAGAGAGAGAAAGGGAGCGAGAGGTTTAGTGCATACTAGTGTTAAATTCACCACTGGAAGGGGAAAGTGTATTACTAGATGCGCCATGAAGACCGTAAGCGTTGTAAAGCGACATGTGGAGTATGTTTGTACATGTAAATCACGATGATGTTATATAGACTACTGGCCATTAAAATTGCTAGCAAGAAGAAATTCATTGGATAAATATATTATACTAGAACTGACATGTGATTACATTTTCACGCAATTTGGGTGCATAGATCCTGAGAAATCAGTACCCAGAACAACCACCTCTGCCCGTAATAACGGCCTTGATACGCCTGGGTATTGAGTCAAACAGAAATTGGATGGCGTCTACAGGTACAGCTGCCCATGCAGCTTCAACACAATACTACAGTTCATCAAGAGTAGTGACTGGCGTATTGTGACAAGCCATTTGCTCAGCCACCATTGACCAGACGTTTTCAATTGGTGAGAGATCTGGAGAATGTGCTGGCCAGGGCAGCAGTCGAACATTTTCTGCATCCAGAAAGGCCCGTACAGGACCTGCAACATACGGTCGTGCATTATCCTGCTGAAATGTAGCGTTTTGCAGGAATCGAATGAAGGGCAGAGACACGGGTCGTAATACATCTGAAATGTAACGTGCACTGTTCAAAGTGTCGTCAATGCGAACAAGAGGTGACCGAGACGCGTAACCAATGGCAACCCATACTATCACGCCGGGTGATACGCCAGTACGGCGATGACGAATACACGCTTCCAATGGGCGTTCACCGCGATGTCGCCAAACACGGATGAGACCATCATGATGCTATAAAGAGAACCTGGATTCATCCGAAAAAATGACGTTTTGCCATTCGTGCACCCAGGTTCGTCGTTGAGTACACCATCGCAGGCGCTCCTGTCTGTGATGCAGCGTCAAGGGTAACCGCAGCCATGGTCTCCGAGTTAGTCCATGCTGCAGCAAACGTCGTCGAACTGTTCGTGCAGATGTTTGTTGTGTTGCAAACGTCCCCATCTGTTGACTCAGGGGTCGAGACGTGGCTGCACGATCCGTTACAGCCATGTGGATAAGATGCCTGTAATCTCGACTGCTAATGATACGAGGCCGTTGGGATCCAGCACGGCGTTTCGTATTAACCTCATGAACCCACCGATTCCATATTCTGCTAAATGTCGTTGGATCTCGACCAACGCGAGCAGCAATGTGGCGATACGATAAACCACAATTGCGATAGGCTACAATCCGACCTTTATCAGAGTCGGAAACGTGATGGTACGCATTTCTCCTCCTTACACGAGGCATCACAACAACGTTTCACCAGGCAACGCCGGTCAACTGCTGTTTGTGTATGAGAAATCGGTTGGAAACTTTCCTGATGTCAGCACGTTGTAGGTGTCGCCACCGGCGCCAACCTTGTGTGAATGCTCTGAAAAGCTAATCATTTGCAAATCACAGCATCTTCTTCGTGTCGGTTAAATTTCGCGTCTCTAGCACGCCATCTACGTGGTGTAGTAGTTTTAATGGCCAGTAGTATAGGTAGAGGTAGATTGTTTGGGTGTTAAATCATCACAGAAAAGGGAATACAAGTTGGTTACAACATGCAATAAAGGTCTCGCGATGGAGAGATGATGCAGCAATAGCCAAAACAGTCAACTGTGTGAAGAGTAGAATTTACCGAGAGGAATGTGCCCCTCTGTATGGGGTAGATCCCGCCAGCGGTGAGCGTCAACGGCCTCTGCCCGCGAACCATGACCAGCAGCAGCGCCTTCTGAAAGCTGATGTTGGCGTCTGGCCAGTCGCAGCTGTACGCAGCCGTGGACACAAGCTCCCCCTAAAAGCAAAAAAAAGTAGAGCAAGTTTACTTTTTTTAGGGAAGGGGCAAAGTCGTCACAAATGTAGATGAAATGTACAAAAGCTTAATACACTCCCGGAAATTGAAATAAGAACACCGTGAATTCATTGTCCCAGGAAGGGGAAACTTTATTGACACATTCCTGGGGTCAGATACATCACATGATCACACTGACAGAACCACAGGCACATAGACACAGGCAACAGAGCATGCACAATGTCGGCACTAGTACAGTGTATATCCACCTTTCGCAGCAATGCAGGCTGCTATTCTCCCATGGAGACGATCGTAGAGATGCTGGATGTAGTCCTGTGGAACGGCTTGCCATGCCATTTCCACCTGGCGCCTCAGTTGGACCAGCGTTCGTGCTGGACGTGCAGACCGCGTGAGACGACGCTTCATCCAGTCCCAAACATGCTCAATGGGGGACAGATCCGGAGATCTTGCTGGCCAGGGTAGTTGACTTACACCTTCTAGAGCACGTTGGGTGGCACGGGATACATGCGGACGTGCATTGTCCTGTTGGAACAGCAAGTTCCCTTGCCGGTCTAGGAATGGTAGAACGATGGGTTCGATGACGGTTTGGATGTACCGTGCACTATTCAGTGTCCCCTCGACGATCACCAGTGGTGTACGGCCAGTGTAGGAGATCGCTCCCCACACCATGATGCCGGGTGTTGGCCCTGTGTGCCTCGGTCGTATGCAGTCCTGATTGTGGCGCTCACCTGCACGGCGCCAAACACGCATACGACCATCATTGGCACCAAGGCAGAAGCGACTCTCATCGCTGAAGACGACACGTCTCCATTCGTCCCTCCATTCACGCCTGTCGCGACACCACTGGAGGCGGGCTGCACGATGGTGGGGCGTGAGCGGAAGACGGCCGAACGGTGTGCGGGACCGTAGCCCAGCTTCATGGAGACGGTTGCGAATGGTCCTCGCCGATACCCCAGGAGCAACAGTGTCCAAAATTTGCTGGGAAGTGGCGGTGCGGTCCCCTACGGCACTGCGTAGGATCCTACGGTCTTGGCGTGCATCCGTGCGTCGCTGCGGTCCGGTCCCAGGTCGACGGGCACGTGTACCTTCCGCCGACCACTGGCGACAACATCGATGTACTGTGGAGACCTCACGCCCCACGTGTTGAGCAATTCGGCGGTACGTCCACCCGGCCTCCCGCATGCCCACTATACGCCCTCGCTCAAAGTCCGTCAACTGCACATACGGTTCACGTCCACGCTGTCGCGGCATGCTACCAGTGTTAAAGACTGCGATGGAGCTCCGTATGCCACGGCAAACTGGCTGACACTGACGGCGGCGGTGCACAAATGCTGCGCAGCTAGCGCCATTCGACGGCCAACACCGCGGTTCCTGGTGTGTCCGCTGTGCCGTGCGTGTGATCATTGCTTGTACAGCCCTCTCGCAGTGTCCGGAGCAAGTATGGTGGGTCTGACACACCGGTGTCAATGTGTTCTTTTTTCCATTTCCAGGAGTGTATATCATAAATTTATATATTGCACTAAAATCAAATCCTCTTTCACTCACCCTCGGTCACCGTCATCGGTACAATCGTACTATCGCCCAGGCTGTAAAAACTGGAAACATTGCTTCGATGTAAGCGCCCCAAATTAGAGTACAATAACAAAGAAATAGTTGAAGTAGAACTCTGTTTTAGACCTATAAGAGGCGAGCAAAAAGTGTCAGGGCAGTTCTGAAGCATACATAAAACGCAGCATGATTCCGATGCAAGTATATAAGCACTGACATGCAAGGAGTCAGTGTGACATTGTTATCTTTACAAGACGTGTGCGGTAGCTGCAGTGACGTAAACAATGGCGACTTCATTACCAAATGTTCCCTAAAAGGAACAACATGCTATTGTTCTGTTCTCGGCTGCCGAAGGGCAAAGACCGGTAGACATCCAGCGAAGAAAGAAGAATGTGTATGAGGCAGCAAGTCTGCAAAAAAATAACATTGTGGAATGGTGCGCCAGTGGTTCTGTTGCTTCGTGGTAACTCACCTCCCTATAACGCAAATATCGCCAACCAAAGGCTTTGAAGAGTCGACGATTCTTCTCGAACAAGGATGTGCAGCAGGCAGTTACGGACTTCTCCATGCAGCAGGACACAATGTTTTTATCAAATCGGCGTCCGCCCCCGGTAGCTGAGTGGTCAGCGTGACAGACTGTCAATCCTAAGGGCCCGGATTCGATTTCCGGCTGGGTCGGAGATTTTCTCCTCTCAGGGACTGGGTGTCGTGTTGTCCTAATCATCATCATTTCATCCCCATCGACGCGCAAGTCGCCGAAGTGGCGTCAACTCGGAAGACTTGCACCAGGCGAACGGACTGCCCGACGGGAGGCCCTAGCCACACGCCATTATTATTATACCAAATGGGCGACTTCAACCTGGTGCGTCGGTGGAATGATGGCATCAGTGCTCACGGTGATTTTTTCTTGTTGACCTAACGATTCTAGACTGGACGGCCTAAGAACGGAAACTTTTTGATCGCTCCTTATAGTCGGCTTATTTCTTAAAAGAAACAATAAATCTCTATGAAACACCCACATCGACAAAATATTAAAATCTACTCTTGAAGAATATAAGTAGCGAGTTAAATAGTCACAGAATTTTAAAAGCCGTACGACATTCGTTTCATCACTTATCGGAATAGAAGCACGTCAACTGGCAAACTATCATCTGCCCTCTTTCCTCATAATGAAATACGGTACGCTGAAATGCAGTCTACTGAAATTTATGCGCCACGAACACCATACATTTATAACGAAATTGCATTGCTTGCGTTATTCTGATGACGATGCACAACGTGTGATCTGTACGGAAATACATATCATGGATGTGCGAGTACAGATCGTAGACGTATAGTTGACGACATATAGAAGTTTGGATCTGGCCGTGAGCCGTGCAAGGACAGCTGAATGGTAGGGTGATCGCTCGCGATAAGCGGGAAATCCGGGTTCGAGTCCCGGTCAGGCACAAGTTTTCATTGTCATTCCATTCTACAGCTGATGGTAGTCATTATTTGGAATTGCGAATTCATCTGATGTGATACATTGGTAAGTCCTCTATCTGGATCACAAAGCCGTTTGTCATCACACATTGTTCCGTCGGTAGGCTAATGAGAAGGATGTCAGATTTTCTGAGTCTGGAAGGACATATGTCAGAGTACAGCTTCATTTTTCGCAGCTTATTGCCCGCCACTTCCAGACACACTTCGTTTCGCTAAAACATGACTCCGTTGAACAGCGAAGTGACAAGATGTACGGTGATGGTAGACCGAGCTACGGTAATTTTAGGGCTTGCTTCCTTGACTCCCACATATAGTAATCTTTTTCCTGAATTCCGACGAGCCCTGTTATACAAAAAAAGATTACACTCCCTCCTCCAGAAATTTATCTGAGCAGGTTTAATTTCCTGGTACAGCTGCAATACAGGCTGCACGCGATTCTTACAGTCTCATCCCAACGTATACTCGATCAGAATCCCGAAAAAGCGGCCATAAATTCAAAAAGTATGTTCGGAGTTCAGAATTTTCGTGTAATCATGCGGCTGTTGAGTACCGGTCTTAGAAGCAGCCAGCTGTTTCTTCCCGAAGCTGAACTGCAGGTTCAATGCGGCATTCATTTGTGAGCCGCGCACAGAGCTAGCCGGGATGGAAGATCACTGCGTCGTTTGGATGAAATGTTTTTATTCAGCGAACTCAGACAATTTTTAATGAATATTCAAAGAGTTTTATACTTAATTATGAAGATTTATTTCATTATTTAATCATTAATTAACAATTGGTTTACTTTAATTAGCTTCTTACCGGAATGTAAGCTAGAAAATTGTAAAATGCGAGCGAAAAAAGGTAAGTTTTAAATTCCACGACATTTCGCCCTCTTATTCATTCCGTTTTTAAATAATATTTACTATGAACTATCTTCACGAATCAGCCTTATAATCCAGCTTCTAGCCGCAGCACCCACTTTGGATCATTTTTTAAGCGACAGTTGCAAAACGCCGCTATTTACGCTGAGAAAATGAAAAGTGACGTCGAAAAGTTTCGAAGCTACGCTGTTGCAACAGTCACGCATTATGTCCAAGAGTACTAATGGTGCAATATGTCAACAGGGGTCCATAGGCTGTTAATCTACACTTTTACCAACAAGTCAGCTGTTGGAAGATGCACAGAAATCAAAAAAACATCTTAATAAGGCAATATCGCCTAAGTTTTGCCCGAAAGTCTTCTCGCGTAAAAAATATGGATGTTTTGCGGAGACTTCTAGCAACAATTAATCCCTATAATTCTTGTTTGTGGAAACCATCTCCAAGGAAAGTAAAAACTTTGTCGTCGGAAGCTCTTGCCCTCTTGGTGCCTGCTGCAGACGATTGCGAGGGACCAGATGGGTCGGGTGACGAGGGGGATAAAAATGTCGATGAGGAAGAACAAGAAGAAGGAAATGAAGATAAAGAAAGATGAAGAAAAAGAAGCACAAAAGGAAGAAGATTAAGGAAACTTACAGAACTTTCAGTTTTTGTTACTATTATATATTTTCAGTAATAAAGAGAATAATAGAGAAATTTCATAGCAAAGTTTACCATTAAAATTGTAAGTGTTAACCGAAAACATTTTCTGTCGGCTTTTAATTTTATCCGTATTATTTTCGCAATATTGGATCCGCCATTTTGAATTTTTCAATTTTCATACAAAAGTACAAGGTGTACAACTTCGCTTCCGCCGTTTTTCCCCAACATTTGAGGCTCTAATGAAACAAATTGGTTACACATGTATCATTCAAAGTATTTTCCATCGCTGGCAACTACTTTCTCCCACCTTTCGGGCAGTGTACGAATCCCACGTCGAAAAAACTGTTCATCTTTTGAAGCGATCCACGAATCGATCCAATTTGTGACTTCTTCATGAGATCGGAAATGTTGGTCAGCCAGGCCATGCGCCATTGGTGATAGAGGGAGCAATGTCTGGAGAATACGTCGGGTGGAGTAGGACTTCCCATTTTAAAGTTTCCAAGTACGTTCTGACCTCTTTTGCAACGTGGGATCGAGCGTTGTCGTGCTGCAAAATCACTTTATCGTGCCTCTCGCTGTATTGCGGCCGTTTGTCTTTTAATGCTCTGCTCAAACGCATTAATTGAGATCGATAACGAGCACCTGTGATTGTTTCACTTGGTTTTAACACCTCGTAGTACACGACGCCGAGCTAGTCCCACTAAGTGCAGAGCATGATGTTGGAGCCATGAAAATTCGGTTTGTCCGTCGACGTGGAAGCATGGCCGCGATATCCTCATGATTTTTTGCGTTTAGGGTTATCGTAATGAACCCATTTTTCGTCCCCGGTCACAATGCGATGCAGAAATCCCTTCCGTTTTGGCCTCTGAAGCAACTGTTCACAAACACACAAACGCCGTTCAACGTCTCTTGGTTTCAGCTCCAAGGGACCCAAGTTCCTTCTTACTGAATCATGTCCATAGCTTTGAGCCGTTGTGAAATGGCTTGCTGTGTTACCCCCACTAATCGTGCCAATTCCTCTTCAGTTTGGCGCGAGTATTCACTCAGCAATGTCTCCAATTCTGCATCTTCGAAAACATTCTCTCTTCCACCACTATGCCGGTCTAGGACGTTAAAATAACCGTTCTTGAAGCGTTGAAACCACTCACGACCCGTTCTTTCGCTAATAGCGTCCTTACCATACGTACTTGAGAGCGTTCGATGAGACTCAGCCGCTGTTTTCTTCATATTGAAACAAAGCAGTAACACCTCCCGCAAATGACGAGAATTAGGCTCATAAACTGACATATTCAATCAAGAAAAACTTTATGATTCACACACAAATCAACTAATGTTTGAATAAGTTTATGTTGACCGATGTCCAAGCTAACTGTCTGACGTCTGCGTTCGGTTTCTTTCGACCGTTGTCGCCACCTATCGGCAAACGGCGGAAGCAGAGTTGTACCCCTTGTAGTTGACAGAAGGGTTAGAAACACCATTACAGCCATTTTTGACCATATTGGAGGAATTTTGAAATTTTGGCCTTGTTTGCAGGATTGTGGCCCACTGTGCAGCGTCTTATTAACATTGTGCTCTCCGTGTACTGCCACTTTTCGGGCTGGAAGAGAGAGAAGAAACAGTTTAGAAGATGAACGTGTGACTCACCTGTTCCCACACGCTGTGCGCTCCCACGCAGTAGAGCAGCAGCTGCATGCTGACCGCGGGGGCGCAGACCAGCACCTTGAGTAGGGCTCCGCTCTCATCACTCTGTGAACACACGGCCGCCCTTCAGTATCTGGAACGTTGGCAAGGAAGTGTTTCTAACTAATCAAACTTCCGAGTGGTTTCATTCTGTCCTCCATATTTTCGTATCTTGGACAAATGTTACTTAAGGAGGGTATAGATGGCAAAGGGGTCGACGTGGAGCAGGAGAGGCATTTCAATTTCCACTGTAATTAATTTTACAAATAAATTCATAAAACGTTGTCAGCATGACCAGGAAGGATTCAGGATTCACAATCATAGCAGTGGAAGTTCAAAAATTCAACGAAATATTTTTTTTAAATGTGAAATTTCATCATTTGTTGCTGCATTTGTTGCTATAGGTTCACTTTTCTTCATAAGTAAGAGAGATTCTTGGATAATTTTGCACAGCATACAAATCATACCTACAGGTGTATGAAACTCTAGTAAATTTCCAAATTTATTAAAAACTGTAGTAAAAATTGAAATAATTAACTATAATTTTCTTTTCTAAACATGAAGTTCAAAATGTAACAGCTCATTAATTTTTGCATAAATTAAATAACCTTTTTAGTACATACCCTACCAGTCCAAAAAAATTGCATAACAAAGGGGATAGGTCTGATGTTAACAACTACCACCCAATCTCACTTCTGGCAGCTTTACCCAAAATTCTTGAAAAATTAATGTATTCAAGAGTAGCATCAGAGACTGTAAAAATAAAGTACTAATAAAATGTAAATTTGGTTTTCAGAAAGGCTTTTCAGCAGAAAATGCTGACTATGCTTTCACTGATGAAATATGAAATGCATTGAATAACCGAACATCAGCCATTGGGATATTTTGTGATCTCTCAAAGGCTTTTGATTGTGTGAATCATGAAATTCTCCTAGATAAGCTTAGGTATTGTGGTATTAGTGGGACAGTGCACAAATGGTTTAATTCATATTTAACTCCAAGAATGCAGAAGGTCGAGATTAACAGAACAGATAGTCTGCGCCGGCCGCGGTGGTCTCGCGGTTCTAGGCGCTCAGTCCTGAACCACGCGACTGCTACAGTCGCAGGTTCGAATCCTGCCTCGGGCATGTATGTGTGTGATGTCCTTAGGTTAGTTAGGTTTAATTAGTTCTAAGTTCTAGGGGACTGATGACCTCAGTAGTTAAGTCCCATAGTGCTCAGAGCCATTTGAACCAAGATAGTCTGCAAAAAACAGTAGAATCTTCTAACTGGAGAGGTATCAAGAATGGTGTCCCACAGGGTTCAGTCTTGGGTCCCTTATTGTTCTTATTGTATATTAATGACTTGCCACTCTATATTCCTGAAGATGCAAAGATAGTTCTTTTTGCTGATGATACAAGTATAGTTATCACATCCAACAAGCAAAGCTGAAGAAATTGTAAATAATGTCTTTCAGATAATTATTAAGTGGTTCTCTGCAAATGGACTCTCACTAAATTTTGAGAAAACACTGTTTATTCAATTCTATACAGTAAATGGCGTAACACCATTGATAAATATAGATTGTGAATAAAAGTCTGTTGCTCAGTCAGAATATTCAAACTTTCTGGGTGTGTGCATTGACGAGCAATTGAATTGGAGGAAACACATCGATGATCTCCTGAAACGGTTAGGTTTAGCTACTTATGCTGTTAGGGTTATTGCAAATTTTGGTGATAAACATATTAGTAAATTAGCCTATTATGTCTATTTTCATTCACTGCTTTTATATGGCATCATATTTTGGGGCAATTCGTCATTAAGAGAGAAAATATTCATTGCACAAAAGCGTGTAATCAGAATAATAGCCGGCCGAAGTGGCCGTGCGGTTAAAGGCGCTTCAGTCTGGAACCGCAAGACCGCTACGGTCGCAGGTTCGAATCCTGCCTCGGGCATGGATGTTTGTGATGTCCTTAGGTTAGTTAGGTTTAACTAGTTCTAAGTTCTAGGGGACTAATGACCTCAGCAGTTGAGTCCCATAGTGCTCAGAGCCATTCATTTTGAACCATTCAGAATAATAGCTGGAGCCCATCCAAGATCACCTTGCAGACTTTTATCTAAGGAACTTGGGATATCCACAGTACCTTCGCAATACATATGTTCACTTATGAAATTTGTCAATAATAACCCATCCCAATCCAAAAATAAGAGCTAAGTGCATAGCTACAACACTAGAAGAAAGGATGGTCTTCACTGTTCTGGATTAAATCTCACTTTGGCACAGAAAGGGGTGAATTGTGTTCAAATGTGTGTGAAATCTTATGGTGCTTAAATGCTAAGGTCATCAGTCCCTAAGCTTACACACTACTTAACCTAAATTATCCTAAGGACGAACACACACACACACACACATGCCCGAGGGAGGACTCGAACCTACGTCGGAACCAGCCGCACAGTCCATGACTGCAGCGCCTTAGACCGCTCGGCTAAAAGGGGGGGAATTATGCTGCCGCAAAAATATTTGGTCATTTGCCAATAGGATCAAAAGTCTCAGATAGCCAACCAATATTTAAAAGCAAATTAAAATAATTTGTGAATGACAACTCCTTCTACTCAATAGATGAATTTTTAGATATGAAGTATTAACTGTATAATAAATAAATAAATAAAAAATTAATTAATCATTTTGTGTACAGAAAACTTATGTTAAAATGACATTACGAAATCTCGTAGTCATGATCTATGGAACAAGGATTAATGTACGTATGTATCTATGTATGTAAGTACATGATTTCCAAAATTGGTAGCTATCAATGTGATTGTGGAGCTGCCTATAAGGTCTATGGCTGATACTGTGTTACACCGTATCTCCAGAAAGTTCAAAGGCTCATTTTATGCTTAGCGTTTAAGAGACATCGGCGTAGACGGTGTCAGCTTGAACTAATAACTATACGCAACAGATGTGTATCCCACCAGTCATTTGTGAGCAGTCTGTGTTAAGTAGTGCGGGCATAGCGTGTCAATGTTGTTTGTCACAAAGTGCAATACAGCAAGATCTCTAAATCAAGTGTTCAAGGCATTCTCCAGAATTTTTCAAAGAAGTGAAAAATGTGTGCGAAGTTTTTCCCTGACACTGAGACTCGTGAACAACGACCCGTGGACGCCAACCACGAATTGATTGACATGAAAAATGCAGAAAATAGATTTCTGGAAAAAAAATCATCACAGGTCATGAGACATGGAGTTATCAGTACGAAATACCACACAACGACAATGTGCAGAGATTCACATGGAAGGTCAACACGTAAAATATAACAGATATTCACGCCAGTCTGACGCGAGAGTTGAACAACAGTCGGCCGCTGTAGCCGAGCGGTTCTAGGCGCTTCACTCTGGAACCGCGCGACCGCTTAGGTCGCAGCTTCGAATCCTGCCTCGGGCATGGATGTGTGTGATATCCTTAGGTTAGTTAGCTTAAAGTAGTTCTTAGTTTTAGGGGACTGATGACCTCAGATGTTAGTCCCATAGTACTCAGAGCCATTTGAACCAGTTTTGAAGTTGAACAACATCCTAAATAAGAACTTTTCCGGCATTTCACACGGTTGCACGAGCATTCTGTGAGCTGTATTCAAGTTGGAGGAGGCTGTGTAGAACACCTAAATCATTAAAACCATCAACTTATTTTCTCTCTGTTATTTTATTACTCTAATCCCGAAACTTTTTGGAGTCATGGGGTATGTACTAAAAAGATTACCTCGTATAATTTTCTCTCAGGAATGTATATGTCACCTACGAAAAAGCTACTTCTCATAAGATATTTCTTCTGCAGATTTCCTTTTCGTTGGCCCTTGCGCGTTAAAGGACCCACTTCCGGGATGGGGAATGGCACTGGGCAGATAAAGTCAGTTTATACAAAGCTGATCAATGTCAATGTCTACCAATATGTATGTATTTGTATAATAATTATCTGTACAATACTGTCTCATTATTAAGCGTTATTTGAGCGTACTATTCTGTATTCTAGCCAATAATTCACATGAATCACTCCCGTATTGCTCCGTTGTAACACGCAGCCCGGTGTTTCCAAACGTAGGGCGGGGGGGGTATATTTTTAGTAACAGAAACTGAGCTTGCTAATTTCCTGCGGAACTGTTTCAGCGCAGATTTTGTGCTCCTGATTCATTGGCATGAATAATACCACCATCTAACTCACGGGGCACTTAGAAGTACGTAACAAATTGAGTGGTTCTGCTAATTACTTTTTCAAAGAGTACATAACGACATGTGTTTCATTGTTGGGTAGCACAAATCCTTTTGTCACTTAAAGGATTAACTGACTGTAAGATAAGAATGTTGTTGTGGTGTCACAGCCAGACACCACACTTGCTAGGTGGTAACCTTTAAATCGGCCGCGGTCCGGTAGTATACGTCGGACCCGCGTGTCGCCACTGTCAGTGATTGCAGACCGAGCGCCGCCACACGGCAGGTCTAGAGAGACGTCCTAGCACTCGCCCCAGTTGTACAGCCGACTTTGCTAGCCTTCAGCTACGTCATTTGCTACGACCTAGCAAGGCGCCATTATCATTTGCTATTAATCTTGTGATGCATGTACCGTCAGATCGATGTTCACCAATTATGGATTAAAGTTAAGTATTCCAGAAGCTACGTACTTATTTTACTAGTCTCAACTCCTTTAACTGTTCCAGACCTCACGCCAGCCTGCGTGAGTTTAAATGCGTGCCTTTTCGGCTACCGTCCATTGTGGATTGGCTGTCTTGCCAGTCCACAACAGTTGTATTACATATAAAGCTTTGTAAAGTGCTTTTCTTCACTATTTTTATTAAATGTGATAATATCAACTCTCTCGTTTTCCAAAAAGTTCTCGAGGCCAGTAACAATATCCTCAAAAGCGTAATTCTGACATCTCGAAAACCTCTCGCTCGTGTCTAGAATTGACGTTTCCTCAGCTGGTGGACGAATCAACTAAATATCGTATCCTTCGCGTGTACAAACTCTCCACAAGTTCGATTTGCGTTTCTAGCCTAAGTCATTGGAAAGACTTGTAGGAACGACTAAGCGGACAATAAAGGACGTTGTAGAATGTGCATATCATATTATAGTTTGGCAATCCCTTAAACAGCTATTCCTACCGTTACACGGAGATGGCGATGGGGTACGTGTCTCCAAGACTACTTCGCGACCCGCCCGGACAGCCGAGTACGTTAACGAGCCGCTTCCGGGATACGGGGAGAGAAGCCTGTCGCGAATGTAACAACGAGGAGTGGTGGGCCGGCCAGCCTGGATGCGGTTTCACATATTCTACCTTCCAAATCTCTGCCTACGCTACAGTGCTGTGTAACCAGTGGCTTCCCATACCACAATATCAGGTAATGGGCCCATTTGAAGATGACGAATACCTTCTGACAATGTTAGTTTTTCTCAAAGCCTCGAAACACAGATACGTACTTAGTTATACTGTACACAGAACAGGGAATCGTCTGAAAATACGACGTCGTAGCACTTGATGAAGATTCCATGCAACAAATGTCAAAATTGGCGAAATGTGCACTATATGCCTGGTTGCACAAACGATCAGCATTTCGGCGAAGCTACACAAAGTAAGCAGGAGTAAAGACAAGCAGAATATGTGTATAAGGAAAGATTAATACGAGCTCCTCGCACTCAAGGGATGTCTACAGGCCACCGTGTCGTCCACTGCGTCATGCGGATCCTCAAAAAAGCAACCCAAGACCCCATGTCGCCCACGCTGTTTGCCACACCTCCACACAGAGGCCATTAGACTGTTAACCCGGCCAGCACGATCTACAGGTCTCTTACCCACTGAAGACGTGTGCTCTTGAGTCCCTGAGGGACTGGCATGCTACCACTTGTTAGTCTCTGTGAGTGATGAACTTTGGAATACAGCATGAAAAGACGCACCTATATGTCACATTAACCCTCGCAATACCAATTTTTTTAAATTTTGTGAAAAATGTTTATTGCCTTTAATGAAGTCTTCTTCCAGATTCTATGATTGTTTTGACTTCCCACATCAGTCGTTTTACTCCACAAATAATAGCATTACGTGACCTTACAATACATGGACATTATATTTCTCTGGGTTGACAGCAACACTCCCTATGGGGGAATCACAAGCTAACTCTCGTGGGAATATTGCAAACTAATAGGAAACCCATACCTCAAGAACTGAAATATATCTCAAGAGGAGAATTATATTATAGAATATTTGCTTTCAATGATACTGGTACTCGAAACATTCCAATCTCAGTTGTTTCTTATAATGCCCGTGAAAAACCCAAAAGGAATCTGCTGTTTGTATCGTCTCAACATTATGACGCTGCAATTGGTTCTCCTACCGACACTAAGAAAAAAACAGTTATACGTTTATATTATAATGAGACTAAAGGTGGCGTTGACACGATTGATCAAATGGTGAGGAAATATTCAGCTGAGAGGGTTACAAGAAGGTGGCCGCTGTCTGTTTTCTATACTCTTATGGACATAGCAGCGATAAATAGTTATACACTGTTTTTGTTGAACTTTCCGGATTGTAATAGGAAAAAGCCTAATAAGCGACAACTTTTTCCTCAAGAACTGGGAATACAGCTCACGAAACTATACATTGAAGAAAGGGCTACAAATATTACAGGACTGCCAAAGCCTGTAGTTTAGAGTACGGAGGGTATTCTCGGACGGAAAATCAAGCAGAACTTCGTACAAAGCAAGCTCATGGAGATAAAGGTAGATGTCATTTGTGTGTTAGTGAAAGCCGTTCAAAAGCAGAAAAGTACAACAAAGTGAACAAAACAACAACAATCTGCAACAATTGTAAGAAGTACACATGTGGTAAATACAGCAAACACCTTTGTATGGCCGGCCGGTGTAGCCGAGCGGTTCTAGGCGCTTCAGTCCGGAACCGCGCTTCTGCTACGGCCGCAGGTTCGAATCCTGCCTCGGGCGTGGATGTGTGTGATGTCGCTAGGTTAATTAGGTTTAGGTAGGTCTAAGTTCCAGGGGACTGATGACCTCAGATGTGAAGTTTCGTAGTGCTCAGAGCCATTTGAATCATTTTATGATTTGGTGTATGTTCCAAGTGTGAAGTAGATTTCGAAGAAATTGGTGAATAATTCTTCTCACAAAGAAGTTTTTGTAATATTTTTTCATTTGAGTAAAGTGTAACTCAACAGTAGTACAACTACTTTTATTACCAACATTTGTCAAGATAATTAGACTTAGTAAATTTAAATGACGAAGTAAGTGAAAGATATAAAACGCATTTTTGAAAACAATTTTAAAAGAAATATTCAGGCTCTGGATCCTGATTATGCATCAATAGACCTTTCAAAAGTATGTTATTACTGTAATCCAAGAACAATTAATGAATTTTACTTATTTTTTTAAATTTTTGATGATGGGACAACACAAAGTACCCCGCCGACTCCTTAGTAATACACGTTACTGAAAATGGCTTAGTATTGCGAGGGTTAAGGTCAGTTCTACTCGATACCCAGACAGGCTCGAGCCACTGTTACTGTGAGAGGAGAAAGTTCTGCATAGTATTTGCACCCCATGTACTATCAAATCTACTACAAATTTAATCATGTATTCTTGTCACTATACTTACAATAAGTAAATCTTCATTATTTATTATCCCTCCTGGTGCTGCATTTCACTGAACGGCTGTGTGTACAGGGTTATCCAGCTGCTTCTACCTGTGAATTTTACGCAACCTGCAAGGCCTTCAAAATCCACATGCGAGATCTTCGTACTCTCTAATGCGCTACGTGCCAACTATCAGCTATACAGAAAAAAAATAAACAGGAGATTTTGTAGCAAATTTAATGTAGTTAAATTATGTACTGGGATACATTTTTGCTAGAGGCTGCAGTTTTCGAATTATTCAAGAAAAACGTACAAAAGTGACCTTCAAATACGTTTTTCTTGAATAACTCGGAAACTATGGGCTTTAGCGGAAACATGTCTCAGTATACAACAGAACTACTTTAAATTTCTGAGAAAAATCTCCTGTTCATTTTTTTCTGTAGCACTAACACTTTGTGCACAACAAGTGAGAGAATATGAAAATCTCACACATGAGTTTTGAAGACGTTGTGGGCTGCTTAACCAATAGATAGGAGTAGCTGAATCACATTTTATAGAGACCTGAGCGTCTGAATATGTGGTTTAGGTCTATAAAGGAGATGTTTAAGATAATCTGCTCATCTTTCCATTGATCATACTAACACTTCTATTATGACCCCGGTTCTCAGAATTCCTGAAGATAGACCTAGACTGTGGATATTGTACCACAGACACAGTCCCTTTGACTGTTCAGAGATGCCACTAAACCCACCCAAAGATGTGAACAACCATGCATGAGCAGCGCCTATTAGACGGATGGGGTCCGACAGCCGATGAGTTCCAGTCATTCCACCAGGAAGGAGGTACACCGCTTATGCTGTCTGAAGTTTAACCATGCTTAGACGGTCAATACCGAGGTTCGATCGCGTCCGCATTGTTACTTTGTGCCAGGAAGGGCTCTCACCAAGGGAAGTGTCCAGGCGTGTCTGAGTGAACCAAACCAATGTTGTTCGGACATGGAGAAGATACAGAGAGACAGGAACTGTCTATGACATACCTTGCTCAGGCCTCCCAAGGGCTACTAATATAGTGGATGTCCGCTACCTACGGATTATGGCTCGGAGGAACCCTGACAGCAACGCCACCATGTTGAATAATGCTTTTCGTGCAGCCACAGGACGTTCTTGTTACGGCTCAGTCTGTGCGCAATAGGCTGCATGATGCGCAACTTCACTCCCGACGCCCATGGCGAGGTCCATCTTTGCAACTACAATACCATGCAGGGCGGTACAGATGGGCCCAATAATATGCCGAGTGGACCCCTCAGGATTTGTATCACGTTCTCTTCACCAATGAGTGTCGCATTTGCCTTCAACCAGAAATCGTCGGAGACGTGTCTGGAGGCATCCAGGTCAGGATGAACGCCTTAGACACACTGTCCAGCGAGTGCAGCAATGCGGAGGTTCCCTGCTGTTTTAGGGTGGCATTATGTGGGGCCGACGTACGCCGCTGGTGGTCATGAAAGGCGCCGTAACGGCTGTACGATACGTGAATACTATCCTCCAACCGATAGTGCAACTATATCGACAGCATATTGGCGAGGCATTCGTCTTCATGGACGACAATTCGCGCCCCCATCGTGCACATCTTGTGAATGACTTCCTTCAGGATAACGACATCGCTCGACTAGAGTGGCCAGCATGTTCTTCAGACATGACCCCTATCGAACATGCCTGGGATAAATGGAAAAGAGCTGTTTATGGATGACGTGCCCCACCAGCCACTATGAGGGATCTACGCCGAATCGCCGTTGAGGAGTGGGACAATCTGGGCCAACAGTGCCTTGATGAACTTGTGGATAGTATGCCATGACGAATGCAGGAATGCATCAATGAAAGAGGACGTGCTGCTGGATGTTAGAAGTACCGGTGTGTACAGCAATCTGGATCACCACCTCTGACGGTCTCGCTATATGGTGGTACAACATGCAATGTGTGGTTTTCATGAGCAATAAAAAGGACGTAAATGATGTTTATGTTTATCTCTATTCCAATTTTCTGTACAGCTTCCGGAACTCCCGGCACCGAGGTGATGCAAAACTTTTTTTAATGTGTGTATTAACATCTGATATGCTTTTCTGTACTTTCATTTTATTTCAATTATTTATCTGAATAATAACATTGGGCTAACAAAACTGCCCATAACTGTAAAAGGGGGTAATATCATTGTGAGTATGAACGTATGTAGGCCTAACTGTTGTGCTGTACTGAATATAATAAAACGAATTAAAAACGGTACGAAAATGAATTTAAATCAAGCCGAACAATTTTAGAACTTAGGCAATTCTGTTAATGCTATACAACGTTGCGTGTAATTCAGTACTAAAAAAGTAACTTTAAGTAGCCTGAGAGTGATAAATACATGAATACCTAAAATTTAGAAGCGTTAATATCTCTGCGCATACATATTTGCACCAAATATTCGTAACTGTCAATATGATCTTTTAAAAGAACTCCCCTTTTTGTATCAGTTTTTGTTGTTACTCCTAGTTCATTTTTATGCTAAAATGGAATTAGTGGCTACATACTGTATTATATAGGTCTGTTGAATTATAAATTTACAACGGCATGTGTAAATCAAAATTGCTCATTAAGGAGTAAAACAAGTGTCTCACTATACAGAAGTTTAGATATGTAACTTCTGATCTTCTATCCCGCATACCAAAGAATGTGACCAAAGATGCTCTTTAAGAATATACATTTGTAAAGGTCTTATCCATTCCCAAATGATAAACAGCGCTCTAAAGGTTCACAACTTGGTTCTTAAATGTTGCAGAGTTTGAAAATACCGCATCAGTTGTAAGTTACTTTATTTTCTCACGACCGGTTTCGGACTGTTATAAGCCCATCCTCAGGTGTCATGGCTGTGCTGTGGTACCCAAGCGCTGCGTGTACCAGGCACAGTGTGCTGCGTATGCGCTCATAGTAAAGTAACTTAAAACTGAAGCGGTATTTCGAACCTCTACTATAATGCTCAGTTGCGGAAGTTCTTCCAACAGGATTGTTTGGCTTAAATGTTGCATTCGCTTTGAAAAACAATGGTACTCACATATGCCGCTGGGAATATCATCATACAACCGTTGAACACTCCGATGGCCAACTGCATCATTGCTATAGGGTTCATAACACTTTCTAGGTACCCGATAAACCTGTAAACATAAAAACAATTCCATTATGTAAACGTCATGGAAAATATAGAGTACTTCTTTGGATTACTTTCTGAGTTTATGAAGGAATGTACAACACTCATTCGTAGTTGAACAGTTTTGGTACAGAAATAGTTAAGAATGAAGTGGAGACACGAATTAGGAATTGAGAAAACGTTGAAAAGTATGAAAGCGCAAAGTAATCTGCGAATAAACGTTGCCCGAAGAAAGAAAGGGCTATTAAGATATCTTCCAAGTCATGCAAGAATTGACAAGTAAGAATTTGAAGGGACTGTTGTAATGCCCCATTTTCAGTTTTTTTGCGTTTTGTAAGACCTCTCCCAGCGTTTCGTTTGTACCAGCATCAGTCAACATAGAAGCGAGTACTTGTAACAATTAAGTAATATATCTCTTTGTTGCATAAGGGAAGATGTCAAGAACAGAGACGCGCTTGATATCATAGACGCGACCCCTGGTGAGATCGCAGTTTCGCCAGGCTTCAAGCTTAAGGTAATCTTGGGTGACAAATCTCGCTACTAAAAGGGAACTGTTTGTGTATATGCATCAATGTCTGGTATGCGGTTTACCTTTTATTTAGCGTCCATATCGGACGCATGTTTAGTGAAAGCGAGCAACAGCACTTTTTATTGCCCGAGTAAATAACGTCTAAATTATTTGATTCGTAACGAACAGTTGTGCTGCTCGGGGTTGAGAGAGAGTAGCAAAAATCGATCCCAAAATGGATTACATATAACTGATATACGTTTTGTTTGATACATAGTGGTGACTTTGAATAGATTTTTTCAATCTTCCTTTTCTAGAGAATCGTCGAGTCAAAGGTATAATGATAATAAATTGCATATGGCTTGATATTGTCGAGAATGTGGATCTAGAAAAGTAAAGGTTACGATAGCAGATTAGATCAACTGGTCAATTCAGAACGCTATTCATAGGTATAAGAGATATTTGCATTAAATTATACATTTTGTCTGAAACAAAACTATTGTTTTACTATTGTAACTAAAAATGGTCTCGAGTTATGGACAGTTGAAATTTCCTGTATGTATCTGAAATATTAGCTGAATGGTTATAATTACAAAGTGAGAGCCTAAGCTATTAAATATGCCCACCAATTAATCTTGAACAGGAAGAAAATATTAAAAAAATCAATCTGAACTTGAGTAAATGATGATTTGTCAGATGAATGTACAGTTTGTAACTCCAGACACACCGACTTTATAAATACTTTCGCTGCTTACCTAATAGTAAAACGGTTTCACAAATCAAAACGCTCTAACAGCAAAATCAATTTTACCACGGATTCTAGAAATTTTCCATACTACTTTTTTTTCTTAAATTCAGTCAGAGGCGTTATTTTCTGGCTCTAGTTTACGTTAAAGGGAAAGAGAAGATTGGAGTAGCTGGTTTGTCATAAACTGACACTGCACTACCAACGACGACCAAGAAGACAATGAGACAAAATAAATAACAACAACCAGCAGTGAGATCAATTGTGTTTATTCCCGTTAATTTTACATGTAATACAAGCGCTGAGGCGGTGTCTTTCTGTAAACTTACATCCATTTGCCGTAGTAAACCTACCGAGGTTAGCCATCGTGGCTTGTTGGGTAGGGTTGTCGCGCAAAAGCAGGTGGAAAATTCCACAATACAGATGAAATGCTGTAAGGCAGAGAAAAGAATGGTATCGTAGACAATACGCTGGTTATCTAGTCAATACATAGGTAATGACAAAGTCGAATCAATGTGGATAAGCAGCGACGTCAAAGCAATCGAGGCATTTAAAACTGTATAAGAATGAAGAACGTTAATTACAATATGCCTTTCTAGTACTCGATGTAATTTCTTCTGCTGAACCTTACTCAGAATATGTAAAGTTTCGAAGGAAAGTTCATAATATTCCTTGAAGAGCTCCGACTGGTTAGTGCGAAAAAATGTATGTAATGCCCTATGTTATGAAAGTGATACACAATACGTGACTGAAAAGCAAAGTTGAGCGTTTGAAAAAAAAAAAAATAAAAGTGCTTTCTTGTTCACGCATTACCTCAGACCAGAAGTGACATACATGTATTAGATTAACAAAATATTTAGGCCAATCAACACAATAAATGTGGACCAGTTATCTGCACGGAAAGGGCAACTCAAATGAAAATGAGACAGTTGGTAAAAAAGTAAGTAAACTGTTTATTATGTCGAAAGTAATCGCAACAACTATTAATACAGTTATACCACTGTGAGACAAGACGGATAATGCCTTCATGAAAAAAAATTATGATTGCCTACGCAACCATGTATGTTGCTGGGCGTGCATCTCTTCTTCCGAAGCAAATCGATGGCCACGAATGTCTTTCTGCAGGGCTCTAAACATAAGGGAATCGCATGGGGAGACATGGGAACTCTATGGAGGACGCGTAAGAGTTTGCCACAGGAACTTCTGCAGCGTGGTCGAGACAACCTTGGCAACATGTTGTCCCACTCACTTGTTTCGCGAACGCTGCAGAATTTTCGCTGGGAAGCCCTTACACGTCTCCATACAGTACTGATCTCTCCCCATGCGATGTACATATTTAGAGCCCTGAAGTAACAGGTTCGTTGCCGTAGGCAACCACAAACACATTTCCATGAAGTCACTGACCGTCTTGTCTCACTGTGGGGTAAACGTATTAACAGTTATGGTGATTACTTTTGAAATAATAAACAAAAAAATGGCTCAAATGGCTCGAAGCACTATGGGACTTAACATCTGAGGTCATCAGTCCCCTAGAACTTAGAACTGCTTAAACCTAACTAACCTAGGGACATCACACACATCCATGCCCGAGGCAGGATTCGAGCCTGCGACTGTAGTGGTCCCGCGGTTCCAGACTGAAGCGCCTAGAACCGCTCGGCCACACCGGCCGGCCATGGAGGGAAGTAATATCTTGTTTTACATTTCTTGGAACCAGAATTTTCGTAATTTCTATGGTAAACCTCTCCGTGTCGCACAATTGCTCTTAAGCAATGTGAAGCTCTCACGGTAACTGAACGAACCTGTGTTGGCGTCAGGAAGGGCACCCGGCCAGCGACTGTCACTAAAACCGCCTCAACCCATGTAATAAGGCTACTCCGCAGAGAAACGTAAAAAGGCAAGGAAGAAGAGGACCTAGACTACCCGGAAAACAAAGTCACAGTAAACTTTGGTCATTGCTGCAATTATCCATTTCACATTCTGGCAGTAGACAGCGCGGAGATATGAAAGGGGACGTTATATCAGTCGTGGACAAGGTAAACCGTCACTGCTACTGTTTGGTAGAATACTGTGATACTCAATTGGTTCCTTAAAGTGACTGCTCGGAAATCGCTTAAACGACATCCTTATGTTGTGCTTGACTGTGTGATCCATATAATTCGACTAACATAATGCATGCTCCGCACAGAAAGCAGGGAAACAACGACACATGTTTTCTTTCTGTCATGTATTTATTTTTTGATTATTTATTTGCAACATGCTCCATTACAATATTTGTATACTGTAATGTAATGTTTGTACTGTATGATGACGATGATGATGATGATGATGACGAAAGGAAGGAGAGGGTGAAGCCCGGCATCAGCACATAGACTGCTCCTCGCGAATAGCACAAAGGGACGGACGGATCGCTATCAACAGCGCCACATGCCCTCGCTCCATGAGACACTACGGAGAGATCTGGTATTTAAACCCGGTCAATAGCGCAAAGTCTTGTGATCAAGAACCTTACCGCCATCACCTATTCTCCCGTTGCTGGCCAAATATTGCAGTGAAACTCGCGTGAATTTGACATGAGAACCAAGTCTTAACTTGGAAACATTCCAAAACAGACGCCATGTTCTTCATGATACGTGGAAAATATCAAGAATAAGTTCCCAACGGGAAAAATGGTAATTTTCAACAGAATAAGTTCCCAACGGGGAAAATAGTAATTTTTAACTATGGCGTAGGGATAGGAGATAATATTTGATAGTTTCATTTACCACAGAGGTCTACAGGGTGAGTAGAAACTGTAGGAAGTGTATTCATCGCTGTATAAGTGACAAATCGTTCAAATTACCGTCTGCCACCTCGTTGCAGGAGAAATAACTTTCAAATTGCCATCTGCCCACTAGTCGATGGTGAAGCTTCGGTGGGACTATTATTAGTTTTATACTGCATGCCACTACAGTATATGCGTTGTCAGAATTTACAATACTTATTCGTGATGACCTCAATGATCATCATCCGACCAAAGACGCTGTCTCATACAAGCATCCAAAAAATGGCTGCAAAACTTCTGCGATTCAGCTGCTATTGACTTTCAGAACAAGGACGTTTACGGCCTGTTGACCGTTTACTGCTTCTTATACACTCCTCCATATCACCACAAAACACATTACGAAGGGGATTTTTTCCTCTTCCTTGATAGATATTAAGCTTTAAATTTATGGATAGAAGAATCCTGTTAAGAAAGGCATGGTGGCATACAGAACGTCTCAAAACGCTGCAGTCTTCAAAAACATAGCTCCTGCACATGGTGGACAATGCAGACAGAACTCAAATATACGCAGTAGGAGTGCTCCACAGGAACCGCTTACCTATAAGCGCTTTAAAATTAGATCAGAAAACCTAAGAGAGATTCGCCCTTCTCCGCACCAAATAACTCATACAATTATTCACATAGTTCCAAATTTACGGTTGGAATACCACCCTCCACACTCGGTGTGGGACTTCTAACGTAAAACATAGACAAAGCTCATTGTTACATTGTCGTGCAGCCTTTCCAAAACTACTTTTTTTTTACCATAGCATAGCTAGAAGTCTGACACCTGTAGTCCAGAGGTGCTTCTACATGCAAAAAGGAGTTTTCAAATTTTTTTAAAGGATGAATTTGGTTGACATTCTACGTACACAAGACGGAGAGAAGGAGTCTACATAGCAGATGGAACTAGATTCACTCCGTAACCGGCCGTCCGCTGTGGCCGAGCGGTTCTAGGCGCTTCAGTCCGGAACCGCGCTGCTGCTACGGTCGCAGGTTCGAATCCTGTCTCGGGCATGGATGCGTGTGATGTCCTTAGGTTAGTTAGGTTTAAGTAGTTCTAAGTCTAAGGGACTGATGACCTTAGATATTAAGTTCCATAGTACTCAGAGCCATTTGAACCATTTGAAGCACTCCGTAACCAACCTGCAACAAACAACAGTGCAAATGAGAGAATTGCACCATTGATGTGTATCGTGGAAAATATTAGTTCGCAGGTGTAAATCGACGTGAACTTCGTTGTTTCTCTATCTGCTCAAAATCGACCCGCAGAAATTTGTTGTACTTTCTGCGCATCGTATATCAGTCCACGATCGGAACGCAAAGAAAGTTTTCATTGCTTATACAGCAGAAAGAGCAGTCACGCAACTCTTAGTGTTTCCAGGCTGCACATGCGACTATGTTACTTGGCCGGACAGAAGAATCTGAAACAATGTGAGACAGGCGGACGAGCTTACGTGCATTTTAAATGGAACACACATTTCTAATTACGCGACAAGTAGATCTTACGACGTTTTATTTCGGCATTCTTAAAAATAACGTCTTGTTTGCAAATATACATCGAGATACGTGAGCCCAGTTAGCCCCCGCAAATTAAAATCTCTCTGTTTCAATATACTGAAGAATATCAGTAAATTCCAGTTACCTACCAACACAGCACGAATGGAAGTTTAAGTAGAAAACTAATGAATTCGCGACTAAAATGTAAAAGCATGTGTTTCCTTTATTTAGCACCTCTGAGTACTTCAGTTTGATTTTAGTAACATTAATACGATAGAAAACACGGGCACTGATAGTAAATAGGTTGGCATGCACTGCAGACAGTATAGAAAGTATTCATTATTCATCAGTGTCACTCTTGTGCGAATAAATTTACATAATGCAATCTGTTTTTCTCGGCATTTGTCGGACACTTTCACTTATGAAATCGTTTCGTGGTATAGCCGAGTTGCATTGTCGTCTTGAAGTTCCGTTGCAACGAGATTCCTACTCCTCGTCACCTTCAGAGAAAGTTATTTCTCTAGATTATAAGGTAGGATACCCGTTGAAGCGTATGTTCTACACACCGCTGCATCTCGATTCATAACATGATAAGATTTCATAAATCTCTACCTCTTTACAGTGTAACTCACTTCATAACTAAGTTCCAAACTTTGCTCTTGCACGAAAGCAGTGGAGACGCAAAAATAGGTAAGAAAACGCAATATGACTCAAGCAATTTGGAGAAGCTAAGGGAAACCTAAATCATGTTGCCCAGAAGGGAATTTGATTTCCGCTTCTCCACGTCAAACGCGTCAAATACTTATCGACTCTGATTCCAATGACCGCAAAAATTTTCTTTGGGTCGTCATCTAACATGATCGATTGTCGTCAGAGTCAGTAGTTGCAGAAGAATTTCAAATGGATGCGGTATTGAAGTATTATTATCAAACAGTTTCAAACATCTTTTAAGGATTGAAAGAGTACCAACACATACGTTTTCGTTACCCATGAAACCTCGCTGAGAAATTCTGTCAAAATGTAGCGTATGTGCGTTGTCCACATATCCATTCTCTCATTGCACTGTCTCTTTTTAGGAGGAGCAAGTCGAGTCCAGAGAAAACAACCAAATAATGTGGGTAGCTCTAATAAACTGTGATTTACTTAGCAAAGTTAAGCAGACGATACATTGCCATGCCATTACTTGGAGATAAAACTAATAGAGATTTTGCCTCACATGAAATTTTCAAAGTCATAGTTACTTAAAAACAGTTTACTATTTTCTGGAACCTTCTGTAGACAGTGTAAGTCA
Organism: Schistocerca nitens; assembly: GCF_023898315.1. Lineage (NCBI taxonomy): Eukaryota > Metazoa > Arthropoda > Insecta > Orthoptera > Acrididae > Schistocerca > Schistocerca nitens. The sequence continues at coordinate 354,028,251 of NC_064618.1, read as the reverse complement.
CTCAAAGCGTCAACACGAAACTTGGTAGCAAGCAAGATAAACATTCAAAATTACAAGTAGTTGAGGTCACTGTTCTCTGCCTTGACTTGCAGAACATGAGTCGTTTAAAATGTCAACATTGAAATGGGAAAAGAGGCTGGAAGCAAAAAGTTCTCTCTAGCTCTATGGGTGAGGTGTTCCAGGCATCTGCAACTTAGACCCACCTACTCGTCTAATGTACGTAGCATGTGGAATAAATAAATGCCCCTTAAGAAACAAGCTGGAATGTCTTAGTCATATGAAGGAAGCATCTTTGAGTTGTAACTCTTCGTCTTCCTATCTGTAATGTGATGAAAAGTCGGTTTTGTAAAGATCTGAATGACGGTGTAACTATGACGTTCATGTTTAACGCATTCAGTTCTCGGGAAACTAAGTGGATTTTTGTGTTAATTGAGAGAGTAGTGTAATATGAACTTGCAAATGTATTAATTCGTGAGGTGCAGTGGCGAGATTCCCATGTGGATTTTTCTGACATAATTTGAGGTACATTTGTTTGCTTCGGGTACTACAAGAAACAATTTTCTATTTGGAGATTACAGTATTTTGAGACAGCGTTTCAGCTCCTTTAGAATATCGCTTGGCGCTGTTGTGGACGTAGCTCTTATGTATAAGATTTACATCTTCATGGAACATACAACCTTTAAACGATATCTGTTAACTTGCATGTGAAATGGTTTCTATCGAACTGAAGGCAACTCTAGGTTGCAACATCCAATACAGACATAACAATCTGAGCTTCATGGTTACGAACATGATACATCTACAACAATTTTTTTGGGTTGATTTGAATGTCTCAGATTTTGCACACGCAGATATTTCTGTAATGAGAGAGCTATTAAGCTAAATAAGGAGCTACAGAAATAAAAATAACCGATTTCAACACAGCCATGCCGTTGAAGATAAGGCAAACCTCCCAGCTATGAATTTACGTGCATCGTATGTGTAGACCGTATAGAGGTATGGGACCTAAGAAAGAGCGCTCTGGGTTCCCGAGCACGCTGCTGTTTATTTCTGATAAACGATGCTTCTCATAAGAAACGACATGCTCACAATTAGCGAGTCAGCCACGCCATTCGGAGTACTGGACTTCTGTAACAGCCTGTAAGTTTAACTATTATTTTAACGTTCTCAAATTAGGTGTGTATGAGGATGAGTGACGCACATGCAGCTGTAAGACAACGTATGCAGAACGGAGAAGAATATCCAGATTTTCTAATTGTTTGAAAAAATTGCTTTTGTCTCTCATACAGTGACAACTTAAAGATTGAGTGTTCGTTGATATTGCACAAATATCAGGCAAGAAACCGTTTATAATCTATGTAATTAACCCAAAATGCGATTATTATTTCATATTGATCGATATAAATATCTTTTGTATAAATGTTAGCAGAAACAAAGGAGTGTGCCATCGGTATGTGTAAAATGAGATAAACACCTTCCCCTCCTCCATAGAAAGTGTTTTTAGTAATTTCGTGTTTTACTGTCATAGGTGTAAAATGTGCTGTAATTGAGGTTTGTTTTACAGGAGCTGTGGTCTTTTCAGCAGTAGCATAACGTTACGTCATGATGATGAGGGAATAAAGTTAAAAAAATAATACAAACAATGGAAACAATGGAAAATCCAGGATCGAATAATGACAATAATATGACAAGGAAAGATTACTAATGACCATATAGTGGAGATGATGAGTCGCAGACAGGCACAACAAAAAGTCTGCTAAACAAGTAAGCTTTCGATCAAAAGACCTTCTTCTGAATTAGACAAAATACTGACGTCTGCCGAGGCCAGACCAGAGACAGTGGTCGTTTGATTATGAGTTGCGAATGTGTGTATGTGTTTTGCCTAATTCAGAAGAAGACCTTTTTGCCGAAAACTTACTTGCTTAGCAGTCTTTTTGTTGTGGCTGTCTGCAAACCAGCATCTCCACTATATGGTGAGCAGCAATCTTTCCCTTTCATAATATTGCATTCAGTACTGCTCGTCTTTTTCTATTTGTTCCCCGAAAAAACAGAAGTGTAGGTTTCTCTATATTTTGTACCTTGTGATATCGTGATGTGTGCGGATGCAAAGGCGCAATTGTTTATATGCCTCAATAGTAGCCATAGACGTCTGCAATCTCTTGTTTTCATTAGACTCAAACAGTTCATTCTTGTCTCCTCTCCGAAGCTGAAGATCAGCTATGCGCTCGCTCAGAATTTTGAGCTGAGCTGAGATGTGAAACATAACCACTATGAAGAAACTATCCATCTGCACGTGGATTAAACCAACGAAAAACATCGAGATGACCTGTAACGCGTAAGACAGCTCATACGCGTACATGGGCAAGATCGTAGTGTTCGTCACTGGGAGTTGCTGGAAAGGTAATCTTTTTTCGGGTGACATCAGTGGTGCAACGAACCAAAGAGAGAGCAGGGAGATGTTATACGCGTTGAAGGCCTTCGAGATGCGAATACCGCGTCTTTGCACCTCCTCGAAGATTGCCTCGCGCGTAGACCAGCTGCGCATGTACTCTCTCTGGCTGTTTACCAGCGCGTCCAGCCACCGCACCAGACGACAGTAGCCGGCCTCGTTGCAGAGGAAGAACGTCGCCTTGATCGAACCGACGACCATTATCGACAAGCACGACAGTGCCAACGTATAGTCCTCCAGGTCGCCGCGCAACGTGCAGAGGTGGACGACGCCTTCGGCAATGTGTCCCAAGCTCAGCGCGGAGATGGTGGCTGTGAAGATGCGAAACAACGGCGAGCCCGACAGCGGCCACACGCCAAATGCGTGCAGCCAGCGCAAGTTGTACTGGAGAACGGACCCAGCCGCGTACTGCCACGTCAGCGGCTTCACGGCCTGTGGATCCCACTCCATGGGGACTCTCCTCGCTTTCAGCTCTACCGTTCCGTATGGCCACCGGCAGCTCAGATGATGTGAGCGAGACAAGACTCCCGGCTGCGACGTCCCCCACACGCCGACTCTCTTATAAACGAAGAGCGGCAGTCAATAGATAGGTCAAACCAGATTTTTCTTGCACAGGTCGCTGGACTGACCTCGCTGCGTGTTAAAGAGAATTTCTGATTAGCATAATACACTCTTGTATTTAAAAGCATATGGTGTGGCTAGGAAACCAGTTTGACGTCACTCCTATGTACACAGTTTACACCAATAGCTGTGCGAGAACGACTGTGCATCTAAAAAATCCCACGAGAGAAATCAAATGTCCCCAACGAATTAGTAATATATTGCTACACAACACGCTTCATTACAAGTATTATTCAAAGGGAATATTCCACTGCCAGCGCAAATCATGATTCTCACCGAGGCAAGGAAATTCAGGAATGAATAGTTAAGTGGACTCGATTACAACAACGCGTAATTGCAAGTTGATTGTAAACACAGACTGCGTACCTCGAACCGAATCCGTCTTCTAAGCTAATTAATTAACCGTTTTGAGCTTCTGTTTTCTAATTGATGTCGAAGACGCAACGTTTCTCGGAATCGGTAAACTGAACGTGTATTATATTAGGATCTCCGTTCTTCCGTTCAGCAGAGTATTTCACGTAGGATTAAACGTGACGTAACAGAAGATAGGCGGAAGTAACAGAACTATACCCGTATATATAAATAATTTGACGCTCAGAGGACTTTCATAAATCGATTGTCTTCCACCGCTGAAATGTGGACTACTGCCAGTTCTCCCATTCGTCGAGACTACTACTTTGGACGTAGCAGGTGTTACACTTCTTATTGAGCATTATGATTCAAGCGCCGCTACGCCGTGAAAAACAGTTCTCCTATACTTGGCCTTCTTTATTGTACTCGTAATCCTGGCACACACGTCAACGACTATGTTCCGTAAGTAACAATTTGCTCCTCGATGCACACTGCATGAAATGCATGTAGTATGTTTCTTTTTGTCACTGAACTTCAACACAGTACATGCAGTTCAGTACTTGTTAGAAGTTTCCTATCAGTATATGCCTAAAATATGACGACAACCAGATAGAAGAAGTCGACAGTGTTAAATTCTTGAGATTAGACTTGATAATAAGTTCACTAGTAGGAGCATACCACGTAACTGTTGATGCGCCTAAAAAAATCACTATTTGAAATGCGAATGTTGACAGACGCAGGTGACACAAAAATAAGAAAGCTTTTACTTTCATTCCATAATGTCACATTGGATTATTTTCAGGGTTAACACATCTAACCAAGCTAAAGTTTTGCGGATCCAAAAACTTGAAATAATAATTATTTGTGGCCTTAAGACTATCCTGCAGAGGACTGGTTAGGGAACTATGGATATCAACTACTGATTCTCAATATATTTTTGGTTAGTGAAATTTATCCTTAAAAATACCTCTTTTTCAAACGAACAGCTTAGTTCACAAAATCAGTAAGAGAAATAAGAATAATCTTCACGAATATTCAAAGTCACTTAATTTGGTCCAAAAAGATGTCCCTTATTCAGGAACACACATTTTCAATAACTTGCTAATAAGATTCAGATTAAGAGGAGCCTTCTATTCCACTGAACAAATCCAGTGCAGTAAGCGCTCTAAAATCATATTTCTATATTGATGATGCATGGCTACAATAGCCTAAGAATTATCATATAAACTCAGTGTATTGAATATCTACATGTCTTGTGACAAGTTATTTATTACATTTTAAATGAAACATGTTTAAGATTTTTTCAACTTATTCCACATCCATGAGGACCATTTCACATAGTATCTGTGGAAGGTACATTTGGGTTTTTCGTCGTAAATATTTATTGTGTTTTCTTGTTTTTCTGACGTGTTGTACATCGTGGTGGATCTCCCCACTATGAATCTACTGGAACGAAAAATACCTCTAATGTAATATAATCTAATCACGTTAGAAAACCCTACTTCCCGTCTTTATCCAAATAATTCTTTATTTGCAGAAAAAAGGTAAAAGTAACATGCCCATTGCATTACAAGACACACGAGGTCTAACTGGATGCAGGTTAATTATTTACTATTGTTTGCGAACAAGTCCATGAGGACTGAGCAAAGTGTTTAGAGGTGCGCATTTGCCGTCCTTTGTGTCTGTATTTCTTTCATTATCTTCCCGTGGGCTTCTTTTCTCTGTTCATTCCGTGTCTTTCCAGTCTTTTTCTTTGGTTTTTCCATTTGATAATCTTGCAATTGTGAATTTAGGATGAAGACTTCGCTGTTTATCGACATATTCTGTGTAGTCCCTGACAATTTCAGATCAGTTTTGATTTCGCCAATCCACTTCGTCGTGTCCGTTTCGGCCTTACTCCTGTCGTTAAAGAATTCGACTATCTGTTTCCTGAGTTGCCTGGGTTCATTCTTTTAATGTGTTGATAGAACCTTACTCTGCATTTTCTAATGTCACTAGGGTTATTTGTGTATTGCCCAATTTCCCAATTCCCTCTGACAATGAATCGGTGTTGTTCGTCTACAAGTTTTGGACCCAGGCTTTTTTTAGGATTTTGCCTTACCCTTTCTCAGTGTTTTCATTTATATTTTCCTGTTCAGTTATTGTTTCGGTTCTATAAAGGCATTCTTGTTTAATTACTGCATTTTAATTCTTAGTTTTGTGTGCTTGGAAATCCATTCCTTATTGTAGCCATCTTGGGTAAATCGTTAATGCAGTTTTCATCTTCTTGCATTGAATTTCGTTTTTCTTCTCAATGTATTAACTAAGATATTTAAAACATTAAATTGTGGGACTCGTTTAATTTTGCTATAGTTCATCTCCATGAATTTTGGCGTATGTTTGTTGCAGGGCACGTATTCTGTCTTTTCAAAAGATTTCTGTAGACCAACCCTTCCTATAGTTTCTTTCAAAAGTTCGGTTAGACTTTGGGCTGATGACATGTTGCGACTTAAGACTGCTAAATCATTTGCAAATGCCAAGTAATCTATAGATAACTAGCTTCAGCCTGAAGTTATTGGTTGATCAATTTTGAGGATTGATTACTCTTTGCGCCATTGTTGTATCACTTTCTCAGCGACACAGTTGAAAAATAATGGAAACAGCCTTATTCTTATCTTATTTCGATTTTCATTTCGAAACTGAGATTTCCCCCATAAATTTAGTCTTTAATGTTGTGTATCTCTGTGTATGTTTTATGACTGAAAGTGTTCTCAGTTATTGACCTAAATCTTTTAATGTGGAAACAGTGATTCGCGGTCACCGTAGTCATAGGTTTTATTGAAATTAATAGATGCACGAACTTAATTTTCCTTACAAATTTGTGATGTCTTATGATTAACTTTACGTTCAATATTTGCTATGGAAACGAATGGCCTGGTCTTAATCCTGCCTGATATTCTCCAATTTCTGGTTCAAGTTGTTTCTGTGTATGCAGCTAATATTAGCGAGACTCCCCTGCGATTATTTACACCTGTTCCTTCTCCCTTCTGGTGCAACCGTTGAAGTATCTCACTTTCGCGATCTCCTGGAATATGTTTTATTTATTTATTTATTATTATTATTATTTAGTTTGGTTCTCTAAAGAGCAGGTACATTCAATAGCTAGCTATTGTTTCCTTGTCCTTATCTTCCCAAAACTGCTTCATCCCGTCACTGTCGATCTGTCATCTTTCCAGCATACATTAAGTGTTAAGTGTCATACTTCTTTCCATTAATTGTTTTGACGTGAACTTACGGGAGTCCATTGTCTGTTCCTATGTCGTCCTTCTAGTTGCCACTGGGTCAACAGCAACTTAATTCAGATACTTGTCCATTTCAGCCATATTACGTTGGTTTATCGCGAGTTCTGCGCGAGAAGCCTCTACATCTACATTTACATAAGTTGTTTGCAATCTACTGTGGAATGCATGACAGAGGATGCTTAGTGAGGTACTACGTGTTGGTGGTTTTCTCTATCCACTCGTGTATGGAGCGTAGAAAGAATAAGCAACGCCTCTGCGCGTGCTGTATTTAATCCGATCCTGTCTACACGTACGGGTATGAAAAATATCTCTAGATTATTCACTTCACACAGGTTCTACAAACTATGCAAATAGGTTATGACTGTATTTGTCTTCAGTCATCTGCCAATGCAGGTTTTCCATTTGCGTGACGATGGAAGGAATTTTGTCCCGACGGGACCGATAAATTGTTACATATCGTACCAACTCGGCCCGAGGCCTTTTTCTTCCTCCTCGAAACGGGAGAAGTTTACACAAAATTCGTTTTCAGTTCTTAGCATTTACAATAATACTGTCTAGCACTGTCCGTTTATCCGTTCATACCACATTTTATCTAAATGTACAAAGCATTTTTTTTACACAAAATTCTTTTTCAGTTCTAAGCATTTATACTAACACTGTCTAGCACTGTCTGTTTATCCGTTCATACTACATTTTATCTAAATGTACAAAGCATTTGTAAGATAAAAATAATAAAAGATTTGATGACAAGCGTCTTGATTTTTTTTCTTCTAAATCATATTAAATTGGGTCCTGATGGGGCAAGATGCATCACGGTGTCCCGTTGTCAGGTCTTCTGAACAAAGTTGAAAAATTTCAGTAATTGTCTAACGTAGTTACATGATAACCAAAAGTAATTATTTTCATTTTGGCTCTGAGCACTATGGGACTTAACATCTATGGTCATCAGTCCCCTAGAACTTAGAACTACTTAAACCTAACTAACCTAAGGACAGCACACAACACCCAGCCATCACGAGGCAGAGAAAATCCCTGACCCCGCCGGGAATCGAACCCGGGAACCCGGGCGTGGGAAGCGAGAACGCTACCGCACGACCACGAGATGCGGGCTATTTTCATTTTCAACGAAATAATAATGATGTACAGATCTCCACTTATCCTTCAAGTATTTTCATTGGTGCGTATCTGTATCATATGCAAATTATTCGTGTATTTGTTGCTCCCCACCCATTTCCGAGTATATAAACATATGATTTCTCTCGTGGAGCAGTTTAAACAAGTTACCCTGCGTGTAATAGCAAGATACTTGCGTTTCAGTTCTCTTTTGGTTTTTTTTCCACCTATCGCACTGGAAATGTCATGTTCTTTTTAAATTGTCTGACAAAATAAATTAAAGTAACTAAATCAAAAAGCTAATGTGCCGGTCATTTGTGATAGGAAAATTTTACGGATGGAAATATCCTATCGTGAAGCTAGATTTCTGCATGGGACAAGAAGAGAAGCAGTTACATACAAATATTTAATCAAATTCGTGCTACTGAGGTAGTGTAGTTCTCCACAGGTATATTGTGATGTGATTGCTATCGACACATTCTACGATTGTGCAATATTGAAAAGTGCGAAAATGTTTATTTATATATGTGGGGTAACAAAGTTTCAAATTCACCTATTTGTAAACGTCCCTCATCTGCATTACACTTGTAAATAAGATCTGAAAAATTAAGACAGTGTACTGTAACAAATATTTCTCTAAAACATGATTATGTTCTTTTTTGTTTTTACATGTGCTGAAATTCGGTGCGAATTATGTTACCATGTGTATCCGTATTCGTCGGAAACGAAAACACGCTTCAGTTATCAACTGAAGAGAAGCTCCGCCGCAGCCTAGTTGACATTCGGGAACAGGAACATTCGCTACCTGTAAGTGCATCTTATTGTGCCTTGAAAATTTAGAATCAGATAAAATTGAAGAAGACAAAAAATTTTTGCAGTGCTGCTTGCAATTAAGAGTACTCTAAACGTTGTTTTAAAAGATGTAAAACTTTCTGACTTTTCGTGACAACGATACATTTTTACCTCTAATATATGAAGGGCTTAATTCAATAGTGGTAAAAGTCCATTTTTGTTCATTTTCAGATACAGAGTCCTAGAGTTAAATGAGCGCTGAAAAATCTGCAGTTGAGATACCAGAAATATTCAAGAATATGGCTTCTTGCTAGAGATGAACCTTTCTTTCTGTTCATTTGGATCATTAGTGTCAGAGAAGCATTATAGACAGAAAAATGGAGGTAATGGACTTGTACCGCTATTGAAATAAACCCTTCATATGCACCTTGTGAATATTGTTTAAGACTTTTTTAAGGAACTTTCTCGCAGCCGTTGTTGTAGTCGGGCGAAATTGGTACGTGATATCATAATTGCAACAGGGACTGATGACGGCCTCCCCTTCTCATTTTATATACGTGCCGTGAAACGGGAGCTTTGAAAGTGATCTGATCTTCCAGTTTATTTTATACCCGCACCATACATGCGTCTCTTACTAAAACTTTAGGACTGTCTACAACCTCAAGAAGCGTGTAATAGGATTACGAAACACCCTGTATCACATTAATATAAATTTCTCTAATGACGATTGTTACAACCCCAAAACAGATACTCATCAGTACAATTAAAACTGATGCGATTTGGACTGATACTTTTTATTTATGATAGAGCTATAAAGAAGTGTAGAATCTTAGTGCATCCACAGGCACCGTCACGTTCAGTTTCCATGCGTTACACTACTTCAGAAATATCTACATCGCATCTGCATCTACATTAACATGTACATGCACACTCTATAGTCACTGTGAAGTGCGAGGAAGTGTGTACGTCCTACGATACCATACGCTAAGGTTTCTTCCAATTCCAAATGCTCGCGGAGCGCCTTAAGAATTACTGCTTAAATGCCTCTTTGTTCGTGGAAATTGGTTTACTCTTCTCTCGACGATCACTATGGGAGCCGTGTTTAGGGGATGGATAATATCTCTAGAACATTCACTGGCTCTTTAAACTTCGTAAGTAGGATTTCACGGAGTGACTGGCGTCTGTGTCCAAGTGTCTCACAATTCAGGTGTTTCAGCGGTTCACACGCTCTTCCATGAATTAAACCTGTCACCACTGTTGCTGACATTCTTTTTACATTTTCAATATCCCCTTTTAGACCTGTTTGCTACTGGTAATGCCCCCACTTGATTATTAACCTCATCTACTCATCTTCTGTTAGGTCATCTCTCTGAACTCAGAAAGCAACGTCTTTGGTCCATTGGCCATCAATCCGCCGTAACATACGAGGGTAAGTCAATTATTATCCGCAAAGTAGTTACAAAATTTTATTGTAATCAAATAGGAAACTTACAAGAACACCATTTTTCGAGATAGTCTCCTTGCGTTTCAACGCACTTGGTCCATCGTTGTATAAGCTTCCTGATGCCCTCATAAAAGAAGGTTCTCGGTTGATCTGCGAGGCAGGAATGCACCGCTTCTTTCACTGCTTCGTTCGGGGCAAATCGGCGGCCCCTTAGTGCCTGTTTGAGTGGACCAAACAAATGATAGTCAGAAGGGGCAACATCGGCACTATATGGAGGATGATCCAGTACTGGAGCGTTTCAGCAGTGTGGGCAGCAGTATGCGGACGGACATTGTCGTGTAACAACACACCTTTTTTCAGCAATCCTCGGTGTTTGCTTCGAATTGCAGCTTTTAGCCTGACAGTAAGCATCTCACTGTGACGTTCAGGTGTTTATTGTCGTGCCCCTTTCCCTATAATGTTCCGGAACTGGGCCTTGGGCGTCCCAAAAAACCGTAAGCATCAGTTTTCCTGCGGACAGTTTGGTCTTGATTTTTTTCTTGCACGGAGAACTTGGATGTTTCCATCCTATACTGTGCCGTTTACTCTCCGGCTCGTAATTATGTATCCATGTTTCGTCACCAGTAATGAATCTGTCTAAGAAGTTGTGCCCTTCGTTACCATAGAGATCCAAATGTTTTTTGCAGATGTCCAAGGGCGTTTGTTTATGCAACTGTGGGAGTAGTTATGGGACCCATCTTGCGCGAAGTTTATGAAACCCAAGTCTGTTGTGGATGATTTCGTAGGCAGAATCGTGACTAATTTGCAGAGGATGTGCCACTTCGTCAACAGTTAATCGTGTGTCTAAGAGAATCATTTCACGTGAACGCTCAATCGTTTCTTCATTTGTGGGGGAAAACGGTCGTCCGGCTCCTTCATCGTGCGTAACACTTGTGTGACCATTTCAAAATTTTTCAAGACATTCGTAGACACTCTGTTGTGGCAAAACACTGTTCCCGTACTGTACCGAAAGTCTTCGATGAATCTCGGCCGCTGATATGCTTTCCGACCACAAAAAACGGATCACTGAACGTTGCTCTTCTTTGATGCAAATAGACAGCGGAGCAGCCATGATTAACAGCACGGCAGCGAAACTAACCTAGCAGCTAGAAAATTGCAAAGATATAGCAGCAAATAAACAAAGCATGCGTCATCAACGTAAAACGACAGTACTACCAAAATAAACAAAAATATAACTAAATTGCGGATAATAATAGACTTACCCTCGTATATATAGCTAATACCCATTTCGTTTTAGTTAAAGCGATGCTTACTTTTCCACGCCAGTTGCTCGTATGATCCATTTATTTTTTCCCTCTCCCCTCATCGTCCTTTTTTTATATGCTTGTCTACCGAATAACATTTCTTGACTGGTTTTCGCATTGTAATCTCATGTCTAAATGCAGTATGTCAAACCCGCCGTCAATACACATTGATTGTGAATGTGAACTTTCAGTTTCACATTCACTGGGAGCTTCTAACGCAACACCTATAGGTATTAATTAATTTTTTCTTGTTGCTTTTGCTAATTGGCATTGTGTTCCAAATTTGCCGTATGTGACTTTCGTTCAGAATTTTTCTTGATTTGTACTCCTCTTTAATAACTAATACGGTAATAGGGTAGTTAATGAAAATATTTTATTGCGGAAGAAAACTTATCAGATTTTGTTGTTGTAATTATCAATAATCTACACTGATCTGAGACTGATAAGTTGCTGTATGAATGTACAGAATGATCACAAAGACCCATTACCCTCTATCACGTGTCTACACATCCTTACAGCGCAGAAACAACGCTATTACAAATACAATCCAGGAAAAACAATTAAAAACAAAAATATGCACCACGGAAATCGGTAATCGTGGTGTACGTGTACAGATAAGTGAATGATTACAATTTCAGAAAAACTGGATGAGTAGAGAAAGAGCTTCACAAATTCACGAAGTCCAATAACGCGTTGATCTACCTCTGGCCCTTATGCAACCAGCTATTCGTCTTGGCACAGATTGACGGAGTTGTTGGTTGTTCTCCGGAGGGATATAGCGCCAAATTCTGTCCAATTGGCGCGTTAGGTAGTCGAAATTCCGAAACAGTTGTAGGGGCCTTCTAATATCGTTCCAAACGTTCTCAGTTGGTGAGAGATCCAGCGACCTCGTTGGCCAAGGAAAGGTTCGACACGCACGAAGACAAACAGTAGAAACTCTTGCCGTATGCGGGCTGGCATTATCTTGCTGAAAAGTAATCCCAGGATGGTTTGCCATGAAGGACAACAGAACGGGGTGCATATTATAGTCGAGCAACAGCAGTGCTGTAATAGTGCAGCGTATGACAACTGAAGGCGTCCTGCTCTAAAATGAAATGCCGCTCCAGACCATCACTCCTGATTGTTTGGCAGGCGACAGTGAAGTTGGTCTCTCACAGTCGGGGCGTCTCCAGACAAGTCTTCGGCCTTGAATGTCATCGACTGGAGTAGAATTTTCTTCAGTGATGAATTCCACTCTCAATTATGGTTCAAATGGCACTAAGCCCTATGGGACTTAACATCTGAGGTCATCAGTTCCATAGACTTAGAACTACTTAAACCTAACTAAGCTAAGGACATCACACACCTCCATGCCCGAGGCAGGATTCGAACCTGGTACCACAGCAGCAGCGCGGTTCCGGACTGAAGCGCCAAGAACCGCTCGGCCACAGTGACCTGTCTCTCAATTATGCCCTGATGACCAGGGAAGACGTGTCTGGAGACGCCCCGGACAGTGATGAGATACCAACTTAACTGTCGCCTGCCGTACTGCCAGACAATCAGGAGTGATGGTCTGGGGTGCCGTTTGTTTTCATAACAGAGGGCTCTGCTATCACCCGTGGCACCTCTCACAGCACATCTGTACGTCGGCGCTTCATTGCATCTATCATTCGAGCAAGATGCCCACTCACACAAGGCGAGAGTTCCTATTGCTTGTCTTCTTGCTTGTCAAACCCTAACTTGGCCAGCAAGTTCTCTGGATCTAATGCTTAACTTGCACAAAATTCGGCACGATATCCCTCAGGAGAGCAGCAGTCCTGTCAATGAATGCCAAGTGGAATAATTCATTGCTTAAGGGCCAAATGTCGACGCATGCGTTATTGATTTGCCGTATTTGTGCAATATTTCTCTTGGATAAATCATTCAATTTTTATGAAATTGTGATTCAAATAGCGCCCAAGTGCCCAGAGTAAATTACGAGGAAGGACTCGACCGGATTCAGGTAATCATCATTTACCATTTTTGAAACATTTATTGCCAAAGATTATAAAATGCAAAGTATAAAGCGCAAATTTACAGTTTCACATTAAACAAACTTTTAGGATGTGCCCACCGGCTACTGCCGCTTGATAAATTTAAAACAGAATGAATCCAAAAAATTCCCTAACAGTATAAGAACAACCCCACAGGACGCTTAAATAAAACGTGAATAAGATATAATAGAATGTAGCCCAATTCTGAATTTTTCACATTAAAGAAAAGAAAAAAATTTTCAGTTCCTAAATGTGGCATAATTATTCTGTTAAAGACGAGGAGCTGGGTTCCAGTACATTATACCACAATTCAATTCTACAAACGGTATACCGACTAATTTAAAACCTAGAACATGATGAGTAATAAAAAAAATGCATCCCCATTAACATAGTCCGCAGCTCGTGGTCGTGCGGTAGCGTTCTCGCTTCCCACGCCCGGGTTCCCGGGTTCGATTCCCGGCGGGGTCAGGGATTTTCTCTGCCTCGTGATGACTGGGTGTTGTGTGCTGTCCTTAGGTTAGTTAGGTTTAAGTAGTTCTACGTTCTAGGGGACTGATGACCATGGATGTTAAGTCCCATAGTGCTCAGAGCCATTTGAGCCCATTAACATACTTCCTATACATCTGAAAACCCATTTAAATAAAATCTTAGCCAGCGCCAGATAACGAAAATTCAAGAAAATTAACAAATCAAGAAACGGCCAATCACGGCTCTTCAGAAATTTAAACCTGGCTAGTGCCAGATGATAAAATTTATGGAAATGTAACACTCCGGGCAACGGCCGTTTAGGGCCCTGCAGAACATCAACCCAACTGACTGACAGTCTTAAAGTCACGTTAATTAAAACACGAGCTAAAATGATGTCACTTTTGGGAAAAGGAGAATATAACAAGATATTAATGTGTCAGAAGCCCGTAAGAAAGTTATGTAACTTAATTCCTTGTGGCGTGAGTTTATTCAGAAGACGGCAGTTTCGGCGAAGACGATGTCGGCAACCAATGCATACAGGCTCCGGGCTGACAAGAGAACTACGGGGCCAATGCGTTCGATGTGCTCTGTGTGTATCACAACAGCCGTAATACTGGAACAAACTAAGGGGACGTATAATTTACGGCACCCTTTTCACAGTCTCCCGTATTCGAGTGTTCAATTAAGAAAGGTAGCGGGGGCGACCCCCACCAAAGTCAACAGTTCTCCACACTGGGAATCAACGATCATTTATACAATTCTAAACACTTTTACCGTGCCAGATTTACTGCAACCACATCGCCAGCACTGCAGCCCCTGATTCTGCTCAGCACCGGGAGGCAAGATACCGGGACAGGAAACAAACCCAGACACCACCAATAACACCTTCTTGTGACGTAGGCCGTCTAACGTGCTTAACCAGAACGGCTCGAAGCTCACTGGGTCGACGAACAGCACAATGATCTCCTAATTCAAAGGCCGAAACACCTAATGTACCAGACTCTCTAGAACACCAGACTCTCCGTACACTACTTCATGCAAACTGAATCCTCATACGAGAGAAAATGACTTAAACGTACAAGTGAAATAAATTTTGACCCTCAGGGAATGCTACAATAATGCGCACTGGGGAATAACGTCGGAGAACCGCTTTGTCAACAGGACTCGCACCGAATCCAAACAGCCAACGTGACCAAGCCTGAACGCTACGCAGCACATCACTCCGAGCGGAGCCGAGTCAGACCAGACGCCACAGACCACACCGCCGCTGACTGCAACCGCCGGACCGCTCGCGGCGGTACGGCCGCGTCCGCTAGTCGGAAGACGCTCTCTGTGGCGAGGAACCGCCATTCTCTGGTGCGCACGCTGTGAGATATGAAAGAAGGAAGCCACCACGGCTTTGTGATCATTAGTTTACATCTGTCGTACTGAAGCTACAAGCACGGGATTGAAAGCTATATGGGCGAAGAGGCAACAAGCCACGTAGTTCCATTCCAGACCACTAGAGGCGCTAGGGGTCAAACGAAACTGGAATTGACCAATGAGAGCTGTCTAAACTCCGATGGTGGTTGTTATGAAATATTCTATGGTCTTGCTCTGCACTGAAGTCTGTGGTCCTCGGTTACAATCGTCTTTGTATTTGTTTCATATTTACATACTACTCATCTTCATTATGGCAACGGCCTTGCCACAGTGGATACACCGGTTCCCGTGAGATCACCGAAGTTAAGCGCTGTCGGGCGTGGCCGGCACTTGGATGGATGACCATCCAGCCGCCATGCGCTGTTGCCATTTTTCGGGGTGCACTGAGCCTCGTGATGCCAATTGAGGAGCTACTCGACCGAGTAGTAGCGGCTCCGGTCAAAGAAAACCATCATAACGACCGGGAGAGCGGTGTGCTGACCACACGCCCCTCCTATCCGCATCCTCACCTGAGGATGATACGGCGGTCGGATGGTCCCGATGGGCCGCTTGCGGCCTGAAGACGGAGTGTATCTTCATTATAAACAGATTTTTTACTTTAAATTCATAAAGTTCACCGTGGAATTGAAGAGATTTCCTGCTGAAAAATGTCCACAATTAATTGTAAGGTAAGACATTTAATTTTCATTAAATAATCTCGTAGCCTATAAATGAAATGTATTCTCTTCTATCGTGAATTAAGCAGTGTGGTTTCTGTTTGTTTACTTAAATAACTTTGATATGCCTGTAGTAGTTTTATTTAATGAAGACTTTTATGTTTTTTTCAGAATATTCAACACAACAGATTGACGTTGAAATACTCCTGCAAGTTCCCCAGCTGTTCATCTGGCTATTACGTGGGTTCAATGGAGGAAATCTGCAACAAGCATTTCTACAGGTTTCCAAAACAACCTCAAGAGTTGCTTGTAAAGTGGAAGGGTGTTTGTAAACTGTCACCAGATGTGAACTGTGCTTTTTATTTTGTTTGTGAAGATCATTTTTTCGAAGAAGATTTTACGAATAAAAGTAGGCATAGGCTAAACACGGGTGTGTTTCCAAAACATGTGACAGATGTTCCTTGTGAAATTGCCAAAATCGGTAGTGAATTAGGTGACACTGTTGTTAATAGTGAATTGGGCCTACCAAGCACTAGTGGTGCTATGGCAACTGTTCATTTTACAGCTGCTAATACCACAAGTGAAACTGGTATTAATGATCTACAAAGCCTTAGTTGTGCTGTGGCAAGTATTTCTCATGTAGGTGTTTTTACCAAAAGTGGATCAGGTGAAACTGGTGTTAATAGTGAATTAGACCAAGCACTAGTGGTACCATGGAAAATCTTTATTATACATGTGCCAATACCAGAGGTGAAACTGGTGTTAGAGAATTACCTAGCACTAGTCGTGCTGAGCACAGTAATTCATTGAGTGATGCACCTCTTAAATTTTCTATCTCCCCTCAAAATGAATCTGCAGATAGTGTGTACACATTCTTATCTGAAACATTTTGTAATGAGGAAAGTGGGGTTTTAGGTACAGAGGTTTCAAAAGCAGACTTAACTCCAACAAAATAAAAAATGTACAAGACTCATAGGAATACTCTAACAAGGCTACCAAAACTGAAAGCAAAGCTACATCATGAAAAATCAGAACTGAAAGCACTTAAAGATTTATATGACAGCAATACTTTCTCTGTCATAGAATCTAATTTAAACTCTGTTTGCCAAAGATTTCATAAACAGCCAATTGCGAAATGCTCATCGATCAGCAAATGCAAGGCAATGGGCACCTAAGGACAAAGTATTTGCTTTATCCTTATACAAACGAAGTCCCCACCTGTAAAACTATTTGTTAGTTCATTTTTATCTTCCTTCTGTGAGGTATCTGAAATGTCTGTTGTCTTCTATACCTTTTGAACCAGGACTGAATACTTTGGTCATGAATGTAATGAAAGCAGAAGTTGAAGTAATGAACAACAGTGACAAATATTTTGCTTTGTTGTTTGATGAAATGTCTTTAGAAAGAGGGTTGTATTATAATGCAAGCTGTGGTATCACCGCCAGACACCACACTTGCTACGTGGTAGCTTAAATCGGCCGCGGTCCATTAGTACATGTCGGACCCGCGTGTCGCCACTGTCAGTGATCAGACCGAGCGCCACCACACGGCAGGTCTCGAGAGACTGACTAGCACTCGCCCCAGTTGTACGGACGACGTCGCTAGCAATGCACACTGACAAAGCCTCGCTCATTTGCAGAGCAGATAGTTAGAATAGCCTTCCGCTAAGTTAATGGCTACGACCTAGCAAGGCGCCATTAGTCACATTGCATGTATCTAAAGAGTCTCACTTGTATCGCCACAATTTCCAGATGTACCACAAGGATGGATTAAAGTTAAGTATTCAAAAAGCTACGTACTTTTCTTTGTAGTATTCATTACGTATCCTGTTTCAGACCTCACGCCATCCTGCTTTAGCTTAGCGCGTGCCTTTCGGCTTCCTCTCATTGTGTCTAGGCTGTCTTGTCTAGACACAACATTATTGGCGACGAGTAAAAAAAAAAAAAAAAAAGAAAAGTCTTGTTCTTTATACTTGCTTACATTTCATTGTGTCATGGCTTCTCCAGATGTACTGTCCGAATTTTATCGCTTGCAGAATCAGCAGACGCAGGCGTTATTGGATGCCCTTGGACAGCTTGTCCAGGGTCAACGTGCACTGCAAAAAGATGCGGCCGCCGCCGCTTCACCGCTACCGCAGCCACACCATGCAGTTGCACCCCCATTTCGCTCGTATGATGCGGCGTTGGAAACATGGACGGAGTGGTCACGCCTATTTGGATTCCATCTCGCCGCCTACAGAATTCAAGGTAATTAGCGGCAGCCGTTTTTGCTTTCGTGTGTAGGTGTGTCCACCTACCGTGTGATAGTGAAATTGTTTCCCCGACGCGACGTAGCAACTCTGTCCTACGACGAAATTTTGTCTGCTTTAGATGCCTATTTCAAAGAAACAGTCAATGTCGCTGCAAAAAGGTATACGTTCTTTCGTACAAAACGTACGGCCGGTCAGACTAATAGGGAGTGGGTTGCAACATTGCAAGGACTTGCTAGGGATTGTGCTTTTGAGTGTGAATGTGGACTCCCTTATTCAGATACTATGGTACGTGATGCAATTGCACAGAACGTTTCAGATGTTCGTATACGGGAACATATTTTGAAACTAGTTAATCCCTCCCTTCAACAAGTGATAGACATATTGGATAGGCAAGACACACTTGACTTTGCTCAGGAATCATTTGAAACTTCGCCAGCAGTGTGTCACATTAACCGGCCCGTCGGGCGCGCTGCACAGAACGTTAAACATCCCTCGTGCCCGTCCGCGCAGCTGCCGCCTAGCTCTCCACGTGTGCCGCGTAAGCATGCCAATGCAGTTCTGAAATCATGCCCGCGGTGTGCAACTAGACATTCGCGTTACAATTGCCCATCACGCCAAGCTATTTGCTTTTACTGTCATAAGAAAGGACATGTTCAAAGTGTTTGCCAGGAAAAGCTCAGATCAGACAATCACAACCATTCCAGGCCCTTTTCTTCGCGCCGGAATCGGAATCGAACCAAGAATACTCAGGCTCGTGAACCTTCGCCCATGGACATTCATGTAGTTCATTCCACTCCGCCCAGTGCCACTCTCTCTAACGGTGACTGTGTTCGTCCCACAAATAGTGTGCGTCGACATCGACGGAAATCCCGTCAAGTCGCAAGTGCTTCTGTACCAGTGTCTGTTCACGTTGCACGAGACAGTCGCTCTTGTCGTCAGCAGGACAATAAACTTTTTGTAGATTTGGACATTCATGGCCACGTGATAGCATTCCAGCTCGATACCGGAGCTGCAGTTTCATTGAACAATAAAGACACGTACAAACAACTGGGCACACCTCCGTTGCGTGCCGCAAATGTTAAGTTACATAGTTATTCAGGTCAGCATATACCTGTGTTAGGACAGTGCAGCCTTCTTGCAACATACAAGGGACAAACAAAACTTGTGTCATTTTACGTTCTTCGTTCTTCTACTGCAGTGAACTTGTTTGGTTTAGATTTATTTCAGTTGTTTAACATGTCTATCGTAAATCAGGTCCTATCAGTGAATCAGACTGTGCCTTCCGCCAGTGTTTCTCGTCTTTGTGAAGAATTTGCAGACATTTTTGCACCGGGCCTTGGTTGCGCTAAGAACTATGAAGCACATTTGGAACTGAAAGTCAACGCGCAACCGAAATTTTTCCGAGCGCGCAATGTTCCCCACGCATTGCGTGATGAAGTCGCAAGAACTTTACACGATTTAGAATCACAAGGTGTAATTGAACGTGTGCAGACTTCTCTCTGGGCCTCACCCTTAGTAATTTTGCCAAAACCTTCCGGAAAATTGAGACTTTGTGTGGACTTCAAAGCTACAGTGAATCCACAACTAGTGATTGCAACTTTTCCTTTACCCCGCCCGGAAGATCTTTTTGACAAACTGTGCTCGGGTAAATATTTTTCGAAATTGGACCTAGCCGATGCGTACTTGCAAATACCAGTGGACGAGGAATCCCAGCGTGTTTTGGTGGTTAACACGCATCTTGGGCTGTATCGCTTCAAAAGACTGCCATTCGGGTGCGCTTCCGCCCCTGCATTGTTTCAGCAATATTTGCAAACTGTTTGTGCGTCGGTCCCTACTGCAGCCAACTATCTGGACGATATTGTGATCTCCGGAAGGACAGCAGACGAACATTTAGCCAACCTCCGCACATTATTTCAGGTCTTGCGACAAAATGGTCTTCGCTTGCGGAAGGACAAATGTGTGTTTTTTGCTCGTGACTTACCATATTTGGGACATGTCATCAATGCCCAAGGCATCCATCCCAGTCCAGAGCACCGTCGTGCCATCCAAGAGTTGCCTTCGCCGCAGAATTTGAAGCAGCTACAGAGTGTGTTGGGAAAAATTAACTACTATGTCGGGTTTGTGCCGCGCGCTTCTTCCATTTCAGCTCCGCTTCATCGCTTACGCCGTAAAGGTGTTCCGTTCGTTTGGACGACGGAATGCGAACGCGCCTTTCGCCAGTTGAAATCGGCGTTGCTTTGAAATACTTGCCTTACGCCATTCGATCCCCAGAAACCCCTTTTGTTGATGGTAGATGCATCGGATTTCGGGATCGGTGCTGTGCTTGCGCACAAGGATGGATAGCATGATCGCCCTATTGTCTTTGCGTCAAAATTACTCTCGTCTGCGCAACGAAATTATTCACAGATAGAAAAAGAAGCTTTAGCTCTCGTCTTTGGTGTCACTAAGTTCCATGATTTCTTGTATGGTCGTCATTTTACCATCATCACAGACCACAAACCTTTGACATCGCTTTTTCATCCGAACAAGCCTGTTCCTCCACGTACAGCGCAGAAATTCATTCGCTGGTCTATTTTCCTCTCGCAGTACCGCTACGATATCTTGTATCGGTCCACTGCTAAGCACGGAAACGCTGATGCGTTGTCCCGTTTGCCTGTTGCTGAGGATAAAGCATTCGATTCTTCCGAACTTGCTTGCATGTTCATTGATTCGGCAACCGATGACGTGGTCGAATCGTTTCCGATTGATTTTCGTCGTGTAGCTTTAGCCACAGCTGCTGACCCTGTCCTTGCTACCGTTTTGCGTTTTGTTGCTACGCAATGGCCGTTGTCAAAGTCACGGATCGAGGATCCGTTGGTTCGCCGATTTTTTGCTCACAAGGAGAGACTTTCTGTACGACGTGGTGTTTTGTTGTTGCGTTCTGATAATGATCAGTCCAGAGTCGTGGTCCCACGTTCGTTACAGTCCTCTGTCTTACGGCTTCTCCACCAAGGACATTGGGGTATAGTACGCACGAAACAACTTGCTCGTCAGCACTGTACTTGGTTCGGAATCGATGCTGCGATTACGAATATGTGCTCTTCTTGCATGGCGTGTGCCGAACAACAATCCGCACCGCCGCGGAAATTCTTTGCATGGCCGCAAGCCAGTTCCCCTTGGCAACGCTTGCCCATCGATTTTGCTGGTCCATTCTGGAATGCTCGATGGTTGGTTGTGATCGATTCTTTCAGTAATTTTCCTTTTGTTGTCCGGATGTCTTCCACGACGTCTTCTGCCACAATCCAAGCGTTGTCTGCTATCTTTTGCATTGAAGGTCTTCCACAGACTATTGTTACCGACGATGCCTTCCATTTTGCCTCATGGCGACGGGCCGCCACCACCGCCTGTTCTCCCGCCGGCGCCGCCCGCAGTGGACGCGTCGCTGCAACCGCCTGGCGCCTCCCTGGGTCACGCGCCGCCGATCGCTTCCCGTGACCAGATGTCCTCCGCACTGGAACTCTTGCCCGCTCCGGAGCAGATGTCGTCTTCGCCCGTCGGGTGCCCCGACCACATGGAGGTCGACCCTTCGGCCACTCCTGTCTCTCTAAGGGCGCATACACCGCATGTTGGCGTGCACCCTGGACTAGGTTTTCAGGCGTTTCCTAGCTCCCCTCCGACCGAATGGCCGGGTGCGGGTGGCACAGCCTCGCCTGTTGTTAGGCTCCCCACCTCATCGCATACGTCAACATGGGGTCCTCCCCACGGCGGGCGGAAGCCTTATAACACAACCGTCCGCCGATTTGCGGGGGAGGAATGTGGTATCACCGCCAGACACCACACTTGCTAGGTGGTAGCTTAAATCGGCCGCGGTCCATTAGTACATGTCGGACCCGCGTGTCGCCACTGTCAGTGATCAGACCGAGCGCCACCACACGGCAGGTCTCGAGAGACTGACTAGCACTCGCCCCAGTTGTACGGACGACGTCGCTAGCAATGCACACTGACAAAGCCTCGCTCATTTGCAGAGCAGATAGTTAGAATAGCCTTCCGCTAAGTTAATGGCTACGACCTAGCAAGGCGCCATTAGTCACATTGCATGTATCTAAAGAGTCTCACTTGTATCGCCACAATTTCCAGATGTACCACAAGGATGGATTAAAGTTAAGTATTCAAAAAGCTACGTACTTTTCTTTATAGTATTCATTACGTATCCTGTTTCAGATCTCACACCATCCTGCTTTAGCTTAGCGCGTGCCTTTCGGCTTCCTCTCATTGTGTCTAGGCTGTCTTGTCTAGACACAACACAAGCAAACAAGAAATTTCAGGGTTTCAAGATTTAGGGCATTTAGGGAGGTCAAATGTTCATGCAAATCATGCATTAGTTTTCATGGTTAGAGGCATACATAAAAGCAGGAAGCAGGTTGTTGCTTATTATTTCACTCACAACTCAGTTTCAAGTATCACTTTAAAAAGTCCTATTAGGAATATCATAAGGCAATTGCAAGAAATAGGGCTAAAGGTAGTTTGTACAGATTGTGACCAGGGTGCAACTAACCAGAGAGCACTGAAGGAACTCTGCTATGAGAAATCTACTGAGTCCAGTCAATTTCATTTTGTAGTCAGAGATCAACCTATTGCAGTCATTTATGATGTCCCACATCTATTAAAAATACTAGAAATGCTCTGCTAGGAAATAAAATACAGTTTGAGTTTAAAAAAGAGGCCAGTTTTGAATATATTCACAGGGTTTTTCTTCTGGATCAGCAGAAGATGTTTAAGACATAGCCAAAACTACACAGGAATCAGTTTGAATTAAAGGATTCTTTTACTAAAATGAAAGTCAAGGTAGCTGCAGCCCAGCTTAGTCATACAGTTGCTGCAGTCATTGAAACTTATGTGGCATTTAATATCTTACCTGCAGAATTTGTTGAAAAGATGGATTGTTTGTTTGATTCACTGAACAGTTCCTATTGTTATCCACAAGATGGCAAGTCTTATAAGTGTGCCTTCTCTGCAGAGTCCCCACATATTGAAATGTGGTACAGTCTGTTAAAGGAAATGGAAAATTGTAAAGTGTTGGAGCTAGGCACAGGGCGGGATAAGACAAATATGTTCAGTTTCATAAGTGGGTGGCAAACTACAATAAGATCACTAATGTTCATTTGGAACAGATTTTAAAAAAATGGCTTTAATTTTTTAAGCAGGAGGGCTTTCAATCAAGACCCAGCGGAGAATGTATTTTGTTGTGTGAGGCAGCATGGTGTTGCAAACACCAACCCAACTTACTTTCAGTTCAAAGCAGCATTGAAAACACAGTCAATAACATATCCTTACCTACAAAGTCACTAGGTAATTGTGAGGATGATAGATGCATGCCATTAAGCAATTTAAGGCAATTTTTGGGAGCTTGTGATGACAACTTTCTTGACTCCACAACAGACCATTCCATTATAGATCAAAGTGCTTTATATTGTGCCCTTGCTGATAATGAAGCTGCTGCTGGTAGTGGTGGGGCTGATGGAAGAAATGACAGACAAGCACTAGCATATGTAGCTGGTTACATTCTACAAAAGATGGGTGTAACAGCTAAAACCAACTGTAGTGACTGTAAAACAACTCTGTTCTCACCAACACCCACAGAGCATCATTTATTTACAAGTTTCAAAGAATATGATGCTTTAAACCCAAAATTATTGTATGCTAGTGACAGCTTAATGTCCTTTGTAGCAAATGTTCATAGTCAGTTGTATGCATTCTTAGATAAATGTGGACACCAGGAACAGTTGGAGAATACATTCTATTCACTGTTTAAGTTTCCAGAGGAAATAACATTTTGCAAGGCCCATCTTTCTGAACAGCATATTTTAAGGCAATGTGTACCTCTATTGATTTACAAGTATGTGAAAGATTGGAAACACACCATCAGTAATAAAAGACTTGATATTGTTAAAGACAAATTCAGTAAACGGTTTAAAGCTTTATAGCAGTTAAAAGAAAATTTTTCTTGTGTGCTTGAGAAATAAAAAGTAAGTTTTGTTTTCATTTCACTGTTTTTATCCACCTTTCCTGGTTTTGGTACTTGGTATTGATGTTTTCTTTTTTGTGTTGAAGCATTTACAGTAGTAAGATGTAGGAACCTTTTTAAGAAATTAATGGTCAGTTATGCAAGTTTGCTGGGCAATTACTCAGAACTTATAGTCCTGAAACATAGTTGTAACAAATTTTAGAGTTCTTCATTAATTAATACTGTGATAAATATTTATTAATTGAACCTAACTGCTGCTAATTCTCTTAATAAAAGCCTTTTTTTCTCCATTGATCCAGCAGCTCGTATGACGTAAAAATTATGACATTATTCAGGAATGTTTGTAGTCCAGTTTAGCTGCTACAATGATATTTATCTTTTGCTTCAATTATTTACACTACAAGCTTGTTTCGACTTACTCTCAGTTTCAAGTGTTGCATCTAGTTCTTATGAGCAATAAAACATGCTGGAGCTTTTACATGTTGATGGATAACAATATAAGCATGTCAATTTAAAAGTCTATTTTTGACATTTGCACCTGACAGACGCTGCTCCTATCATGTTTTCTTGTTTGTCAGACGCAAACGTCAAAAATAGACTGAAAATATTACTGAATAAGTTTCTCTCTGCTGTAGTACAGTGTGCTATAGCTGTGTTTCAATTATTTTATTATGATGCCAGCCAAAATAATTACATAGCACGCCCAGAAAAATAAGGTAATAGAATTAAAATAAAAACCTAAAACGTAAGTAAACTGGGGGGGGGGGGGGGTGCAATCCGCAATGTTTTCATATTTTAGTTTATTTACATACCACTTGAGGCGCTGCTGTCTGTGTTTCCCCCTTTTAACATGGATTTGCGTTTCTCTTTTATCTTGTTCTGTGGCTATGTGGGGCGTTTGAAAAGTCCGTGCAAAGCCCGAGAGATGACACCACCGGCGCGTATCGAGGTCATTTTTAGTTAGTAGCATCTTTGGAAAGAACGCACACAAAGCGTCAGCGCCGGCTGGAGTGGCCAAGCGGTTCTAGGCGCTACAGTCTGGGACCGCGCGACCGCTACGGTCGCAGGTTCGAATCCTGCCTCGGGCATGGATGTGTGTCATGTCCTTAGGTTAGTTAGGTTTAAGTAGTTCTAAGTTCTAGGGGACTGATGACCTGAGATGTTAAGTCCCATAGTGCTCAGAGCC
Source organism: Schistocerca nitens (assembly GCF_023898315.1). Taxonomy (NCBI): domain Eukaryota; kingdom Metazoa; phylum Arthropoda; class Insecta; order Orthoptera; family Acrididae; genus Schistocerca; species Schistocerca nitens. The sequence goes on along the minus strand of NC_064618.1, from coordinate 354,002,897 downwards.
ATTTCAACCAAGTGTCAGCCATATTGGTGTATTTCTCTGTGTTTGGCATTCGTGTGAATCAAGGAAGACGAGTGATTGTCAAAAAATGGACGAAAAAGAATTTCTTGTGGTAATTAAACGTTACTTTATGAAAGGCAAAACTCCTCAGGAGACTAAAGAGAAGCTTGATAAACATTGCAGTGACTCTGCACCTTCGATTAGAACAGTTTGTAAGTGGTTTCAAAATATTCGGAGTGGCCATATGGGCACAAGTGATACTGAATATTCTGGACGCCCTGTGGAGGTTACGACTCCAGAAATCATTGATACAATCCATGATAAGGTGGTGGATGACAGAAGATTTAAGATGCGTGAAATTGCTAGTGCTGTGGACATCTCGAAAGATCGGGCACATAATATTTTGCGTAAACATTTGGACATGAGAAAGCTATTCGCAAGATGGGTTCCACGATTGCTCACGCTTGACCAAAAACGGAATCGTGTTGCAAGGATGGTTTGTAGCTGTTCAGGAAGAATCCGCAGGACTTTAAGCGTCGTTTCGTCCTGTGGGTGAAACATGGATACATTACTATGCTCCTGAGACCAAACAACAATCTAAACAATGAGTTTCCAAAGGAGAAACTGACCCAAAAAAAGTGAAGACCATTCCTTCAACCGGAAAGGTTATGGCGACTGTCTTTTGGGATTCGCAAGGGATAATGCTCATCGACTATGCGGAAAATTGTAAAACTACACTCCTGGAAATTGAAATAAGAACACCGTGAATTCATTGTCCCAGGAAGGGGAAACTTTATTGACACATTCCTGGGGTCAGATACATCACATGATCACACTGACAGAACCACAGGCACATAGACACAGGCAACAGAGCATGCACAATGTCGGCACTAGTACAGTGTATATCCACCTTTCGCAGCAATGCAGGCTGCTATTCTCCCATGGAGACGATCGTACAGATGCTGGATGTAGTCCTGTGGAACGGCTTGCCATGCCATTTCCACCTGGCGTCTCAGTTGGACCAGCGTTCGTGCTGGACGTGCAGACCGCGTGAGACGACGCTTCATCCAGTCCCAAACATGCTCAATGGGGGACAGATCCGGAGATCTTGCTGGCCAGGGTAGTTGACTTACACCTTCTAGAGCACGTTGGGTGGCACGGGATACATGCGGACGTGCATTGTCCTGTTGGAACAGCAAGTTCCCTTGCCGGTCTAGGAATGGTAGAACGATGGGTTCGATGACGGTTTGGATGTACCGTGCACTATTCAGTGTCCCCTCGACGATCACCAGTGGTGTACGGCCAGTGTAGGAGATCGCTCCCCACACCATGATGCCGGGTGTTGGCCCTGTGTGCCTCGGTCGTATGCAGTCCTGATTGTGGCGCTCACCTGCACTGCGCCAAACACGCATACGACCATCATTGGCACCAAGGCAGAAGCGACTCTCATCGCTGAAGACGACACGTCTCCATTCGTCCCTCCATTCACGCCTGTCGCGACACCACTGGAGGCGGGCTGCACGATGTTGGGGCGTGAGCGGAAGACGGCCTAACGGTGTGCGGGACCGTAGCCCAGCTTCATGGAGACGGTTGCGAATGGTCCTCGCCGATACCCCAGGAGCAACAGTGTCCCTAATTTGCTGGGAAGTGGCGGTGCGGTCCCCTACGGCACTGCGTAGGATCCTACGGTCTTGGCGTGCATCCGTGCGTCGCTGCGGTCCGGTCCCAGGTCGACGGGCACGTGCACCTTCCGCCGACCACTGGCGACAACATCGATGTACTGTGGAGACCTCACGCCCCACGTGTTGAGCAATTCAGCGGTACGTCCACCCGGCCTCCCGCATGCCCACTATACGCCCTCGCTCAAAGTCCGTCAACTGCACATACGGTTCACGTCCACGCTGTCGCGGCATGCTACCAGTGTTAAAGACTGCGATGGAGCTCCGTATGCCACGGCAAACTGGCTGACACTGACGGCGGCGGTGCACAAATGCTGCGCAGCTAGCGCCATTCGACGGCCAACACCGCGGTTCCTGGTGTGTCCGCTGTGCCGTGCGTGTGATCATTGCTTGTACAGCCCTCTCGCAGTGTCCGGAGCAAGTATGGTGGGTCTGACACACCGGTGTCAATGTGTTCTTTTTTCCATTTCCAGGAGTGTATTACAGGTGCATATTATTCATCGTTATTGGACCGTTTGAAAACAGAGCTGCAAGAAAAACGCCGACGATTGGACCGCTAAGAAGTCCTTTTCCATCACGACAATGCACCATCACACACCTCAGCAGTTGTGGTCGCAAAATTAATGGAAATAGGATTGCAGCTCGTTTCACACACGCCCCCTCCCCCCTTTTTCTCCAGACTAGGCTCCCTCGGACTACTATTTGTTTCCCAATTTGAAGAAATAGCTGGCGGGACAAAGATTTTATTCAAACGAGGAGGTGATTGCAGCAACTAACAGCTATTTTGCAGACTTGGACAATTCCTATTATTCGGAAGCGATCAACGAATTAGAACAGCGTTGGAGGAAGTGTATAAGTATATAAGGAGACTATGTCGAAAAATAAAAAAGGTGTACTCCAAACACTTAAGTAGTTTTTACTTTTGCACGGACTTTTCAAACGCCCCTCGTATGTTACAGTTACAAACCAGAGCTGGCGCCCATGGAAGTTGTGCCATTGGATTAATGCCTTTTTCAAAAGATGTTAATTAGACTGAAATAAATACTCAGCTAATGTCATCATTTGTATGTGCACCGTTCGGATTTTATGTGCAAATATTTACTAAAAGCATGATTTCCTAGGAGTTTTTGAAGAAAGTCTCTTCTACGAATCGGTTGAAAATTTTCACTTAGGTAGATAAAGGGATAAAGTCAAAACGAATACGTACTGTCCAGCAAGCTTTATCCGCTGTCGAAATACGATGGTGTAAAGTCGAGATAAATGTAACACATAAAAATCATTCTCATGTGAACTGAATGCGCAGAAACGGTTTAAAGTGAAATAAATCAATAATTCATTCTTACGATAAAATTAGAAATTGGCATTCCAAAACCTAGCTTCATCCGATTTTACGTTCAAAAAACACTTTTTTGTTAATTTTTTACGCGCCCTAGTTACATATTTCTGACTTGCGCGATTCGATTCAAATTTTGTAAGAAGGTAGACAAATACGCATAGTTAATGGTTATCGTATTGTTTTGTGAAAGCTTTATCCTTACCACTGTAGAAGCAACATGATTCGACAGACAATAAAAAAACCCATACCGGATCAGTCGTCGGCCGAGTCAACAAAAATCTACATCGGTTGCCAAGATATGGCGGTCTAATGTCTAAATTATGGTAAGGTAAAAGTTGAGAAGCAGAATGAAAAATACTACTACCATAGCACATAAAAGGCAAATATATGGGCAGAGTTAGGGATGTAAAAGAAGGGAACTAGCTTTTCGACCTATCTGGCAGCTTCAAATGCTTTTAAATCAAAAGGTCTTGACATATTTGCGATTTTTTACAAGTAAACCTACCTCCCCAGCGCAGTAAACTATCTTAGCTGCAAGGTTTTGGAACATCTGCATCCTGCAATTTATAAGCTGAAGTTCCTGACCCTGTGCCCAAAATCCAGAAGACTCGCCAGCCACAGTAAACAATATATAATATCAATGGCTGAAGAGTATAAATTTAATAGCTAAAAAAGATTTTTTGAGGGGATAAATTTTCTGGAGGTAGATTTGCTTGACATCACATATCGTGTTACTTTACTTGACACAATGCATTATATTACAGGACATGGCTACTAATATTAACAAATAAAGAATCCGTAATATGTTAAGATGTTTTTATTTAAATGTCTTTAAAGCTACCAGATAAGTCGTAAAGCTAGTTCCCTTCTTTTACATCCCCAATTCTGGCCAGTAAATTTTCGTCTTTTTTGTGCTACGATAGATGCATTTTTCGTTCTGATTCATAGATGGGCGCTTTGAACTGTATTAATGTGGGATCAAGGCAGAAGACAACTTTGAATTAGTGTGACTATTGTTTATTATTAATTACAGAGTGTCTGTGTGTAGAGCATCGTTTTCATAATGGAGTATGGTTCTCCTCCCTGTTTGAAACAAAATTCTCCTCAACACTGCTGGCGTGATAGAAGTAAATGCATCCAGAAGTCCGTCAACTGTCTCGTAACGTGTCGCAGCAACCTCCAGTTTAATGAATCTCCATAATGCATTTTTGCAAGATGTCAGATGAGGACTTCGAAGTTGCCACGCCGAAGGTGCAGGCAATTGGACAGAACCACATGTAACTCATATATTAGCTGTTATCTAACGGCAATAATATTGTATAGTGGGCTGGTGCTCCATTCTGTTGGAACCGTACACGACCGAGCAGTCCCACATCTTTCAGAGGTGGAATAAACCAATTACATTACATGGTGAGTTACGTGAGATTCGCAATGTGATTCACAGCACCGTCAAAGAAATCTGGATCGTAGACAGATTAGATTAGATTAGATTAATACTAGTTCGATGGATCATGAATACGATATTTCGTAATGATGCGGAACGAGTCAAATTTTCCAATACGTGACATAATTAAGTTAAATTAACAACATAATTAAGTTAATATAACAACTTTTTTTCTTAATTTATATCTAAAAATTCCTCTATGGGGTAGAAGGAGTTGTCATTCAGAAATTCTTTTAATTTCTTCTTAAATACTTGTTGGTTATCTGTCAGACTTTTGATAGTATTTGGTAAGTGACCAAAGACTTTAGTGGCAGTATAATTCACCCCTTTCTGTGCCAAAGTTAGATTTAATCTTGAATAGTGAAGATCATCCTTTCTCCTAGTATTGTAGTTATGCACACTGCTATTACTTTTGCATTGGGTTTGGTTGTTAATAACAAATTTCATAAGAGAGTATATATACTGAGAAGCTACTGTGAATATCCCTAGATCCTTAAATAAATGTCTGCAGGATGATCTTGGGTGGACTCCAGCTATTATTCTGATTACACGCTTTTGTGCAATAAATACTTTATTCCTCAGTGATGAATTACTCCAAAATATGATGCCATATGCAAGCAATGAGTGAAAATAAGCGTAGTAAGCTAATTTACTAAGACGTTTATCACCAAAATTGGCAATGACCCTTATTGCATAAGCAGCTGAACTCAAACGTTTCAGCAGATCATCAACGTATTTCTTCCAGTTTAATCTCTCATCAATGGACACACTTAGAAATTTTGAATATTCTACCTTAGCTATATGCTTCTGATTAAGGTCTATATTTATTAATGGCGTCATACTATTTACTGTACGGAACTGTATGTACTGTGTCTTATCCAAATTCAGTGAGAGTCCGTTTACAAGCAACCACTTAGTAATTCTCTGAAAGACATTATTGACAATTTCATCAGTTAATTCTTGTTTGTCAGGTGTGATTAATTACAGCACAGAGCATAACACGTGGTTCAAGTGTTTCAAATGTGGGTCTCTCGCTTTTGCACTACAATATACTACACATTCGCCCGAGGGAAAAGAAAACTTCCCACCTTGAAGGAAGAGCTGTAAAGACATCGGGCATTCGTTCACAAGCCTGATGACGCTTTTGTATGTCATTACTATTCAGTTAGTTTACAAACGAAGGTTTAATTGTCTTTAACTTCAAATCACTCCTCACATGTTTTTGTAATGTCGAGAATGGGACTCCTAGTTCCTCTGACCGCTTACGAATAGACTTCTTCGGCGAACATTCTATAGACGCTGCAGCCGCCATACACGTTTCCAGTCGTGTTGGTGTTTGTCCTGGGCGGGGCTTACTTTTTTATGCAACGAGTTGCGAGGTCCTTGATTTTGGTGAGAGAGATTTCTGAAACCTTACAGCGAAATCACGCCGAACATCTTTCATTGCTTTTCCGGTACGGGGTCGTTCGTGAGCCCACGTGCTCATTACGGTCTGCTCCTCCATAGCGTAAGTGGGCTCATCAGTCACGATTTAGATGTGTGTCACCACCTGCAACAATGCGAAACAACAGTTCATTAACATTTGTGTAGAACATAGGGGGTAATGGGACTTTGTGATCACTCTGTTTACCGTCTGTAGAAGGGGACAAGTTTTGTTAGTTTGAAAAAGCTGTAGTTAAAGCGCTGCGAGGAATTGTGAGTCGGGTGTGGAACACTGAACTGTATTGTTCACTCGTGTTGAAATAGAAGTGGCGGCGCTTGGCGTTATGCGTCCTGAAATTTGTCGTAGATCGAAGCTGCGATGAGCACATCTAACTGTCCACTGATATGAGCAGAGGGTACAGACAGATAAGACACACCGTAGATGTAAATAAGATGAAGTGCGCTCAAAACACAAGGCAGTGTCCACGGACTGCAACTTCTTCAGCACATCGTTCCGATAGTGCACCGCCTATGAGCAAATTCCACGTCAAGGATTAAATCTGAACTGCGAACTGGCCACCTGTTTCATTTCCAGAGATTAAAGTTTGTATATGGACCGTTAATAACAAAAAAATTAAAACTTGCTTTCGAGTAGAATGATTTATCGATTACAAGAAATACAGTAGAACCTCGCTAATCCGATCTCGGATGGTCCGACTGCCCGTCTAGTCCAACCACCCCATGTTCGGTGTTTGTTTAGGCACACGGACCACTGCTACAGTCTATCATCAGCGACGTGGATCAGTAAGCAGGTGACCATTGACAGGTGTGATAGTTCAGTCAGTTTTAGTATGAAAGAAGTTGTTTGTAACTCGATCAATACGTGTTATTGTACACTCATTTGTTTAATAAATCAGTGACAGTGTTCTTCTTACATATTAAAGTGTGTAAAACTAAATTATGGCACCAACTAAACGGAAACATGTGACGCTGTCTTTACATTCGGACGTTGAGCCCAGTGACGTAAGTGAGTGGTCAGTACAGCCGACGTTGACGGCACAACCGAAGACGAATTAACTGACCACCAACTCAATGACGCCGTAACTCGAACAACACATGAAAACGAGAAAGATGATGACGACTGCGAGGAGAATGAACCTGTGGTTCGAGGATCACATGCAAAAGCTAAAAATGGATTTTATACAGCCCTCCCTTCAGTACATCGAACAAAGCTCTACATGTACCCCAACAGACATTTAGAGGATTGGGAAATGTCGGAACATCTCTGCAAAATCAAGATTGTAATATGCTAACCAAAAGAATGCTAAACATTACCGTATGATATATGACTATTTAAACAGTTACGTGCAGCTCAGTTGCTTGTCAATGCAGTACTGTAGTTAAGTATGTACAGAAGTCAAACTTTCACTCAAAGTAACAACAACTTGCGGTACGATAGAGACGTATTTTACAGTACAGGCATTACGGTACATTACCCCTTTGTCTAAGATGTTTTAGTGTGTGAACGTTTTCATTTCGTTTTGTTACTGTTTAACCCGGAACAATATTTCAGACAGTACTTCCAGTCGAAAATTAATGTTGTAATGTACTGAACTGTGATGTTACGGATCAATTAAAGTGGTACTCTGATATTCTGATCTTTTTTGCGTTCCAACTTTTTTCCAAAACCTGTAGGGGACGGATTAGCGAGGTTCTGCTGTAATTTCTTCGTCCTTAAGAATCATTGATAGAAAAATACACCTAGTTCTCAAATTCATTAGTAAAATTGCTAAAGATATTTTGTGTTGTGTATCACTGGGCAAACAAATTAGATAGGAAGAGCAACTGCAGTACTGCGCTGCTGCTGTAATTATTGTTGTTCAAGTACCTATATTCAAATTCTGATTTGTAAATGGCTCTGAGCACTATGGGACTTAACATCTCAAGTCATCAAACTAACCTAAGGACATCACACACATCCATGCCCGAGGCAGGATTCGAACCTGCGACCGTAGCGGTCGCGCGGTTCTAGACTGAAGCGCCTAGAACCGCTCGGCCACCAGCGGCCGCCTCTGATTTGTAAATTCCGTCTCCGTATATATGTGTATGTGTCTGCGTGTGTGTACGCGCTCGCGTGTGTGCGTGTGTTTATTAGTATGAATGACGAGTAGCTGTGCTTACATAAACACTTGAATATATGGGTCACGTTTCATTATTGTTGTAAATTCTACTTTATTTGGAACTGGTGTTTCAATCGAAGTGATTTCGGCAACGTAACTGAAATATCGGAGTTGTGACCGGTGTTGACATTTAAATTAATTACGTCGTGCATCCCTGAGCATAAAAGTTTTAGTTTCAGTTATCCTCCATTGTTTTGGTGTTACACTGCCTGACAGGAAAGGTGAAGCCATGGTCGAACCTCTCTGTAAGTTGATACAGTACACACTATCGGCGGGTATGTAAATGACAAGGTTACGGCCCCATGTGCGTTTATCCACCGGGATATGAGATAGAAAAAACGCGTGTAATAGGGGCTGACCTCACAGCACTGGAATAGGGTATTCGACTGTTTACCGTAAATCATATTAAATTGTTAATTATGTCATTTTATGCTCATAGCAAGCTTTTTTCCTTGTTTGAATTCCAGTATTCTTTTATAAAAACGGAAATGAAATTCAAATAATCTGAAAACCCCGCTAAAATCCTACTCCATTCGAGTCATGTGATGCCTGTGACGTCACTGGCTAGTTTGCTGCTCCTACTGTCATAAAACTAATTCACAGTGATGTCTCGTTTTGGAATTTACCTTTCAGAAAATGGTTTAGAATTGGTGTGTTGTACCACTCAATACAAATACATTCATGTAAACTCTTGTTTAGAGTGTTTCAGGAAATGACAAGGACTGTGAAAATTGATTGCACTGTACCGGTAAGATGCCACCACATCGTTGCTCTATAGCACATGTGAGTCTGGTTCTGATCTGTCTTCCTAGAACAGTTGTGCAAGGTCGCTCTGTGAGTGTTTTAGGAGTTTGGTGTTGAGCCTATGGCCTACAAGGTAGGAAGACACCATCTCACGCATGCGGAGTTCAGAAGAGTGCAGCAGTACGGACAGTGACGTAATCACACTATAATCTCAATGTGGGTTCCACTATACTCAATGTAAAGGAAACGTTATTGCTGACAAATTAGTGTACAGTTTCAGACGTAACTATATGTTAGCAATAATAAACATATGAGATTAAGGTTTATTTTTATTCTAAGTATGATTTTATGACATAGCAATGTTATCAAAATTACGTATGGTATTGTAAAATATTGATACTAGGTGTTCAAAACTGTGAAGCGAAATTTCTATTATAAGGTTCTTTAATGGTAAGATCGTTCATGACCATGTCTGGGGTTCGATAAAAATACAAACAATTTCAATACAATTGGGGCAGAGATATCAATTACGCTAAAATGCTCAATGAATATACCCAAATTGAATGGGGGTCAGTAAAGACCAATCAAAAAGAAATACTCAGTTAATACAATTCCACAATCCATAGTATAGTGCAGTTCTGAGTGTTAATTGAATATCACCTGCTGGCGTGGCGCAAGCGCGCATTTGTTTACCTTACGTTAGCAGCGGCAGTGGCGGCTGAAGGCACGGGCTGTGAACCTGAGAATCTATTCTAAATCTCTCTCGACTGTTAAACACCAGTCGGATATATATTGAATAGTGCGTATGTCATTGCCCTCGAATCGCTCACAAGCATTAAATGTGTGTGCTCGGTGCGACTTTCCGTACTAGGAGCCTTTGCAGTTTAACTCCTTATAAGTTAAGACGAGCCTGTGAACAATTGTTCACATAATGGCATTTGCAATCGCCTCAGTGCAGCGAGAGTCGTCTTACTCAAACACTCGATTTTCTGCAAGAGAAGAGCCATTACTCTGTCTGGAATTTGCCTGTATCAATGCTGGTGGCCACGCGTTTTCTTTCAGGCCAATCAGAGCGTTCTTACTTGTTATAACTACACCAGCTAGAGTTTTTGTAGCCTATCACGGGTGTCGTTTCATTTGTAGGGCAGAGTTTAACTTCTGCTATGTAATACTAAGATAAACGCCGGCCGCGGTGGCCAAGCGGTTCTAGGCGCTTCAGTCCGGACCCGCGCGACCGCTACGGTCGCAGGTTCGAATCCTGCCTCGGGCATGGATGTGTGTAATGCCCTTAGGTTAGTTAGGTTAAGGAGTTCTAAGTTCTAGGGGACTAATGACCTCAGATGTTAAGTCCCATAGTGCTCAGAGCCATTTGAAGCATTTTGAACTAAGATAAACTGTTTTTCTTTTCGTGTGAGATTTTAACACAGGTGGGTCCTTTGTAGGGCAGAGTTTAACTTCTGCTATGTAATAGTGAGATAAACAGATTTTCCTTTCATGTGAGATTTTAAACCAGGTGGGTACACTGGTCACTGAAATTTTGAGTTGGGTTTCTCCGGACGTTTTATCTGCCATCTGCCGCCATGTTCCTGTAGAAGGGCTCTCTGAAATGTCGTATTTAAAAGTAGCGACAAGGGGTGACTTTTGCCAATGGCCTATGCAGTGGTTGCGGTGTCTCATTGTGTCCGCTAGGTGCCCCACGGCGAAGGCCTCGGCCCACATGGGATGAGCATAGCTGTCGTAAAATTCTGCTTTCCCTCAGAACTGCGTCTCATAGCTTGGATTGTGGAAATGCAATTACTAGTTTGAGTGTTACTGGCAGCTACTGACATGATACACACGTACCGTTTATTTGACATTTTATGCGAGTCTTTTGCCTTTTGGGCGTTCTGTATTAATGTTGGACCATGCCTCTTTAGGCAGCTTGTAGTTTTAGTGTGCTCCGAAGAAGGCGTGGTCATCCGCGCCGAAACCTAGGTCAACATCCGGTTTCTATTTGCAATCGAGGCGGATTCTTTATAATCATTAGTGGTGTATCTTCACGAAATGCTGGCTAATTTATTACATCTTCATATTAATAAAATTCGTTCAGTTTCACATAACTATGTTGTATCGAGTTAACCAGACTTGTTTCAGGAATTCAATGTAAGGTGTGTTATTTGTTTGACACCTTACATACCACCACCCTCCTGTGATAATTTTTGTACTGAACTTAGACAATGGTTGAGGTGCTGTCTTCTTCTTCTTCTTCTTTAGTGGTCAATCCAAGGATTGGTTTTCAACAGCTACAATGGCAGCTTGTCTCCATTCTGTACGTCTTTCAGGTTTTCTCTTCATTTCTTTATAGGTGTTACAGCCCACATCTTTCACGATTTGAGCCATGTACCTCAGTCTTGGTCTTCCTCTTGGTCTTTTTCCCTCGACATATCCCTCTATCATTGTGTTCAGGAGTCCTTTATGTCTTAATAGATGGCCTGTAAATTGCACTCTTCTTTTAACAATGAAACTCCAAAAGCTTCTCTTCTCACCTGCTCTTTCCAGAACCACTTCACTTCATTTGTGACTTTGTCGATACATTTTATTTTGAGCATGCGTCTATAGCACCACATTTCAAAAGAATTTAGCTTCTGGTCTTCCTCTGTCCCGAGAGTCCTGTCTAAGTCAGTCAAAAATTATACTTTTTCTCTAGCATAGAATATTGATCATTCACTTGGTCTAGTCCTTATTGTACTTAATTCTGTTGGTTTGTATACTTTAATTTTTAGCATGCTCAACTTTGTTACTCATTTAATTGGCTTCCTTAGGTGAAGACTATAAATTTTTATGATGATGTCAGTTTCTTTTTCTTATTTATTTAAATGAATTCTGTGTGTTTTAGATATTATATCAAAGATGAGAAGCCTCTCACATCGATATTTTAATACTATTTTCTCAACCACTTGGTATTTAAATAAGCTTAAAAACTTAAATATTTTATACATAACCGAAAAATACAGTGTTTGCATTCTGCTGTTTTTTTACAAAAATTATGATTCTAACAACTAATGTAAGCATTGTGCAAATTTATATTAAAAATATAATATAATTAATTAAACAAATAGATTTTTGCACTTTTTATTATTTTGATTCCTTATAGATTTTTAAGCGAATGCAATGTCTTTCACTTTTAACTTACATCGATTCCTGTATTCGCTTTGCTGTTGAGATTTACTCAATTTGGTTAAATGGTTCTCCTTCCGCCATAATTAGTTCTCATTCTTGACTGTGTGTACAATATTGATTCTTAATCAGACTTCCTCTTCTGATGCAGACAGCTACAGTGACATGACATTGGGATAATGCGTGGAAGAAAAGAAAACTTTCATGGTTTTGCACAAAAACGAACTCTCAGACTTCATATTTTCATAAAATTATTATTCAGGCAACATACTGTATCTCAGGAAATACATCTTCTTACCATGAGAACTAAAGACAGAGTGTCTCTAATAATTGTCAAAAAAATGAAAAAAGTTATTTGTCTTTCGCCTTCCAGCGTAGCAAAATTTCATTGCCGAAGCTTACAGTGGCTATGTTGGGGCTTTTCTTTATGTACCTATACAATTGCCCCCACACTGTGCGGTGACAAGCAATGGAGGCACACAGTGTTTTGTATACACCCGTACAGCTTAAATCTAAATTTTTGCCGAAAGGGGTACAATGACCTTTATTTCTCGGCGTATTTTTCTTTGTCTTTTGGTTGGAGATGTCAACATGTCTTGCTTACACATTATCTTACAGGAAATACACATTTTACATTCGGAATGGTAAGTCACTAAGTATTTACATGAGAGCGCTGCGAGAACGGGTACTTGTCCTTTTGGCAACACTGCCAGTCTCTGTGTGCATGTGCACGAAATATGTTTGTTGGCTGTGCAAGAGCCGTCCGTTAATACTCCACGCAATATTGTGTACAGTCGTTCGCGCTTCCACTCTTGCTTTAGTGTCACTTTCACACTGAGTGCCGTACTATCCATCGAATAATTTGCTGTGGCATGGTCTTCCATTGTGAGTGTGGTGCATGTGCGTTTACTCTTAAAGAACCGATTCTGTGGCAGATAATTCACCTTTGATATGGCCCGGAAAAGATCTTCTCCATTGTATCCACGTTTCTAGTGGAGTGAATACTGCACATCAACACCCGATGTCTAGGTAAGTGATGCTTGCACAATTGTAGTTGGCTGTTTAACATATCAGACGTTGCGTAGCATGACATTACCACAACTGATTCGTTGCACTATTGCACATGCATTTGGATACCACCATCTATTTCGTCGTTCACATTGGCGTGAGAATTCTTTTTAGTCCTTGAGGTTTTTTTCCTTTTTTGTTAGTTTTTCAAGTTCACCTTTTACATATGACTCGATATACACTTAAGATTCACAAACATTTTGACATAAAATGCATATTACAGTGGCTATTTTCTAAGGCTGATATTCCACCCATTATTTGTATCAAGCGTAGAAAATTCTCAAGGACTAAAAACAATTCTCACGCCAAAGTTAACGACGAAATAGATGGTGGTATCCAAACGTGTTTGCAGTAGTGCAACGAATCAGTTGTGGTAATGTCATGCCACGCAATGTCTGATATATTAATCATCAAACTACAATTGTGCAAGCATCACTTACCTTGACATCGGGTGTTGATGTGCAGTATTCCTTTAGTATAGTTTGTCTGTTAGCTTAAAAAAAAATCCTTTGTACATAAATACAGCGGCCGGTGTGGCCGAGCGGTTCTTGGCGCTTCATTTTAGTGATGAACCCGTCATCACAGATAGGTTGCGTGTCTTCCAATCGATTTTTTTAGCTTCAGAAACCGCTTTCAACTTACATGAAGTTACTAATGCTGTAAACAGTTTCCGCAAAACTGATTTTAGCGACACAGCCTCGTGACACTATTGACTACATTCGTAGACGCTGCATCATCATTCACAACAGTTGTTTCATCTGTCTGTATACTGCGAGACGACTCATCCGATTCTGGACAATCTAATAGGCACAGAACTAAATGTATCAGCTTGTCAAATTGTCACTTATATTTCGTCACTGAAAAAACTGCTTAGTCATGGGCACCATTACGCCTGCAGACCACATGCGATGTGGCTTCTACACACCACTGACGCCTACTGACTGTCTCCGATTGTGTTGTCACTTATCCCAAGAGGGCCGGCCGCGGTGGTCTCGTGGTTAAGGCGCTCAGTCCGGAACCGCGCTACTGCTACGGTCGCAGGTTCGAATCCTGCTTCGGGCATGGATGTGTGTGATGTCCTTCGGTTAGTTAGGTATAAGTAGTTCTAAGTTCTAGGGGACTGATGACCTCAGATGTTAAGTCCCATAGTGCTCAGAGCCATTTGAACCATTTAGGCATATACTAATAACTTATTTACATTCCATTACACCGTGTTACCATACATACCTTTAACGCATCCACATTTTATTTTCTCGGGAGAAACAGAGAAAAACATTTACATCAGAATTCTACATTACGCGTTGCTGTCTTAACTACGCTTTGGCGCCGCCTCCTGCGTTGGGGAGGGAATAAGGAATGTTATTCTACTGGTTTATGGATTACTAAGGAAATGCTATTCGTCGTTTTTTAAATCACTTATCAGGGAACTCCTTTTTCATGGAACCGAAACGTATTAACGACTCATATACTACACTCATCCTCATAAATTAAGGATAATGCTGATACATGGAGAAACAACGCTCTGGTGGGCGGTTCGCGGGTTTAAATCACCTCGGGATATGACCATACCGTGCATTTGACCTGTGGTCGTCGCACGTTAGTGCTGGCAGCAGTCCACATACGCAGAGGTGTGTTGATGCATGTCAGAGAACGGTGCAGAGAGTAAGTGTGCAGACGTTTTCAGACATGCTAATGGTGACCGTATGTTGAAAATGACTCAACGAACAAATATTGATGACGTTATGAGGGGTAGAATACTAGGGCGACTGGTGACTGGTCAAACTCAGCAGGCCGTAGCACGGGCCCTCCGTGTACCACAAAGTGTGATCTCATGATTGTGGCAACGATTTCAGCAGACAGGAAACGTGTCCAGGCGCTACAGTACGGGATGTCCAAAGTGTACAACACTACAAGAAGGCCGATATCTCACCATCAGTGCCCGCAGACGGCCACGGAGTACTGCAGGTAGCCTTGATCGGGAGCTTACCGCAGCCACTGGAACAGTTGTCTCCAGGCACACAGTCTCCAGACAAATGAACAGACATGGTTCATTCGCCTGGAGACGTGCAAGGTGCATTTTACTGATCCCTGGTCACAGGAGAGCCCATAAAGCCTGGTGTCAAGAACACAGTACATGGTCATTGGAACAGTGGTCCCCAGTTATGTTCACATACGAGTCCAGGTATAGTCTGAACAGTGATTCTCGTCCGGTTTTCATCTGGCTTGAACCAGGAACCAGATACCATCCCTCTGATGTCCTTGAAAGGGACCTGTGTGGAGGTTGTGGTTTGATGGTGTGGGGTGGGATTATGATTGGTGCACGTACACCGCTGCACGTCATTGACAGAGGAACTGCAACAGGTCAGGCGTATCGGGACGTCATTTTGCACCAGTATGACCGCCTCTTCAGGGGTGCAGTGGGTCCTACTTTCCTCCTGATGGATGATAACGCATGTCCCCACCGAGCTGCCATCGTAGAGGAGTACCTTGGAACAGAAGATATCAGGCGAATGGAGTGACCTGCCCGTTCTCCAGACCTAAACCCCATCGAGCACGTCTGGGATGCTCCCGGTCGACGTACCGCTGCACGTCTTCAAACTCCAATGACATTTCAGTAGCTCCGCCAGGCACTGGTGCAAGAATGGGAGGCTATACCCCAGCAGCTGCTTGACAACCTGATTCAGAGTATGCCAACCAGTTGTGCGGCCTGTGTACGTGTGCGTGCTGGTCATATCCTATATCGATGTCGGGGTACATGCGCAGGAACAGTGGCGTTTTGTAGCACATGTGTTTCGGGACGGTTTTCTCAACCTATCACCAGTACTGTAGACTTACAGATCTGTCGTGTGTGTTCCCTATGTGCCTATGCTATTAGTGACAGTTTTATGTAGTGCCACGTTGTGTGGCACCAAATTGTGCCATTATCCTTAATTTATGAGCATGGGTGATTATACCATTGTGTTGCTTGTAATTGTTTACGCGTAGCTTTGTGTTCGTAACGCAAAAGTTTTTGCATTACCTCATGCTTACCTCTCTACGAGTATGTGGAAATGTCGTCGTTATATATTCACCATCTGTGAAGCGATATGAATTGATTAGTTTTATTTGAGGTCACATGCCTCCGTGTTTGTGTATACTTTGTAGTCAGTAGGTACGGGTAAATGTTTTGTACTTGCTCAGCGACGATGTATATTCTTATTCTTCATTTGTCAGATGACCAAAATATACTAATAACTAAATCATTTCTTTGAGGTGTGGCCCGTTTTTACATTTGGTACCTATACCACCCGTCGTAAATCTCTTCTTCTGCGCCGTGTCGATGCACTGGTCGCTGCAATATAAAAAACTTATAACTAACTTAAAAACTAATTGTGTTTCGTAGCTCATAGACCACGCATATACTCGGTCATCACATTCATTCGCAGACGTTTTTCATATTTTATTCTTATGTGTTTATATATTTATTTACTTGCATTTGTATTCCTTTTATTCATTTACTGCAAAGGAAGTTACTTTGATATCTCCTACAGTATGTTATCATTTATTAGGCGTCTGTATTCCCTTTCAACCGTTTCAGTTGCAGATTTTTATATTTTTTTAATGCATCAACTAAATTCAATATCTCCTGTGTTATTCAAAGATTTCTACTAGGCCTTTCCTTTTCACCTATTTGATCCTTGCTGTCTTCACTGTTTCATCGTGTAAAGCGACTCAGTCGTCTTCTATTGTATTCCTTTCACCTATTGTACGCTCACTCTGAAACTGTCAACAACCTCTGGTTCTTCACTTAAAACTTCCGGGCTGATAGGCCGTGGTCGAAGTATAAAACTGTCTCCAGACGTTTCGTCTCCGAGTGCGGGAGACATCCTCGGAGGTAAAGCGGCGAACTGCGAAGAGAACTCGAGGAAGCGCTGATTATATAGGCAGTACAGAGGGCGCCACTGTCGATCACAGGCACATCGTATATACAACCGTATGGAGTCTGCAGTGCTACGTGAGAGGATTCATCAGACGCGGCGAGCACTGGCGGTAACCAGCAGTAAACTTTTTCATCTCCACTTGTTTCTTAGTAATACTATGCAGTGTGGTGATTGGAAAAAGATCGATGGTCTAACATTCAATATTATGGAAGTTAGTGCAGAAATATCAGCAAATAGGCAGAAGAAGAAGTTCAATAACTTACAGAACAACATTTCTGGAGATTCAGTTGAGGACAATTCTCGAACTGTTATTAACCTGTCTGATAAAGATTTGTCAAAAGTTGAAATTTCTGTAGTAGCGAAAGGAGGCAATTTTGCTGTGACGCCCCAAAACGTACCCACAGAGGATATTGTAGCAAATATTGAGGCCGGTATCCGTCAGCTTCCACAGCAGTCCGCTGACGTAATTAGGATGGAAACGGCTAGGATTTTACGTACATGTAAGCCACCTAAAAGTAATTTGTCGCAGGCTCAAAGGAAGGCGCTGAGGGATATAAATGGAGATGAAAACATTATTGTTCTCAATGCAGATAAGGGTAATGCCACTGTCATACTGAACAGTGAGGACTATCATGGAATAATCAATGATATTTTGGTTCCCTCCAATTACAAAAAGCTCCAGAAAGATCCGACTACGAAGATTTTAAGAATGACAAATCGACTGGTGAAAGCGTCTTCATTTGGCTCCGACGATAAGAAGCTGCTTTGTAAAACAGAAGCGTACCCACCTAGACTTTATGGCTTACTCAAAGTTCATAAACCTGGGATTCCGTTGAGGCCAATTGTCAGCGCTATAGGCGGATCAACACCCGAGTTAGCTAGACACCTTGCCTCAATGCTGCAGCCTTATGTTGGTAGGACGGACAGTCATATTAAAAATTCAGCTCATTTCATTGACAAGTTAAAGGAAACGAGCGTGGGTCCGGATGATATCCTCGTCAGTTTTGACGTTGTGTCGTTATTTACCATGATTCCGGTAAACGAAGCTATCTTATGCATAGCAGATATTTTTCCTACCGATATTGTGGCATTATTCCGACACTGCCTCACCACGGCCTACTTTCAATATAATAATAACTTTTATGAACAGATTGACGGGGTGGCTATGGGCAGTCCTCTCAGTCCTGCTGTGGCTAACTTATTTATGGAGACTTTTGAACAACGGGCGTTGCAGACTGCCAGTAAGAGACCAGCCAGATGGTATCGCTATGTCGATGACACGTTCGTAGTATGGACACACGGAGCAGAGGAGTTGGATGCCTTTCTGACACATTTAAACAGCATTAATCCGAAAATCCAATTCACTACGGAGACGGAAAGGAATGGGCAATTGAACTTCCTGGATGTGTCTGTGATTAAACGACGGGACGGAACGTTGGGCCATAAGGTGCATAGAAAGCCCACACATACTGATCGTTATCTACACAAAGATTCAAACCACCACCCTAGACAAAAAAGAGGTGTAATGAAAACTTTGGTAGACAGGGCGCACAAACTTTGTGAACCTGTTTATTTAAAAGATGAGATCGAACATTTACGGTCAACTTTCGTGAAGAATGGCTATTCTACCAAGGATATACACTCCTGGAAATGGAAAAAAGAACACATTGACACCGGTGTGTCAGACCCACCATACTTGCTCCGGACACTGCGAGAGGGCTGTACAAGCAATGATCACACGCACGGCACAGCGGACACACCAGGAACCGCGGTGTTCGCCGTCGAATGGCGCTAGCTGCGCAGCATTTGTGCACCGCCGCCGTCAGTGTCAGCCAGTTTGCCGTGGCATACGGAGCTCCATCGCAGTCTTTAACACTGGTAGCATGCCGCGACAGCGTGGACGTGAACCGTATGTGCAGTTGACGGACTTTGAGCGAGGGCGTATAGTGGGCATGCGGGAGGCCGGGTGGACGTACCGCCGAATTGCTCAACACGTGGGGCGTGAGGTCTCCACAGTACATCGATGTTGTCGCCAGTGGTCGGCGGAAGGTGCACGTGCCCGTCGATCTGGGACCGGACCGCAGCGACGCACGGATGCACGCCAAGACCGTAGGATCCTACGCAGTGCCGTAGGGTACCGCACCGCCACTTCCCAGCAAATTAGGGACACTGTTGCTCCTGGGGTATCGGCGAGGACCATTCGCAACCGTCTCCATGAAGCTGGGCTACGGTCCCGCACACCGTTAGGCCGTCTTCCGCTCACGCCCCAACATCGTGCAGCCCGCCTCCAGTGGTGTCGCGACAGGCGTGAATGGAGGGACGAATGGAGACGTGTCGTCTTCAGCGATGAGAGTCGCTTCTGCCTTGGTGCCAATGATGGTCGTATGCGTGTTTGGCGCAGTGCAGGTGAGCGCCACAATCAGGACTGCAAACGACCGAGGCACACAGGGCCAACACCCGGCATCATGGTGTGGGGAGCGATCTCCTACACTGGCCGTACACCACTGGTGATCGTCGAGGGGACACTGAATAGTGCACGGTACATCCAAACCGTCATCGAACCCATCGTTCTACCATTCCTAGACCGGCAAGGGAACTTGCTGTTCCAACAGGACAATGCACGTCCGCATGTATCCCGTGCCACCCAACGTGCTCTAGAAGGTGTAAGTCAACTACCCTGGCCAGCAAGCTCTCCGGATCTGTCCCCCATTGAGCATGTTTGGGGCTGGATGAAGCGTCGTCTCACGCGGTCTGCACGTCCAGCACGAACGCTGATCCAACTGAGGCGCCAGGTGGAAATGGCATAGCAAGCCGTTCCACAGGACTACATCCAGCATCTCTACGATCGTCTCCATGGGAGAATAGCAGCCTGCATTGCTGCGAAAGGTGGATATACACTGTACTAGTGCCGACATTGTGCATGCTCTGTTGCCTGTGTCTATGTGCCTATGGTTCTGTCAGTGTGATCATGTGATGTATCTGACCCCAGGAATGTGTCAATAAAGTTTCCCCTTCCTGGGACAATGAATTCACGGTGTTCTTATTTCAATTTCCAGGAGTGTAGATCGAGTACTTCGCTCTAGGCAGAGAATCAGGAGTAACGACGAACAACAGTCGTCCAAGGGCAAAGTTTTTTCTTCCGTTCATTAGTAAGGTCACAGATCGCATTGGGAAAGTTTTAGGCAAGTATGGGGTGGAAACTATTTTCAGACCCACTAGGAAAACAAAAGAATTTTTAAGGTCGGCAAAAGATGCACGGCACCATTTGGCTACACCGGGGGTATATAAAATTCCTTGCAGTTGTGGACAGGTTTACATTGGTACCACAAAGGGAAGTGTGAACACCCGTCTCGTCGAACTTAAGAGTAATTGCCGCCTGGGCCACACTGATAAATCGGCCGTAGCGGAATATGTTTACCAGGAAGGTGATCATGAAATAAAATGCAGCGAGACGAGCGTCATATCAAAAACCTCGCATCATTATGCACGCTTGTATAGAGAGGCTATCGAGATTGATAAACATCGTAATAATTTTAACAGGAAAGACGGTGTTAAACTGGATAAAATTTGGATGTTAGCGTTGCACCGCAAGCGTGACGATCGATTACTTTCAATCGAGAATGTTGGCATTACCAGAGACAATCTCACAGCCGACTCCACGTGATTGACAGTGGCGCCCTCTGTACTGTCTATATAATCAGCGCTTCCTCGAGTTCTCTTCGCAATTCACCGCTTTACCTCCGAGGATGTCTCCCGCAGTCGGAGACGAAACGTCAGGAGAGAGTTTTATACTTCGATCACGGCCTATCAGCCCGGAAGTTTTCAGTGAAGACAATACCGACCGTGAAAGTTTACATTGTATGATCAACCTCTGGTTCTTTTCAAACTATTAAAATTCCACCTCATTAGTTTCCTACTTTTTTGAGATTTCTTTAGTTTTAGTCTACAGTTCACAACCAACAAATTGTGGTCAGTCTACAGCTGCCCCTGGAAATGTCCTACAATTTAAAATCTGGTTCCTAAACCCATGCCTTACTATTACGTAACCAGTCTGAAACCTTGTGGTGTCTCCATGCCTCTTCCTCATATATATCCTTCTTACATGATTCTTAAACCAAGTGTTAGCTGTGTAAAATTCTACCAGGCCACTTCCTCTTTCATTCTTTTGCCCCGGTCCATATTCATCTACAATTTGCCCTTCTTTCTTTTCCTACTCGCGAATTCTAGCTCCAATCACAATTAAATTTTCGTCTCCCTTAAACTATCTGGATAATTCCTTTTATTTCGTCATACATTTCTTCAATCTGTTCCTCATCTGCAGAGCTAGTAGGCTATCTTGGCTGCAATAATGCGTTCACTATGGTGTTCATAAGAGCTTACCTGCATTCCTGTTTTCTTATTCATTATCAAACATATTCTTGTATTACCGCTATTTCACTTTGTACTCGTAACACCGTATTCACCTACCCAGAAGATATAAATTTAACTTATCTATTTCCGTTTTTAAATGTCCTAACTCACGTGCACGATTAAGGCATATAACATTCCATTCTCCGGTCTGTAGAACGTCAGTTTTGGTTTTCATTATGACGACATCCTCGTGAGTAGTCCTCGTCCGGAGATCTGAATGGAAGACTATTTTTACCTCCAGACTATTTTACCCAAGAGAATGCCATCATCATTTACCCATACAGTAGAGCTACATGCCCTAGGAAAAAATTACGGCTGTAGCTTCCCCTTGCTTTCAGCCATTAGCAAAACCAGCACAGTAAGGCCAGATCGTTCAATCATCCAGACTGCTGCCTCTGAATCTACTAAAAAGGCTGCTGCCCCTCTTCAGGAACTACACGTTTTTCTGGCGGCTCAACAGATACCCCTCCGTTTTGGTTGCACCTGCGGTACGGTTACCTGTACCTCTGAGTCATGCAGGTCATCCCACCAACGGCAAAGTCCGTGGTTCAAGAATTTATTCTATCATTTTAGTGATGAACCCGTCATCACAGATAGGTTGCGTGTCTTCCAATCGATTTTTTTAGCTTCAGAAACCGCTTTCAACTTACATGAAGTTACTAATGCTGTAAACAGTTTCCGCAAAACTGATTTTAGCGACACAGCCTCGTGACACTATTGACTACATTCGTAGACGCTGCATCATCATTCACAACAGTTGTTTCATCTGTCCGTATACTGCGAGACGACTCATCCGATTCTGGACAATCTAATAGGCACAGAACTAAATGTATCAGCTTGTCAAATTGTCACTTATATTTCGTCACTGAAAAAACTGCTTAGTCATGGGCACCATTACGCCTGCAGACCACATGCGATGTGGCTTCTACACACCACTGACGCCTACTGACTGTCTCCGATTGTGTTGTCACTTATCCCAAGAGGGCCGGCCGCGGTGGTCTCGTGGTTAAGGCGCTCAGTCCGGAACCGCGCTACTGCTACGGTCGCAGGTTCGAATCCTGCCTCGGGCATGGATGTGTTTGATGTCCTTAGGTTAGTTAGGTTTAAGTAGTTCTAAGTTCTAGGGGACTGATGACCATAGATGTTAAGTCCCATAGTGCTCTGAGCCATTTGTTGAACTGAGCACAATTCGTCAAGTGGTTTTAGGCCCTCACGTAAAGGACTTGATGAAAACCCATGAACGAAGGTTCATTAACGTGATCAGTTGCTTACAATACTTTTTATTGGCTTTCACAGTTGCTCATTTATTTTACATTTCAATTTACACTGAACACACTCACGTCCTCTTTGACAGGCTCGTGGAGAAATAATCGAGAACATACTAACGTCGGAGATGCTGTCAGCGATACACCTCGCTACTGCTAGTGGAATACTATGGTGATACGAGCTTCTGCACACTGAGCACTTGAGACAAGACGTGAATTAGCTTTTGATTATGTTTTTTTTTATTTCTGATCTTTCCTTGACTCACAAGTGGAGGCCACAACGTTTGGAACGCGGATTTACTGTAAACTTCGTACACTCGTAGTACTTCATGAGGACAACAAAATGTGTAAGCAGCAGCGCGTACTTCTCAATCGTTACTGAGAAAATCGCAAGATAATTTCGGTCGTCAAATATATATCTGTGCGTGGCCATTTTTACCATTAAGCGGGGGTAGCCGAATGGTGCCGGCACGGTAGCTCAGTGGGTTCGATCAGAGCGTTAGCAACTCTTTATAATAAAAAAACTGAGCGAACTGATCAACGAACAAACTGAACAGGTGTCATCGAACGTCCGCCCTCAACAAATTCAACGAACAATATAGAACAACATGTTTTCTAAAACACTTTTATTATATTTACAATGTTATTTGGCAGTCTATTAATTTTTATTATTACAAATAATATAATATTCATAACTATCGACTAGTAAACGACCAAACGCATAAAGTGATACTGAAAATGTATGCTTGTCCGTGTCTTCAAAACTGTTCGTATTTAATCGAAGAGAACGAGACATTGCTTCTCGGAAGACGCTGTTACAATACACTCGATACTGCATAACCAACTATCAGCGCCGATTTTTAAGGAAATACTGGGTTACGCATGGTTTGCTTCCAAATTATCGTCTGAAACAGAAGTTTCTGAAAATGTTAACTGTTGTGGCGTAACAAGCGAGCAACGCCACACTGAGAAGGAAGCCGATAGGCACGCGTTAATCTCACGTAGGCTAGAGAGAGGTCTGAAACAGGATACGTAATGAATGATAGCAAGAAAAGAACGTAGCTACTAGAACACTTAACTTTTTATATAGTCCTTTGGTATACAGCATTCTTGATGATACAAGTGAGACTCATAAGAAACATGCAATGTTACAATTGGCGCCTTGCTAGGTCGTAGCCACTAACTTAGCTGAAGGCTATTCTAACTGTCTCTCGGCAAATGAGAGTAGGCTTCGTACGTCTAGTCGCTAGCAATGTCGTCCGTACAACTGGGGCGAGTTCTAGTAAGTCTCTCGCGACCTGCCTTGTGGTGGCGCTCGGTCTGCGATCACACAGTGGCGACACGCGGGTCCGACATGTACTAATGGACCGCGGCCGATTTCAGCTACCACCTAGCAAGTGTGGTGTCTAGCGATGACACCACATTCCTCCCCCGCAAATCGGCGAACGGTCGTGTTATAAGGCTTCCGCCCGCCGTGGGGAGGACCCCGTGTTGACGTATGTGATGAGGTGGGGAGCCTAACAACAGGCGAGGCTGTGCCACCCGCACCCTGCCATTCGGTCCGAGGGGAGCTAGGAAACGCCTGAAAACCTAGTCCAGGGTGCACGTCAACATGCGGAGTATGCGCCCGTAATGAGACAGGAGGGGCCGAAGGGTCGACCTCCATGGCGTCGGGGTATCCGACGCGCGATGACGACATCTGGTCCGGAGCGGGCAAGAGTTCCATGGCGGAGGACGGCTGGTCACGTGAAGCGATCGGCGGCGCGTGACCCAGGGAGGCGCCATGCGGTGGCGGCGACGCGTCCTCTGCGGGCGGCGCCGGCGGGAGAACAGGCGGCGGCGGCGCGTCGCCATGAGGCAAAATGGAAGGCAGCGGCGGTAACACCTGGGGATGAGGCGAGCCAGTAGATGGGTCCCCAGGGCGCTGACCAGACGGCACCGTCGCTGAAAGCAGACGGGGAGCGGCAGAACCCAGGCGACGACAGAGGCGCAGCTGATTGAGATGCCGACGCACCTCACCAGAGGCCCCCAAAACCAAATACATCGCGCGGCCGAGGCAGCGAAGAATGCGCCCTGCGAGCCAACGCCGTGAACCGCGATAGTTGCGATAGAAAACAACGTCGCCAGGAGCAAAAGCAGGAGTCTGCCGCTGCACAGGAACCTGATGCGGCGGATGCAGCAAAGACATCAAGGTTCGATGAGGACGACCATGGAGCAACTCAGCCGGCGAGCGACCATCGCGGGGTTGAGAGCGATACGAGGACAAAAAGTGCAACAATGCGTCCTCCCGAGAATGCGACTCTTTCAACTTCAACATCTGTGACTTGAAAGTCCGGACTAATCGTTCAGCGGCACCGTTTGACTGAGGCGAAAACGGCGCGGATGTCAGATGTTGAATACCATTGGCCTTGCAAAATGACTGAAATTCTGCGGACATGAATTGTGGGCCATTGTCGGAAACAATAGTCTGTGGAAGACCTTCAATGCAAAAGATTGCGATAACGCTTGGATGGTGGCAGAAGACGTCGTGGAAGACATCTGGACAACAAAAGGAAAATTACTGAAAGAATCGACCACAACCAACCATCGAGCATTCCAGAATGGACCAGCAAAATCGATGTGCAAGCGTTGCCAAGGGGAAGTGGCTTTCGGCCATGCAAAGAATTTCCGCGGCGGTGCGGATTGTTGTTCGGCACACGCCATGCAAGAAGAGCACATATTCGTAATCGCAGCATCGATTCCGAAACAAGTACAGTGCTGTCTAGCAAGTTGTTTCGTTCGCACTATACCCCAATGTCCTTGGTGAAGAAGCCGTAAGACAGAGGACTGTAACGAACGTGGGACCATGACTCTGGACTGATCATTATCAGAACGCAACAACAAAACACCACGTCGTACAAAAAGTCTCTCCTTGTGAGCAAAAAATCGGCGAACCAATGGATCCTCGATCCGTGACTTTGACAAGGGCCATTGCATAGCAACGAAACGCAGAACGGTAGCAAGGACAGGGTCAGCAGCTGTGGCTAAAGCTACACGACGAAAATCAATCGGAAACGATTCGACCACGTCATCGGTTTTCGAGTCAATGAACATGCAAGCAAGTTCGGAAGAATCGAATGCTTTATCCTCAGCAACAGGCAAACGGGACAACGCATCGGCGTTTCCGTGCTTAGCAGTGGACCGATACAAGATATCGTAGCGGTACTGCGAGAGGAACAGAGACCAGCGAATGAATTTCTGCGCTGTACGTGGAGGTACAGGCTTGTTCGGACGAAAAAGCGACGTCTAAGGTTTGTGATCCGTGATGATGGTAAAGTGACGACCATACAAGAAATCATGAAACTTAGTAACACCAAACACGAGAGCTAAAGCTGCTTTCTCTATCTGTGAATAATTTCTTTGCGCAGATGAGAGCAATTATGACGCAAAGGCAATAGGGCGATCATGCGATCCATCTTTGTACGCAAGCACAGCACCGATCCCGAAATCCGATGCATCTACCATCAACAAAAGTGGTTTCTGGGGATCGAATGGCGTAAGGCAAGTATTTGAAAGTAACGCCGATTTCAACTGGCGAAAGGCGCGTTCGCATTCCGTCGTCCAGACGAACGGAACACCTTTACGGCGTAAGCGATGAAGCGGAGCTGAAATGGCAGAAGCATTGCGCCGAAATTTATGATAATAATTTATATTACCCAGCACACTCTGTAGCTGCTTAACATTCCGTGGCGAAGGCAAGTCCTGTATGGCACGGAGGTGCTCCGGACTCGGATGTATGCCTTGGGCATTGAGGACATGGCCCAAATATGGTAAGTCACGAGCAAAAAACACACATTTGTCCTTCCTCAACCGAAGACCATTTTGTCGCAAGACCTGAAATAATGTGCGGAGGTTGGCTAAATGTTCGGCGACCGTCTGTCCGGAGATCACAATATCGTCCAGATAGTTCGTAGCAGTAGGGACCGACGCACAAACAGTTCGTAAATATTGTTGAAACAAAGCAGGGGCGGATGCACACCCGAATGACAGTCGTTTGAAGCGGTACAAGCCAAGATGCGTGTTTACCACCAAGACGCGCTGGGATTCTTCGTCCACAGGTATTTGCAAGTACGCATCTGCTAGGTCCAACTTTGAAAAATATTTACCCGGGCACAGTTTGTCAAAAAGATCTTCCGGGCGGGGCAAAGGAAAAGTTGCAGTCACAAGTTGTGGATTCACAGTTGCCTTGAAGTCCACACAAAGTCTCAATTTTCCGGAAGGTTTTGGCAAAATAACTAAGGGCGAGGCCCAGAGAGAAGCCTGCACACGTTCAATTACACCTTGCGATTCTAAATCGTGTAATGTTCTTGCGACCTCATCACGCAATGCGTGGGGAACATTGCGCGCTCTGAAAAATTTCGGTTGCACGTTCACTTTCAGTTCCAAATGTGCTTCATAGTTCTTAGCGCAACCAAGGCCCGTTGCAAAAATGTCTGCAAATTCTTCACAAAGACGAGAAACACTGTCTGAAGGCACAGTCTGGTTCACTGATAGGACCTGATTTATTATAGACAAGTTAAACAATTGAAATAAATCTAACCCAAACAACTTCACTGCCGTAGAAGAACGAAGAACGTAAAATGACAAGTTTTGTTTGTCCTTTGTATGTGGCAAGAAGGCTGCACTGTCCTAACACAGGTATATGCTGTCCCGAGTAACTATTTAACTGAACATTCGCGGCACGCAACGGCGGTTTGCCCAGTTGGTTGTACGTGTCTTTATTGAGCAATGAAACTGGAGCTCCGGTATCGAGCTGGAATGGGATCACTTTGCCTTCGAAGTCCAAGTCGACAAAAAGTTTATTATCCTGCTGACGACAATAGCGACTTTCACGTGCAATTTGAACTGATACAGGTACAGAAGCACTTGCGACTTTACGGGATTTCCGGCGACGTCGACGCACACGTTTTGTGGGCCGAACACAGTCACTGTCAGATAAAGTGGCACTGGACGGGGTGGAATTAACTACATGAATGTCCATGGGCGAAGGTTCACGAGCCCGAGTATTCTGGGTTCGATTCCGGCGCGAAGCAAAGGGCCTGGAATTGTTGTGAATGTCTGATCTAAGATTTTTCTGGCAAACACTTTGGACATGCCCTTTCTTGTTACAGAAAAAGCAAATAGCTTGGCGTGACGGGCAGTTTTCACGCGAATGTCTAGTTGCACACCGCGGGCATGATTTCACTGCATTTGCTTGCTTACGCGGCGCACGTGTTTGCGAGCTAGGCTGCCGCTGCGCGGACGGGCGCGAGGGCCGCTTAGCGTCCCGTGCAGCGGGCCCGGCGGGCCGGTTAATGTGACACACTGCTGGCGAAGTTTCAAATGATTCCTGAGCAAAGTCAAGTGTGTCTTGCCTATCCAATATGTCTATCACTTGTTGAAGGGAGGGATTAACTAGTTTCAAAATCTGTTCCCTTATGCGAACATCAGAAACGTTCTGTGCTATTACATCACGCACCATAGTATCTGAATAAGGAAGTCCACATTCACACTGAAAATCACAATCCCTAGTAAGTCCTTGCAAAGTTGCAACCCACTCCCTATTAGTCTGACTGGCCGTACGTTTTGTACGAAAGAACGTATACCTTTTTGCAACGACATTAACTGTTTCTTTGAAATAGGCATCTAAAGCAGACAAAATTTCTTCGTAGGACAGAGTTGCTACATCGCGCCGGGGAAATAATTTCACTATCACACGGTAGGTGGACACACCGACACAAGAAAGCAAAAACGGCTGCCGCTCATTACCTTGAATTCTGTAGGCGGCGAGATGAAACCCAAATTGTCGAGACCATTCCGGCCACGTCTCGTGGGTTGAATCAAAATTACGGAAGGACGGTGCAACGGCGTGTTGTGGCTGCGGTAGCGATGAAGCGGCGGCTGCCGCATCGTGTTGCAGCGCACGTTGACCCTGGACGAGCTGTCCAAGGGCATCCAATAACGCCTGCGTCTGCTGATTCTGCAAGCGATAAAATTCGGACAGTACATCTGGAGATTGTGGCGAAGCCATGACACAATTAAATCAGAGCAAAGCAAGCAGAAAGACCAAGATCCGTTGTTGATTCGTCGCCAAACTGTTGTGGCGTAACAAGCGAGCTACGCCACACTGAGAAGGAAGCCGATAGGCACGCGTTAATCTCACGTAGGCTAGAGAGAGGTCTGAAACAGGATACGTAATGAATGATAGCAAGAAAAGAACGTAGCTACTAGAACACTTAACTTTTTATATAGTCCTTTGGTATACAGCATTCTTGATGATACAAGTGAGACTCATAAGAAACATGCAATGTTACAATTGGCGCCTTGCTAGGTCGTAGCCACTAACTTAGCTGAAGGCTATTCTAACTGTCTCTCGGCAAATGAGAGTAGGCTTCGTACGTCTAGTCGCTAGCAATGTCGTCCGTACAACTGGGGCGAGTTCTAGTAAGTCTCTCGCGACCTGCCTTGTGGTGGCGCTCGGTCTGCGATCACACAGTGGCGACACGCGGGTCCGACATGTACTAATGGACCGCGGCCGATTTCAGCTACCACCTAGCAAGTGTGGTGTCTAGCGGTGACACCACATTAACGAGGTTTGTTTTTCCACGGAAAACGTCAAAAGACCTTGCGTATGCGGAAACATAGCATTTATTCAATGCACCTGATGCCGTTTAACTTTATGTTTTCCATGTTTTTACGAAAAATACCATCCTGCAACTTGTACTCGTAATGTCGAAAGCGACGATTAATTGTATATCTTTCGAAAGCCGTCTGTGCCGGTCAAAACTTGGAGGTAACAAGTCGTTTCGGGCTCACTTTATGCGTTTGGTCGATTACTAGTCGATAGTTATGAATATTACATTATTTGTGATAATAAAAATTAGCAAACTGCCAAATAACATTGTAAATTTAATAAAAGTTCATCTGATTACATGTATTTTCCCCATTATATCAACTATAATATAAATAGTAAAGAAAACGACTCTGTTGAAAATAAAAAAAAAAAACTGACGAACGGAACTCGATCCTGCGATCCAGCGGCTTGGAGTTCAACCACTTTTTTTAAACATTTTTTCTGGGCGGACGTTGGATAACACTCGTTCAGTTTTTATATTAGAGAGGGTAGATAATGCTCTGACCGAATACGCTGAGCTACCGTGCCGGCACCACTCGGCTGCAGCCGCTTCATGGTAAAAGTGACCACGTACAGATATACACTCCTGGAAATTGAAATAAGAACACAGTGAATTCATTGTCCCAGGAAGGGGAAACTTTATTGACACATTCCTGGGGTCAGATACATCACATGATCACACTGACAGAACCACAGGCACATAGACACAGGCAACAGAGCATGCACAATGTCGGCACTAGTACAGTGTATATCCACCTTTCGCAGCAATGCAGGCTGCTATTCTCCCATGGAGACGATCGTAGAGATGCTGGATGTAGTCCTGTGGAACGGCTTGCCATGCCATTTCCACCTGGCGCCTCAGTTGGACCAGCGTTCGTGATGGACGTGCAGACCGCGTGAGACGACGCTTCATCCAGTCCCAAACATGCTCAATGGGGGACAGATCCGGAGATCTTGCTGGCCAGGGTAGTTGACTTACACCTTCTAGAGCAC
The DNA here is from genome assembly GCF_023898315.1 of Schistocerca nitens. Classification (NCBI taxonomy): domain Eukaryota; kingdom Metazoa; phylum Arthropoda; class Insecta; order Orthoptera; family Acrididae; genus Schistocerca; species Schistocerca nitens. The sequence goes on along the minus strand of NC_064618.1, from coordinate 353,972,631 downwards.
GTTGGGTGGCACGGGATACATGCGGACGTGCATTGTCCTGTTGGAACAGCATGTTCCCTTGCCGGTCTAGGAATGGTAGAACGATGGGTTCGATGACGGTTTGGATGTACCGTGCACTATTCAGTGTCCCCTCGACGATCACCAGTGGTGTACGGCCAGTGTAGGAGATCGCTCCCCACACCATGATGCCGGGTGTTGGCCCTGTGTGCCTCGGTCGTATGCAGGCCTGATTGTGGCGCTCACCTGCACGGCGCCAAACACGCATACGACCATCATTGGCACCAAGGCAGAAGCGACTCTCATCCCTGAAGACGACACGTCTCCATTCGTCCCTCCATTCACGCCTGTCGCGACACCACTGGAGGCGGGCTGCACGATGTTGGGGCGTGAGCGGAAGACAGCCTAACGGTGTGCGGGACCGTAGCCCAGCTTCATGGAGACGGTTGCGAATGGTCCTCGCCGATACCCCAGGAGCAACAGTGTCCCTAATTTGCTGGGAAGTGGCGGTGCGGTCCCCTACGGCACTGCGTAGGATCCTACGGTCTTGGCGTGCATCCGTGCATCGCTGCGGTCCGGTCCCAGGTCGACGGGCACATGCACCTTCCGCCGACCACTGGCGACAACATCGATGTACTGTGGAGACCTCACGCCCCACGTGTTGAGCAATTCGGCGGTACGTCCACCCGGCCTCCCGCATGCCCACTATACGCCCTCGCTCAAAGTCCGTCAACTGCACATACGGTTCACGTCCACGCTGTCGCGGCATGCTACCAGTGTTAAAGACTGCGATGGAGCTCCGTATGCCACGGCAAACTGGCTGACACTGACGGCGGCGGTGCACAAATGCTGCGCAGCTAGCGCCATTCGACGGCCAACACCGCGGTTCCTGGTGTGTCCGCTGTGCCGTGCGTGTGATCATTGCTTGTACAGCCCTCTCGCAGTGTCCGGAGCAAGTATGGTGGGTCTGACACACCGGTGTCAATGTGTTCTTTTTTCCATTTCCAGGAGTGTATATTTGACGACCGAAATTATCTTGCGATTATCTCAGTAACGCTTGAGAAGTACGCGCTACTGCTTACACACTTTGTTGTACCCATAGAGTACTACGAGTGTACGAAGTTTGCAGTAAATCCGCGTTCCAAACGTCGTGGCCTCCCCTTGTAAGTCTTTTTCGGTGCCCATATGCCCCCAGTAACCAGTCAATTTTGATATTATCTTGTTCATTCATTATGTGTTTGCTTTGCATTGTAGTGTCTTATTATCTTGTATTCCGCACGTAATTATTATATTTCGTAGATTTGTGTCCCAAAATGTTGATTGGAGTTTCTAGCCTTTATGTGAATTCATTTGCTATTACTGTGAGCTCTTTCGAGCAGAATATTGTGTAACTGTTTCGGCATTGATTACGATTAAATGTGTGGTGTGCTCGTAATTGTTTGGAAATTTTCTTAGTTTTGCGGAGGCTATTGAGCACCAAGATTTTTTTCTAACAGGTTGTGACTTGTAGTGAACAAAATCGTCAGTTACCGTCAGATGCAGTATTTCAGCGAGCTTTTAAAAGAGTTCGCGCTCCAGTCGCCAGAGGTGCTTGGTTGTGGTCTGTTCTCTGTTTGCATTGCGACGTTCTATGAGTGATACATAGGACGACTGCTTCTTGAAATTGACAGAGTCTTGTGAAGCTCTATCCCATCGCTAACTAGTCTCAAGTACTACCAAGTGTGTTTTCTGTGTTTATTGGTGAATAAATATTGGTCACACGTTCCTGCTACATTGAAGTCCATATTTCGTACACCTCACTGAGTATTTCGAACGTGCAGTTATAGATGTGACGGATAACCCATGACTGCGCCGACAGACTAATGAAGCCAGAATCTGCGCGGCTTTTATGAAATAAGTATGCTGTCTAATATTGTGTAGAAACGAAAAGCTCCTTGAGACAGTTTCGAGTGGTGTTATTTTGTTGACTGGAGGAAATCGTAACCGTCATACCGAGTACGTATGTAGAAAACGACAGAGCTTCTGGAACCACAGTTCGCAGGATTACGCATATATTATATCTCACGTAACTTGTTTCTCACGTTGTTTCATAATACTTACCCGAGATTTTTCTAGAATGAGACGCCCTTTTGTCCTGAATGAATTGTCCTGGAGCGCACTGTATACAAAGTGTGATGAAAAACAATGGTTCAAATGGCTCTGAGCACTATGAGACTTAACTGTTGTGGTCATCAGTCCCCTAGAACTTAGAACTATTTAAACCTAACTAACCTAAGGACAACACACACATCCATGCCCGAGGCAGGATTCGAACCTGCGACCGTAGCGGTCACGCGGTTCCAGACTGTAGCGCCTAGAACCGCACGGCTACTCCGGCCGGCAGGTGTGATGAACATGTTTGCATTTAGTTAAGAGTAATTCGAGTATAAATTTGTTACATGTAGATAATGCGATCATATTTATATTTATAGTGTCTTATTAATTAGGACACAAGTTTCGTTTCCCACTCGTTCATCTCATCCCGTCTGTGTCCGCATCCACTGCTTTTCATAGAACATTCGTGTGAAGATTAAACAACTATTTTAGCAGCAGATTAGCAAAACATTCAGATATAAAATGCTGAAGTTTTGATAGCCGTGTAGTCAGTCCATTGGCGCGATTACTGGCTGAAAGACATAATGAAACGTCGCTTTCCTTCCGCTATCTCAACAGGGCAGCTAGATTGTTAAAAGTATGGTTAGAGACAATATGGTATGTTTGTCATGTGCAATCAACGACGTTATCTATATGTATGTTTTTGTTACAATAATAGTAAATTAATTCCGTCGCGTCTGGATATCACTATAAGCCCGGTGTCCTTGTACATTCATTGTCTATTGTGTTAGTGTACTTAACATCAATGTGCTTACATAATCATTCTTCGTCAGAACTCCATAAAAATCAATGTTGATCAGCTGCAGTTGTCTACTTGATTTAAATTATAGTAAACAAATTCCATTCACTCCTTGACTCCGGCTTCAATTAGTTAAACTTTCATCAGTCAATTTGGAATGACCGGCACGTACTTTGTACCTTTATCGAAAATGCTGTGTGTACCGTATACAGGCGAATATCGGGTTCTTCAGCAGTGGACTGCTGCTTGCGGTGTGTCTCAATTCAGATAGTAAGTTTCACAGCATATCTACACTATTCGTCCATAAAGGCTGATTTTACGAGGGCAGTTCAATAAGTAATGCAACACTTTTTTTTCTGAAACAGGGGTTGTTTTATTCAGCATTGAAATACACCAGGTTATTCCCCAATCTTTTAGCTACACAACACTATTTTTCAACGTAATCTCCATTCAATGCTACGGCCTTACTCCACCTTGAAATGAGGGCCTGTATGCCTGCATGGTACCATTCCACTGGTCGATGTCGGAGCCAACGTCGTACTGCATCAATAACTTCTTCATCATCCGCGTAGTGCCTCCCACGGATTGCGTCCTTCATTGGGCCAAACATATGGAAATCCGGCGGTGCGAGATCGGGGCTGTAGGGTGCATGAGGAAGAACAGTCCACTGAAGTTTTGTGAGCTCCTCTCGGGTGCGAAGACTTGTGTGAGGTCTTGCGTTGTCATGAAGAAGGAGAAGTTCGTTCAGATTTTTGTGCCTACGAACACGCTGAAGTCGTTTCTTCAATTTCTGAAGAGTAGCACAATACACTTCAGAGTTGATCGTTTGACCATGGGGAAGAACATCGAACAGAATAACCCCTTCAGCGTCTTTATGGTGTTCGGTTAGACAACGAGGGACCCAGCGGGAACAAACCTTTGAATATCCCAACTGGTGAACAATTGTGACAGCACTACCAACAGAGATGTCAAGTTGAGCACTGAGTTGTTTGATGGTGATCCGTCGATCATCTCGAACGAGTGTGTTCGCACGCTCCGCCATTGCAGGAGTCACAGCTGTGCACGGCCGGCCCGCACGCGGGAGATCAAACAGTCTTCCTTGACCTTGCGGCGATGATGACACACGCTTTGCCCAACGACTCACTTTGCTTTTGTCCACTGCCAGATCACCGTAGACATTCTGCAAGCGCCTATGAATATCTGAGATGCCCTGGTTTTCCGCCAAAAGAAACTCGATCACTGGCCGTTGTTTGCAACGCACATCCGTTACAGACGCCATTTTAACAGCTCCGTACAGCGCTGCCACCTGTCGGAAGTCAATGAAACTATACGAGACGAAGCGGGAATGTTTGAAAATATTCCACAAGAAATTTCCGGTTTTTTCAACCAAAATTGGCCGAGAAAAAAAATGTGTTGCATTACTTATTGAACTGCCCTCGTATACCAGGCGTATAAGCGAATTTTGGTGACGAATATGCACAGCCTCACGTTCCCATGCAGTCCGACGATGAGGCACTCATATCCGAATGCAGACAGAACTGGATAGGCATGATTCGCCTAGCTTGTCAAAAGAAAACTAACAATCAGGCCCTTTTCGAAAGCTGTTAGGTGTTGACAAAACTGTCTCACAGAAATACGAGGCATCTCCTGTCGTTCACAGTAAACACTCAAAGTTCTGTGTTGTTAAAGTTCCTTATATACCGCACCAGGCCTGGTAACCACGATAATCATGAGCAACACTAACGCTTTCTGGTGGCCGTTCTACCTGTCGCAGAGGAAACAACTCTAATCATTTAAATGCTTGACGATGGTGTCTGCATGTTCGAAGCTGACGTCTGACTATGTCGTCTGAGTGCTTCGCATTCTGGTCAGGCAGCGTGCGAGTTGTGTGAGAAAAGTAATGAGACTGGCAGCACTCCAAGCGATCTGGCAACGCTGTGTTGTTCTACTTATTTAGATCAATGTGTTCTTCCCTTCCAGTCAGCACGTTATTTTTGAGAACTCCATGAGTGAAGTTTAGAGCAACGTAACGACATCAAATTTTGTGTTAAACTTGGAGAATCCGAGGGTGTGACCTTTCAAAACTTAAAACAGACCTACGGGAAATATTCACTATCAAGACCACAGCTTTTTCGCCTGCACAAATCATTTTTGGAAAGTCGACAACACGTTGAAGATGAACCTCGCTCAAGGAGACCTTCAACTTCAAAAACTGACGAAAACGTCGAACGTGTGGTTGATTTTATGAGATTGTTCCTCAAGCACAAACTGTCAACTAAGTGTGTCGCGAAGACTTCCTTAAAAGGATCACGTAAAGGGCGGATCGAGTGACAGAGGACGTGGCAGACAAGTGGATCCTGTATCATGACAACGCCTCATGTCACATTATTACTTCCATCACGGAATTTTTGACCTAAAAAGGCATTCCTGTTGTTCCACAGCATCTCTATTCACCTTATATGAGTCCTTGTGATTGATCTTTCCTGAAATTGAAAAACGTCTTAAAAGGACATCATTTTGACACTCTGGAGATCATTTATAGGAAAGTGACTGATATGTTAAAAACCCTACCAGCTGAAGCCTTTCAGCGCTGCTACCAAGGCTCCGCCTCTGTATAGATGCAGAAGGGAACTATAAGGGGCTCCGCAGCTCGTGGTCGTGCGGTAGCGTTCTCGCTTCCCGCGCCCGAGTTCCCGGGTTCGATTCCCGGCGGGGTCAGGGATTTTCTCTGCCTCGTGATAACTGGGTGTTGTGTGATGTCCTTAGGTTAGTTAGGTTTAAGTAGTTCTAAGTTCTAGGGGACTGATGACCATAGCTGTTAAGTCCCATAGTGCTCAGAGCCATTTGAACTATAAGGGGCGTTCAAAAAGAAACGAGCCAGAGGCAAAATTACAGAAGCTAGTACCTGTACGTTAGAAGTATTGACCCTGGCTGTTGAGACACTTGTCCCTCTGTAACACAAGCCTGTGAAAGGCTGTTTTATAAACTTCCCGGGTCTGCAATTTTAAACAGTTCCGCACGTACAGCTGGACCTCGTCGGCCGAGGTGAAACGTTTGCCCCTTAGGGTCTTTTTAAGGGGAACAAAAATGGCGTAATCAAAGGGAGAGAGGTCCGAACTTACAGAGGGTGGCTGAGAGCCTCCCATTTGAATTTTTACAGGAGTGCCGCGACTGTGTTGGCCGTATGAGGCTTTGCAGTGTCGTGGAGCCGAATGACCCCATAGGTGAATTGACTGGTCGTTTTGATTTGATGGCCTGGGCGAAGGGTGGTCTAGGTTTGTGAGTAGCGCTGAGCATTTACCGTTGTCCCGTGGTGCAGGAAGGGGCCATCTTGGTCAAAAGAAGAACGTCAGCATAGGGACAAACGATTCACCTCGGTCGCCGACGTCCAGCTACACGTGCGGAACTGGTTAACAACGCAGCCTCGGTAATTTTATGAGACAGCTTTTCACAGCCTTGTGTCACAGTGGGACAAGTGTCTCAATAGCCAGGGTCAATACTTCTAACGTGCAGGTAGTAGTTTCCATAATTTTGCCTCCGGCTCGTTTCTTATACTTTGAAGGGGATAATATTGTTTGAAAAAAATAAAAACTTTGGTACATAAAAAACCAGTCTCATTACTTTTCTCACAAACGTCGTAGATGAATTCCTTAATGTGTAGCTTCGCAACCTTCGGTATGGAAGAACCTGGGTTCGATTTTCCATAAATCTTCAATTTTTTCTGAGATAGGGAAGCCTGGAACAGGGTACACTCTGTCTCGCCGGGTCAAATGAAAAGCTACTTGGATAAAATGATCATCTACTGGCAATAATAGCTGGAGGGATTGGTGAATTGCCGATCGCATGTCCCACGATCGTAGATCACTCCAAGAACTGCGTTGTGGTATCAGTCTGTCAGTTGGATCACGCCGAAGCCGTAATCCGTGAGTACCGTTTACGTATTACGTTGCGCTTCCTTTCATTTATTTTTATATGGTTTTCTTCTCGTAATTGATGCTCATCTGACGCCTTCCTGAGAGAGAATCTCCGCTCCTCCCAAGTTAACAATGCAAGTGTAGACCAGTTGCGGCTTGAATTCAGAGAAATAGTATCGACAGCAATTGAGAGATTTACACGAAATAAATTAACAAACGACGGAGCTGGTATCCAAACCGGGTCAGAACACTGTTTCAGAAACAATGGAAAAGCATGCCAAATTCAAACGAATGCAAAATCTCCATGACCGATGATCTTCTACAGAATCTCGAAATTTAGCACGGAATTCAATGCGAGATGCTTATAATAGTTTTCACAACGAAACTTTTTCTCGAAACCTGGCAGAAAATCCAAAGAGATTCTGTTCGTATGTAAAGTATGCTAGCGGCAAGACGCAATCGATGCCTTCTCTGCGCATTTGTTACAGATGATGCTTTCGTTCATCGTTGAGTGCCGCGCGGAATTAGCCGAGCGGTCTTAGGCGCTGCAGTCGTGGACTGTGCCGCTGGTCCCGGCGGAGGTTCGAGTCGTCCCTCGGGCATGGGTGGGTGTGTTTGTCCTTAGGATAATTTAGGTTAAGTAGTGTGTAAGCTTAGGGATTGATGACAGCAGTTAAGTCCCGTAAGATTTCACACACATTTGAACATTTTGAACATCGTTGAGTAAAATCATCAGAAGATCAAAACAAATTGCAAAACAATTGTGAAAAGATATCTGTGTGATGCAAAAATTGGCAATTGACCCTTAATAATGAAAAGTGACGTGACACTGTTTTTTGAGTGCAGTGGTATTTTTCACATTATTTTAAAATGTGTTACTTACGGTAACTAAGACCGTCAGACCAATGCAGTATCACTTGTGTGACGTAATTTTGAGCTGACGTTGTAGAACTAGCATGATGGCAGTCATGCTCCCAACGTCGGGCACCCTAAAACTCAACAACAATACGACGACGAAGGAGTCGTCCTCAGCTAAACCATTGTCTTATTTAGTAGATTTCCATTCTCTCTTATGAAACATTTCTTTGTTCAGTCGACGGTCTGAATAATAGCTTGAATATCTCAGTAACACACTATCACTGTCTGACTGTTCTGTAGTATCAACTCTACCATCACAAGTCACAATGCATTGAGTTTGTCAGCCTGGCAAGTGCCTCGGTGGTAGTCTGTCGACATCAGTCTCGACTTGTTTGATGCTGCCTACCATGAATTTCTCTGCTCGGCTAGCCTCTTCATTTCAGAGCAGCACTTGCACCTAGCGTCCTTAGCATTTTGCTGCATATACTCCAATCTCTGTATTCCACTACAGTTTTACTTTCTACACCTCCCTCAGGCATTACGAAAGTCATTCCTCGACGTCTTAACACGTGAGCTATATTCTGTGTATTCTTGTTGTCAGTGCCTCCCAAATGTTCCTCTCCTCTCCGATTTACGGAGAACCCCATCATTTCTTAACTTACCACTCTACTTAAATTTCAAAATATTGAAGCGACCCAGGGCAGGTGTCGTATTGCAATCAGGAGATCAAATGCAGAGTGGGTGGGTGGTCCGGAACACGCCTCGAGACGTCAGTGAAACAACATTATCTGTAATAATGTTTATTGGTCGAACAGAGTTTGCACTGTCTTCAGATCAGCAGCAGGTGGCAGTCCACAGGTGTAGTATGTATCGGTTGGCTGCCCCTCGGTGTTAAAGTCAGCAAGCAGATGGCAGGTTGGTGATCATCAATCAGCATGTCATGGTTTCACTTGAACTCAACAACTGTCGTTCTCTCAGGGTCTAGTGACATAGACAGAACGAACCATGGCAAGATAAAGACTCCATATACAAAGTACTCGGGGAACCATAGAAAATGCAAAGAATTGCCAGGTGCACGCGAAAGTCTCTTTATTTAACAGGGCAAGCCTGCGTCTGCGACATAGTGGCCTTTGTTCAGTGAATGCATTTGTCTCCGTTTATCGGTTACATTAGCGTCCTTACCTCGCAGTGACAATTTCGATAATATTTCTGGATCACTGAGCTCGGTCCTTTCTGTCTACGTTTGGCCTCATAGCCGTGCTCGGTCAGTGAAGTTACATTGTGTTATCTCACAGCGCCTTTTTAAGTAGTACAGCGGTGCTTGCGTTTGTCTGCCCCATTCTCAGGTCTGTGGCATAGGCAATATGTTGTTGGCATAACGACTGAACCACCAGCCCAGTGCTATCTTACTCTGTTCCGAGCTCGCCTATTAGAACTTTACGTAATTTTAAGCCTGCCCTATAAGATTATTCTGCTGTGCAACAATATTAACATAGCATCGCATCTGACACTTCGATTGTGTCCTTTTCTTGTATTCCCACAGTCAATGATTCACATTGTAAGCTGCCTGTCAGAAATAAACCGAGTGGAGGTTCAAATTCCTATGGAAATTTGCCGTGATGAAAAAACCCCTTTTTCTGTTAATTTAGACGCAACAAAATACTTTTATAATGCAATCTGTCTTCACGAATGGTCTATTACAAACAGTCTTTCTTAGCATGGCGGATAAATTTGTCATCTGTACTGATAACTTCTCTGTAGTGATTAAGTTTGATATAAAAAAATTAACACTATTCTACATGTCTCACCTTACAGGCAAAACATGTGTTATGAGTATGATTGGCTCACAACAGCAATACAAAGCTCTCCTCTACAAGGACAAGGATAATATTGAACATTCATAGAATATTTAATGGCATTTAATGGCCTGGCATAATAAATGTGGCTGACGATGTCAATGAGAACTTACTTTCCAGTAACTGGAAAAAATTTACTAAGTATGTGGCAAGCAACTGTACGCTGTCGAAAAGTCTGTAAGACATGAAAAGCAATAATCCTCATTGAATAATCATTGTACTGAAGACACAGGACCACAGTTACTGAATGATATGTAAGTACATAGCCTCATGGTTCTTCAAAGACGATCATTATAAAAGTACACATATTCTCAATTCAAGGATAGGGGAGATATGTAAATAAAAGTAAAAATATTTTGTACCACTTGCTAATTATTGGAACCCGAAAGATACAATTGTTTTATATGAAATACCAGTATCATTGTTACAAGAATCATGTGAAGCTTATACCATGGCAATGTAAAGACTTCATATACAAAGTACTCTTGGAAACATAGAAAATGCAAAGAATTGCCAGGTGCATCTGAACGTCTTCACTCAGCTTGGTTTCAAATCAAATATACTGTATAGAAGAAGCAAGAACTACTCCTTATGAATCGAAATTGTAAGTCCCGCCTTATTTCTCATAATGTTTCAGTTCAGAAAAGAACATCTTCTTTCAATATGTCTTCCCGAGCACACGATTGCAATAAGTGTTACCCTGCATGTCGTCGCTTGCCCACAGATAAATATTGTTAGCATTTCTCATAATCTTATTACAAATAATAATCCAGGCTACAGTTACACATCCCTCTGCTTCCTTCTGAAAATTATTTCAGAGCAGCCACATTTTGTACCAAACCATCTGGTACACATGAGCCGAACATCATCTGAGCCTGAACAGAATAAGAAACTTCATCATGTCCAAATTAACAGACCATACCGTTTCTCTGGCCGCCTTTATTTCTCAGTGGCATATCCACCATTCACACTAAAGACCATAGTTAAGACAAACCATCCATGCAGCCTCAGTAGCGACTACACAGATATCGAATACTCGGTACAGACATCACAGCGAACGCTGCTCGTGAGTTGACAGACACCTAAAACATAACTACGAGTCTGACAATAATAAATAAAATAGCTTTCAGCTTTTATGCAGTGCTATGTTGTAAACGACGTTATCAGAAATTTCTGCCTCAGATTAAGGCCAATGTTTGATACTATCAGACTTCTTTTGGTTAGGGTTGACCTCTTCGCTTGTGGAAGTCGACTTTTTTTGTACTCCTTCCCTAGCTCATCATAGGGAATTTGCTTCCAAGATAGCACAGTTCCTTCCGCAATTTTGATGTTAAGTTTATCACTAATCTCATTTCTGAAACTCTTAATTACTTTCGTCTGTCTTTGGGTGTGCTGTTCTCTCTTACTTTCGTTGAGGTCAGCGACGACATCAACGAATTTTATCATAGATACCTTTTCACCTGGAATTTCAGTCCCACTCTGGAACTTTTATTTTATTTCCGTAATTACTTCCGTGATGTTCAAATTGAAGAGTAGGGACGAACAAAGTAAGAGCATACGGACTATCAGACCAATTACGTGATTGGATTGAAGAGTTCCTAGATAACAGAACGCAGCATGTCATTCTCAATGGAGAGAAGTCTTCCGAAGTAAGAGTGATTTCAGGTGTGCCGCAGGGGAGTGTCGTAGGACCGTTGCTATTCACAATATACATAAATGACCTTGTGGATATCTGAAGTTCACTGAGGCTTTTTGCAGATGATGCTGTGGTATATCGAGAGGTTGTAACAATGGAAAATTGTACTGAAATGCAGGAGGATCTGCAGCGAATTGACACATGGTGCAGGGAATGGCAATTGAATCTTAATGTAGACAAGTGTAATGTGCTGCGAATACATAGAAAGATAAATCCCTTATCATTTAGCTACAAAATAGCAGGTCAGCAACTGGAAGCAGTTAATTCCATAAATTATCTGGGAGCACGCATTAGGAGTGATTTAAAATGGAATGATCATATAAAGTTAATCGTTGGTAAAGCAGATGCCAGACTGAGATTCATTGGAAGAATCCTAAGGAAATGCAATCCGAAAACAAAGGAAGTAGGTTACAGTACGCTTGTTCGCCCACTGCTTGAATACTGCTCAGCAGTGTGGGATCCGTACCAGATAGGGTTGATAGAAGAGATAGAGAAGATCCAACGGAGAGCAGTGCGCTTCGTTACAGGATCATTTAGTAATCGCGAAAGCGTAACGGAGATGATAGATAAACTCCAGTGGAAGACTCTGCAGGAGAGACGCTCAGTAGCTCGGTACGGGCTTTTGTTAAAGTTTCGAGAACATACCTTCACCGAAGAGTCAAGCAGTATATTGCTCCCCCCTACGTATATCTCGCGAAGACTCTGCAGGAGAGACGCTCAGTAGCTCGGTACGGGCTTTTGTTAAAGTTTCGAGAACATACCTTCACCGAAGAGTCAAGCAGTATATTGCTCCCCCCTACGTATATCTCGCGAAGAGACCATGAGGATAAAATCAGAGAGATTAGAGCCCACACAGAAGCATACCGACAATCCTTCTTTCCACGAACAATACGAGACTGGAATAGAAGGGAGAGCCGATAGAGGTACTCAGGGTACCCTCCACCACACACCGTCAGGTGGCTTGCGTAGTATGGATGTAGATGTAGATGTAGAAAACTATTTCCTGGCCTTGCCTCTCCCCCTTTAATCTGAGCACTTCGTTCTTCAATTCTGTTCTTATTTCTCGCACTTGGTTCTTGTACATATTTTATATTACCCACCCTTTCCTATAGATTACTCCAATTTTACTAGCAATTTCGAACATAAGAACTATTTTGCATTGTCAAACACGTTTTCTAGGCCAACAAACTGTATGAAGGTGCCTTCATTTGTTCTATATGTTGCTCCCACTATCAATCGAACCGCCAAAACTCATTGGTGTACTTATGTGTTTTAAAGACAAATTAAGCTTCATGTAACGGATGATCTCTTTTCCATTCTTTTGTATACTATTCTTGTCAACAACTTGGATGCATGAGATATTAAGCTACTTGTGAGACAGTTCTCACACTTATCTTCTTTTGCTATCTTCGGGATTGTGTACATGATATTTTTGTGCAGGGCCAGGGATATGTCTCCAAACTCGTAGATTCTGCAAACTAACTTCAACAGCTGTTTGGTTGCCAATGATTTTAAAAATTCTGAAGGAATATTGTCACTACCTTCCACTTTATTTGACCGTAAGTCTTTCAAAGCTCTGTTAAACTCTGACTCTTAATACTGAATCATCTATGTGCTCTATATCGACTGCAGTTTCTTTTGTCATGTCATCAGACAATTCTTCCCACTCATGAAGGCCTTTAACGTACACCTTTCGCCTACTCGATATCTCTTCTGAACTGAACATTAAAATTCGTCTTTCACTTTTCATGTTGACCGATTTCCTTTTAAATTCACCAAAGGTTATTTTGAGTGTTGTATCATGCTGCATCTGTCTTTCTGACTACCCTTTCTTTCTAGATATCTTCACACTTTTCCGGCAGCCATTTCGCCTTGATTTCCCTCCATCACCTATTTATTTTATTCCCAAGTAACTTTAGTCGTTGGTGTGTTTATATCTTTACATTAACATTTTTGAGTTAAGGAGGGGACTGGAGAGTGGTAGTGCATGCAGCTGTGTTACCAAAATAGCTACATTGGTGTAATGGCTAGCACACCTGCCCCATAAGCTAATAGATCTGGGTTCAAGTTCTGCCCGTGGCACAAATTTTAATTCATTTCTTCAGCTTCTATCATTATTGTAAAGTTCCTCCAAGCTTCTATCATTATTGTCAAGTTCCTCCTTTTGTCGAGCAATTGGCTGTGCGTGACGAAACGGCTGTGTGGTCGTAGGGTGAGCTGGTGTCTCTGGCTGCATACAGCTGTGGCTGGCCTGACGCCGACGCCAGATTCCGGAAAGCCTCGCTGCTGGTCATGGCGAGGGCGCAGAGGGCGCTCAGACTCACCGCCGGCGGCATCTACCCCATACAGAGGGCCACCTTCCTCTCGGTAAGAGTTTAGTTACTGTTCGCACTGTTTGTTTTGGACGTCACAGCATTAATTCTCTGTCCTGTTTCGTCATGATGCCATGCCTAACGACAGTGTGGTCCTTAGAGACGGACCAATAGCTCAACTGGACAAGGGCTCGGCAGGTAACATAGAATGGTTCTTTCAGAGGAGCAATTCGAGTATTCGGGAAGACGACGTAAAGTCAGTACATGATCCTTTCAAAATTCGTGGCCACCATTTATCATTACTCCTTCCTTTGTACCTGGCAATGGCAGAAAAAAGTGGATATATTAGGTTAGTGGATATATTAGGTTACTCCCCCCTTTGTACCTGGCAATGGCAGAAAAAAAGGATATATTAGGTTGGTACATCAAGAAGAGAATAGAAGCTTTAGAAATGTGGTGCTACAGAAGAATACTGAAGATTAGAAGGGTAGATCACATAACTAATGAGGAGGTATTTAATAGAATTGGGGAGAAGAGAAATTTGTGGCACAACTTGACTAGAAGAAGGGATCGGTTGGTAGGACATGTTCTGAGGCATCTAGGGATTACCAGTTTAGTATTGGACGGCAGCGTGGAGGGTATAAATCTTAGAGGGAGACCAAGAGATGAATACACTTAGCAGATTCAGAAGGATGTAGGTTGCAGTAGGTACTGGGAGATGAAGAAGCTTGCGTAGGATAGAGTAGCATGGAGAGCTGCATCAAACCAGTCTCAGGACTGAAGACCTCAACAACAACAGGTTAGTACACAAGTTCGTAGCGTTTTTGTTTTCCATGTTGGTATTCCGGTTGCTATGGGTTTATTTATCGATTATCAATTTTTATCTTTAGTTCACTGTTGCTATTTGAGTTGACGTATTATCATTTTGTCGTTTGGAGATTGTGACTGGAGCTTGGGCACAAAAAAATTGAGTGCCGAGTGCAGAATTCGGAACACTTCCGATATATTCTTCTGATTGAGTTCAGTAAGGGGGTGACAGCATTGAAGGCAGCCAGAAACGTTTATACCATGTATGGGAATAATGCCATTGGACAGAGAACGGCAAGAAAATTTTTTTCCCCTTTTTAAGGAACATCTTTTCAACATCAGTGACTCTCCAAGGGTTTGATGAAGATCGATTAAATGCATTAACCCACAATAACCCACGTCATTGTACTGGAGAACTGACAAATGTGATGAACTGTAACCGTTCCATCATTGTGCGACATTTGCGTGTAATGGGGAAGGTTCAAAAATTGGGTGTATAGGTACTGCATGCTCTGAGCCAAAATCACAAAAATCAGCAGGTAGCCAAATGTGTATCCCTGGCTGCTCGTCGTCAATTGGATCGTGAACAACACCAACCAATCCTATCCTTCACCGTTACTGGTGACGAGAAATGGTCTGTGTATGCAAACATAAGGAAAAGAATGTTTGAGCCCAAACAAAGCTGCCACATCCCGTGTCAAGACCTAGGCGCACCCAAAAAAGATAGTGTCATGCAGCTGGCGCAACAATGACAGTGTGGTGTATTACAGATTTCTTCCCCGAGCTGTAACCATCACTACTGACATTTACTATCAACAACTGAGACATCTTGCAGACACAGTCCGAGAACAGCGACCAGGAAGACTGCGTGAAGTGACACTATTACGCTATTCCATGATAATCCCGCCCCCCCCCCCCCCCCCCCCGCCACTCTCCTTGACTGGCAAAATATACAACGATACAGGAGTTGGGTTGGGAAGTCATGCCGCACCCACGTTATTCAACCTCATCTTGCACCCTCAGGTTTTCACATTTTCCAGTGTCTATTGAACAACCTTCAAGGAACTTTCTTCCCGGATGAAAAGGCACTCCGAAAATGGCTTAACAAGCTATTCGCCTCAGCACCACGTAATTTCTACAGTCACGGCATCGAAAAGTTACTCAATCATCGGCACCCTGTTGTAAGTGGCTAAGGACAATGTATTATTGATGTGAAGTCTCTGTTATATGTATCCGTTGTCTTTATTAAACTTACGGAAAACGCTACAAACTTGCGCACTAACCTAATAAAATCCGTACTGACAAAAATCGAAGAGAAATATGAAATGAAAAGTATATTAACAAAAAATAAAACGTTTTATGAAGTTTTTTGTGGAAGAAAAAAGGTCGTTCAACATATAACGCTCCATGATAATGCCTCTCCAACGACTGCCTTTCGCCGCCTCTAACGATCAATGATAGAAAGGCTTCTCAATTGGTCTCAAAAAGCTCCAACAATTCATGTGAAATGAATCTTGTGGTCTGTTGTGAGCCTTCCTGGAATACATTTGAACACACTTTTGAACAACCATAAGCCTCACTCAATGCACACCTAAAATCAATGTTTACCAATAGCAAACTGTCGAATTGTGAGGCGCTCTTCGGCGCGAATAACGGTATCCGAGCAGTTCACTGTGTCGGGAGCAGTAGCTGTGCTAGGACGCCCCGAAAGTGGCCAATCAGGGATGTCAATTGTTTCCGTTGCTGCTCTTTCTAGCGATTTAACTCGCTTTACTCATCGCCCAAAAGTAGTACTATCAATTACATCATTACCATACACTGCACAGTAACGTTTGTGGATTTCGCCGCTGTTTATTTTTCCACAACCACGAATTCAACAACAGCACACCGGCTGTAACTGGAGTATTGCAGACACCCTTTGATTGTTCACTACGTCACTTTCACCTGTCTGAATTGTTTGAAACTTCACACACGTGTCGATGAAACATCATATTTCAAGCACCGAGTGGGAAGTATTCGCATATGCAGGGGTTGGCAGAAACATGGAAACACCCCGAGAAATACATGTTTGAACATACATAAAGTGGTGTCATAGCCTGTAGGTTACGCTGTAATATTTGAGCACGAGAAGCACCTGTACAATGTTCTCCTTATATTGAAAGTGTAATTAGTAGCCATCTCAGTGTTTTGGGTAGTTGTGAGTGCGTCATTTTGAAGCTAACTGAATTCGAAATTGGGCAGATTGCTGGTGCTCATACCGTAGGTGTCCAGTTTTCTCTCAAACTGTTTCCCGACACATTTCAGATCACTTTATTGCTCTTTTCCCATGAACAAATAGTCAATCATTGGGCTCTGCATAATAACTGCAGTCAATATTCGGGACCTCTAGTGACTTGCCCTTTTATTGCCTTCTTTTCGAATGGACGGCACAGTTGGGAGCCTACCAGCTACACAGTCCTTTTAAGAGGAACCAGACACCATAAAATCTTCACAGTCGGAGGCAAAGTCGCAGCCTCAGATAGACAGACCAGCATTCACGTCCATTCGCGTCCCGGATCCCATACTCTGGGGACATTACATCTGATATGCACATAAACCTTCCTTGTGAATCAGTCTATCTATTAGTGAAAACTTTATCAAAATCCTGCAACGGCGCCTGAGATAAGTTTTCACATATGTTTTTTTCTGTTGAAAAAACACAGCCTTTTAGCAAGATAAGGAATCTCAAACGGTGTTGCTTCCCAGAGGCGGCTAACATGTCGACTCAGGAGCGACATCACAAAATAACGTTCAGTTTAAATTTTTAGAAACCAGCATTCTGGTTGATGCTCATACGCCTCCACGTGTCGGGAATCTAATAGACCTGTTTGGAGTTCTACGACGGAGTGGGTGAGATTTTCTGCCTCCCTCCTCATCCCACAGCACTACTGGCTGGAAATACCAAAAATGCGCAAGAGTAGGCGATGGTTTAACAACTGTACTTGAGTTTTACTGAATGGAACTCGCAATGTCTGCAATGATTGGCAGGTGGGATCCCTGCTGTGACAAAAAGGATGAAGTTAGAGACTGTTTAGAAAGAAAACAATACACTTCACATGGCTGAAGAGAGAAAACTTCATGCTAGGTGATGAACGAGCACTCTACATGTTAGTTTTGACGGTAATGATTTCATGTTAGGCTTCTAGGAAACAGTAGATGCAGACTTGTTGCTGGACAAATGATGAGGTGAGCCTTGTAATTAAACACAAGAATGTTTCCTCTTGAGAACGCATTATAAAGAGAGAAGTGAACTCAGTCTCCAGCCGACGTCGCCAATACTTTCAGCATTACGCTATGAGGTGGTCGCGATCGCAAATTCCGTAGGGACACGATATTAGTTCTCTCTCTTTATGTGCCAATTATTTCGTTTAAATATTTCGCAGATAGCTAGTATTCTTTCAGTAGGCAATTCGGCTATATCATTGATATTCGATCCTAATTTTCCATGTTCTGTCTGTAATTTACTAACAATACTCACAACCACTGACCGTACTCGTCTATTATCAGCATAACTTCGCACTTACCTTGTTCATCCACCTCTGCCTGGGTTAGAGTCCATCATCTGAATCCTTTATCCATGTATTAAATGTTCAATTGTTTATCTCATCTCATGTGTTTTACTTTTCGAAAATAAGCGTGATTGTTACAATGACCACTTATTTCCGTTATAGATTAAATGATCCCTCCCACCATTAATAAGTGTATGTGCGTAGTGTGGTACCCATATTGTCATATTTGATTGGGCCACGTCTGTTAACTAACATTCCCTGCCGCCGTTGGATAAGCAGCTGCCAGCAGAAAGTCGTATACTCCTAGCTCACTCATTTGTTACGTAATTTAATTCTTAATTTCTTTGCGTGTTTTTGGTACCTGCATTGTTTAATTCATAAATTTCGGGCGTATTATAGTATTTGAGAGTTGTAGCATCGCGTTTTAGTACCTGAATAGTGTAAAATCGCGTAGTCTCCTTCCGCCGCCAAGTAGTGTGTCAGCAGTTCGCAAGTAGCAGCATTACTGCATTTACTAGGCAATCTTGTATTTTAATAACCGTTTAAATTTTGTGTCGATTTGTTTGTGCTCTCTGTAGATTAATTCACACGTTCTTTGCGCAACAGTTTTTAGCATGGATAGGGACTGCAACTGCTGTGTTCGGATGCAGGCTGAGTTGGCATCCCTTCGCTCCCAGCTTCAGGCAGTGTTGGCTTCGGTCACACAGCTTGACGCTGTTACCAATGGGCATCACTGTGGGGGTTTGTCGGGGACGGCCAGCTCGTCCCACGCATCCCCCGATCGGACTACGACTGTGGTTGCCCGGGATACTGCCCGCATTGAGGCTGATCCCTCACCTGTGGTAGAGTGGGAGGTCATCTCAAGGTGTGGCAGGGGGCGAAAGACATTTTGGAGGGCTGAACGGAAGGCCTCTCCAGTTTGTCTGACGAACCGGTTTCAGGCTCTGTCTCAGGCTGATACTGACCTTCGGCCTGACATGGCTCCTTGTCCTGTTCCAGAGGTTGCCCCTCAGTCTGCAAGATCCGGGCGGTCGCAGAGGGTGGGCTTACTGGTAGTTGGGAGCTCCAACGTCAGGCGCGTAATGGGGCCCCTTAGGGAAATGGCAGCAAGAGAGGGGAAGAAAACCAATTTGCACTCCGTGTGCATACTGGGGGGAGTCATTCCAGATGTGGAAAGGGTCCTTCCGGATGCCATGAAGGGTGCAGGGTGCACCCATCTGCAGGTGGTCGCTCATGTCGGCACCAAAGATGTGTGTCGCTATGGATCGGAGGAAATCCTCTCTGGCTTCCGGCGGCTATCTGATTTGGTGAAGACTGCCAGTCTCGCTAGCGGGATGAAAGCAGAGCTCACCATCTGCAGCATCGTCGACAGGACTGACTACGGACCTTTGGTACAGAGCCGAGTGGAGGGTCTGAATCAGAGGCTGAGACGGTTCTGCGACCATGTGGGCTGCAGATTCCTAGACTTGCGCCGTAGGGTAGTGGGGTTTCGGGTTCCGCTGGATAGGTCAGGAGTCCACTACACGCAACAAGCGGCTAAACGGTTAGCAGGGGTTGTGTGGCGTGGGCTGGGCGGTTTTTTAGGTTAGATGGCCTTGGGCAAGTACAGAAAGGGCAACAGCCTCAACAGGTGCGGGGCAAAGTCAGGACATGCGGGGACCAAGCAGCAATCGGTATTGTAATTGTCAACTGTCGAAGCTGCGTTGGTAAAGTACCGGAACTTCAAGCGCTGATAGAAAGCACCGAAGCTGAAATCATTATAGGTACAGAAAGCTGGCTGAAGCCAGAGATAAATTCTGCCGAAATTTTTACAAAGGTACAGACGGTGTTTAGAAAGGATAGATTGCATTCAACCGGTGGTGGAGTGTTCGTCGCTGTTAGTAGTAGTTTATCCTGTAGTGAAGTAGAAGTGGATAGTTCCTGTGAATTATTATGGGTGGAGGTTACACTCAACAACCGAGCTAAGTTAATAATTGGCTCCTTTTACCGACCTCCCGACTGAGCAGCATTAGTGGCAGAACAACTGAGAGAAAATTTGGAATACATTTCACATAAATTTTCTCAGCTTGTTATAGTCTTAGGTGGAGATTTCAATTTACCAGATATAGACTGGGACACTCAGATGTTTAGGACGGGTGGTAGGGACAGAGCATCGAGTGACATTATACTGAGTGCACTATCCGAAAATTACCTCGAGCAATTAAACAGAGAACCGACTCGTGGAGATAACATCTTGGACCTACTGATAACAAACAGACCCGAACTTTTCGACTCTATGTGCAGAACAGGGAATCAGTGATCATAAGGCCGTTGCAGCATCCCTGAATATGGAAGTTAATAGAAATATAAAAAAAGGAAGGAAGGTTTATCTGTTTAGCAAGAGTAATAGAAGGCAGATTTCAGACTACCTAACAGATCAAAACGAAAATTTCTGTTCCGACACTGACAATGTTGAGTGTTTATGGAAAAAGTTCAAGGCAATCGTAAAATGCGTTTTAGACAGGTACGTGCCGAGTAAAACTGTGAGGGACGGGAAAAACCCACCGTGGTACAACAACAAAGTTAGGAAACTACTGCGAAAGCAAAGAGAGCTTCACTCCAAGTTTAAACGCAGCCAAAACCTCTCAGACAAACAGAAGCTAAACGATGTCAAAGTTAGCGTAAGGAGGGCTATGCGTGAAGCGTTCAGTGAATTCGAAAGTAAAATTCTATGTACCGACTTGACAGAAAATCCTAGGAAGTTCTGGTCTTACGTTAAATCAGTAAGTGGCTCGAAACAGCATATCCAGACACTCCGGGATGATGATGGCATTGAAACAGAGGATGACACGCGTAAAGCTGAAATACTAAACACCTTTTTCCGAAGCTGTTTCACAGAGGAAGACCGCACTGCAGTTCCTTCTCTAAATCCTCGCACAAACGGAAAAATGGCTGACTTCGAAATAAGTGTCCAAGGAATAGAAAAGCAACTGGAATCACTCAACAGAGGAAAGTCCACTGGACCTGACGGGATACCAATTCGATTCTACACAGAGTACGAGAAAGAACTTGCCCCCCTTCTAACAACCGTGTACCGCAAGTCTCTAGAGGAACGGAGGGTTCCAAATGATTGGAAAAGAGCACAGGTAGTCTCAGTCTTCAAGAAGGGTCGTCGAGCACATGAGCAAAACTATAGACCTATATCTCTGACGTCGATCTGTTGTAGAATTTTAGAACATGTTTTTTGCTCGAGTATCATGTCGTTTTTGGAAACCCAGAATCTACTATGTAGGAATCAACATGGATTCCGGAAACAGCGATCGTGTGAGACCCAACTCGCTTTATTTGTTCATGAGACCCAGAAACTATTAGATACAGGCTCCCAGGTAGATGCTATTTTTCTTGACTTCCGGAAGGCGTTCGATACAGTTCCACACTGTCGCCTGATAAACAAAGTAAGAGCCTACGGAATATCAGACCAACTGTGTGGCTGGATTGAAGAGTTTTTCAAACAGAACACAGCATGTTGTTATTGTAAGTAGGCTGTTTATGTTTTCTTATTGGCAACGTTACGTAGCGCTCTGTATGAAGGTCACTGGCTGTGCTGTGCGCAGTCTGGGGCTAGTTTGCATTGTTGTCTGCCATTGTAGTGTTGGGCAGCGGCAGCTGGATGTGAACAGCGCGTAGCGTTGCGCAGTTGGAGGTGAGCCGCCAGCAGTGGTGGATGTGCGGAGAGAGATGGCGGAGTTTTGTAATTTATCATGAACTGCTATATATATTATGACTATTGAGGTAAATACATTGGTTGTTCTCTATCAAAATCTTTCATTTGCTAACTATGCCTATCAGTAGTTAGTGCCTTCAGTACTTTGAATCTTTTATTTAGCTGGCAGTAGTGGCGCTCGCTGTATTGCAGTAGCTTGAGTAGCGAAGATTTTTGTGAGGTAAGTGATTTGTGAAAGGAACAGGTTAATGTTAATCAGGGCCATTCCTTTGTACGGATTTCTGAAAGTCAGATTGCGTTGCGCTTAAAAAATATTGTGTGTCAGGTTAAGCACAGTCTTGTACAATTGTTCTAAGGCGACGTTTCATAAGCACAGTCTTGTATAATAGTTCAAAGGGGACGTTTCATTATCAATGGATAGACGTCTACAGACGTTAAAGTAACCTCTTGCGTGCCACAGGGGAGTGTTATTGGACCATTGCTTTTCAAAATATATATAAATGGCCTAGTAGATAGTGTCGGAAGTTCCATGCGGCTTTTCGCGGATGATGCTGTAGTATACAGAGAAGTTGCAGCATTAGAAAATTGTAGCGAAATGCAGGAAGATCTGCAGCGGATAGGCACTTGGTGCAGGAAGTTGCAACTGTCCCTTAACATAGACAAATGTAATGTATTGCGAATACATAGAAAGAAGGATCCTTTATTGTATGATTATATGATAGCGGAACAAACACTGGTAGCAGTTACTTCTGTAAAATATCTGGGAGTATGCGTGCGGAACGATTTGAAGTGAAATGATCATATAAAATTAATTGTTGGTAAGGCGGGTACCAGGTTGAGATTCATTGGGAGAGTCCTTAGAAAATGTAGTCCATCAACAAAGGAGGTGGCTTACAAAACACTCGTTCGACCTATACTTGAGTATTGCTCATCAGTGTGGGATCCGTACCAGATCGGGTTGACGGAGGAGGTAGAGAAGATCCAAAGAAGAGCGGCGCGTTTCGCCACAGGGTTATTTGGTAACCGTGATAGCGTTACGGAGATGTTTAGTAAACTCAAGTGGCAGACTCTGCAAGAGAGGCGCTGTGCATCGCGGTGTAGCTTGCTCGCCAGGTTTCGAGAGGGTGCGTTTCTGGATGACGTATCGAATATATTGCTTCCCCCTACTTATACCTCCCGAGGAGATCACGAATGTAAAATTAAAGAGATTAGAGCGCGAACGGAGGCTTTAAGACAGTCGTTCTTCCCGCGAACCATACGCGACTGGAACAGGAAAGGGAGGTAATGACAGTGGCACGTAAAGTGCCCTCCGCCACACATCGTTGGGTGGCTTGCGGAGTATAAATGTAGATGTAGATGCAGAAGGTTAGAGGGACTGTTGCTGCTAGATGTGGCATTTCTGTAAACTAGGTTGAACATCCCACATACTGGAAAATTACCCACAAATTCAGTCATTTGTTCTTCCCAACATATCTTATAAGAACAATAGGTAAACGTCAGTATTTGCTATCCTTCCTCGTGTGGCGATTTAATGTAGGTATGCTGTACAGGACAAGAAACTCTGCCATTAGAGAACTTCTTGTATTTTATTGTATGGAACCGGGGACCTAGAAACGACACAGAAGCTTCGTCCGTGACTTAGCCCTCAGTGATTGACAGAACAGGCTGCAGCAGGCCGAACCCAGGGTTATTGTGCGGTTGGGCTCCCAGTGTACCCCTTCGGGAACGTCTCACACCAGACGAGTGTAACCTCGATGTTTGCTTGGTAGAGTAATTATGGTGTACGCGTACGTGGAGGAAGTGTTTGCGCAGCCGTCGCCGACATAGTGTAAGTAAGGTCGAATAAGGGGAACCAGCCCATATTCGCCGAGGCAGTTGGAAAACCGCCTTAAAAACCATCCACAGACTGGCCGGCACTCCGGACCTCGACACTAATCCGCCGGGCGTATTCGTGCCGGGGACTGGTACTCCTTCCCGCCCGAAAAGCAGTGCGTTGAACCGCACGGATAACCAGGCGGGCTAGAGATCTTCATACTTGTCATTATATTGCTGCTTTCACAGACAAGCATCGTCATATTGAATTACCATCGTCCAGTATGATACAAGTCGTATTTAAACAAGTACTAAGACAGCGTTTATAAACCGTCATTCTTATCCCTACAGGAATTCTTTACCTTAATTCTAAGAATACAAGATAATGGAACGAAGTTTCAGATTCTTCTTACAAATGTAATATATTCATTTGATTCGTTCCAGTATTTTGTTGACTGCTGCAGTGTCAAGGTGCTCCATTATTCAGCTGCTTGAATTAAGGGAAGAAAATCAAGTGAAGAGTTCATGGCAAGATACGCGTGTATGTATGTATGTGTGTGTGTGTGTGTGTGTGTTTCTACGTTTGTGTGCTAGCGACGCTCAATAACGATGTTATCCTGTGTGTGTAATTCTACGTTTGTGTGCTAGGGACGCTCGACAACGATTTTATCAGCAACAATACGAAAATTAGTAGAAACGCCATAAAAAAATAAAAATAAATCTGACATAAAATCGCACTCACTTTCTCTAAATATCACCCATGGTCACCCATTCGATCACACTAGCTCACATCATTACGAGAGTGCTAAAATGGTCCGACGGTCTAAAACTGCCAATTAAAACCAAAGTAAGGCGAGAGGAAACTAAAACAGACGCATAGGAACATGTGGCTGGTTGATCACTTACGAAACACATAGATGAGCCAGCCTCCCTGATAACGCATTAAAAAGGTCGCCCTAAAATCTTGGGGAACAAAGCGGACATTGAACAACACCTAAAAAGACACCCCACAGTCGTATTATTGTCATTTAAAATGGAGGCAAGGCGGTGGACAAATGAGCTGCTGCTCTCTTGTCTGAATACAAAACACTCTACTGAAATGTGGGGCATCGTGATCTGCACGCCCCAAACACCGCACGTTGGTGGGTCATCTCGCTGGAACGAGTAACCATGCGTCATAGGGCTCTGTCCAATACGAAGACGACTGAGAAATATCTCATTTCCTCTGAGTGGCTGGAAGGAGGTACAGCGTGGCCGTGTTGTGCACTTCACAATAATGCAGTTAACTGCCTATTACTTTCAGCTACCCTTCTTCCAATCGACGCATGGCCCTGTATCTCAACAGCGAGGCGATAGTTTGTAGGAGGATGGCACACCGAAATATCTGTGGATCATGTCATCTGCCATTTCATTCTCCTTAATACCCGTGGGCCCTGGCATCCAAAAAAGAAAAATCTCTTCCACATCGAAGACAGTAAGGTCCTGAGGCAGTCGGGCGTTGAGGATATGATCATGGGAAACGACAGACCAACTAACGGTGTTCCGTTGTTTTGGAAATCCATAAATACAGCTATATAGTTGTGGCGTTCTGTTCAAACTTCATAAAATAATGTATTAAAAACAGATGCAGGATTGTATCCTCTTCTTTACATTAAAAACAGATGCAAGAGAGCATCCTCTTCTGTACCTCATCCAATATAAAACTACTCTAGGCCTCTGCAGTAACCAGTATGGCAGTCGATTAAAACCTTGTCTTTGAGGCTGTACTTGCCCACACCAAGTGACTACTGCACGTGCTTCGCACGGATGCCAAACAGCCGTGTTGCTCGAGGATGACAAGAGAAAATGCGTTCCACAGCTGGACAAAGAGCAGTATGATATGCTCCTGAATTGAGAGCAGAGAGAAACTTACAAGCCTGATGTACGACGAGAAGTTTTCGCCGCATGACGAGAGATGGTTCCACAGCCTCAGCACAGAGACTGGATATGACGCTGAACCTGTAAGCACCCACTGACAGCCTGTCCCCCTCATGGTGGACAGCGTCAGTGATCTTCATATAAGATCTTGCTGAGCCGTACATGGTGAAACTATAGTTTAGCCAGTCTCACGTAGGCTCTAGAAAACTGGAGCTGGAGCATCCTGTCCGCTCCACAACACCTGCGGCTAAGGCACATTAAGATGTACAGTGCTTTCTGGGTCCTGCCCCCCCCCCCCCCCCCCCCCCCCTATGTTCATCAGGTGTGGCAACCGCTATGGTTTCAAGGCAAAAATGAGGCCCAGAAACCACACCAAGTCTTTCAAATTGAGAATGGTGCCCATCATACGCAAGTCGGGAAAATTAGAAATCAGACTACAATGATTAAAACGAACACACAAATTTATCAGCAGAAAACTGGAGACCCTTTGTGCCTCCCACTCGTCTAATTCTGCATGGTTAAGTGGCAACTGAGGAGTCGTCGTTGCAGTATCGAAGTAGCAATGGATTACTGCAAAATCATCCACAAGTAAGGAGCACTGTACAGGACTCCTCACCATAAACGTTATACTGTTTATACCTGTAGCTGTGGCAATGTATAACGTGCTGAACCAATTCGTGGACGCTGCCTCTATGTTCAAACACCGCTAGCTGGTTGAACAGTGTCCAGTTAACTCTGTTGACGATCAATATTGGTGGCCTCCTTTCAAGTATTGCTTCGCTCAGGCAAGTGGATACAGAGAGCGCACTGAAAACCCCCAGTAAGATAAATGGTCCAGGGGGGGGGGGGGGGACATCATTCTTTAAGTCCTGTGAGGACCTCAGAGTCTGTCACATCTTGTGGTGGTGGATACAACGAGCAGGTAGTAATCCTCTAACGCAAATTAACTGTAGCTGCAAGCGCTTTCAGGTCAGTAAACTAGGAAAGTACAAGACAGAAGAAATTTCTTTCATGTATTACTTGATGCATACTTCATCAGAGAGGGCAGGTTGAATGAAACATAACAGCACTAAGAGTGCATCATGTACAGTTGTTTCCTCTTAAAGCAATATGATGTTAAGTAAAGAAGAAGCATGCTTTTTGTTTGGGCTAGGCTACACTAGACTTATTACTTACAAGTTTTGGGCATGGTTACCAACTGTGCACAGGTAGGGTGACGACTCCAGCGAGCGACCAAATGGTGTAAGTTACCCTGAAGATGACCCCACCGCGGGTTGAAACCGGTTGGCGGCAAAATAAATAATGCGATTGTGACTGTCATTTTGAATTATTGACATAAAATTTATTGATAAACTATACAGTATTCTGGGAATGTTTGCTCTGATTTCATTGTAAAGCAACCTAAAGGCTGGTTCATGCATTTGAGCGTAAAGTGTGACAAGTGATAGTTCTGAGTGACAGTCATACATCAAATTGTCGTTTTGTGGAACATCATTCATGGTGTGTATATATGTAGAGTTTCTTAGGCTAAAATTACAGGCCCAAAACAGGAGATTTGTGGCATTTTAGTGAAGCTTGTTGTCCCAACGATGACTCACTTTCCTTGTTGGCAGGCAGAGAGCAAACATTGGTGCTATTTGACACTGCAGTGTTAACGGCTGTTGTAGTTGCGAAGCACAGCGTAGTATGAGTATCCCGCGTTGAGGAGCTGAAACAGACCGAGAGGCAGCGGACTTAGACAAAGCGCAACACTACCATTTCAAAATTCTATGTAAGTTGCATCACAAAGTGTAGGACGTATGAAGTTTCAATAGTGGTACAAGTCCATTACCTCCACGTTTCTGTCTTTAACGCTTCTGACATTAATGGTCCAAACAAACAGAAAGAAAGGTTCATCCCTAGCAAGAAGCCATATACATGAATATGTCTGGTATCTCAACTGCAGATTTTTCAGCGCTCATTTAACTTTAGGACTCTGTATCTCAGAATGAACAAAAGTGAACTTGTACCACTATTGAAATAAGCCTTTCATATATTCGTCTGAGGTCATCCATATACCTGTTAGTGTACGGGATTTATTTTGATAATATTATAGTGCTTAATCTTCGGAGAAAACTTTGTATTAATTTCCATTCTTGCGAAAGAACAGTCAACATTGATTGTCAAATTATTGATTGCATCACCCGACTTAATTCGACTACATTCCATTATCCTCGTTTTGCTTTTGTTGATGTTCATTTTATATCCTCCTTTCAAGATACTATCCATTCCATTCAACTGCTCTTCTAAGTCCTTTGCTGTCTCTAACAGAATTACAATGTCATCGGTGAACCTCAAAGTTTTTATTTCTTCTCCATGGATTTTAATACCTACTCCGAATTTTTCTTTTGTTTCCTTCACTGCTTGCTCAATATACAGATTGAATAACATCGGGGAGAGGCTACAACCCTGTCTCACTCCCTTCACAAGCACTGCTTCCCTTTCATGTCCCTCGACTCTTATAACTGCCATCTGGTTTCCACAACACAATGAGATCGTCTTTATACGTCCTTTGCCCTTACTCGTCAGGTAAATGTCAAAACCGAGCAACGTTAAGCATCCTTCACGAAACCATCTCCTTCCACTGCTCCCAGACCAATGACACCGTTGTTTACACTTCTGAACCTAAGCTGTCACGCAGGTCCTCTGCAGTCGATCTATAAACTAAAAAATGAGATATGGTATGGAAAGGCATGAGATCAGGACACGGTAGTTGACGTAATACTATTGTAATCAAAGAAACAAGAAATCGTTTTCGTGGACGTACTTCGAGAACGAACAGATTTTGTTGGTTTTGGTTCATCTTGGAACACACAAACAGTTGTTGTTGCCTAATTTCCTACTCTTACATACATACTGCCTTATCAAAAGTATCCGGACATACCTATTAATGCAGAACAGACCACTAGATTTCGCGAGGTCTAAGGCCCCGGGAGTAGACAACATGCCATTAGAACTACTGACGGCCTTGGGAGAGCCAGTCCTGACAAAACTCTACCATCTGGGGAGCAAGTTGTATGAGACAGGCGAAATACCCTCAGACTTCAAAAAGAATATAATAATTCCAATCCCAAAGAAAGCAGGTGTTGACAGATAATAAACTGCCGCACTATCAGTTTAATAAGTCACAGCTGCAAAATACTAACGTGAATTCTTTACAGACGAATGGAAAAACTGATAGAAGCCGACATCGGGGAAGATCAGTTTGGATTCCGTAGAAATGTTGGAACACGTGAAGCAATACTGACCTTACGACTTGTCTTACAAGGGAAGCTTCCCATCGCAACCCCCCTCAGATTTAGTTACAATTTGGCACAGTGGATAGGCCTTGAAAAACTGAACACAGATCAATTGAGAAAACTGGAAGTTGTGTGGAACTATAAAAAAATATACAAACTGAGTAGTCCATGGGCGACATTGGCCACATCAAGGATGATTTGAGCACAGGAGCGCGGTGGGCCGGTGCTTAGCGTGAGCAGCTGCGGAGCGAGAGGTCCTTGGTTCAAGTCTTCCCTCGAGCGAAAAGTTTACATACTTTATTTTTGCAAATTTATGATCTGTCCGTTCGTTCACTGACGTCTCTGTTCACTGCAAAAAGCTTAGTGTCTGTTTTGCGACCGCACCGCAAAACCGTGCGATTAGTAGACGAAAGGACGTGTCTCTCCAACGGGAACCGAAAACATTTGATCCAGGAAAACACGTCTGATATATTCTATACGACACTGGTGACGGCATGTGCGTCACATGACAGGAATATGTTGTCGACCCACCTAACTTGCACACTTGGCGAATGGGTAAAAACGTTCTTCTACCTTGGCCGATTTAGGTTTTCTTGTGGATGTGATAATCACTCCCAAAAAAGTGATGAAAACATAAGAGTGTGTCACATAAACCGCAACAAATGAATGCAACAGTTTCACAGTCGCACAGTTTTCTCTGTGCTCTGTCAAAACATATGTTTTTAACGTTTTCAAATTTTTCCGTGTGTAGACCGTCAAATCCTGCATATGTCCAAGCCAATCTGAACATGTCCTGGAATTTTGAAGAGCGAAGTTGATTATGTGTGAGTGCCTGAACTCTGATAATTGTCTGAAAATAAAAATTTAAACTTTTCTCTCGAGGGAAGACTTGACCCAAGGACCTCTCCTTCCGCAGCTGCTCACGCTAACCACGGGCCCACGGCGCTCCTCAGCTCAGATCGTCCTTGATGTGGCCTATGTTGCCCATGGACTACTCAGATTGTATATTTTGCTTTCTTTTTCATAGTTCCACACAACTTCTTCCTGTTTTCTCGATTGATCTGTGTTCAGTTTTTCAAGGCCTATCCACTGTGCCAACTAATAACTAAATCTGAGGGGGTTGCGATGGGGTGGGGGGGTTCCCTTGTTAGAAGAAAGATTAAGGGAAGGCAAACCTACGTTTCTATCATTTGTAGACTTAGAGAAAGCTTTTGACAATGGTGACTGCAATACTCTCTTTCAAATTCTGAAAGTGGCAGGGGTAAAATACAGGGAGCGAAAGGCTATTTACAATTTGTACAGAATTCAGATGGCAGTTACAAGAGTCGAGGGGCATGAAAGGGAAGCAGTGGTTTGGAAGGGAGTGAGACAGGGTTGTAGCCTCTCCCCGATGCTATTCAATCTGTATATTGAGCAAGCAGTAAAGGAAACAAAACAAAAATTCGGAGTAGGTATTAAAACCTATGGAGAAGAAATAAAAACTTTGAGGTTCGCCGATGACATTGTAATTCTGTCAGAGACAGCAAAGGAAGAGCAGTTGAACAGAATGGACAGTGTGTTGAAAGGAGGGTATAAGATGAATATCAACAAAAGCAAAACGAGGATAATGGAACGTAGTCGAATTAAGTCGGGTGATGCTGAGGGAATTAGATTAGGAAATGAGACACTTATAGTAGTAAAGGAGTTTTGCTATTTGGGGAGCTGTCAGAGATCCCTCAGACACTACCACCAATAGCCAAATGTCTCCATACACCATGACGCCAAGTGTAATACCGCCATGGCTCTCCAAAACATTGCAAGAAGGAGTCTTCTCCGCCATACTCATCTATGATGGTCATCGATGGTACTGCTAAACCACTAATCATCGATGTGCGCATTTTGACCCCATTCATCAGCAACCCATGCCTGGTCTGGCACCAGTTCAACTGCAGCCATTTGTGTTGTGGTGTTAACGGCAACCAACATAATTCTCTGACCCAGTTGCTGCTAATCTCCGACCTATGTCATTGAGGCGCAACACAGCGATTCTCCCATGTTGTGGTCAGATATATTTGACTGGAACCTTGGCAATGAGTATGCCTTGTATGACACTCCCCAGCAGTCTGACATTGGGCCACTTTCACAGCCAAATGCCCACAAATCTGGATATTTTCGCTATTCGACCAGCCAGCCAAATGGAGACCCACAGTCAGGCCCATTTCAAACACCGTCAGGTGCTGAAAATGCTATCCAACACAAGTATCTGGCATACCCTTTTCCTTCAAAGTGATCACTCAACATCTTACACTCTTCATGTTCTATATATGTCCTACCAGACCTGCCAACAATGCTAAACACGAATAATACTAATGCATACTAGCCGTCCAGAGGATTGCTATTGTAACATTTTTTTTCAAGTCCTCAGTTTCCTGACTGGTTTGATATGGACCTCCAC
Source organism: Schistocerca nitens (assembly GCF_023898315.1). Classification (NCBI taxonomy): domain Eukaryota; kingdom Metazoa; phylum Arthropoda; class Insecta; order Orthoptera; family Acrididae; genus Schistocerca; species Schistocerca nitens. The sequence continues at coordinate 353,941,606 of NC_064618.1, read as the reverse complement.
GAATTCCTATCCTGTTTAAACATTCGTCTGTATCACCACATCTCAAATGCTTCGATTTTTTTCTGTTCTGGTTTCCCCACAGTCCATGTTCCACTACCGTACAAAGATGTGCTCCACACGTACTTTCTTTGGAATTTTTCCTACAAATTAAGACCTACGTTTGATACTAATAAACTTCTCTTGGGAAGGTATGCCCTTTTTGCCAGTCCTAGTCTGCTTTTTACGTCCTCCTTGCGCCGTCCGTCATTCGTTATTTGCTGCCTAGGTAGCAGAATTCTTTAACTTCTTCTATCTCGTGACCATCAGTTTTGATGTAAAGTTTGTCGCTGTTCTCATTTCTGCTAGATCTCATTACTTTCGTCCTTCTACGATTTACTCTAATTTCATATTCTGCACTCTTCAGACTGTTCATTCCATTCAGCACATCATATAATTCTTCTTCACTTTCACTTAGGATCGCAATGTCATCAGCGAATCATATCGTTGATATCCTTTCACCTTGAATTTTAATTCCACACCTGAACCTTGTATGAGCTGTTAAGCTTATTGTGCGATAAATCTGGCACTTGTCAGCTCTCGCAGTCTTCCGAATTGTGTGGATGATATTTTTCGGAGAGTCAGATGGTATGTCACCATACTCATAAATTCTACACACCAACGTGAATAATCGTTTTGTTGCCACTTACTCCAATGATTTTAGAAACTCTGATGGACTGTTATCTATCGCTACTGCCTTTTTTGATCTTTAGTCCTTCATAGCTCTCTTAAATTCTGATTCTAATACTGGATCTCCTATCTCTTCTAAATCGACTCCTGTTTTCCCTTCATCAGACAAATATTCCCCCTCATAGAGGCCATCAGTATATTCTTCCCTTTCCTCTGCATTTAACAGTGGAATTCCCATTGCACATTTAATGTTACCTCTCTTGCTTTTATTTTCACCGAAGGATGTTTTGACTTTTCTATACGCTGAGTCAATCCTTCCGACAATCATTTCTTTTTCGATTTCTTCACACTTTTCATGCAGCCATTACGTCTTAGCATATCAGCACTTGCTGTTTTTCCATTCCTCAGCGACTTGTATTTCTGTATTCCTGAATTTTCCTGCACTTTTTTGTATTTCCTTCTTCCACAGATCACATGAAGTATTTCTTCTGTTACCCATGGCTTCTCGTATAGTGATCTGAGTCTATACCTGTTCCTGGGTACGCCTAACAGTCCAGTATCTGATTTGTTAATTTCTGTCTACTGATGATGTAATCTAACTGAAATCTTCCCGTATCACCCGTCCTTTTCCAAGTATATCCTTGCCTCCTGTTATTCTTGAACAGAGTATTCGCTATTAATAGTTGAAATTTATTACGGAATCAATTAGTCTTTCTCCTCTCTCATTCGTTGACCCAAACCCATGTTCGCCTTTAACTTTTGCTTATACTCCTTCACCTATAACTGCGTTCCAGTTCCCCATGCCTATTGGATTTGCATCTCCATTTACGTACTGTACTGCCCTTTCAATGTCCTCATATACTTTCTCTATCTCTTCATCTTCAGCTTGTGACGTCGGCATGCATACCTGAACTATCGTTGTCGGTGTTGGTTTGTTGTCGATTCTGATAAGAACGATCATACCACTGAATTATTCACAGAAACACACTGTCTGTCCTACGTTCCTATTCATAACGAATCCTACTCCCGTTAGACCATTTTCTGCTGCTGGTGTTATCCTATACTCATCTGACCGGAAATACTTTTCTTCTTTCCATTGCACTTCACTGACCCCCTACTGTATCTAGATTGAGCGTTTTCATTTCCCGTTTCAGATTTTCTGGCTTCCCTACCACGTTCAGGCTACTGACATTCCACGCCCCGATTCGTAGAACGCTATCCCTTCGTTAGTTATTCAATCTTGTTCTCATGGTCACCTCCCCATTGGCAGTCCCCTCCCGGAGATCCGAATGTGGGACTATTCCGGTATCAATGGAGAGATCATCATGACACTTTTTCAAGTACAGGCCATATGTCCTGTGAATATACGTTATGTGTCTGTAATGCAGTCGATTCTATTGCCTTCTGTGCCCTCATGCCGTTTAGCATTGCTTATTCTTCCACCGTTTTGGGCATTTTCCCACCTCAAGGACAAGAGAGTGCCCTGAACCTCTGGCCGCTATCCGCCCTCTTGTAACACATTATATACTGTAAAATCGGGTGACTAGAAACAATGGGATGAATATAAAACGAGACTTCCATGAAAGTTCTGTGCCGGCCGTGGTGGTCTAGCGGTTCTAGGCGCTCAGTCTGGAACCGCGCGACTGCTACGGTCGCAGGTTCGAATCCTGCCTCGGGCATGGATATGTGTGATGTCCTTAGGTTAGTTAGGTTTAAGTAGTTCTAAGTTCTAGGGGACTGATGACCACAGATGTTAAGTCCCATAGTGCTCAGAGCCATTCAACCATTTTTTGAAAGTTCTGTGCTATCATGTCGGAAGACAAAATGAAAGAGTATTCGAAGATTTGTTTATCTACGTTGGTAGTGAACCGGACTAATATTAAAATTATGAATTTAAAAGTTGGTGACACCGTCAGTTGATGATTTGTTCACTCTGTGACACGCTTGGCCAAACAGCGCTCCGTACTCCTGCCTAACGCTCAGAGCGCATCGGCTAATGGTGCTGAACGGTGGGGAAGTAGAGGAGGAACACCGTTAGAAGTAGGCAGTCGACTTATGACTCGTGAAGTAGTTCACTGGTAACTCAAGCTGTGTTAAAGTTAGATTTACGTTCCGTATCAGAAGCACTGTGTTGTCTACAAAGTTGTAAAAAAAAAAGTGAGGGAGCCACATTGTGGTGCCTTTTTGTATTGTTTGAAGGCCATTCAAAGTGCTTATTGCGGCAACGTAAAATTATGAACTGGAAAAAAATATACATTGGAACGCCATTACAAAGACGACATGATGCACTTATCCTCTGACGAACGAGAGAGAGAGAATGCTGAATGCAATGAAGGTGGCCATAAAAAAAAAGAAAGAAGAAAAAAACCACTTACAAGTACTCGTAGTTACACTTACTACCGTGTTAAATGTGATGATGTAGCATTGTGATTTACATTCTGTCCACATGTATTTACGTGTTATAACGTGCGACCCTGTAAGTCTAAGATGAATATGATATTTAGACAATGTAAAATGTGATGTACATAAGATCACACATGCGTGTCCCTGATAATGACAAATGTCCAAATTAGCTAATCACACGAATTAAATAAAAACCTTTCATAACACAGCCCACAGCTGACCATATGTTCATTTATCTTATAAAATAGCTATTATGGTTCAAATGGATCTGAGCACTATGGGACTTAACCCCGCCGGGAATCGAACGCGGGAATCCGGGCGCGGGAAGGGAGAACGCTACCGTACGACCACGAGCTGCGGACAGCTATTAAGAACATTTAAGGAAAAAAGAAGGGAGAGCTAGGCTATAAGAATAATTTCAACTTACGTAATTTTTTTTCTTGGAAATTATTAACTACATTTTCGTGTTAGATTATGGCTACATCTGTACTATCCGTGAAAGGTTTTACAATATTCTCAAAAATTTATGTCATAGTGTTATTATATTTGCCCTCTAGACTTGGCAAAAGAACCAATTGAATAGGAATATTCGGATAATGGTCGGGGCTGTTTGAATAAAGTTAATTATGGGCACATAACGATTAAGATACGTAGATTTTTAGCTGAAAACAATACTAATTTCTGTTTAATACTGATTAGACCTAATGATACAATGATAATGTCACATTAAAATAAATTAACCTTTGTGAAATATTCCTATTCTCGTATTAACCACCTGTAGCGTCCACAGTGAAATTGCTTGCGACCTCACGCACCGACACCAGGCGGAACCCTTTTGCTGTTGCATCCTCATACCTTTATTTTCATGTGCAGGTGCAGCACTTGATCACTTTACCTGGCGGAAACAACATTTACATTCCATCGCCTCATCTTAAAAATTATTTAGAGGTGCAACATCGTCGAAACTGCAGCTGTATCAGTATCAAAAACCTTTTCTTATAATTCTGGTAACCATCTTCTTGAATAGGTCTGCACCAGCCCTTTCCTGTTCCATCACTCGTTTCCTCACGTCATTATATTCAGAAGCCCTCTTTTTTCTTCTTTCCGCATCATTAACCCTTGCAGAAAGAACTATACCAGTCTCTTCCCGCTGTGTCTTTCCTGGGATGTTTGCTGTCGCTCTGGACAGCTAGTTTGGAGGCTGCAATACTCACGTCTTTCTGTGTGAGTGCAAATCCTCTTTTTGCCTAATATATTATTCTATTGGCAAGAGAGGTTTCTAGATCTTAAAAAAATATATTTTGATATCCATCACAATTACCACATGCATATTTCTTTGCTAAAAGAGTACTAATTGCCATCATTTCATGTATTTTCTTTTGATAACGTCGGTACAAACTCGTAAATAGCTCTTCAAAAGTTGTACTGGATTCTAATATTGATTCCCCTTTCACAGCGGCTTCAACTGCCTCCTTTCTCGACACCTTGTCCCATTCCATTCTGCCTCTTTTCCTTTTTTAGATCCTCACCGTCTCTCACCATCTGGAGCAGTGAAGTAACAATTCGAATGATATTACTAAACAGAAAATATTTTGTAAATGCATTTTATCTCATTTTCAATCAGTTTTCCACTAGCTTATTGTTGAAGCTCCGCACGCAGTTATTTATATAACCCCAAAATACATTTAAACGCCATCTTGACGTTGTTCCGCAGTATACTAACCAGTATGGTGGAGGAACGCCGCAACTTACAACATGTCTTTCATTTCTCACACACTGCAGGAAATTCCTAACGAATACCAACCCCAGTTTTACGAACGGCATAATAAGCAGATCTGAATCACTTAACCTTCTACACTTTAAACCATTCTTGAATAAATTTCTGAAATCACAAAACTAAACAGAATTGTTCACTGGAAAGGGAAGACTTCTGACAACCACGGTCACTCACGACGTAATGGCGTTTCATCGATGTTCATGTCACGGGGTATGCATAAAGGCTTACATCTATTCATACAGCTCCTCTATTCAATTAGCCCCTCTCTACACTACATAAGTACATAAATATGTATATGCAGTAACAGAAGAATGCTACCAATTCACATGAAACATAATCACCGTTTTGTCTACATTTTGCAGTAACAAGCGACTCAAAATATACAATTGTTTTTTCTTCAGGGGGGGGGGGGAAATGACATCGAGGAGCCACCGCTACAAGTCAGCTACAAAACAGCTTTCAAAATCGCAAAGAGTGGAAGACTATTTTGTGATGGAGAGTACACAAAGGAATGTATAGTAGAGGCAGCGGGGGTTGTGTGTGCAGCCGAAATATCGACGTTCTAGCAAGTCGCACTTTCTCTCCACACAGTGGAACGCTGCATTGGTGATATGGCTGCCGACGTACAGCGTCAGTGGACTCACACGGCATCCAGGTTCATAGCAATTTCCATCGCACTTTACGATTCCACTGACGTGTCGGACACAGCCAAGCTGGCGACTTTCGTGCAGGGAGTAAACGTCGAGCTGGAAGTGGCGGAGGAGTTTCTCAGTTTAATTTCACATAAGGTCACTTCTACTGGCGAGGACATTTTTTGATGCTGCGGATATGGCAATTGATTCCTTTGGAATGGAGTGGAAACGGCTGGTCAACATCACAACAGATGGTGCACCATCAGTGCGAGGAGAACGTCGTGTTCTTACTAACTCCATAAGGGGGAAATTGGAATCTGTCAGGGCCTCGTTGACAGCTGCTGTTCATTACCTAATATGAAGAGGCACTGCGTGCCAAGTCAGCTAAAGTGAATGATGTAATGGAGGTTGTGGTCCCTCACATGTAGAACATCAACAATTACCTGAATGCATTAAGTGATTCAATCCAAAGAGAGAAACATTTAGTAATACTGGGTGAGTCTCTAACTATCCGAAAGTATGATAGTAGCTGAAAAGTTTGTGGGACAAATGTTGCATGGGACAACGGGGGCCATAATATGACGTTGGTTTCTCGTTGCTATGTGGGGTCGCGTCGGAAATATGAAGGCCAACTTTTTTTTTTATGGGATGCTGCAGCTTGGTACTTATTTTCTGATAGCGGCTATCGAGACGAATCCAATGATGTGTAACAGTAAGGTCTTTGGAGGTCAACGAAGGTCACAAATGTGGCAAGAACGTCCATTTACAGAAGGTGTTCGAAATGATGACCATTGGTATCAGTGCAATGCAACAATTTTCTGATCATGAAATGAGTGGTATTCCTTATCGCTTCGGCACTTATCGAAACACATCCTCTGACAATTCTCTCTCGTAAATCGTGCAAACAGTAAATATTCGCAGAATACGGCGTATCCATCTAACGTGCCACTAACATGTAAACACCATTGGACGGTTTCGCAATACAATACTAATAGGAACGGGTAAGACTAGTATCGACGAATCAAGCGAATGTGAACCATGTATTCGTTCGAAGAACAAGTCGATATGCTTCTCATTTTCGGAGAATGCCAGCGATATTCAGTGAGATCTAGAGACTTATACGCTGAAAGATATCCTCAACGTACCCACCCACACGTCGTACATTTAAATACGTGTATGAGAAATTGAGAATAACTGGATCTTTAACGCATCGGAAACATATCCGGCAAAGGCATTCCTCCACCATTAGATGGCAGGTGCTATACAGCGCTTCACATTCTTCTGCAGGACACTAGCAGCACCCCAAAAATATGGTCAGCTTTCGCCTGTGAGTTACTGATAGTATAAGAGGCGTATGATAATTTCAGGAAGCCGTAGAGGACGTCATGTCATTATTTACCCTCACAGACAGCTGGTAGATGCCACATGACACTTGTCAGAGATGGTCAGCCCAAGACAGTTCCGCTGTCTTGGCCTGACGGCTCAATATTCATCTGACATCTAACACGTTAACGGAGTGGATAACATTGCAGCTGACTATCTGTCTCGATTGCGGACAATTTCTTCCACGTTGGATTGCAAAAGATTAACAGATTAACAAGAGTGGAAACCGACAGTTCAAACTCCACTCATCGACATTCCTTCCAACCATAAAATTGCATATCAGTGAATCCCAGGGTCAGAGGTCAGTATCCTTCGAGATGTGTTTCAACACAAGATCCAACTGATCCAACCCACATCAGTGTAGCGATCACTCTTTGATCACCGACACCATCTCATGCATCCATATGTTCGACTGACAATCTGGCTTGTCACTGAGTGCTTTGTGCGGCCTAGAGTCAGATGCATCAGAGTCATCTGCTGTGAGTGGAAATGTGAGTGCCTCGATTTTCAGCACAGCAAGGTGGATCGATAGATGCGGATTCCCCTTGACATATTCGAAATACCACATGGGCGCTTCCATCATGTGCATTTAGACCTGATGGGACCTCCACCAGAATCAGAGGCGTACAAATGTCTTTTGTCAATGGTTGACGCTGTCCCTCTGATAGATATCATGGTAGAAGCAACTGCCAAGGTCTTCATAATGGATACCACGTTTTTATTGACCAAATTTTATCACCAGGGATCAAGTTGCCAATTCGATTCGGCACTCTCCACCACCCTCTGCCATCATACAATGGCATACCATCCCCAGAGTAATGGCCTGGTGGAATGTTGGCACTGCATGATGAAGACGGCACTCATATCCCATAGGGCACATGGACTGAAGCTTTTCCATGGATGCTTCGCAACATTTGTGCATGCTCTTCAGGGATGACCTACACCTCGCTCACAGAGATCCTTTACTGTGAGACTCTTACACTGCCAGCAAAACTTTGTGTTACTGAGTCCTGCACAACCTCTCAGATCTCCCCACAGTGGAGCAACAGGTGTAAACCCACATTTACAATTCATTGGTGCCTCCTCCATCTGCGCACTTGCCCAAACACCATTCACACACAAGAGACTCATGGATTTCAAGTAAATGATGCTGTATGGACAGCCTTATAGCCTCCTTAAAATGGATCATTCCAAGTGATAGGTTTTGACAAATGCCATACTGATGTCAACAGCAACCTATGACAGTCTCCATTAACAGACTAAATCTATCCTAGATCCTCATCACTGAAGAAGATACAAACAAACTACTTGATGACAACAATCTGGATATCCCTCACAAGAATGGACCATGACCCACTGAACCTGGAACACACATAGTCAGTGTATGTTGCTTTCAGTCAGATGAAGTCAAAGTCAAATTAATCGACAACGATCTCTCCGTGGAAACAATACATGCAGTCCCAGACGTCAAGACAAAGACGATCGCCACTAGTCTCGTTAGGACCTTCTATCTACTGACAACAATAGACTTCACGGCAGTGTCTACGCAGCTCTTCCTGACAGGTGAACTATGGATCATTCTGCCAGTTATCACTCTGAGCAGTTTGCTAGCCTCGTCTACACATCCTAGTCACCCGCCAATTACAGACGATTCAACATTATCGCCAGCAGTGGAAGAACCAACGTCGGCCCATCCACCTGCGCTACAGACGGCCACATCGCCTTTCCCATCGAATGTGCCATACCAAATGTACGTAATATGCGTGCAATAGCCAGTGACCTCGATTGATACACCTTGTAGAATTCGCATCATATTCAAACACTTTGAGGGGGAAGGCGGCGGAGAGGGGAGGGGCACTCTGTGGGGACATCAAGGCAAAGAAGGTCATTAATCAACTCGACCGAGCAAAGGTGTGGATCATCTGCGCTTTCGACAGGCAGTTCGTGATGAGCGATGAGACAGAGAAGTGCCTTCCTATAATGTTTGAACCTGTAACGCTTTTCTTTGCGTGTTGTTCGTGTATTCCCTTGCACTACTCGGAGGAAAAAAATCGTTAATATGCTCTAAGCACCATGGGATTTAACATCTGAGGTCAGCAGTCCCCTAGACTTAGAACTACGTAAACCTAACTAACCTAAGGACATCACACACATCCATGCCCGAGGCAGGATTCGAACATACGACCGTAGCAGAAGAACGGTTGCGGACTGAAGCGCCTAGAACCGCTCGGTCACAACGGCCGGCTCGGAGGAAAACATCTACTAAGGTTAAGAAGTTGGTTTTCATCTTTGGGATAAGTTTTGTGCTATAAAAGGAGGTCGTACAATAACATCAAACTTTCTGAATGAACGCTTAAAACGTGTTTCGTTTACTTAATGTTGCTGTTTACCTTCAAGTCTCTCTGATGGGTGAACAGAAACGCCAGATTGTTTTGTTTTTTATGTTGTGAAGACATGAGCTGGTTCCCAAATCTAACGCTAATTGTAAAGATAGGCACTAGACGTATAATCTCGTATAATTTTTATTTTCATATTCCTTTTTAAAATTATCATTTTTTTTCCTTTAAAGTTGAAAAAGGTTTCTATTCACCTCATTTTATGGTAACCGCCGGTGGTGTGTGCTTGTACGCACAAAGTTGCATTGGCATCCAGACATGCCTTTTGGGTACTTCAATTTTCCGCTTATTCTGATTGTAATAGGCTCTGGAAAGTAGCTGGAATATAATAAAACGAACGAATTACTTTGTAACGACTCACTGAAGGCCATGGATAGCTCACGCAGAAGTAACACATGACACTGATGTAACTCGGAAAGCCTGTCAGTATTTTTAGCAACTCATCCGGTATAACAGTTGAACATACATCAATTGTCACCTACAGATAGATGAACAAAATCACTCGGAGTCAGTCGGTCAGAGGAACGTACTTAGCAGCAACTAGCAATCGGCACGCGAGCGTAAGGAGGAAACGGACACTCGATTTCTTCGTCGACGTTCTCGAAGAAAAATAGATGATCAAACAAACTGAAATTAAAGAGGACACATACTGTCCTCGAGCTTCGCTACTCTCCGAAGTGTGGTGGCTGTTTACCATTTATCCCGCCAGATACCACTTCTTATGTAGCTGACCAACTCGTATCTCCCACCACTGCTACGAGTTATCACTAAAAACGGCATTTAAATACGAAACAGGTAATGATAAGTAATTTAGACATTCATAATTACTTAACCGTGATAATACATATATGCAGATCGTGCATGTCAGTTTATCTGTTAACTATACCAAAATCCCTACAGTCGTTTCTGAGATGTGCCTGAAGACGCAGACAGGAACTGCGGCGCGGGACGTTAATTTATAATATGTACAGATTAAACGATTAGGAGTATTATACTACCGTTATGAAATGGATTTATTTAATTAAAAGCATATAAGCAGTTTGTACAGAGGTCATCCTGGGCAATGAGTGGCATTTTCTTTTAATGATTATAGGCTGCATTTAGAGTCGTATTTGCGTTCCATACGCATTATACAAAAACAATGAAGACTATAAAACTTATAGAAAGTATATGTAATGGACGTACTACTCGAAATTCAGCCTCTATCCCCTGAAAGACAGTTTCACAGGCTGTCCAGAGAAGTGGTATGTAGACGTCGCCCATATGATGTTAATTTCAATAACTCTACATCATGATGGATACATCATCTTTTGAAACAGGGAATGTGGAGATCAGTAAACGTAATTTTTCACAGTCATTTGCATACTGTTATTGATGTGCATAACTTTCAAGGTCAGGTGTAACCTAAAGTATTCACATTTAAGGTAATGAAAAGATTAGATACCAGATCCTAGGAGAAATAGTTTTCGCAGTAGAAATAACGAGCGAAAATCTTTATAATAAAAAATAGAATCTATATGAAAAAGCAGAAATGTAAAGCAGTTGCGCTTAGAAATATGCCCGAATTTTAGGTTTCTGTAATGGTATTTGACTGTTTGGGTGTTCATCTATAAAGGTTACTATTTTTGTGTGGATGTCAAAGTCAAGACAATCAAGTTGTACGAACCATGAGGACGCAGTTAGTCGTCACACCTACGGTACTAATGGTGTAATTGTTTAAAATATATGCTGGTGACTAATATGTTCAATGGCTTCACAGTTTCGGTATTAATTTGATGCCAAGATACTTTATGACAGATGAAGTATAGTCCTCAATCTGTAGCACCTTCCTAAAAATGAATGTCGGGATACACAATCGAATTTTCATACAAGCTTGTCGTTTTCAAGCTAGAGAGCGATCTAGATTAATGCAGAAATAGAAGTACAGCTTCTAACAGCCGAGATCGCTGTTGTACAGCCTTTATTGTGATGACCGGTTCCAGCAAACTACGTTGCCATCATCAAATCTTTTGCACTACATTTCACTGAATGTTGACTAAAATTCTTATATCATAGAAAGATATTTCATGAAAAGTATATCAGCAAGTCAAGCGTAAAATTACTGTACATAAAACAATGTACTGATTATATAAGTACATTCTGTTAATGTTTCTGAAACGAAGTTTCGTTCATGGTGGAATGAACATGGCAGTGGGACAATAATAAGTCAGCTCATGGAAAACTCTCACGAGGGTGCGTGTCTCCCTTATCACCAAAATCGTAATCTAAGGCGTTGCCTCTGCGGCGCCTACCGAGAGGAAGGTGGCCCTCTGTATGGGGTAGATGCCACCAGCGGTGAGCGTCAGCGGCTTCTGCGCCCTCGCCATGACCACCAGCAGCGCCCGCCGGAAGCCGGCGCTCGCGTCCGGCCAGCCACAGCTGTAGGCCCCCAGCGACACCGCCTCTCCCTGCGGACACAGAGCCCCAGCTGCTGTACACTTAGTTCATTCTGTACACTCTTCCTATACGCAAGTGACTTAGGAAGGAATAACTAGTAAAAGTGTAGCTGGCCTCAAATCGAGTACGACTTTGGTATCAACGACCTTGACTTGTTGAATACAGCGGTTCTCGTCAGATCATCCAAGTTAAGCTATACAATATTGCAGAGACTGTTGTTCAGAAGTATGATGTAAAGTTCCTTCAGATGTACCCGCATGTCCGGACGAACAGGCACTGTGGCGACTACAGCCGTTGTGAAATACATTCGCATTTGTGTATATGGACAACCTTCCCTGTGTTGTGGAATGACGACAGTGAAAATTTGTGCCTGACCGGGACTCGAGCCCGGATTTTCCGCTTGCTGTGAGCGGTCGTCTTACCCTTGTTTTTTTTTTTTTGCTTATTTTGTTCGCTATTGTTCTCGTTATTTGGCCTGGGTGGACCTCACATGACACTCCTTCAAGCTCATTGTTGAAGACTTCACTCAGTTTTTTTATTATACGCCGAGCTACCATGCTAGCTCACGGGCAAACCCAAGCTTCCAGATGGCGTCAACAATGTGTCTACAACCTGCACTCGTACATTCATTATGTCTATTCCTGTATAGAGGAGATATTTTGTTGACTGAATGTCGCTTGCTCGGTGTCGACGGATAAATGCGGTATTACAGTGCCTGCTTTATTCAGAAGTATAAAGTATAGTACCTTCAGACATGCTTGTACATTCATGGTTGACGACATATGGAAGGTTGGGCCTGGCCGTGAGTCGTGCTCGGAGAGCGCCATGGACAGGTGACCGCTCGTGATAAGGGGGAAATCCGGATTGTAGTCCCAGTCAGGCACAAATTTTCATTGTCGTCATTCCATTGAATAGCTAATGGTTGTCCGTATTCGAAAATGCAAGTACATTTAACGTAAGAGAAGTTTAGCAATGTCGAACGTGTCCTGTATTTAGATATGTAAACCACCTGGGTATGCACTGTACTGTTGGCTACGTTTTCGTCGCCTTTACAGTCTTCGCTCAGACGTCTTGCATCAAATTCCAAACCTCTCTGCAGTGTCTGATGAAGTGAGGGCATGTAACAGTTTGTCGTGTTCTGTCTGTCGGGTAGAGAAGTTGAGCCTGGCAGCCCCCTTGGTGCTATTCGATAGGAGTAGGTTATATGCCGCCACCAGACTTCACCTTCCCCATTCTCTCACCACCATCAAACACAAACATACCACCACACCACACCAATAGATTGAAATAACAAAAGTCATGTGATCGGGATATGCACATATACAGGTAGTGGTAGTAACGCATCCACAGGATATGAAAGGGCATTGCACTGTCGGAGATGTCACTTCCCATGTGATTAAGGACAAATGTTCAAATGTGTGTGAAATCGTATGGGATCTAACTACTAAGGTCAACAGTCCCTAAGCTTACACACTACTAAACCTAAATTATCCTAAGGACAAACACATACACCCATGCCCGAGCGAGGACTCGAACCTCCGCCGGAACCAGCCGCACAGTCCAAGACTGCAGCGCCTGAGACCGGTCCGCTAATCCCGCGCGGCTGATTATGGGCGCACGAAGGAAATTAACAGAGTTTAAAGGCGAAAGAATAGCTGGTGCTACAGAAGTATGTTGGAAAGTAGGTGGACTGATGAGTTAAATAATAAGGAGGTGCTCCACAGAATCGGCGAGCAAAGGAAAACTGACAAGAAGAAGGGACAGAGCGATAGGGCATCTGTGAAGACATCAGGGAATAACTTCTATGGTACTAGAGGCAGCTGCAGAGGGTAAAAACTGTAGAGGAACACAGAAACTCGAATACACCCAGCACATAATCGAAGACTTAGGTTGCAGTTCTTACTCTGAGATGAAAAGTTTGGCACAGGAGACGAATTAGTGGTGGGCTGATCAAACCAGTCAGAAGACTGATTAATCAAAAAATAAATAAATAAATAGAAATAAAATAAAAAGATTGTGGTTTGAACTAGACGCCTGGGGACATTCCATTTCGAATATCGTTAGGGAACTCAATATTTCGGGAGCCACAGTGTCAAGAATGTGCCGAGAAAATTTAATTTCAGTTATTACCTCCCAACGCGAATAGTGCAATGGTCGAAGGTCTTCGCCTAACGGCCAACAGTAGCGGCGCTTGCGTAGAGCTTTCATTGCTAACAGACTAAAGATACTGCGTGAAATAAGAAACCAAAGTGGGACTTACGACGAACGTATCCGTTTGGACAGTGGGGCAACATTTGTTGTTAATGGGTTATGGTAGCAGACGACGGCGCAAGTTCCTTTGCTAGCAGCACATCGCCTGCGGCGCCTCCCTTGGTCTCGTGACTACATAGGTTGGACCATAGACGACTGAAAAATGGTAGCCAGGTCAGGTGACTCCTGATTTCAGTTGTTAAGAGCTGATGGTAGAGTACGAGTGTGGTGCAGACCCGACGAAGCCATGGTCCTACTGAATCGATCACTAACAGGAAATAGTTACGTTCGGCTACGTGGCGATGATTTGCTGCCATTCATCATTCATGGACATCATGTTCCCAAATAACAATGGGACTTTTGTGGATGACAATGCACTATATCGGCGCGCCACAACTGTTCGCGATTGGTTTGAAGTACATTCTGGACAATTCAAGTGAATGTTTTGGCCACCCAGATCGCCTACATGAACCTCTCGAACATTTATAGGACATAATCGAAAGCCCAGTTTGTGCACAAGATCCTGTACCGGCAATACTTCCGCAATAATGGACGGCTGTAGAGGCAGCACCGCACAGTGCTTCTGCAGGGGACTTTCAATGACTTGAGGAGTCCATGCCACGTCGTGTTGCTGCATTACGCTGAGCTAAAGGAGGTCTGACATGATATTAGAAGGTGTCCCATGACCGTAACCCGGAACAGTCACCTGTTCTTATCAGATACAATTAAGCACACTTGGCGAAGTAGAGGTGTCTTTGTGCGCGATGGACAGAAAAGCCTTTCCATTTAGGAGACTGAATCTACCCTTTTGCGTCTCCCACCCAACAATACCATATGGCGCAACGGTTTACTAAACTTGGTCGTGTTGAAAGTGGTACTCCAATATTTTCACCTTGGGGTGTAACTCAGAAAAAACGATCAGAGGTTTCCGTCCTCAGACAAACCGCACGGCCACAACAATATAGTTTGCACACTTAGAACGTTAACACTCTGTCTGAAACTTCGGACATATCCGAAAGAACAGACATCATATCCATATAAGTACATAGTTCTGGCAACACCGGCCATGACCTTCTTCTTCTTTGCGGATGCACACATATTACCCTAACTCTTACGGGACTTGATAAGAATGTCTTCCACGAGTAATGAGTGTGTTGGGTAGGGACACTACGAACGCAGTGTGTGGACATATAAGGTGAGAATGTGCGTCTCGCGGGAAGCGTGTGCGAGATAGTCCCTGCAGTCGTACTATCCCGTGTGCCCTTGTGGCTCAGACGTGTAGAGCATCTGCTATGAAAGCAGGATATCCTGCGTTCGAGTCCCAGTCGGGGCACACATTTTCACCTGTCGCCGTTGATATATATCAACGCCCGTCAGCAGCTGAAGGAATTAATATATAATTCTAATTTCGTTCTAGACGGCTGCAGGTCATCACCTATATCTTTCCATGCGATCTCTGATTTCATTTATTTTATTATGATGATCGTTTCTCCCTATGTACGTCGCCGCCAGCAAAATATTTTTACATTCGGAGGAGATTACAATTTCGTGAGTATATTCCGCCGCAACGAGAAACGACTTTGCTTTAATGATGTCTACTCGAAATCCTGTATCTTGTCCGTGATAGTCCCTCCCCTATTTCGCGATAATACAAAACATGCTGCTCTTCTTTGAACTTTCTGGATGTACTCCGTCAATCCTACCTATTAAGGATTCCAGACCGCGTGGCAGTACTGCAAAAGAAGACGGTCAAGCGCAGTGTAGGTGGTCCCTTTAGTAGATCTGTTACATATTTTACGTGTTCTGCCAATCAAACGCCGTCTTTCGTTTGCTTTCCCCACAGCATTTTCTATGTGTTTTTTTCCAATTTAAGGTGTTCGTAATTGTAATTCCTAGGTATTTAGTTGAATTTACGGCCTTTATGTTTTACTGATTTATCATGTAACCGAATTTTAACGGATATTTTTAGCACTCATATGGATGACCCCACACTTTTCATTAATTATTTATGATCAGTTGCCAATGTCCGCATCATACAGATATCTTATCTAAATAGTTTTGTAATTTGTTTTGATCTTCTGAGGACTTTACTAGACTATAAACCACAGCATCATCGGAAAACAACGTAAGACAGCTGCTCAGATTGTCTCCTAAATCATTTATACGGACGAGGAACAGCAGAAGACCTATAACAGTACCTTGGGGAACGCCAGAAATAACTTTTGTTTTACTCGATGACTTTTCGTCAGTTGCTACGAAATGTGACTTCTCTAACACGAAGTCACGAATCCAGACGATATTGCGTAAGCATACAATTTCACTACAATCCGCTTGTGTGGTACAGTGTCAAAATCCTTCTGGAAATGTGGAAAAACGGAATCAATTCAAAGTCCCTCGTCAATAGCACTCAAAACTTCATGTGTGTAAGGAAGTAGTTGTGTTTCACGAAGAAGATGTTTCTGTATATCAACAGACCGGCTTCGACGTAATTAATGATGTTCGAACGCAATGAAAGGGTACAGTACCGCCCGACATTGAAAATAGGTACAACTTACTTCATTATTCTTGTCAGAAAAACACATATTTTTTGTAAAATAACTCAATTTCAATTAATACAGCGAAGCCGGATACCAGTGTGGGAAAGAATGACAATTTATTTATTTAATTGGTCACATGTGCACTCCCACAAAGTAAATCCCTACATCCAGTTTGGTGAGATCTGTGAAATGAATGGATGTATGGTCGTCTGCTAACCGCAGATAGTGAATGTGAATATATGATCATCTTTGAGTCGATCCTTTGGCCACCTTTGGTGACACCAAAGAGATGAAAATTTTACCAGAGCTTTGAGCGAATGAAATGTGGCTGACCAATAAGGTAGCAAGGTGCTTCTCCCACTTCGACAGAGGTGCGAGTGAACCTGAATACGGCCATGTTTCAGCACTCTGCCGCTGGATCTTGTGCTGTTAAGACCTGTTTTAGTTGTGCTCCGTAATGACGAAAGAGTGGAGACATGGTATGCATGTGGAATATTTAAGAGTAGTTTGAAATAATAATTTCTCTATCTCAGGAACTTTTGTGGGGAGAATTAAATGTCAGGCAGGTAATCTTAAGGGGATTGTAGTAATCTTCGGAAGTGACCAACGGTCACAATGAAACCACGTGTAGCTATAAGTTGAAATACTTCCGTGTGCTTAAGTTAAGCTGAATTACTAGCGTGTGTACAATAAGTTGAAATGTTTAAGAAATAGCGTGTGTACCATAAGCTGAAATATTTAAGAAATGGCGTGTGCAGGACTTGAAATTAGAGACGAGTACTTCCACGTGGTGAGTACTGTGTGAGTCTCAATCTGTGTATGAGACAAAGGATAAGGAGAAGTACTCGTCCATGGTATCAGTTGAGGACTCGCGTGTGTGATGATTATGTTCTTAACGTTAAAATTGCGTGATATGATTCAGTGTGACGCTAGATTTAAACTCAGAGAGAATCAAGGTGAGTCGGCCGTCTATCCAGCAACGCCACTTGGCTTGCATTGCACAGGAAGACGTGCATTTATCTCCAGAGTTCACAGTAGGAAAGTAGAATTACAAAGTGGGGCAGTGTCGTGTGAAACTGGGATCAATATTAATTGAACTGGGAAAGCTGAAAGTGATAATGTTGTAACCATTCTCTGTGTAGTATTTCATGTTGTTGTGTGGTGTATGTCATGTAATTTGGGTATGTGTGGTTTGCATGGGAGAGTAGCAAGGTAGTTTCAAAAGATTAGCGGGTTATGCACGTTCCTTCGGTACCGCTCGGTCTGGAGGAAAGTTTCGTGATGATGATTGTGAGAGTCGAAGTGTGAGGTATAATAAAAGATCCACCATCCTATCCAGAAAGTGCACTGTAGCGTTAAATAAATTACGAGACCATAATATAGAGATTCACTAATGTAAAGCCATGCCCACTGGGCGGAATTTCTCATGTGTTATTGTTGTAGGTTATAGAATTTGTGTGTTTAGGTTAGAGAATTTATCGGAATAAATAAGATAGTGAAAAGAAAAAGATTGGTAGACTATTCCTTCAAATTGTATGTTGTCATAATGTCCCGAATTTATAATGTGTGCGCCATTCATATTCAGTGGGATGGCCACGTGTTAATAAAAGCCGTTAAATGAAAGACAGAAAGAAAATGTGGTATTGCCAGTGCGTAGTGTACAGTCAGAGTTCTGTAAATCACTGATAGTCAGATATGCGTTTCCGTTGCGTAGTAATCATATAGGAGGATAACTTGTAACTAAGTGTGAGTACTAGAGTTCATGTTACTCGTCAAATAAGAAAGAATCGACTCGCTTGGCAGACCACTCATCTTGCAGGCCTGACTGCTGGATGCCACAGTATGAGCAAGGCATGTGGGTGTCTCTCAACAATATATGCTCCAAGGTAGTGCTGCATATCACCGTCCATTGTATGGGCGTGTAATTTAGTGGATTACTTTTACTACTTCTTTTAAATATTGGTGTGACTTGTGCAACATTCCAGTCTGTGGGTATGGGTCTTTCGTCGAGCGAGCGGCTGTATATGATTGCTAAGTATGGAGCTATTGCATCAGCATACTCCGAAAGGAACCTAATTGGTATTTCAGAAATTTCATTATTCTTAGTAATTATTTTTTGGTGTTTAGATTTTTTTCTGTGAGTGTATCTTAGAGTCTTTCCTTTTAGGCGTAGACAAACGGCTTACCAAATATGGGCCGAGAAGGATGGCCGCGTCTGAGGCCTTCCCCTTGTCAGCTCGCAGCAGCTCGCCACACTGTTTCAAGAAGGACATGTGAGCAGGTACCTAGCGGTATTTGAGTGTACTCGTACCCATTTGTATGCAAGATTTATATTTCGTGATCTTTAGGATAACAACTCCCATACTAATGGATAGATGTTATTTCCAATGACAGTACTGAAATGAAAGGGAACAGCAAAATGGCAAAGACAGCTGCTGCTAACCTGCTCTCGCACGCTGTGCGCCCCCAGACAGTAGAGCAGCAGCTGTGCGCTGATGGTGGGAGCGGCGATCACGCACTTCAGTAGGGCGTCGTTCTCTGAGCTCTGTGGACACAAGCACACAAGTGCCGTACTTCAGCCTGCGAAGTTGCAAAGACAGGTAACAAAACGCCGTTCATATTATTAGAAGTTCATCAGTTTGCGAGGTAGGGCTTCAGTGGAGTGCTGCTTCGATGGTTACAAGAAGACGGCCTTGTTTGAGGCAATGGAAACAGCGGTTAAGTAGAAATATTTACTTAAATACTTAAGTACTTACTTAGTTGGAACTAAAGCAAACATTCTGGTGCCAACTTGTAATATATGCACACCCCTCTCCAAACACACACATACACACGTTCATTAAAGTAATAAAGTAACTCTAATATGTACCGCTCCTACAACTCTAGTATTCCTGTGACCAGTAACCGCTTTGTCCGCAGAACATTCAATATGGTTCTGGCGTCTGCTTACAATTTCGTATACAGTGAGTTTGTTTAGACTCCCGTGGGTAGCATGTGTGTATTTTGTTGTGCTTCTCATCGGATCCTCTGAGCAAATATAGCTCCTCTTCGGCTAGAAACTCGGTTAACTTTAAGACGTCTCGTTCGGGGAAGTTGTGTCCTTTTGCGCGTAAGACGCACACACACAAATCCGAACTGCATGTCATGTACTTCGATCTCTAAGACTCGTACATACACCATGTTATTTACATTTTCAAGGCCTTCACTTATCTGCTATCTTCATGACCATTCTACATTCCACTTACGACAGTCTTCTGATGTGACTTTTTACGTAATGCTCATATAATTCAGGTGATAGTCACAATACTCGTTTAGGTACAGAGGACACTGAAATTCATAGACGTGACAAAAGTTTTGACAGAAGTGAGAAATAATTTCAGAATTTAACTACATGAACACCACTGTTGAGTCTTACCTTTCATGTACCTCATAAACTAAAAACAAACGGAACATGGTTAAAGCATAATTAAAACCTCTATTTGTACCAAAATTGAACTTCAGACTACTAACGGTAGCGGTACTTCATTGGCATCTGATAATGTTGCATATTGACGTTAGCGCATCAAAAGAATCTTTATGAGAAAAGTACACCACAGCTGTATCTTGCGAATGTCTTTATTGTCTCACACGACTAGTTTCGGCGGCACATTACCGCCATCCTCAGGCCCCACTACCAAAAGAGTGTTAGATTTCCTTGGCGCATTTATTTTGGAGTCCTTGTTATCAGTACACGTAGGCTATCTTTCCTCAGGAGTCTCTACTCAACGCCGTATTGTGTCCATCTTAAGGCATTGGGGCCTGAGGATGGCGGTAATGTGCCGCCGAAACTAGTCGTGTGAGACAATAAAGACATTCGCAAGATACAGCTGTGGCGGCACTTTTTTTCTTGTATCATCAGCTGAAGTCCCACGTCCGTGCAATAGGATGGAAATACATTAAAAATCTTTATTTAAAACAGTATTGAAAGCAGGTATATGGTAATGGTGATCAACTGAAATAACTTTTCCTCAGTCTTAAACTTTTTCATTGATCAGTTAAATAATTTATCACTACATGTCTGAAATATATGGAATCATTGTCAAGTGCCTTGTGCAGCTAAATATTATTTGTTTATCACAGAAAGCGTAATTTCTAAGAAAAATATATAGACGCCTTTGGGGTGCACTGAAGTGACAACAGTCATAAGATACCTCCTAGCATCGTTTCTGACCTCCTTTTGCTCGGCTTAGTGCAGCAGTTCGACGTGGAATATACTCAACAAGTCGTTGGAAGTCCCCTACCGAAATACTGAACCATGTTGCCTCTACATCCGTCTGTAATTGCGAAAGTGTTACCGGTGCTGGATATTGTGCACGAAATAACTTGTCAATTATGTCCCATAAATGTTCGATGCCATTCACGTCGGGCGATCTGAGTGACCAATCATTCGCCCGAATTGTCAAGAATGTTCTTCAGATCAATTGAAAACAACTGTTGCCCGATGACAAGGCGCATTGTCATCCGGTATAAGAAGTCCATGAATTGCTGCTAATGGTCTCCAAGTAGCAGAACCTAATCACTTCCCGTCAATGATCGGTTCAGCTGGACCAGGACCCCAGTCCATTCCATGTAAACACAACCGACGTCTTTATGGAGTCACCACCAGCTTGCACAGCGCCTTGTTGACAACATGGGTTCATGGCTTCATGGCGTCGGTCCTTTGTTCCTGATACTGTCTGATGGCAAGACAATAAAATGTTCTGGAAGACTAACAGACAAAGTAATTGATAAATTACAGGAATGTTATGGGAAATCCATTAGAGATAACCGTGACAATTTAGAGAAGATGAAAAGAGCTGTTTGGAGCACTTTCTTTCATCGAATATCAACCCATGAAAAGCCATGTCATACTTTGGGTCCACCTCCGCCAAACCCTTGGTGTAAATATAGGCAAGCTGAATTTTCCGGCTCCCTGCATGAATTTACACATAAACATTCTCTTCCTTTGGCAATAATGGAGGCAATCAAACCTATTTACAGAGAGTTTGGCAAATCCTGAGGTAGTAATGAGGTGTTTACATAGGAAGACCCAGAATGTGAATGAGTCCTTCAATAGTGTTGTGTGGTGCCGTGGCCTAAAACGTGTTTGTTGGCATTATGGCTCTAAAATTAGCAGTGTCTGTTGCTGTAATAACTTTTAATGGTGGGAACTACGAAAGAATTAAGGTTCTGGAAAAGTTAAGGGTAAGATCTGGACAGAACACAGCTAAAGGACTGTGGGAACTGGATGAGCTTCGCGTACGTGAAGGAGAGTTAGCTGCTCAGCAAATGACAAAAGAAGCAAGAAAGAAAAGGAGGAGGCAAGCACTGGGCTGTTGTGACACTGAAAAAGAGACAGATTATGGGCCAGGGCATTTCTAGTGCATAAAAGATGTAGAAATGTAAGTCTGTATAAGAATTTGTAATAGAAAAAGTTTTAAACCTCAATATCTCTGATCTACGTTTTTTGTAATAAATAACACGTTTTCTAAAAAAGTACTGATGGTAGAGACGTGAAATTTTCACAGCATGCCAAGTGTGAGAGTCAACACACATGGAAATAGAATAACTAAAATATCCCGAGCTATTTTGGTTTTATGTTCATTTATTTACAAAATTCTGTCAAAAAATCAAGTGTTTGAAAGAAAACAGATTTCGTAATAATTCTAGTTCAGTGTATCTAGAAAGGTACATTCAATAATTAAGGAAAACTGTAAGTTGGTGTCTTAAAAAGTTTCCAAGATAATGGGTCACAAAATTCGATAATTTAACATTGGCGGCATAGGACATACAATGTCCCCTTAACGCCACAGTTCGTCGCATCGTCCTGACAGATACGTTCGTCGTAAGTCCCACATTGATTTATATGGTTATTTCATGCAGTGTTACTTGTCTGTTAGCACCGAAAACTCTACGAAAACGCCACTGCTCTGGTCGTTAAGTGAAGGCCGTCAGTCACAGCGTTGTCTGTGATGGAAGGTAATGCCTGAATTTTGATATTCTTAGCACACTCTTGACACTGTGGATGGCGAAGTATTGAATTCCCTAACGATATTCGATATGGAATATCCCACTTATCTGGCTCCGACTACCATCCCACATTCAAAGCCTGTTAGTTCCCGACGAGTGGCCATAATCATTTCGGAAACGTTTTCACATTCCGAGTACAAATAACAGATCCGGTAATACACTGACCTTTTATATCTCGTGTACTTGGTACTACCGCCACCTGTATATTCGAATATCGCTATCAGATTACTTTTGTCGCTCAGTGTGTTGTTTCATTTATTACATGTTTAAGTTCCTTCTATATTTTGCAGGCGATTAATGAAAAGATTAGATTGCTAAACCCTCCTGAATTAATTATCTGTAGCTATATGTAACTGCGGAGATGTATTGGAACCCGCAACTTGATTGTTTTCCCATTCATTTTGCCTTGGAAATATGAATATGGGGACGGACGTTTTTGACGGTTCAGACAAACACTGATTTATAGAGAGATGGAGTACATTATTTAATAATTAACTTTCTTTACTACCTCTAAAGAATTTCATATTTATTTGTCATTAGACTTTTGTTTCAGAATAAATATACTACACAACCCCGATAGAAGATAAACTTCGCGATGCTCTTACGTTTGTCTTGCTTATCTTTGGCTCTCGATGGTTGTTTTTCTTGTAATGTTTTTTACAGTTTGAGTTCTGCTATTTTGTCATTATGTCACATTAATGTGGGGCAGTTAGCTGATGTGAAGTTCTAGAGATGCTTGTTATATACTCTGGTTTTAATATGAGACAGGCACTTTTAGCCATTGATTCCAAGAGATTGACCGAAGCGGAAGAATAGGTCCCTGAATAGACTTAAGACTCCAGATTAACAAGGAGAAACAATAAAAGAAAGAGAGAGAATCAGGAACATCTAAACCAAAAAGATTACGAAACTGGGGTGTATTAGGAACAACAGAGATGAGTCACAAATCAAATACAACTTTGAGCTGAATTTCCTGAGAATTAGATTTTCCGACATATTTATTTTATGCACAAAAAATCTATTTGAGCTAGAGACCTTCATTGTTTGGGATGTTTCAGGTTACTATTTAGAGGAAATCAGACTACATACACTAGTGTAATATCAACAGGAAGGAAAATACGTACTGATTAATTATGAAAAAGTTAACATTTCTAGAATAAAAACTTGTGGGTGAAATGACATGATTGTAGTCTGCTTCGGAGACAGATGTGTTTTTAATGAGTACTTAATGTTTCAGACATCTAAGTGAGATACTTAGTCAGTGCATAGACCAACACATAAGAAAAGTAATTTACTGATCTTCACATGAGTTGTAATAAACATAACGTGAGAACTAACATGGTTAATTGTATATCGAAATGTTCAACACGAAAGGCTCCTATTGTCCTACAGGTTTCATCCTACTAAGAGCCCACGTTTTTTCATTAGAGTAGCGTAACCTTTTATTTTCCCAGGCGTACATAGACAAGTCACCTTCAGCGTTTTGCCATCGCGTCACAGGGGGCAGAACAAAATGTTTTTAAAAACATGGAAAACGTTGATTATTATGGCAACTCAAACAGCTCTAAAATGGCTACTGTATGTAAAAGTCACTCTTCACTTTTTTCCCCAAACATTCGAAGAGACGCAATGGGCAATTGTTCGTCATCAACTCGCTTATACGAACAGTGTCACACACATGGATACAGACGAAAATTATTAAAACAAAAACTATAAAACGTTAGTTGTAGACTAGAGAGGAAAGTACATCGGTATTGACCATCAGTAAACAGGACAGTTTGTTTTCGATAAATGAATTCATATGTAGTCGCTCAAGAGCTGCAAGCTTAGCGTAATTCTCAGTGCGCTTTCTTCTGAGGAACGGTCAGAGAAACTCGTGATATGGTAAAAGAAAGCCACAGCGTTAAGACCGAGAGCTGCAAGTTTAGTATTGTTCTGATTGTGATTTCTTCTGAAGAAATTCTTAGTGAAACTCATGATATGGTGACAGAAAGCCATCACATTGAGACTTGCGAAACATTTGTGGGGATTCTTACACTACGCAAACCAGTTAACTGATAACTTTTTCGGGACGTCTCCCATTGCTACGCAGAAGTCTGAAATTTGGTCCAAAGGTGCCTAAAACCTTTCTCTGCAATGACGCAAAAGCATGGCCCCCTGCGACGTCACGTCGGGGCTCGGATGCGAAAACCAAGGCCAGAGTCCAGAAGTTCATGGGTTATTGATGTCGCATTGGCACCAAATTTCACTCTAAATGCTGCCCAACGCTACCGTGGACGTGTGATACGATGGGAAGAACGTCACATCCCTGTCACACGTATTTCTCGCCTTCTTTATGTACGTCTGCGATAGAGGTCAGAATTGCGACGGACAGCGTCGAATTCAAGCTGATGTCTGATGGGTGGCCGAGGAAAATCTTTCACACACCGCTGCTCATAACTGACACGAGATGTTCTTTTTGGGTGACATAAGGGACGTCAATGAAACCACTCATTTCTTTGCGGGGATTGGATCTCAAACGTTTCGCCGTCGGAAACGACAGTTCGCTGTTTGATGAACACCAGGACGACGTTCTTGACAACTTTCGACACTCTTGACACCCGCCGGACAGTTCAGCCCTCCTCTAAGGGCGTCGTGGACCAGCAACCTCGCTGAACCTGACCGCACTCCCTCGGATTGCAATGCGACAGCAGTTTTTGCTGTGGTCTACAGGGCAGAACCACCACAGAACGTTCAAAACCTTTCGACGAAAGTTTAACGAAATCCAAAGCAGCAGTGGGTACCTATTCTTTTTTTAGCCTTCCTGTTTCGCGCTAAACACCAAATTACTCGTATAGCCACCAAACGAAAATGAACTGAAAAAAGTGAATTCCGTTTTGTGAGCAAGAGTAATGATGCCTTTTGTCCTTTATCGATTCATAGTGTATGATTGTTTCGAAAAGCGTGAAGTAGTGACGAACTCTTTAATTACACCACGTTACTGGCAGTTTATATAGCAAGTTGATGGAGAAGCTACTCTGATTCTCACGTAAAGCAACTCTATGCTGGTGAACATCTCACAGTCTGGGAATTAAGTAAAGTAGAAACAGACAAGCATAGTGTACTGGTTGTAGTCATGGTTTCTGGTTTGTGTATCTTTTGAGTGATATCGAGAACTCTGATTTCTATGCAAAAACAGTTGAGTTTTTGAATAATCTAAATGTATACATTAGCAGTATTGTCTACCGTTATCACCTTCGTGGGGTCACTGTTGCAGTTCTTATGGAAAATTTATTTTGCTTGCATATTTGTTAAGATTTGCTAGCCATGCCTTTTTCCGCTCAAATTAAAATTTTCCATTCATCGTTAAATATTTTATTGCGAAATTATAAAGTACGGTATTTAAAGTTCTAGTTGGTTGGCACATGCAACAATTTTCTTTAATTTCTTGAAAAGACTACTGTGCAGTTTCATCGTGTAAGCTAATTATTTAGCCGCGTTGCAACAGAAGCTGGTGTTCCCCTTCCTCATTGTGTGATGCTGAATCATCTGAGGTACGACGCAGGATCACATCTGGCGGATATGTTACGTGCATTTAGTTGCAGTTAAAGTCACTTTCAGAAACAGAAATATGAAGGAAATAAGATAGTGTAAGATATGTGCAGAACATTCTGCGACCGTTTTTCAACTAACTGAGTGAAAGAGGACGAAACATCGCTTTTTTTTCAACACTATTCGGCAAGGGCTCATACGGTCAACGTTACTTTGCACGCAATTCACGCTAGAAGTCCTGATTTAACTCCGTGCGATCGTTATTTTTTTTTTTGGGGGGGGGGGGGGGGGCACTGAAAGACAAAGTCTACACAACCAATCCTC
Organism: Schistocerca nitens; assembly: GCF_023898315.1. Classification (NCBI taxonomy): domain Eukaryota; kingdom Metazoa; phylum Arthropoda; class Insecta; order Orthoptera; family Acrididae; genus Schistocerca; species Schistocerca nitens. The sequence goes on along the minus strand of NC_064618.1, from coordinate 353,915,223 downwards.
ACACCATAGAGGAACTGGAACTGGAACTGGAACTGACCGATAAATCCGTGAATCAATTAACTCAATATCTCAGAGAGAATTACATCCTGTGTTTCTTGAGTAGATGTCAGAAATGCTTGGAAAATAATGGCAGGCAGTTCCAGCATCTCCTTGCGTGACATGAGTGAGCACAAAATTTATTAACTTGTATTGTAAATGTAGTCATGCTGTACCGCAGCAGTGGGCGGGTGACACGGCATCTTCTCGCTGGGCAACGGAGTGCTCGCTGCCGGGCATCTACTGCGCTGCACAGGCGGTCATCAGATAAATGGAACGCCCAGTATTTGGATATTAAAAGGGTAAACCACTCTACAAACACAATTTTTAACCATTCTCTAGTTTTTGTGGCCTGATGGTATAAAATACTACAGTGTGCTGTTATTTCTTACAGATGCTGTTCCACACTTTGTAAAAGCAGCAACTGCATTAAAAACTCTTCACCCCAAAGTTATACATTTGACGTGTTTACCCCATGGGCTACACCGCGTAGCAGAAACTCTGAGATCACAATATCCGAAAGATGAGCATCTTGTTCTCAAGAGCAAGAAAATTTTCATTGAAGCACCTACTAGAGATTCAGTTTTCAGATTAGCTTTATCTCCTCAGTCTATTTTAAGATGGTGGGGTTCGCGGTTGAAGAGCGCATGTTGCTATGCTTAACATGTGATGTGAAAAAATAGTACACAGTTAAGATCCAGAAGACGAGTTTATACAGATAGTTCAAAAGTGTTTGATCTCAAGTGATATAGAAAATAAATAACAGTACATAGGTAGTTGCTTTCCAGTGCTAAGGGAAGTCAAAAAAGGAATTGCAAGCAAAGAATAATTCATTGCAACTATCATTGTCCCTAGTGTGTCAGGTATTGCCAACACTGCCATCCTAAACACATGGAGTCGCAAAAATTGATTTGGATAAGATGGATGGACTTGCTGGTAAAAACCAACCTATAAAACAATTAGTGAAATTGAAAAACTCCTGACTGGGGAAACGTGTGAAGTGCAAGAAGGACTCACTAAAAAAGAGATGCGGAGTTTCATATACCGGTGACCTCTTGTGACGCAGACAGGCCACTTTCACTTTACAATCCTTTTCCAGTGACAAACGCAGAAGTTCCACTGCATAAAACCTCAGCATGGCGTTTCTCGTCTGTTGCAGCAGTATTGAACAATATATTGAGTTTCTAATACAAAACATTCTTTATTTTGTTTCACATTAAGATTTAGAGTAAAGCAATTCAATAATTTTCAACAGTAATTAAGTACAAATACTTTTTTTCAGGATAAAATTCAGGCATCAGTTGCAAATTAATTTGTCGCCTTTAGAACCCGACAAAATTAGGGATGTTATAAATCTTTAGACCTTGGCATTACATATACAAAGGAATTGGGTAGTTTTTACATGAAACATGAAAATTAGCCGATCCCCTTCATATATTAGAACAATGTGCCATATTTTTTTCAAATATATTATATTAAACTTCTTTATATGCTTTGGTTATATTATTATGTATGATTTTATATATGCTTCTTGCTGCTAGCGCAACAGATACATAGATAGATTCAGTTACTATGAACTGTCAATCATTGTTTAAAAATCACATACAATATCTACATTTTTGGACATACCATGCCATTATGCTTCTATGGAGCAATGGAGAAAATATTGACATATGTTAAACCAATACTAAGTAAGTTTCTGTAATATACTTTTTATACTTCACATAAAAATGTAGCTGAAGTCTAAAGATTTATAATATCTCTAATTCTGAAGATAACAAATTAGTCTGTCGAAACCGGTGGAGCAAAATAAAATTTCCAGAATGATATTTTCACTCTGCAGCGGAGTGTGTGCTGATATGAAACTTCCTGGCAGATTAAAACAGTGTGCCAGACCGAGACGAGGTACTGGTAGAAGTAAAGCTGTGTGGACGGGGCGTGAGTCGTGTTTGGGTAGCTCAGTTGGTAGAGCACTTGCCCACGAAAGGCAAAGGTCCCGAGTTCGAGTCTCGGCACACAGTTTTACTCTTCAATTTATGTATAATCTATAGCACATGTAAAAAAAATTTTTTGTCTTCCACTTCTGCTCCATCTATCATGCTGATGTTTTCCCTCATACTGTCCCACCTAACAGTGCAAACTAGAGTAAGAGGTCAAACCAGAATACACAATGTGAATGTGGCATCACAAGTGCATGACATACAGAAATTTGAACTCAAAATCAGTGTGTCGTTGCAACGTATAAATTATTATGCCTGTTTTGCAATGCTTTACCCAAACAAAAAAGAAGACAAATGGCCATCTAAAAAAATTCAAGGAACAACAATAAGAGAAAAACGAAAAACGAAAAGGATATACAAACGAAAACCTATAAAATGACAGCAATGTTAACCAACTCTAGAAATAATTTAATAGAATGAATTTTTTTTAAATGTATCGTTGTTAATATATTTAAATAAATATACAAGGTTACAAAAAAATCTCCCAGGAATTTACATAATAAAATTTATTTGCAACTGATGACTGAATTTTATCTTTAAAAAATAATATTACAGATTCTGAAAATTACAGCCATGAATAAAATAACAAATAATATAACTGCGGTGGACTGATGACAATATTTGTTAATCGTAATATTTTTATGCATATTTTACGAATTTTTATAGCGTATTTGCTTGCAATTTGTTTTTGATCCCTGTTCCTGCACACAAATTCGGGCTCTGGTGATATATAAAGAGAGATAATATAACTAAAGATGTTATACCATTTTCCTCTATTGTTTGTTAGGGACTTATAATTCTTTGTTAAGCATAAATTTACTTGATTCTACTTCTATTATACATTTCGCCTAAATGCTCGTAAATATAGATTGTGACTCACAAACAAAGAGGAAAAAGAAAACATAACTTACATTGTTACTGTTTTACTTATTTTCTACGTTCTATAGCCATACTCAAGCGTATGAGGACACATACTCATACGGAATTCAGACTGAAACAATTGAAAATAGTTGATTATGTAATTAAAATGACACCTGAAACCCTGCGCAAAGGCACATAAGCAAATTTAAAAATATGGCGTCTCAAACTGTTATATTTGCTAGTTGAGTTTTCTGTTCTTTTTTAAGAGATGACAGCTAACTTTTACTACCACTACACATCACTGGGACATTCGTAATGAGTCTATGGCGTTCCGGTTGTACTATATCCCATATCGGCAATGCATAAAAAGAAATCGTTGGCACTTGTTTGTTGACCCAGTAGAAATGAAACTTTTTGCGTGAAGTTGCCCTAGAAGATGAATAAGCACTTTGCTATGTATCGCCCACTGCAAACAATGCAATGCGAAAAGCTGATCTAACAGGTGAGGGGAGGGGGGGGGGGCGCAGAGAAAAATATTCTAAATGTTGGTCTATATGACGAACGGTTTAGTACCCATATATCAATAAAACTGCAAAGATTCATCAGGATAACGTGTTTCGAAGCTACAAGCGATTATTGCCAATAAGAAATATCTGCATATATTAAAAGGCACGGCCATACAGCGGTCTGAAATGTTGCATTAAAGCAAATGATATATATCCTACGAACTTCATAAAGATTCTGTTAGAACAATACTGTCACCTAGATCTCATCTACCCTGGTGTGCGTCCTTTCTTTTCTTTTTTTTTTTTTCCACTACTTCAGCAACTTCTGTCGAGCCTTTATTTCCTCTCCAGCGGCAAGAACATGAGAACTCTTCCAGGCGAATGAATCTCTAGAACAAATTTCACTCATGGTGCTAATGTACATGCCGGAATTGACATTACTCCATTCTGTTGTTGAGAGATGGGCTATCATTTTCTTCCTTGTCACTTTATTGAACGATATTAACTGAATGAAATCCAAGGGAACGAGAACGAAGGGACACAACGGCAACTTCCTTACAGCATTGGGGTTTAGGAATAGCAGCAATTCTAACCAAAAAGAATATAAGCTTTCTGAGAAGAATAACCTGTTGGACAACAGCAAGAGACATTCACTCTCCAGTGCAATCTAAAAGCCACTGGGACTGTTTTTCACTTGCGAGATGTTAAATTTTCGATATTACAATGACAATACTGAGCTTATACATGCGACAGCTCTTTCATATATACCTGGAGTACACTCCATGGGTACTTACATACGTCGCCGGAAATATCAGCATGCAACCGTTGAATACTCCAACAGCGAGCTGCATCATTGCTATAGGGTTCATGACGCTCTCGAGGTGATCGACAAATCTGCAAAGACGAAATACATCGTGTTTACAATGGCAGACGAGTGGTTTACGCATTTCAACAACCTCTACTGGGTATTGAAAGTTAAAACAAATTATATACATCATTAAGGGCTCATGAGTGTAAAGTTGCTTTGTTCTTGTTTGAGCAGTTTCACTACCGTTTCAGTCATTCTGCAGGGAATAAATCTCGCTTCGGAGAAAGACTATTATTGCTTCGTTCGTTTATTGTCTCTACTAGTACTAGAATACTGAAGCAGTTTGCCAAGTATGGGATAGTATTGTACCTAGAGGATACTGTAGCTAGGAACACGTGTGCTTCCTGGTTGGTACATTAGCCTACTGACTGATTTTCGAATAACAAGAGGGAATGCGCACTTGAGACCGCCATATGCAGTTTCCGTAATTTTCTTCAGTTTTGTTGTGTTGTGTGCAGCATTTGTAAATGTTTCGCGTTCGCGAAATATAATGCTGTATTATTTTTTGAGCTATTAGGAATATATTGTGAATTCTATAGTGAATGTTATGGACAATTAAACCGTACTTTATCGGTCGTACACCATCTTGTACCTTGAAATATGAGAAAATGGTATTTTACTGTGGAATATGTGATACTTGAAAATGAACCGAGTTTCTTTAATGAAATAACAGCTTTTCTTGTGGTGGAAATGGAAATTTGTGCTGGTTTACAGCACCTTCTGTTTCAAAAGGTATGTTTTTTGACAATAGCTCTGCTTAAATTGATTTCACTTACTGATTACTTTTGTGTGGTAGAGTACTAATGAAACAGATAGGCGATGAAGTACAGTATTAACAAGATTTTCACGATTGCAACGCTTTTAAACTCCGATAGAACGTTTGTTTATAGCTACATAGCGATGTTGTACCTTGGAAGACATTTTCACATTTGGAAAAACCTTAATTTTCGGGAGAAATTTTTCTGCTTTCTAAACAAGACTGTAGCTGTAAAAACTGAATGCTACCATACAATAATGTAATAAGGAAATAGGCTGACGGAAAAAAAAATGCGACATCAAAAAATAAATAATGTAGAGTAACGAAATTTTGGAAATACGTTTGCCTAGATAACGTATTTAAGCGATTTTCAATGAGAGATAACAGGTTAATGTAACTCGAGATAAACCACTACAAATGTGAAATACCGGTACATTAATAACCGACGTAACCGCCAGAACTCTGAATGCAATTATGCAAACGGGTATGCACTTTGTTGTACAGGGGCCGGATGTCAGTTTGTTGGATGGCGTCCCATGCCTGTTGCACTTGGTCGGTCAATACAGTGGCTTAATGCTGTCTGTGGATTGCGCTTAAGTTGTCGTGCAATGATTTCCCAAATGTGCTCGATTAGAGACATATCTGATGCTAGAGCAGGCCTACACAACAATTCGACTCTCTGTAGAGCATGTTAGGTTACAACAGTGATCGGTGTTCGAAAACAGTCACTAGATTGACGAACAAATTTGCCGTCAGTGTGTGTGGGATTAACACGAGAGTGCTCCTGCTGTCATACGAAACTGCACCCCAGACAGTAACTCCGAGTGTAGGTCGACTGTGTCTAGCACACAGACAAGTTGGTCGCAGGCAGGCCCTCAACTGTCCTTGTTCTAACAAGCACACGGTCATCACTGACACCGAAGCAGAACCAGATTTCGTCAGAAAACACAATAGAGCTCCGCCCTGACCTCCGATAGCTCTCACTTGACACCAGTGAGGTTGCAAATGGTGGTGGTTTGGGGACTGTAGATTGCAAGCTACTGGGCGTCTAGCTCAGAGCTCTCCGTGAAGGTACCGATTTGTAACAATGACTGCGCTGACATCTGCTGCTCAAATTGCTGCTGCAGATGCAGTACGAAGCACCAGGGCTACACGTCGAACAGGATGGTCTTCCCTCTCAACAGTGCCACGTGGCCGTCCGGAGCCCGGTCTTCTTACGATTGTACATTCTCATCACCACCGCTGCAAACACTCATGGACAGTGGCTACATTCCTGCCAAGTTTTTCCGCAATATCGCTGATGGAACATCCAGCTTCTCGTAACCCTATTACACGACTTCGTCCAAACTCAGTAACGTCTCCTTAAAGGCATTCTTGACCAAAAACAACGCTCACGACCGTTACAGCTTGTATTTAAAGTAAACATGATTTGCATCCTCATGGTGGTGCTACTAGTGTCACTCTTACACGACTGGCGCCAAATTTGAACGGAAATCATATTTTGAATTCAGAAACACGCCTACTAACTTTCGTTTATGTCACACAATTCCTTCCTGGGGTTGAGATTTTTTTTTCGCCAGTGTATATTTAACTTTCTTTATTGGGCTGGCTACAGACAAAGATCTGAAAAGTGTACTAAAGTGTAACTCTCTACCTTCCCGTCTAGTCTCCTTGTCCTCCTAATCTATACGTAGTCGCTACATCGATGTCAGACACCATTTGCAATTGCGACTGAAGGCGATCTAAAAACCATGCCGAAACTGCTCTTTAGTGACTGAGGAGAACAAGGAAAGCTTTCCAAGGATCCGAGTATCCAACAACCTAAAGCATCCGTCGAAACATTGTGCTGGTAAAATGAAGCACTTTGTATACTTCAGCAGGCCAAGAATGGCAGTATCAGATCTCTCCGCCGTGTGATCGTTACTACGTGGCTAGCATATTTTAAATCTGCACCTGACGAAGAGGACTAGTTGAAGTATTATACGAAGATTAGACTTTTAAGAAAACTCCCGGTAACTTAACAGCTACCACTGCAGACTATTGGGATCACTATTAGACTACCGCTCGTTCTGTTGACGGCACCGTCCCACAGACCAAAAATTCCTGACTATGTGAAATACAGCGACGGAAACGGAAAGTGATCAGCGTGGAGCACCAATCCCATATTTGTGAAACTTTAAGAACATAAGGGGATTAAATGATTAAACTTTCATTCCTTTCGGAACTGATAGCAATCGAGCACATTAGTACGAGGTGTGGCCACCAAGGACACGAATGCACAATTACATTCCCTGTGGGACGTAAGTAAGCAGACTCCGAATACCTTCTTGAGGAATTTCTAGCGATACCTGAAAAACATACTGGGTCTCTTCACGAACAATGCTGGTGGAGGATAGTATGAAAGAATGCGTCTTGCCATCACTTCCCAGACATGTTCTGTGAGTGAGGACTGGGCATGCCGGCCAAGAATCCGTAGACTTCTCAGTGATTCGTGGTGCAAATTGCAGAGTGTGGCCTTGCATTGTCCCGCTCGAATGTGCCAGTTGTTACCCTAAGCCGGATATAAGCTCAGCCGAAATTTTGCGAATAACCTAACGGTATTCCGAAAGGATAGGCTAAACACGGTTGGCGGTGGCGTGTTTGTTGCTGTGGGAAGCAGTTTATCTTGGTCGCGAAATTGAAGTAGGTAGGTACTTCCTGTGAGTTAATATAGACAGAGGTCATTGTTGACAACCGGAATAAAATAATAATTGGACCCTTTTTACCGGCCTCCCAATTCAGATGATATAGTTGCTGAAAGGTTCAAAGAAAACTTGAGCTTGATTTCAAACACGTACCCGAGTCATACGATAATAGTTGGTGGTGGCTTTAATTTACTCTCGATATGTTGGCGAAAATACATGTTTAATTCCGGAGGTACACGTAAAATATCATCCGAAATTGTGCTAAATGCATTCTCTGAAAATTATTTCGAGCAGTTAGTTCATGAGCCCAAGCGAATAGTAAACGGTTGTGAAAACACAAGTGACCTCTTAGCAACAAATAATCCTGAGTTAATAACGAGCATCAAAACCGATTCAGGGATTAGTGAACACAGAGTTGTTGTAGAGAGATTGAATATTGTAATCTCGAAAACCTCGAAAAATAAGCGAAAATATACCTATTCAAAAAAGCAGATAAAACTTTACTTGACGCCTTCCTAAGAGACGATCTCCACTAATTCCAAATTAATAATGTAAGTGTAGGCCATATGTGGCTGAAATTCAAAGAAATAGTATCGGCAGCAATTGAGAGATTTATAGCAAATAAATTAACAAACGACGGAGCTGATCCTCTTGGTACATAAAACGGGTTAGAACACTGCTGCAGAAACAACGAAACAAACATACCAAATTTAAACAGACGCAAAATCCCCGATAATGCCTATCTTTCACAGAAGCTCGAAATTTAGCGCGGACTTCAAAGCGAGACGCCTATAAGAGTTTCCACAACGAAACTTTGTCTCGAAATCTGGCAGAAAATCCAAAGAGATTCTGGTCGTATGTGAAGTATGTAAGCGGCAAGAAACAAACAATGCCTCCTCTGGGCCATAGCAATGGAGATACTATCGAAGACAGTGCTGACAAAGCAGAGTTACTAAACACAGCCTTCCGAAATGCCTTCACAAAAGAAGACGAAGTAAATATACCAGAATTCGAATCGAGAACAGCTGCCAACATGAGTAACGTAGAAATAAATATCCTCGGAGTAGTGAAGCAACTTAAATCACTTAATAAAAGCAAGTCTTCTGGTCCAGACTGTATACCAATTAGGTTCCTTTAGGAGTATGCTGATGCATTAGCTCCATACTTAACAATCATATACAACCGTTCGCTCGATGAAAGATCCGTTCCCAAAGACTGGAAAGTTGCAGAGATCACACCAATATTCAAGAAAGGTAGTAAGAGTAATCCACTAAATTACAGGCCCATATCGTTAACGTCGATATGCAGCAGGATTTTAGAACATATATTGTGTTGGAACATTATGAATTATCTCGACGAAAACGGTCTATTGACTCACAGTCAACATGGGTGTTGAGTGCTATTGACAAGGGATTTCAGATCGATTACGTATTTATGGATCACCGGAAGGCTTTTGACACTGTACCACACAACCGGATCGTAGTGAAATTGCGTGCTTATGGAATATTGTCTCAGTCATGTGACTGGATCTGTCATTTCCTGTCACAGAAGTAATTGACGGAAAGTCATCGAGTAAAACAGAAGTGATTTCTGGCGTTCCCCATGGTAGTGTTATAAGCCCTTTGCTGTTCCTTATCTATATAAACGATTTTGGAGACAATCTGAGCAGCCGTCTTCGGTTGTTTGCAGATGACGCTGTCTTTTATCGACTAATAAAGTCATCAGAAAGTTAAAAGTAAACTGCAAAACGATTTAGAAAAGTTATCTGAATGATGCGAAAAGTGGCAGTTGACCTTAAATAACGGAAAGCGTGAGGTCATCCACATGAGTGCTAAAAACTCGAGAACTTCGGTTACACGAGAAATCAGTCTAATCTAAAAGCCGTAAATTCAACTAAATACTTAGGTATTACAATTACGAACAACTTAAATTGGTAGGAACACATAGAAAATGTTGTGAGGAAGCCTAATTAAAGACTGCCTTTTATTGGCAGGACACTTAGAAAATGTAACAGAACTAGTCATGAAGCGTATGAAAACTCGGTTTACGTTCTAATTACATAGTGGCGAGCATTCAGCTCTCCTTTACCAATTGCGAAGTCAATCCTGTTGTCATATCCAGTATCTCCCCCACCGCTTCCTCCACCATGATTCTAGGAGTTGCTGAGGTCTGCTTCTACCTAACAGCAGCTTCCTATGATCTTCCAACGTGTCGTCTACAGAAACGTTGATGTCGATCCGACCACACAGACAGAAGCGAGACTCGTCACTAAACATCACAGAACGCCACTGAATGCCCGAATTGATCTGGCTTATCACCGTCCAAGTCCCTGTTGCCTTTGGTGTGGTATTAGCTGTTAATGACAAACAACAACTCGAGATCTCAACATAGCTTCCACTAACCCGTTCCCGACTGTTAGTTTTGACACTCTGGCGCTACCAGCGACTGGCTTATCACCGTAGTCATCCACGTATTCGTCAGATACAGTCGAAAAATATTGCTATCTCCTCGTGGTGTAGTTCTTCTGCAGCATCCATGCTCAGTCTTCTTGTGAGATTGTGGTCCTGGGTCCATCACATCACCAGTCTCAGTCGCTGCTATCCAGACAACTGTGTGTGTGGTCGATGTCCTGATGGCCCCCACGGCATTGAGTCGACCATTCTCAGAGTCTGAAAGATGGCCTTCATCTGCATGTTCGCATCTACTGAGCACGCAGCGTTGCAATATCTACCTGAAAAGTTTCAGTAACGTTAGATATACCCAATATCCAGCATGGACTCACACCATTTTCAACCGCAGGAATGGTGTCATCCTGTAATGAAAATAGTGAATAATTAACATAATTAAACGTTCCTTGGTGAAGGCTTGTAGCAAAGCTGGAATCCTGTTAATTCCTTTTACATCATAAATCGGTTATACATTCAGAACAATTTTGCCGACAAGGAGAGGTCCTCTGTAATGGAATCGACGTTTTGAAACAAACTGTACCGTGATGTAGGTTTCGGTCCCAAGTATCACACCCTGCAGCCATTCACCCTTATGGGTCCTCGTTTATGAGGTAATCGCTGAAAGAAAATGTGTTAAATCTGCGTGATCGTTGACAGCATTAAACAAGTAGTGTATTCCAGACAGTTTCTGTAACGTAATGGTAAATGTCCAGTCCTTACATGTAAAAGACTGGGGGTTCGAATCTCATCAATTACATTGAACTTTTTTATTTTTGAATATTTATTAAAAAGGCTTTCATCACTATTTTCTTTCAGTTAATCGCTTTGAATGTAACTTTTTATTTCTATTCCTTTGTCGCTTCATTTCAATCATCGTATTACGTTTTTCAATTACTCTCATTTTTCTTCCCGTCATTCCTTTTCCAGTTGGAATCTAAGTACAAGTGAATTTAATTACTTTTATTTCTCTATCACGATATTTAAACGTTTGAAAATTTTGATCTATCGGTTAAAAAACAGATGACGCAATACTCTGCTTATACTGACTCTGCAGTAGTGTCAAAAAAGTGCAGTTTCTTGGATGGTAATCGTCATTCAGACATTGAGACATAAATTCTTATTGCACTATGGATAAAATAAAGAAGATGAATATTGAAACGAAGGAGGGGTTTTAAGTAAAGCGAAAGCCACACGAATGGGGAAAATAAGTAATGACTGTAATAACATGGACGGGAATATAAGATGTTAAAATCACATGAAAGAAGGAAGGAAGTTTGTGTTTAACGTACAGTCGACGTCGAGGTCATCAGAGACGGAGCACAAGCTCGGACTGTGTCAAGAATAGGGAAGGAAATCGGCTGTACCATTTCAAAGGAACCATCCCGGGATAAAATCACATGAATTAAGATTCCAAGTAGCAAAAGAAAGATAGGAGAAAAAGTGAGAGCAATTGACAAAGTTAATACAATGATTAAAATGATGTGATACAGGATAAAAGCAAAAAAAATTACATTTCATCCCATTATTTGAATAAAAAGGGTGACCAAAGGCTTATAAATAAAAAATTAAAATTCCAAAGCACCAGAAGAGATTCGAACCCAAAACCTCTTGCTTGTGAGGAGTGGACAGTAACCAACCAACAATGCAACTTATCTGTGAAAAAGTTACTTGTTTAAAGCTGTAGCACATCATGTGAAAATGTGAAATTCTTTTTGTCGATTACTCGCAAACATGGATCCACCACGGTGAATGACTGTAGGCTGTGGTACATGAGACCTTAACCTACATCACCGTCTAAATGATTTCTAAAAGTCGATCCCATCACTGCGGACCTCTCATTGTAAGTCGAATATTCAATGGTATTCGTTAGATTTGTCAACGTTAAAGAAGACCCACGAAATGATAAACTCACTGGGGAATAGTGAGCAGCCAACCTAAACATGAAATTTGTTGTAGTTACTCCTATGAAGCGTGTATAATACTAGTCAATTATTGTGTAGAATGTACTTCCAGTATATACCTTGTGATTTCTTGGTGCGCCTGTATGCATAGACGCAACCCTTTGTACATGCTATCTAGTGAGACTTTCTCCTGAAGTTTCTGGTCGCCGTTTCCTAGCTGTAGATCAGCGATGATCGAAGACAATATCCTGAGCTGAGATGTGGCGTGGATCATGGCAGCGGTAAAGAAGCAGTCCATCTGCACACTGATTAGAGCTATCCAGAGCATGGAGACCCCTTGCAGAACATAAGACAGTGCGTAAACGGAGAATGGGCTGTCCTCCGTTAAGGGGAGCTGCTGGAAAGGCAGCCTTTTGGCTTCTGGTGGCGCGGTCAGTGGCACCAGCACCCAAGTGAGGACTATCGACGCGTTATACACGAAGAAACCTCTCGTAAGGCGCATAGCGAGACTCTGGGCTCCAGTGAAGATATCCTCCAACTGTAGACGTCCTCTAATATGCTCCCTCTGGCTAGCTACAAGGGCGTCCAGCCATCGCACCAGGCGGCAATAGCCGCTCTCGTGCCGCAAGAAGAAAGTCACTTTGAGGGCGCCAACGATAACGAACGACGCGTTCGACAAAGCCAGCGTGAAATCTTCCAGATATCCGTGTAGCGTACATAAGTTGATCACGGCCTCGGTAAAGTTTCCTAAAGAGAGAGAGAAGAAGACAGCTACGAGAAACCGATAGAGCCGCGAACCTGCCAGCGGCCACAAGCCAATAATGTGCAGAATGCGCACGTCGTACTTGAGTACGGAATTCCGCGTGTACTGCCACGTCAGTGGCCGACCTTCTTGCGAATCCCAGCCCATGGTCGGACAACAGATGACACCAGACTGTCCAAGCGGAAGACCTTGCTTTAGGATTTAAGCTCTATTCCCCTGGTAGCACCACAGCCGAGACAAAGGAGAAGAGGATCCTACCGAGTCGATGTGTCCTCCGCCGCACCATCACTTTTCTTATAACGAAAAGCCATCGATCAATTATAATACAAATATTTTACCTGTAGCGCTTACTAGCCGTTTTGCTGACGCTAGCACATCATAAACAGAATTCCTAAACAGCTCAGAAGAATCTTGTTAATTAAAGCGACTGCAGACACGAAAGTGGTGTTACATCACTCGTACATACACATCTTATAACGTCGGCTGTACGTAAACTACTATGCAACAGTGAAATTTCACAACGCGATTTAAATGCACCAATACATAAGACACACATCCTGACCGCGAGTACTGCTTCGCGAGGTTTCGTTATAAGATCAGACACAAAGGGAATATTCCTCTCAGTACAGAACGTAATTCCCACGCACCAACAAACAGAAGATTCACGAGTGAATAGTTAACAAGATGCGCTTAACTTTACCTGTAATTACAAGTCATTTGTAAACACAACCTAACTCTGCACAGCTACATCAATCCTTTAAGCTGATTAATGAAACATTTTGAAATTCTACTGTCTAATTTATGACCAAGAAGCGTTGTTTCTAGGAGCTCGTGAGTAAACGATCGATATTACAGCTGAATTTCCACTGGTGTCCAGTAAGCGTCCCCGATACGCAAAATCAAATATATCTGACGAATCCAACATAAAGGAGCTAAGAATTGGTGCCGTTTTTTCACTATAAAGTTAGAGTGGAGTTTTCCTTCATTTCGCCTGTAAATCAGGTTTTCGTGTTGCACTAGGAACTCCATGGAAGTAATACGCGTCAGAGGCGTCGACAGCCAACACTACTACGGCTGCGCCGACAACGCCCTCATTCGATTTGGAGAAAATATGCGTCCGTCTTCTTCGGTATTAAGTAAGTTGTCGTTGCTGTGATCTTCAGTCCAAAGTTCTGCACGCTAGTCTACACTTTAGTAACAATAATAAATGGAAGATTTGAACCGAACTTTTGAGTTTTACGGTAGTTATAATAACATGCACCTATTTTTTGATCAAATTTCACTCTCTAAAAATTAAAAAAAAACAAGGTTCAAATGGCTCTGAGCACTATGGGACTTAACATCTGAGGTCATCAGTCCCCTACAACTCAGAACCACTTAAACCTAACTAACCTAAGGACATCACACACATCCATGCCCGAGGCAGGATTTGAACCTGCAACCGTATCGGTCGCGCGGCTCTGGACTGAAGCGCGTAGACCCGCTCGGCCACAGCGGCCGGCTCTAAAAATTCCATAAAATTTCACCTGTATAAGTTTCCTATCGTATAGGCTCCGTTGATCTCTTCCAGTATTGGTAAGCAGCGAGGAAGTCGGGAAAAATGTGGAAGAGGATTTCCATTTTAAGCGCTTACATTATTGAGCAGCTTAACATTACGACAGTGTTATTGATAGTAAAAGAAACAGCTGTAGGACCCAACTTTATTCAGTTATTCAGATAGAACTGCACAAAATAAACACGTGTATAGCGTACTCGTAACATGACTAGTTGCATATGCGTGTACAGCAATGTGAAAGAAAAGTACCAACAATACAACGTTCTTACGTTCATAACACGGTAATGTGAAAGAAGTCGAAGACTTGCTGAAATGTGCCAAAAATACAACGTTCGTACGTTCACAACATGAGGCAGTATATAATGACCATGCAGCTCTCTTAGAATGAAATGATAACTAAATCAAGACGTTAACCTGTCGACAGGCGTTGATATACATCAACGGGGACAGTTGAAAATATGTGCGCCGATCAGGACTCGAACCCGGGATCTCCTGCTTACATGGCAGACGCTCTATCCACTTGTGCCACCGAGGGCACAGAGGGTAGTGCGACTGCAGGGATTTATCCCTTGCACGCTCCCCGTAAGACCCACATTTCCAACTTAATGTCCACACACTACATTCGTAGTGCCCCTGTCAACTACACTCATTACTTGCGGTGGACAATCTTGCCAAGTCCAAAAGAATAGATAAATATAGTTAAGGCTAACGGGCCATTGACCTTCTTCTGTGCTGGATGTACACGCATTGCCCGAACCCTTACAGGACTCGGTACGATTGTCCGCCGCAAGTAACGAGTGTAGCGACGGATAACGAAATCTGACTTTGATTTGACAATTTTTGGATGGCGTGTTTCAGTTGTTACTGAAACGCGCCGTAATGTGGTATGGAAATGTGGACGGGTGTTCTAACGCGGTGTGATGCAAGTAAAATTCTGTAGATTTTCATTGATTTGTGAAAAAGCGTCTGTTATGGTTCGCGGTTCCAGTCTCACTGATTGTAATGTTTTCGGTCAGAGGGGGCGTGTTCTCTCTGTAATAAAAAACTGAGTCAAGGAATCAACGATCATCTTAAACGGATATCTTGTAACGTTCGCAAAGACCAAACGCAACGAAGTATATAGAACAAAATGAAACAGAAAGAAAAAAAAAAAAGGTGGATAGAGCGTCTGCCATGAAAGTAGGAGATCCCGGGTTCGAGTCCTGGTCGGGGCACACATTTCAAGCTGTCACCGTTGATGTATATAAACGCCTGTCGACAACTTAGGGTCTTGATTCAATTATCATTTCACATGATGCAGTGTCTTATTACAATTTTAATTTTCTGTACTTCATGAGTTTTAAATTCATAGCGTTGTACAACAAACGTACCAAAAATTCGGTTGGTCGGATTTCAGTCCAAAATTTCGTGTCAGTATTAGCTCGGACAGATGTATTTTGAAATTGTTACAGTAAGAATGAAAAATTTTAAAATTATGCTAAAACACTCTCTCCTGTCCTCGCCGTAGCTTCGAACACACCTGTTTTATAATGTCTGGATCGAGATAAAAATTTAAATACTTGCTGAAAACTGAAAGCGAGTAAGCCGGTTAGGCTGAAATAATTGGCTATTTTTATACATACAATTAACTTACGTAGTCATATCATAAGTGACAACTTAGAACTCTGAGCTGAACTTAAATTTGTCATCCATTATACCATCATAGCGGAATCAGAAGATACACAGTGTGTATCGAACCTTAGCGATAAAAATAACGCATGTGGTTGAGTTTCCTAAACAGAATGCTTCGAGATACGGAACTATACTCAAAAATCAGTAAACTGCTTATACTTCATAGCAACAAAATAGTGTCACAGCATTGTTCAAAGTGACAATCACCGGTCTCAGTGCATACATTACGACGGCGCATAATGTTTTGCCACATCCTGTCAAACGTAATTGTGCTAGAGGGAAATACACTCATGTCCAGAAAAAAACAGAACACCCTTGAACGACTAGAGACGGACGTTCATATCCACTAGAGACGTACATTAGTATGTTCTGCAGAAACGATTAGCATTTGAACCATGTCGGCCCTCGGGTTCAGGGTCAACAGCGATATCGCAGCGCAATACCGGTAAAACGTGCCTGCGACTCTCGTTGTCGCTTTAAACCGAAAGTAATGAATCAGCGAGACCTGAGCAGACGTGCAGGGTGCCTCGCAGACGTATGCGAGAACCGTACCGTCAAATCAGTGAGATTGAAAGCAGGAGCGTTATTGGAGTGAGATCATGTGATGCATCCATCTTGGACATTGCTGCTCGTGTCGGACAAAGTGTTTCGGCAGTACAACGGGTGTGTGCAGAATGGTTCACGGAAGGCCGTAGAACACGACGAGATGGGTCAGGTCGCACAACCCAGACAACCGCTCTTGAAGATTGACACTTCACCCGAATGGCATTGCAGGACAGATCTCCGTCCTCATCGGCTGTGGCGCAACAGTAGAACAGTGTAACACATCGTACACTATCAGGGGTGACAGTACGTCGTCTACCTTGGCGAAAGTGCAGAAACATGCTAGAAGGTAATGATGTTGGGAACGACGTCACTTGGGACAGAATGGCATCAGATTGTGTTTTCGGACGAATCAGAGTTCTGTTTGTTTGAAAATGATGGCTGCATTTTGGTTCGTCGCAGACAGGGGGAGCACCATCACAGTGATTGCATTCGCACAATACATACAACGCCAACCTAAGGCATTATGGTGTTGGGTGCAACCACAAATTACAGTTGGTGCGTCTCCAGGGCACTGTGTCCAGTGTGACCTACGTGAATGACATCCCGCGTTCCGTAGCCGTACGCTTTTTGCATAACACCCCAGACGCCATTTTCAGCAAAACAACACACGACCACATGTTGCTGCACGAACACATATGTCTTATTGATGTCACAGGATGTCAGCCTGGCCCGCCAGACCACCAGACTTTTCGCCAGTCGAAAATGTGTGGGGCATGGTGAAACGACAGGTGGAGCGAAGTGACCCAATGCCAACCACCACAGATGAACATTGGAATCAGTTGAATTAGCATGGGTGGCTATATCACAGAACGCCATTCACTCCTTCTACGCGTCGATGCCCTCACGCATGGAACAAGTTGTCAGGGCCCATAGCAGACACTATGCTTACTAGGCAACAGGGCACATGCTGAACAGAGGTGACTGAAATTCTAATCATTTCCGCAGAACACACTAATGTACATGTCTTGTCAAAACGAACGACCTATCTCTAGTCGTTCAAGGCGTTCTGTTTTTTTCTAAACATGAGTGCGTTTACGATGGAGGTCTGGTGGCTGCACCTATGGAGAATGCTGGAAACGGACACATGACAGAGATGGCTGTGCTCGAACGAGACTTCGAAACTTCGTCTCCACTGCTTTCGGTAAAAGGAAAGAAGTTCGAAATCAACATCTCATCGAATTCGATGCGACCTAGCCCTGAAGGAAATGGATTGGGAAAGTAAGTACCCACGAAAGGGTTAGTAACCATCCCTGTGTTCGCCTGAAGTGGTTCAGGGACTCAAACTAAAACACAGATAATAATGGCGGAGCTGGAATTTAACTACCAATCGTCCAGAACGGATGATTGTTGGATTTTATGAGCGAATAGACATTGTGCTTATTGCTGAAGGAGCTCTTGGTTGGAGCAAAGTGAAACCCTTCGACCGCGCTTTTCTCAGAGAAAAGTCCTTACCTTCGCCTTCGATGGTTCATGAAAACTGTGGAAAACATAACCCAGCGTAGTCGAAAGAGATCTGAACCCAAATTCGGGTCTAGTGCCATAACTCCATTCTGTAATACTTCGGTAAGTTAACCCTCGCGTGGGGCGATAGCTTA
Organism: Schistocerca nitens; assembly: GCF_023898315.1. NCBI lineage: Eukaryota > Metazoa > Arthropoda > Insecta > Orthoptera > Acrididae > Schistocerca > Schistocerca nitens. Next base: position 353,896,973 of record NC_064618.1, on the reverse strand, counting down.
GCGACATGTACAATCAGTTCTTGCTGAAGGGAGACATCATATCATTTCTCGCGTCAGGAATAATGCTCGTGGAAATACTATGAGGATTTACAAAGATTATATCATTAATCGCAAAAGTTAACAGAAATCCCTCGCAGAGTGAAGCTCTCCCCAGATACAAAAGTTAATAAATCACTTAAGAAGGTCAGGAGAGTGTTTCTGCTAGAAAGAGCAGATAAGCAGTTGTTAGCAGCTCACTTAGTGAAATAATATCACTTATTTCCTGTAAGATGGACGTAGAGGAATTATGGGCAAAGTTTGATTGTAAATCGTGATCTGAGAATTATGCACCTAGTGAGTGGATTAAGCGCGGAAAAGACCCGCCATGGTTTAATAAAGAGTTTCAGACAAAGCTGAGGAAGCAGCGGCTGTGGCACTCTTGGTTAAAAAAAAGGCGCAAATGACGACAGGCAAAGGTTAGTAGAGATTCGTGCGTCTGTGAAAAGATCTATTCGCGAAGCATTCAACTACTACCGCCGTCATACCTTAGTAAAAGATCTGACAGGAAGCCCGGGAAAATTCAGGTCCTATGTAAAATCGTTAAGTGGGTCTAAGGCTTCCATCCGGTCACTTGTTGGCCAATCTGGCGTGGCAGTCGAAGATAATGAAACAAAGGCCGAAGTTATAAATTTCACGTTCAAGAAATCGTTCACGCAGGACAATCGTACAAACATACCGTCGGTTGACCATCGAACAGACTCACGCATGGACGACGTAGTAATATGCATCCCTGGCGTAAAGAAACAACTGAAGGAGTTGAAAACAAATTGAAACGTCCCCTTGTAAAAATTATGAATGACTGTGCTGGTAAACCTCTTACGTTATTTGATTTTCAAACAGCTGAGCAAAACTGAACGTACTCAGGCATTTCTCTCTTTCCAGAATGAGATTTTCACTCTGCAGTGGAGTGAGCGCTGATATGAAACTTCCTGGCAGATTAAAACTGTGTGCCGGACCGAAATACGAACTCGGGACCTTTGCCTTTCGCGGGCAAGTGCTCTACCAACTGAGCTACCCAAGCACGAATCACGCCCCGTCCTCACAGCTTTACTTCCGCCAGTACCTCCAAACTTAGAGCACTTGCCGGCGAAAGGCAAAGGTCCCGAGTTCAAGTCTCGGTCCGGAACACAGTTTTAAGCTGCCAGGAAGTTTCATTTCTCTCTTTACTTATTATGATCATCAGTAAACTGACACACAATATTTTTAGCGCAACGCAATCTGACTTTCAATAATCTCTACAAAAGAATGGCCCTGACTAACAATAACATATACCTTTCGTGAATCACTTACCCCACAAAAATCTTCGTTACTCGAACTACTGCAATACATCGAGCACCAATACTGCCAGCTAATTAAAAGGTTCTAACTACTGAAGGCACTAACCATTGATAGGCATAGTTAACAAATGAAAGATTTTGATAGATTACAAACAGTTTATTTACCTTAATAATCTCCGAAAGTCATCATATATATAAATCTATCAATTCATGACATCCATCTTTACAAATTTCCTTTTTCTGGAGGACACACGTCTAGGTCGTCCGCTTCTAGCAACCTCTCAAAACTCCGCCATCTCTCTCTCCACATCCACCACTGCTGGCAGCTCACCTCCAACTACCCAACGCTATGCGCTGTTCACATCCAACTGCCCAACACTACAATAGCGAATATTCCAACAATGAGTCCAACCAGCTACAGACTGCGCACAGCACATACAGAGCGCGAAGTGGCGTTACCAACATAAAACCCTAAACAGCCTACCTACAAAATATGTCACCAGGTCCGAATGGAATCCCAATACGATTTTTCAAAGAGAGATCTACGTTTTGGCCCCTTACTTAATTTGGATTTATCGCGAATCTCTCGCCCAGCACAAACTCCAGAGCGACTGGAAAGAAGCGTAGGTGATTCCTGTATATAAGAAGGGCAAAAGAACGGACCCGCAAAATTACAGACCAATATCCCTAACATCGGTTTGCTGCAGAATGTTTAAATATATTCTCAATTCGAATATAATTAATTTTCTTGAGACTAGGAACATTATGACTACGAATGAGCATGGTTTCAGAAAGCATCGCTCTAGCGAAACTCAGCTTGCCCTTTTCTCACTTGGAATACTGCGAACTATGGATGAAGAGCAACAGGCAGGTTCCATATCTCTAGTTTTCCGGTAAGCATTTGACACGGTGCCCCATTGCAGGCTGTTAAAGAAGGTACGTGCATATGGAACAAGTTCACGGATATGCGAGCGGCTCGAAGACTTCAGTATGTTGTACTTGGCTGCGAGTGTTCATCAGAGACACCGGTATCGTCGGGAGTGCCCCAGGAAGTGTGACAGGGCTGCTGTTGTTTTCTATATACATAATTGAGTTGGCGGACAGAGTGGGCAGAAGTCTACGGTTGTTTGTTGATGATGCTGTGGTGCACGGCAAGCTGTCGAAATTGAGTTCCTGTAAGAGGTTACAAGATGACTTAGACAAAATTTTTATTTGGTGTGATGAACGGCAACAAACTCTAAGCGTAGAAAAATGTGAGAAATGCGCAGGAGTCGGAAAAACAAACCTGTAGTGTTCGGATACACCCTCAGTAGTTTCCTGCTTGATGCAGTCACGTCGTTTGAATATCTGGGCGTAACGTTGTAGAGTGATATGAAATGGAAAGACGATTGTGGTACGAAAGGCGAATGGTCAATTTCGGTTTACTGGGGGAATTCCAGGAAAGTGTGGTTCATCTCTAAAGGTGACCGCATATAGGACGCTAATGCGACCTATTCTTGAGTACTGCTCAAGTGTCTGGGATCCGTACCAGGTCGGATTAAAGGAAAACCTCGAAGCTATTCAGAGGTTGGCTGCTAGATTTGTTACCGGTAGGTCCGAACAACATGCAAGTTTATGGAGATGCTTCGCGAACTCAAATGGGAATCCCTTTTCGCAGCATGCTATTGAGAAAATTTAGAGAAGGGGCATTTGAAGCTGACAGCAGAACGATTCTGTTGCCTCCAACATAAGCTACGAGAAAGAACCACTGAGGCAAATGAAGAGAAATTGGGGCCCATACGGAGGCATAAAGACGGTTGTTTTCCCTCGTTTTGTTTGCTAGTGGAACAGGAAAGGCAATGACTACTAGTGGGACAGGGTACCCTCCGTCACGCACCGTTAAGTGGATTGCAGAGTATCGATGTAGCTGTAGATGTATATATCTCCTGAACATCCATCGTCTTGCGCAGTTCAGATCCACAGCGAACTCATAGTATTCTTGGCAATGTCTAACCGTATAGTTCAAACATTCGTTCGCCTTAGTGCGTGGTCAACTTAGATGCTATCCTAACTTATTAGCTGTGCTCCAGTCTGCTTACCTATACAATTCACTTCGTATTATCTGAACAGGGTTTCATCTCTCCACCCTGTTACATTGCTTTATTTCTTTTTTTTTTCTTTTTGAAAAGAAAGGTATGTACGTGCTACGAAAGTGGTCAAAAAAAATCATTGACAGTCTCCGTTACAACCTTCTCTGGTATATTTTCAACGTTTTGGTCTGTGTTTTTGCTAGTTCTCATGCCTCGATCTTGTAAGTGAGATGTAAAAAATGCCTAGTGTCCGATAATTCTCGCATGATATTAAGAATACGATTGTTTTTAAGACTGAAACTAACTCGACAGGTTTTAAGATTGAAACTAACTCAACAGTATTACTTCTTTCCATTCGCTGTCGTTCCACTGGTGTCCTCGTTTTGACTAGTTTAAAAAGAAATCGTCCGACTTAAATAACGGTACTCATGGACGGGTCGTGAAGATTTTCTATAAAAATTTATGTCTCCTAAAATTACTTCTGCGTCTAACGTATTTACAACAAAAAAGTGGCATACAGCTGACGTCAAATTGGCGTTAAGTGTTCTACGTGGTTGGATATGCAAATGATACACCTTTCAGAGCATCCATAACAAGCAAGTGGGAGTAACGCTGTGTACATTCGCTGTATAAGGAAAGATCATGTAGCACCTTTCTCTTTCAGGGATCGCTTTCTGTGTGGGTCGCTTATGAGAAGGTCGCGTTATGCTTCGCGCGAGGAGGTGAAGCGACTACGAGCAACTTTCAGAATTAGATAGTGACAGGAATGTGGCCTATCGAGACTGCAGTTTACCGTACCACAATATATCTGCAGGCGATGACTGGAATCCTACGACTGTCATGTGAATATGGAATTTATAGATTCAGGAGAGTAAAACAAAATTCCATGCACGAACTCAACGGCCCCACTCGGCTAGTGCGTGTTCACTTAAAGGTACAGGATCATGCATCTACATCACATACCTTGTGTCAGGAAAGGGTTTTTTTTACAGCAAGACAACAGCACACATGGACCGCGGGACGTCGTCTGGAGCACCACGAACCGTTGAACAGGGCGACCGTCGTTGCGACTTCCCTTGACTTGACGCAGCAGCGGTGAGACTCAGCGACTGGGGTGCCCCCAGTGGCAAAATTGGTCCAGGAGTGGCACCACGCCGTCTTTTGAGAAGAGCACCGCCTCTGCGTACTGTGTCACGATGGATGCATCCGACCGTGAAGACTCCAACCTAAATGAACGGTGCACGATACTGCAGCTGTGGCCAGCACATTCTCTGACCAATTAAAGCATCTGATCACGTGTTGCCTAGACACTGGCCACTACGACTGATACACTAAGGCACGGAGACTCTATGGGTAACCGGGTTAGAAGTACTGTTGCTGCTAGAGGTGGCAGTTCGCTGTACTAAATTAGCACCCAAAATAGATTAATATTCAAGGGCTCCTGATCCGTCTCAGCCAGAAATTAATTGAGGAGTATAATCAGGGTAAGTACATCTAGTGGGTACCAGGTCGACCTTTTCTTCCAACAGTGAATCAGATTCTTCCAGTTCTGCCTGTTTCTGCATCTAAATCTACGCGGGTACTCTGCAAATCACAGTTAAGTGCCTGGCACAAGGTTCATCGAACCACCTCCACAACAATTTTCTATTATTCCAATCATGAAAATAAACGGACAGCAACATCTTCCCGTGCAACCCTTGATTTCTCTTATTTTTTTTATGATGATCGTTTCGGCATTCGGAGAAGAAAGTTGGTGATTGAAATTTCGAGAGTAGATTCCGCCGAAAAATGCCTTTCTTATAATGATGTCCACTCCACATTCTGTGTCATGACCGTGACACTCTCTCGCCTGTTTCTTGGTAATACAAAATGTGCCGCTCTTCTTTGAAATCTCTCGATATATTCCGTTAATCCTATCTGGTAAGGATCTCACAACGCGCAGCAGTACTCCAAAAGAGGACGGACAAGCGTAGTGTAGGCAGTCTCTTTCGTGGACCTGTTACATTTCCTAATTGTTCTGAAATTAAAACGCAGCTTTTGGTGGTTTATGAATTACCTCGAAGAAAACGGTCTGTTGACATACAGTCAACATGGATTTAGAAAACATTGTTCCTGTGAAACACAACTAGCTCTTTATTCACACGAAGTGTTGAGTGCTATTGACAAGGGATTTCAGATCGATTCCGTATTTCTGGATTTCCGGAAGGCTTTTGACACTGTACCACACCAGCGCCTCGTAGTGAAATTGCGTGCTTGTGGAATATCGTCTCAGGTATGTGACTGTATTTGTGATTTCCTGTCAGAAAGGTCACAGTTCGTAGTAATTGACGGAAAGTCATCGAGTAAAACAGTAGTGATTTCTGGCGTTCCCCAAGGTAGTGTTATAGGCCCTTTGCTGTTCCTTATCTATATAAACGATTTGAGAGACAATCTGAGCAGCCGTCTTTGGTTGTTTGCAGATGACGCTATCGTTTATCGATTAATAAATCCATCAGAAGATCAAAACAAACTGAAAACCGATATAGAAAAAATATCTGAATGGTGCGAAAAGTGGCAGTTGACCCTAAATAACAAAAAGTGTAAGGTCATCTACATGGGTACTAAAAGGAACTCGTTAAACTTCGGTTACACGATAAATCAGTCGAATCTAGAAGCTGTAAATTCAGCTAAATACCTAGGTGTTACAATTACGAACAATTTAAATTGGAAGGAACACATAGAAACTGTTGTGGGGAAGTCTAACCAAAGACACCTAGAAAATGTCAGGACACTTAGAAAATGTAACAGATCTACTAAGGAGACTGCCTACACTACACTTGTCCGTCCTCTTTTAGAATACAGCTGCAAAGTGTGGGATCCTTACCAGATAGGACTGACGGAGTAGATCGAAAAAGTTCAAAGAAAGGCAGCACGTTTTGTGTTATCGCGAAATTTCGGAGAGAGTGTCACAGAAAGGATACAGGATTTGGGCTGGATATCATTCAAGGAAAGGCGTTTTTCGTTGCGGCGGAATCTTTTCACGAAATTCCAATCACCAACTTTCTCCTCCGAATGCGACGATATTTTGTTGACACCGACCTACATAGGAAGAAACGATCACCACGATCACATAAGGGAAATCAGAGCTCGTACGGAAAGATATAGGTGTTCGTTCTTTCCGCGCGCTATACGAGAATGGAATAATAGATAATTGTGAAGGTGGTTCGATGAACCCTCTGCCAGGCATTTAAATGTGATTTGCAGAGTATCCTTGTAGATATAGAAAGAAACTGTTTAATTAGCTGAAGAAGATTGATGACATTAATGCCCCTGAGACTTAAACAGCACAAAAACAGGTCATTAACTTCACACTACCAGAGGTTTTTTGATGGATTATATAATGGTAAGACAAAGATTTCGAAACCATATTTTAAACTAACCTGATTTAAATAGTAATTTGGCTACTCAGCTAATAAAATATAGATATAGGAGTAAATATACACAAGCCTGTAATTGTATTTCCTAAGTTTTTGGTTTCAATTTGTAATATGTGGGCTGCATATTTTCAGACATTAGATTAAATTCACTTTTTCTGTATTACATTGTGTAGGTAATGTTGTGATATGTGACAGGATAAAGATCCATTAATCACAAATATGATTCATGGAATATTCGAATAACATATTAACTAATTATCTCTGCAGTTCTGGGCCAAAAATTTGATCTGGCAATTTTTGTTTCTTTGTTGGAAAATAAAGTTAAAATTATGTTTATTGAATTCTTAAAGAGTTTGTGTCTATACCTATTTTGGTTCACTGTTAGCAAAGCTAACAACATTGTGGTAATATATAACAATCAATGGTATCTGGTACAGATCCCAGACTGATAAGTAATATTCAAGTCTTGACTGAAGAAGTGGTTTGTAAGCTGCCTTCTTTGTTGACTGACTACATTTTCTGAAGATTATTCCAATACACCTCACACGGGCTTTTTCCTTATTCACATTAATTTTATGTTGTCGTTCCACTTCAAATCGCTGTGCGTGTGTATTCTGTATTAAGGGTTCCAGGAATTTGGGATTACATAGCAGGAGAATTTTGCGAATGGAGAGAAGGTACTGCAAGGAGGATTGAGCTTGGTTGATATGGTTTTGCAGGACTATGCTGGTGAGAGCTAAGGATTGGCGGAATCGGAACAGGTGAAGGACATTGTGGAAGGAGTGGTGGCAACCAGAGATAGGTAATTTGATGGTAAGGCCATTAGGGGGAATTTCGTGAGCCAAGCAACAACGCAGGAACAGTATATGGAACTGAGATCTGGCTAGGGATAAGGAAACTTTTCTGTATAGGTGCAGCTGGAAGGAGCAAGAATCCATAGTGGTGCAAAAAATGCGAAAAATTACGTAAGAAAGTAGAATTACGTCCGAAAAATTACGCATAAAAACACCCAAATACGTGTGAAAAATTCGAAAAAACCGAATGGGTGCACAAGGGGAAAAAACGAGATGAAATCTGAGGAAGACGACGACAGCGGAAGACGAAAACTCACTGAAGTTGTTTGACTGTGTGTGTATACTCGTTGGTATTTTATGGAAGTAACTACTTCCAGTGATCGTTCCGCAATCGTGTAGTCCTACACTATGGGTCCTTCTGTCTGTGTGTATGCAATATGTTACATTTATTGATATTGAGGCTCAACTGCCACTCCCTGTTCCAAGCATACATCTCACTACAATCCTCCAGCATTGAGACTTCCATGTATACAGCAGCATCACCCAAAACAAGCATCATGGAACTTTCGATGTCATTCACTAGGCCATTTACATATAACGTGAAAAGTAGTTGTCCTATAACACTCCTTTGGATTACATCTTAGCTATTTTTACATCTGAAGTCTTCTCTCCACTGAGAAATACATGCTGCAATCTGTTTGCTTGAAACTCTTCAATCCAATCCCACATTGGCCTGATATTCCGTAAGCGCGAAGTTTGTTCAATAGGCGGTAGTGCAGAACTATACTGAACGGCTTCTAGAAATCAAGGAACGCAATATCTACGATGTGCCCCTGTCTATACTGTTTTCTGGATCAGGAACCGTTGTTCTTAGAACCCTTGTTGATTCCTCCAGAGGAGATTTTCGGTCTCCACAAAGTTTGCAATAAACTAGAATAAAACGCATTCCAAAATTCTACAATAGCCTGACTTGAAAGCTATAGGTCTATGGTTTTGTGCGCCTGTTCGACGGCCCTTTCTGAAAAAGGGAATGACCGTGTTTTTTTTCCAACTGCTAGAAACGCGTTGCTCTTCCAGAGACATATGGTACATTAATCAAAATATCCACGGATGTACTGCCGGTCTACAGTGTCCAACGGGCACAATATTTCGGCGATCATACATGTCGCCATCATCAGGTGAACTGACGGACTGAGCTCCTGTGAACGTGCCGGCACGGAGATCCGTACACTATGGCTGCTCAGGGGGAACTGGGTTCGGTCGCGGCGGCGGCCGATTTAAATACCCTCTGCCTGCGTCGCGCTCACTCCGCCGTCCGCGCCCCGCGCCACGGTCGCGCGGTGGAACAGATTGCGACGGCGTCTGAGATGACGTCGGTGTGATGGCTCTGTCCGCCGTGGTCGTCACAACCATACATTTGCTCGATTTACTCTTGATTAACCCAATCGCTGGTTCCCAAGCCTTGCTAAGATTATAGCCACAGTCACGATTTATGAGGTCGTCATTGGTGCGAATTTCGATGGCATCTCTAACAACGCTGTCCCAGTATCTCGACGTCTGTACCAGAATCCTCGTGCGTTCATACTCCATAGCGTGATTTTCCGACAAACAATGTTCAGCGACCGCCGACTTGCTCGGATACATCAGTCGAGTGTGCCTCTGGTGTTCACGGCATCGATCCTCGACGGTACGCATCGTCTGACCAATATACGACTTGCCACATTGACACGGAATCTGGTACACGCCGGCCTTCCTCAAACCGAGGTCATCTTTGGCGCTCCCCACCAGTGCACGAGTTTTATTCGGAGGACAAAACACCGTTCCGACCCGGTGTTTCTTCAAAATGCGGGCGATCTTCCCCGAGAGTGCGCCTGTATATGGGATAAACGCAGTGCCTACCTCCTCCCTCGTGTTTTCATCCGTATCCACAGGTTGTGCTGTAGTGGTTGGGCGGAGAGCACGTTGAATCTGCCACTCTGAGTACCCATTTTTTCGAAATACAGTTCTCAGATGTTCCAATTCCTGAGGTAGACTCTCTGCGTCAGAGATAGTGCGCGCCCTATGTACTAGAGTTTTGAGTACTCCATTCCTCTGTGAAGGGTGGTGGCAGCTATCTGCGTGCAAATACAGATCAGTGTGCGTTGCCTTCCGGTACACCCCATGACCTAGGGTGCCGTCAGGCCTTCTCTTGACCAAGACGTCAAGGAAAGGTAGTTTACCCTCCGTTTCAGTCTCCATAGTGAATTTGATGTTGGGGTGTATGGAGTTTAGATGTGTAAGGAAGTCAAGGAGTTTATCCATACCATGTGGCCAGATGACGAAAGTGTCGTCCACGTAACGGAAAAAGCAAGTAGGTTTCCATTCGGATGACGACAGGGCTTCCTCCTCGAAGTTCTCCATGTACAAATTGGCTACCACCGGTGAGAGTGGGCTACCCATGGCGACTCCCTCCGTCTGTTCGTAGTATTCTCCATTAAAAAGAAAATACGTGGAAGTTAAGACATGCCTAAAAAGTTCAGTGGTCTTCTCGTCAAACTTCTGACTAATCAATTCTAGTGGCTCTCGCAGGGGTACCCTCGTGAACAAGGAAACGACGTCAAAACTCACCATGATATCTGACTCACCCAACGTGAAGCTATCAAGGCGTTTAACAAAATCCACGGAATTACGGATGTGATGAGGGCATTTACCCACGTAAGGACTTAATATTCCCGTCAGGTATTTGGCCAACAAATATGTAGGTGCCCTGATGTTGCTGACAATGGGGCGTAATGATACCCCCTCTTTGTGAACCTTCGGGAGTCCATATACACTCCTGGAAATGGAAAAAAGAACACATTGACACCGGTGTGTCAGACCCACCATACTTGCTCCGGACACTGCGAGAGAGCTGTACAAGCAATGATCACAGGCACGGCACAGCGGCCACACCAGGAAAAGCGGTGTTGGCCGTCGAATGGCGCTAGCTGCGCAGCATTTGTGCACCGCCGCCGTCAGTGTCAGCCAGTTTGCCGTGGCATACGGAGCTCCATCGCAGTCTTTAACACTGGTAGCATGCCGCGACAGCGTGGACGTGAACCGTATGTGCAGTTGACGGACTTTGAGCGAGGGCGTATAGTGGGCATGCGGGAGGCCGGGTGGACGTACCGCCAAATTGCTCAACACGTGGGGCGTGAGGTCTCCACAGTACATCGATGTTGTCGCCAGTGGTCGGCGGAAGGTGCACGTGCCCGTCGACCTGGGACCGGACCGCAGCGACGCACGGATGCACGCCAAGACCGTAGGATCCTACGCAGTGCCGTAGGGGACCGCACCGCCACTTCCCAGCAAATTAGGGACACTGTTGCTCCTGGGGTATCGGCGAGGACCATTCGCAACCGTCTCCATGAAGCTCGGCTACGGTCCCGCACACCGTTAGGCCGTCTTCCGCTCACGCCCCAACATCGTGCAGCCCGCCTCCAGTGGTGTCGCGACAGGCGTGAATGGAGGGACGTATGGAGACGTGTCGTCTTCAGCGATGAGAGTCGCTTCTGCCTTGGTGCCAATGATGGTCGTATGCGTGTTTGGCGCCGTGCAGGTGAGCGCCACAATCAGGAATGCATACGACCGAGGCACACAGGGCCAACACCCGGCATCATGGTGTGGGGAGCGATCTCCTACACTGGCCGTACACCACTGGTGATCGTCGAGGGAACACTGAATAGTGCACGGTACATCCAAACCGTCATCGAACCCATCGTTCTACCATTCCTAGACCGGCAAGGGAACTTGCTGTTCCAACAGAACAATGCACGTCCGCATGTATCCCGTGCCACCCAACGTGTTCTAGAAGGTGAAAGTCAACTACCCTGGGCAGCAAGATCTCCGGATCTGTCCCCCATTGAGCATGTTTGGGACTGGATGAAGCGTCGTCTCACGCGGTCTGCACGTCCAGCACGAACGCTGGTCCAACTGAGGCGCCAGGTGGAAATGGCATGGCAAGCCGTTCCACAGGACTACATCCAGCATCTCTACGATCGTCTCCATGGGAGAATAGCAGCCTGCATTGCTGCGAAAGGTGGATATACACTGTACTAGTGCCGACATTGTGCATGCTCTGTTGCCTGTGTCTATGTGCCTGTGGTTCTGTCAGTGTGATCATGTGATGTATCTGACCCCAGGAATGTATCAATAAAGTTTCCCCTTCCTGGGACAATGAATTCACGGTGTTCTTATTTCAATTTCCAGGAGTGTAGTCTAGGCGGTACCGGACCTTGGGGTAACAATTTCTTAGCGTCACCCTCCGGTAAATCTGCGTCCTTGAGAAGCGACCTCGTCTTGTTGTCCACAGTTTATCTCACAGGAATTACTCAAACTACATTTGCAACTGGCTAGTAATTTCACTTCATTTTCCTGGGATTGGATTGATGGTGTCACCTGGGTTGCAGCTGATACCGCCCATAAGAAGGCAACGGGACGTCTAACAGCTAAGTTCTCACGTCTCCTTGACAAACCATCTCTGCAGGTTCCGGGCAAGACTGTCATCAATTTGAGTGGCATGGTGTTGAGTGATGATGCGGTCTCGGTTTTGCAGAAAGGTCTCAACTTCGCTCCCACGCCCAAGTTCACTCCGGTCGCAGAAATTGTTAGTGCTGTTGAACAGGTTGCAGCTCGACTACCGCCTGAATCAGCTGAGGAAATACGTCGTGAAACTTGTCGTGCGTTGACGAAATCCAAGCCGATGAAGTCAAATATCACAAGTAAAGAGAGGGCGGCCATTCGTGATCTGAGGGAGCGCTCTGAAATTGTTGTCTTACCGGCTGACAAAGGCAATGCTACAGTTGTTGTCTCCCATAAGGACTACACTGATAAGATGCAGAGCCTGCTAAATGACGATTCCTACCGGAAGATCAGCGTTGACCCTACAAAGAAGGTGGACAACAAGACGAGGTCGCTTCTCAAGGACGCAGATTTACCGGAGGGTGACGCTAAGAAATTGTTACCCCAAGGTCCGGTACCGCCTAGACTATATGGACTCCCGAAGGTTCACAAAGAGGGGGTATCATTACGCCCCATTGTCAGCAACATAAGGGCACCTACATATTTGTTGGCCAAATACCTGACGGGAATATTAAGTCCTTACGTGGGTAAATGCCCTCATCACATCCGTAATTCCGTGGATTTTGTTAAACGCCTTGATAGCTTCACGTTGGGTGAGTCAGATATCATGGTGAGTTTTGACGTCGTTTCCTTGTTCACGAGGGTACCCCTGCGAGAGTCACTAGAATTGATTAGTCAGAAGTTTGACGAGAAGACCACTGAACTTTTTAGGCATGTCTTAACTTCCACGTATTTTCTTTTTAATGGAGAATACTACGAACAGACGGAGGGAGTCGCCATGGGTAGCCCACTCTCACCGGTGGTAGCCAATTTGTACATGGAGAACTTCGAGGAGGAAGCCCTGTCGTCATCCGAATGGAAACCTACTTGCTTTTTCCGTTACGTGGACGACACTTTCGTCATCTGGCCACATGGTATGGATAAACTCCTTGACTTCCTTACACATCTAAACTCCATACACCCCAACATCAAATTCACTATGGAGACTGAAACGGAGGGTAAACTACCTTTCCTTGACGTCTTGGTCAAGAGAAGGCCTGACGGCACCCTAGGTCATGGGGTGTACCGGAAGGCAACGCACACTGATCTGTATTTGCACGCAGACAGCTGCCACCACCCTTCACAGAGGAATGGAGTACTCAAAACTCTAGTACATAGGGCGCGCACTATCTCTGACGCAGAGAGTCTACCTCAGGAATTGGAACATCTGAGAACTGTATTTCGAAAAAATGGGTACTCAGAGTGGCAGATTCAACGTGCTCTCCGCCCAACCACTACAGCACAACCTGTGGATATGGATGAAAACACGAGGGAGGAGGTAGGCACTGCGTTTATCCCATATACAGGCGCACTCTCGGGGAAGATCGCCCGCATTTTGAAGAAACACCGGGTCGGAACGGTGTTTTGTCCTCCGAATAAAACTCGTGCACTGGTGGGGAGCGCCAAAGATGACCTCGGTTTGAGGAAGGCCGGCGTGTACCAGATTCCGTGTCAATGTGGCAAGTCGTATATTGGTCAGACGATGCGTACCGTCGAGGATCGATGCCGTGAACACCAGAGGCACACTCGACTGATGTATCCGAGCAAGTCGGCGGTCGCTGAACATTGTTTGTCGGAAAATCACGCTATGGAGTATGAACGCACGAGGATTCTGGTACAGACGTCGAGATACTGGGACAGCGTTGTTAGAGAGGCCATCGAAATTCGCACCAATGACGACCTCATAAATCGTGACTGTGGCTATAATCTTAGCAAGGCTTGGGAACCAGCGATTGGGTTAATCAAGAGTAAATCGAGCAAATGTATAGTTGTGACGACCACGGCGGACAGAGCCATCACACCGACGTCATCTCAGACGCCGTCGCAATCTGTTCCACCGCGCGACCGTGGCACGGGGCGCGGACGGCGGAGTGAGCGCGCCGCAGGCAGAGGGTATTTAAATCGGCCGCCGCCGCGACCGAACCCAGTTCCCCCTGGGCAGCCATGGTGTACGGATCTCCGTGCCGGCACGTTCACAGGAGCTCAGTCAGTCAGTTCACCTGATGATGGCGACATGTATGATCGCCGAAATATTGTGCCCGTTGGACACTGTAGACCGGCAGTACACCCGTGGATATTTTGATTATCAAATACGCCGGGAGAAACTCAAGAATCACATATGGTACATTGTTGCTAGGAGACGGGCAAGTTCTTTCTCATCTCTACGTAGAATCGTATCAGCATCTCATCAAGTCCAGCGACCGTTCCTCTGTTGAGCGATTTCAGTTGCTTTTCTATCTCATTATCACTCATTGCTTTATGTGTTATTTTTTCGTTCGTGCGATGATGTAAAAGAGGCTCCAAAGTGTCACCATCTTCGGCCAAACAGTTTTGGAAAAGGGCATTTAATATTTCGACCTAGAGCTTCCTAGGATTTTCTGTTAAGTTGGTAAATAGAATTTTTCTTTCGAATTCATTGAACGAATTCCGCGTGGCCCTCCTAACGCTAACTTTTGCGTCGCTTAATTTTTGTTTGTCTGTGAGGCTTTAGCTACCATTACATTTGCAGTAAAACTCTTGTTGGTTTTGTAGCAGCAATCTAACATGATTGTCGAACCATGGCAGGTCTTTTCCATCCCTTACAACTTTGCCCTGCACATATCTGTCTAAAGCATATTGTACAGTGTTCTTGAACTTTGTCCATTCGTGGTCAACGTTGTCAGTGCTGGAGATGAAGTTTTTTTGTTGACCAATCAGGTAATTCTAAGTCTGTTTCTTGTGGTTCTTGCTACACATGAGAATCTTCCTATTTTTCTTAGTTTTCTTAGTCGCAACCATTTTCAGTGGTGCTGTAACGGCCTTACACTGACTGAGTCCCGGTTCTACACTAAGTGAGTCGAAAAGTTCTTGTTTATCACCAGCAGGTCAGTGATGATGGCTTCGCATATTGATTAACTACTCAAGGTAATTTTCTAATAAGGCATTTAGAACATGTGCTTTCAGTTAGCTTTCTGTGCCTAGTAATATGTTGGCTATGTTACCGTTCATAAGTTGTACTAGTACTGGGTCTTTTCCATAGATGCTTGTGCAGTTAACGAAAACTGCATTAACGTTGTGTTTCACTAATCTGCCATGACGAATGCTACCCTGTTTGGTATTGGAAGACATCTTATTATGCCTGTGGACGGATTTCACTATGCTGTAAAATCTTTGTGTGTACACGACGCGTATTCCACTGCCCCAGCAGCAGCTTCATGCTTTTAGTGCACGTTTGACCTACACTCCTGGAAATTGAAATAAGAACACCGTGAATTCATTGTCCCAGGAAGGGGAAACTTTATTGACACATTCCTGGGGTCAGATACATCACATGATCACACTGACAGAACCACAGGCACATAGACACAGGCAACAGAGCATGCACAATGTCGGCACTAGTACAGTGTATATCCACCTTTCGCAGCAATGCAGGCTGCTATTCTCCCATGGAGACGATCGTAGAGATGCTGGATGTAGTCCTGTGGAACGGCTTGCCATGCCATTTCCACCTGGCGCCTCAGTTGGACCAGCGTTCGTGCTGGACGTGCAGACCGCGTGAGACGACGCTTCATCCAGTCCCAAACATGCTCAATGGGGGACAGATCCGGAGATCTTGCTGGCCAGGGTAGTTGACTTTCACCTTCTAGAACACGTTGGGTGGCACGGGATACATGCGGACGTGCATTGTTCTGTTGGAACAGCAAGTTCCCTTGCCGGTCTAGGAATGGTAGAACGATGGGTTCGATGACGGTTTGGATGTACCGTGCACTATTCAGTGTCCCCTCGACGATCACCAGTGGTGTACGGCCAGTGTAGGAGATCGCTCCCCACACCATGATGCCGGGTGTTGGCCCTGTGTGCCTCGGTCGTATGCAGTCCTGATTGTGGCGCTCACCTGCACGGCGCCAAACACGCATACGACCATCATTGGCACCAAGGCAGAAGCGACTCTCATCGCTGAAGACGACACGTCTCCATTCGTCCCTCCATTCACGCCTGTCGCGACACCACTGGAGGCGGGCTGCACGATGTTGGGGCGTGAGCGGAAGACGGCCTAACGGTGTGCGGGACCGTAGCCCAGCTTCATGGAGATGGTTGCGAATGGTCCTCGCCGATACCCCAGGAGTAACAGTGTCCCTAATTTGCTGGGAAGTGGCGGTGCGGTCCCCTACGGCACTGCGTAGGATCCTACGGTCTTGGCGTGCATCCGTGCGTCGCTGCGGTCCGGTCCCAGGTCGACGGGCACGTGCACCTTCCGCCGACCACTGGCGACAACATCGATGTACTGTGGAGACCTCATGCCCCACGTGTTGAGCAATTCGGCGGTACGTCCACCCGGCCTCCCGCATGCCCACTATACGCCCTCGCTCAAAGTCCGTCAACTGCACATACGGTTCACGTCCACGCTGTCGCGGCATGCTACCAGTGTTAAAGACTGCGATGAAGCTCCGTATGCCACGGCAAACTGGCTGACACTGACGGCGGCGGTGCACAAATGCTGCGCAGCTAGCGCCATTCGACGGCCAACACCGCGGTTCCTGGTGTGTCCGCTGTGCCGTGCGTGTGATCATTGCTTGTACAGCCCTCTCGCAGTGTCCGGAGCAAGTATGGTGGGTCTGACACACCGGTGTCAATGTGTTCTATTTTCCATTTCCAGGAGTGTATTAAAGGGGAAGTCTCTATGTACAGTAAAGTCCTTCTTCCATGATTGGATGAAAGGTATGACGTCATAATTGGCTAAACAATCCCCCACGACGTCATCATTTGGTTCAAATTGTCGTGTCACATCTTTCCTCCATTGATTCACTCAATAGTGGTGCTTATCTCTACAGTAGAATTTATAGAATTATGTTACATGCAATCAGAAAGGTGCAAGGAGTATATAGAGAGTCTATACAAGGGCGATGTACTTGAGGACAATATTATGGAAATGGAAGAGGATGTAGATGAAGATGAAATGGGAGATACGATACTGCGTGAAGAGTTTGACAGAGCACTGAAAGACTTGAGTCGAAACAAGGCCCCCGGAGTAGACAACATTCCATTGGAACTACTGACTGCCTTGGGAGAGCCAGTCCTGACAAAACTCTACCATCTGGTGAGCAAGATGTATAAAACAGGCGAAATACCCTCAGACTTCAACAAGAATATAATAATTCCAATCCCAAAGAAAGCAGGTGTTGACAGATGTGAGAATTACCGAACAATCAGTTTAATAAGCCACAGCTGCAAAATACTAACACGAACTCTTTACAGACGAATGGAAAAACTAGTAGAAACCGACCTCGCGGAAGATCAGTTTGGATTCCGTAGAAATACTGGAACACGTGAGGCAATACTGACCTTACGACTTATCTTAGAAGAAAGATTAAGGAAAGGCAAACCTACGTCTCTAGCATTTGTAGACTTAGAGAAAGCTTTTGACAATGTTGACTGGAATACTCTCTTTCAAATTCTAAAGGTGGCAGGGGTAAAATACAGGGAGCGAAAGGCTATTTACAATTTGTACAGAAACCAGATGGCAGTTATAAGAGTCGAGGGACATGAAAGGGAAGCAGTGGTTGGGAAGGGAGTAAGACAGGGCTTTAGCCTCTCCCCGATGTTATTCAATCTGTATATTGAGCAAGCAGTAAAGGAAACAAAAGAAAAATTCGGAGTAGGTCTTGAAATCCATGGAGAAGAACTAAAAACTTGGAGGTTCGCCGATGACATTGTAATTCTGTCAGAGACAGCAAAGGATTTGGAAGAGCAGTTGAACGGAATGGATGGTGTCTTGAAGGGATGATATAAGATGAACATCAACAAAAGCAAAACGAAGATAATGGAATGTAGTCGAATTAAGTCTGGTGATGTTGAGGGTATTAGATTAGGAAATGAGACACTTAAAGTAGTAAAGGAGTTTTGCTATGTGGGGAGCAAAATAACTGATGATGGTCGAAGTAGAGAGGATATAAAATGTAGACTGGCAATGACAAGGAAAGCGTTTCTGAAGAAGAGAAATTTGTTAACATCGAGTATAGATTTTTTGTCAGGAAGTCATTTCTGAAAGTATTTGTATGGAGTGTACCCATGTATGGAAGTGAAACATGGGCGGTAAATAGTTTGGACATGAAGAGAATAGAAGCTTTCGAAATGTGGTGCTATAGAAGAATGCTGAAGATTAGATGGGTAGATCACATACCTAATGAGGAGGTACTGAATAGGATTGGGGAGAAGAGGAGTTTGTGACACAACTTGACCAGAAGAAGGGATCGGTTGGTAGGACATGTTCTGAGGCATCAAGGGATCACCAATTTAGTATTGGAGGGCAGCGTGGAGGGTAAAAATCGTAGCGGGAGACCAAGAGATGAATACACTAAGCAGATTCAGAAGGATGTAGGTTGCAGTAGGTACTGGGAGATGAAGAAGCTTGCACAGGATAGAGTAGCATGGGGAGCTGCATCAAACCAGTCTCAGGACTGAAGACCACAACAACAACAACATATGCAATCGAATGAGAGGAGACACGTTAAGTGGTTCAAATGGTTCAAATGGCTCTGAGCACTATGGGACTTAACAGCTGTGGTCATCAGTCCCCTAGAACTTAGAACTACTTAAACCTAACTAACCTAAGGACATCACACACATCCATGCCCGAGGCAGGATTCGAACCTGCGACCGTAGCAGTCGCGCGGTTCCGGACTGCACGCCTAGAACCGCGAGACCACTGCGGCCGGCACGTTAAATGAAAAGGCTGATACAAGGAAGTGTGAAATCATTTTAGGATTTTCTCAGTTGCACACACAGTTTCTGAAGAAGTCACCGGTGCTGACAAGGGAAACCCCCCCAACGCACCCCCTTCTGCTTTAATGGCCCAAAGCCCGTTAAAAACGGAAATCAGATCAAGCATGAAATCAGGAAGAAAGTATACTGAACTATGAAAAAAAAGCAAAATAGTGAATGGTTCAGATTAAATGGGTGCTGTATTGAGGAATGTTAATAACCATTGTGTTGTGGTTGTTTGGTCATGGTGCTATACTGCGAAGGGGAAGATCTGAGTTCAAATCTCTTTCAGTCCAATCTTTTTTTACACAATTAAGAACTTTATGTCTGGTCATTGACGTGTCTGTTCGCTGCATTCAGATTTGTGTATGTGTCATGGTGTAATGTCAGTTTGCAACAGCAACTTGTAATGAAGGGACCTCCAGACGTACGTGCCTCCTATTTGTTCTACGCAGGTACCACTTGTTATGACTCTTGTGCTCTGTTTTGGAAGTTTTGACCCTTGAATTCCTTCATTGTAATATTGTATTGTATTGTAAGTTAACCGGGGGTCTAGAAACGATGGAGAGGCTCCATCTCCGCCGCAGCCGCAATGGTCCACAACCCCACGACGACTACCGCAGTCCACTTCACCCCTCCGCTGCCCCACTCCGAAATACTCTTTCAGAGTTATTGTACGGTTCGGCCCCCGGTGGACCCCCCCTTTCACAGAGATATGATATGGAATTTTCACATACGTTCAGTAGAGGGGAAAGCAGGTGGGAATTCGATTTATTGGTTGAATATTGGGGAAGTGCAGTCAATCTGCTAAGATTGCTTACAAAATACTCATGTGACTGATCGTAGAATACTGCTCAAGTGTTTGCAACCAATACCAGATAGGACTAAGAGGGGACATTGAACGTCTACAGAGAAGGGCAGCATGAATCGTCACAGGTTTGTTTAATTCATGGGAGAGTGTCACAGAGATACTGAAGGAACTGAATAGGAAGACTCTTGAACATTGATGTAATCTCTCCTGAGAAAGGCTATAAACAAAGTTTCAAGAACCAGCTTTAAATGATTACTGTAGGAATATACTACAACTGAATATGTATCGCTCACATTGGGATCATAAAGACAAATTTAGATTAATCATCACTGCATGCTCAACTACTAAGTATATTTATCACTACATGCACAGAGGCATTCAAAGTATCATTCTTCCCATGCTCCATACATGAATGGAACAGGAAGAAATCCTAATAACTGACGCAATGGGACGTACATTTTGCCATGCACCTCACAGTGGTTTGCAGAGTACAGATGCAGATGCATGGGTAGATGGTGATGAATCTGTGTCACGTGCTGAAACTAACATTTAATATGTTGCTTGTCAAGGAAATCAGTGCTAATAAGAATATGAGAAATATGACTTAAGAGTTACACAACCTGTAATAGAAAGGAATTACCAAGATTTTTCAATTTACAACTAAATATATAATAAAATATATACTGACAAGTCAATATTTTCCATACAATTGTCTTAATCAAACTTTGGAATGGAGTTAACTTTTATACAATGACCACTTATATTTGCAAGAATCGCAAAACTCCTTGTCCATGACTGTGATTTTCTGTTTTTATTGCACATCCAAAACATTTGTTAATGTTATTAGTTTCAAAGGATTCTTCATTCTGACAGAATTTTTTGCACTGAAGTCATGTTTATGGTACTCTTCTATATTTATTTAATGACAATGCGCAAGCACTGTGTGTAATATGTACACAAGTTACACCTATATGCATAGATAATTTTACCTGTACCTGCTATAGCACAGGAAGAGTCTTGATGAAGGCAAATCTAGACAGCAGCTGTTCCTAGTACCATGTGGAATCACATCTCTTGTTACATATCTACATATTTTCTCTAGTATATATTGAACAATTATATTTCCAGAATAGCTGCTGTCATTATATTAGGTGAGATAAGTTGTTTCTGTGCAGGGAGGAGACCCCCCAAGAGGGATCATTGCCGACAAAATTTTATTAAGTAAATTTTCAATGCACAATGTTCGGCCGTAGCCGGCTTAGGCATACTGTGGTGGAAGGTGCTGGCCGGAAGACCATGGTTGGCACATTCCTGCCACGTGCTCCTCGGTCAGACTCAAGTCCCACGGGTTGGTTGCGCTGACGGGGGTCCGCTGCTAGCAAGGCGCGTTGGCGGAATCAACCCTCCAATCAGAGACTAATCGTGTGATCACGTGGGGATGCGGCCGGGAGCGGCGAGGGCGGCTTGGAAACAGCTCCGCGCTCTCTTAGCTTCTGACCACGGCCCCGAGTAGTCGCTCCTCTAGCCTCTGCCTCTCTGATGATCAGACGGCAACCCCTCTTGGGGCTGCTCAGCCCTACGTAGGCACCACTGTACCATCATTACAAGAATAAACTGGGTCCATTCCACTCAATTAACTTTCATTTTACAACGCCCACCGCTCCTGACTTCTATCCTGACGAACAAATGGTGTCAGAAGTGGGATGCGACCCACCTTACGGTTGTAAAATCAACTCATCAGTTATGAGTACTACGAAGGGGCCGAGGCTGAGTAAGTAAAGGAAACTAGACCGAACGTGGCGAGGCTGCAGCGCGCCATGCGCGTGCCAGCCGGTCGCCTGCGTTGCAGAATGTGCGTGGCCGCGCACTAGCGCGCCACAAGCGTGACGCAGATCGCCGCCGGACGCGAGCCGAGGAGGGTCCGCGATGCAGTCACGCTCGCCGACACCGCCGACGCCGACGCCGCTGTCCGTAGCTGCCACGGGTCACCGCCTGCGCCTGGGTCCGGGGTGCGGCCCTCGCGCCGCCCCGCCGTCGCACCTGTCCGTGCTGTCGCCCGCCGTCTGCTGCGCCCGCGCGTGATCAACGCCCCTGCCGCCGCTCGTCGACACCGCCGCCGTCTGTCGTCTGCGCGCCACCAAATATTGTAAGTCGCTCGCGATGCTACGGTGGTGTAGATGCCCATACTATTGTAACATGCCGATCACCAGGCAGCAATCGGAGGCATGAGCAGCCGGAGCGGATGAAGATCCCCTCTTGGCGCTGCAGTCCCAGATAACTCAATTAATTCTCACTAACGCGGAGCTTAAGGAACAGATAGATTATCTTAAAATGGCTTCTTCGCAATCTGATGTTGCTAAGCCAGTGCTAGTGGAAGAACAGCCGAAGCAGGTGACTCCACCACTCACTAGTGCAGAATCACCTGTGGCAGTAGCCACCTCTACTTTGGTGCAGAGCTTCCCAGCAGTAGCGTTTATTCCGGCGTTCGCTGGAAAGCCGCACGAGGATATTCAAATGCTTGTGCAGAATATCCAGGACATCGGAAAGCTTTGCGGTTGGCCAGATGAATTTCTCCTAAACGTGATGAAAATGAAACTCACCGGCGAAGCGCGGAACTACGTGCAGTCGGTCGAGAGCTTGAAAAATGCCCCTACCTTCCAGTCCCTTGCAACAGGGTTGATTGAAAGGTATACAGACAAACGTGGTACTAGTTACTATCGCGACTTGCTTTCCACCCTTAAGCAAAAAGCGGGTGAAGATTTAGAAGCATTCGCGGACAGGATTAGAAGCGTCGCATGCCACACGTACGCACTGAGTGCCAGTTCTGCTCGTAACGAAGTTCTGTTGGAAGAATCAGAATGTCGTGCGATAGATGTGTTTATTCGTGGCATAAACCCTCAAATAGGGGGTGAAATCAAGGTAGCTTCCCCCCGCACCTTACACGAAGCCGTGCGATTAGCACTCTTGAGAGAGGAGGCGAGTCGATTTGTGGCCGTCTCCGCGCGGCAAAGCGAGCCCCGACGTGTCTTTTCGAACGATACTAAGTGTGGACGCTGTAATAGAGAAGGACATGTGGCAGAGCAATGTCGCGTGCCATATTGTCATCAGTGCAGGAACATGGGTCACCAAAGCGTGCATTGTCCAAATAGTAGGCCACAACCGCCTGCAAATTCCAGGCGAAATGCAAACCAATCACGGAATTCGGGAAACGGCCGCGGGGCAGGAAGTGCCACCCCTCCCGGCCCCCGTTAAAAATAGTGACCCCCCTAGTTGATAAGGGAATCACGCAGGTGGCAAGCGTGGTTGTCGATGGTGTTAGAGGCCGCAAACCAATACGCGTGCTAATTGACACAGGCGCACAAATCAGCTTGGCATTTTTATCGAAGAGAGATAAAAGAACATTGCAACCGCCGCGGTACCATATCAGTGGTATTGGTCCCGGCATAGTGAAACCTGATGGCAGCTGTTGCGTTGAGTTCATGTTGGACTGCACAGAATATGCTTTTACGATGGAGGTTGTACGGAACAGGCGCTCGGATTACGACATCATCCTGGGAAGTGACTTTCTGCGTCATTTCCAGGGGGTTATTGACTATAGGTTAAATACCGTCCAATTCGGCGACAACGTGCACCGTTTTGGACGTGACTGCACGTTGCGGGCGAGCGGAGCTGGGAAAAAAGGATCCGTTTCCCAAGTTTCGGAGTCTCCCGTAACGATGCTAAAAGCCGATAATCCCGTGGAGATACCAGAAGGCACAGGAAAGATCCTTTGGGTGCCTGTCGGGATACGTGAATCCGAAGAGGTTCATTTCTTGGTAGATCCACTCTGCCAGAATGAAACTCTTGACCAGATGCAAGTCCACGTAAAACGTAGCCTGTGCAAAGCACAGCAAGTACAGAAAGAAAATTGCGTACCCGTGTGTTTAGACAATTTTAGTCACAAGCAAGCTTTAATACCGCGTGGTACAGTATTAGCCAGCTTACAGGTTATCACAGAAGATGAGTTGCCAATGAGAACCCCTTCTCTGAAAAAGAAAAAGACTGCTGCCGCCTCTCAACACCTTTTGACAATCACGTCACATCTGACAGATAAGTTTAAAGCTAAGCTTAGTCACCTCTCATTGCATGAACAAAAGCTAATAAATGAAGTATTGAATGAGTATTCATGGTTGTTTGAAGACAGGAAATATTTACCAGCAACAGATCTAATCCAACATGAGATTCCAACCGGAAATGCTAGGCCAATAGCTCAAAAAGGGTACCGAATTCCCTATCATCTTCAGTCGGTGGTAAGGGAAACTATACAACAGCAACTAGAAGCAGGAATAATACAACCCTCTTCTAGTGCGTGGTCTAGCCCAATTGTAGTAGTTCCAAAGAAATCTATAGACGGAGAAAAATCCTATCGCCTCTGTGTAGACATGCGAGCAGTAAACAAAGTTACTACTCCCCGGATCGATGAAACACTCGATCGTCTGGGCAATTGCCGGTACTTCACAACATTAGACATGCGCAGTGGGTATCATCAAATTCCAATTGCTCCTCAAGATCGAGCCAAGACAGCTTTTGTAGTTCCTGGTGGCTTATATGAATTCTTAAGGATGCCTTTCGGGCTTCGCAACGCGCCAGCAACCTTTCAGCGATTTGCAGATCTGATATTACGTGGGTTGAAACCTACTATGTGCCTTGTGTATCTTGATGATATAATTATATTTTCAAAATCCATTGCTGAACATGCTGAACATCTACGCAGTGTACTGTTGCGCTTGCAAAATGCTAATTTAAGCTTAAAATTAGAAAAATGTTCTTTTGCTCAATCACAAGTGCAGTATTTAGGTCATGTCATCAGTTCTAGCGGAGTCAAGCCAGATCCACGATTAACTGAAGCAGTAGACACTTTTCCTATTCCAACAAATTTAAAGGAATTACAATCCTTCCTTGGCCTTGCAAATTATTACCGCCGTTTTGTTAAAGATTATGCTACTATTACCAAACCACTTACTAAATTGTTGAAAAAGGATACTCCTTTTGTTTGGACGGATGAATGTTCGAACCGCCTTCCTAACAGTGAAAACTATTTTAACTAGTTCACCTCTACTTGTTTACCCAGACTTCGCTGAACCTTTTATTTTATCTTGTGACGCATCTGATTTTGCTGTAGGATGTGTCCTAAGCCAAGTGGAAGATGGTGAGGAAAAACCTGTTGGGTATGCCTCTCGTCAACTGAATAAAGCAGAAACTAATTACAGTACTACAGAAAAGGAATTGCTTGCCCTTCTTTTTGGAATTAATTATTTTAGATGTTACCTTTATGGTCGCAAGTTTACAGTTCTTACCGATCACTCTGCTCTGCAGTGGTTATTGAATCTTAAAGACCCTAGCAGCAAACTTATGCGCTGGGCCATGAAACTGTCAGAATATGATTTTGAAGTTCGGCACAAGCCTGGTCGGTTGCATCAAAATGCTGATGCGTTAAGTAGAAAAGTGCGTGTCATTCAATCAGATGAGGTATCAATTGAAGAGTTAAAAGAAGCACAGCAGGTGGACGTTCAATGTCAAAGCTACGCCACCTTGCCAGAATTTGAAGTAATAGACGACCTTTTGTATCGAAGAACTCCCCATGGAAATCGTTTGGTAATACCGGAATGCTTGCAGCAACGTATAATACGGCAATGCCATGATACAATCCAAGCTTGTCACAGCGGAAAACGCGCTACGAACGCTCGAATTGCGACACGTTATTGGTGGCAATACCGACAACGTGACGTGGACAGGTATGTAAGATCTTGCCTGCCGTGTGCACAACGAGCACAAAATAGGCATCCGCGAGTGCCGCTGCAAACACTTCCTCAGGCATCTTCACCCTTCGAAATTCTCGCTTTAGATTTCCAAGGTCCTTTTCCACAGTCGCAACAAGGTAACAAATACATTTTGTCTGTTATTGATCACTTTTCACGTTATCTAATTTTGGTTCCCCTCCCCGACATGACAGCTGAAACTGTCGCGAGAGAGTTTGTAAATCGTGTGATACTACCTTTTGGAAGTCCTGATGCCATTTTAACGGATCAAGGAACCAATTTCATGTCTGCTCTATTTGTACAAGTTTGTAAATTGCTAAGAATCAAAAAATGGCGTACAACTCCCTTCCATCCTAAAGCCAACGGTCGCGTTGAACGCGTACACCGTACAATTTGTAAAATGTTATCCTATTATGTGGCAAAAACGCACGCTGATTGGGACAGATATGTACCGTATATTTCTTCTGCATACAACACCCGAATACATGAATCCACGGGGTATACCCCTTACGAAGCTGTGTTTGGACGGCCGATGAATTCGCCGTTCGAAATAGACAAACTACCTCAAGGTGTAGAAATAAAGGAAGTAAAAGGTTTAGCCCGCCGGCTAAAAGCGATCTGGTATAAAGTAAAGAGGAATAATATCAAAGCTACCAATAAACAGTTGCACAGGCAGAACAAAAATGCTGTTTTACCGACTTATCAAACAGGTGATTTAGTGTTACTACGAAACCCGGCAATCAAAAAGGGACGAACTAAAAAGTTCTCTCCCCGCTTTGAAGGCCCGTATCGGATTGTACGGTTGACCTCACCAGTCAATGCAGAACTGCAATTAACCGATCGTACGGTGATAGTGCACTTTGACCGCCTGCAACCTTACCACGGTAGGGCTGTGTCACCACAACAGGTCGCAGCCCCCGATCCGCCTGTGTCACCTCCACCTCAAGTGGAACAAAGACGAAAGAAAAAACGGAGGAGATTACCTCCACAGGGTTGTAGATACCCTTTGCGGAATCGACACCCTTATGGGTTGAGGTCGCGTGATTAATCACGCCTAATTAGAGTTTTATGTTATGTTCTATTGCAGCTTAGTTTAAGTCATTTTCTCCAGGAACTTGGAAGCAAGCCGTGCCTGGCCACCACGGAGTTCCCGGCCATTCTCAATTGTCAACTTCCAGTCCTGTCATGTATTTTTGCTCATTTTTATATGTATGATTAAGTTTTATGTTTTGCCAGCAATGCCACGCATTAGACGTCACGCAACTGACTTGCTTCAAATGCAACCATTACACTTGGTGTTGGCAGAACCGCGGCTGCTAACTCCGAATAATATTCTTCAATGTCCTCTATTGCCATCTATTTGACAAACCAGTACATGTGGAGTATTTTTACTCCGAGCTTTTCTTAATACTTGTTACGTTGACGTCTAGTGTATTGTACTATATGTCGTAGTTCTGTATTTGCTGCAGCTAATCGTAAGTAATCGGAACAGAAAAAGCCAGGACTTGAAATGCATACGCCTCGTACGCTTTGTTTACGGGACCAGCTGTTGGCGGGGCAACACATCAGCTGTCGCCTCCCCTCCTCTCTTCAGCGCTGTCCCATCTCCTCCCCAAGAACTGGCCAGCGGCCATCATTTTTTCTCAGCCAGTAACAGCGCTCCGCGCGATGACGTATCTTATCACCACGTGCGCTGCCGCCTCCAGCGTCTCAACACGCGGCGCGTCCTAGTAGTTACAAAAACAAACCGCAAATTAATGCCCTATCCTCCATGTATGACAGACTACAATGCATTTACCATCATTTTATATAATTAACAGCCTTTTTAAAAAAACTCTTATTCTAGATAATTAGCAATTTCTAATTCATCATTATTTCTGGTACACGCTAAGCGCGTGATATTTGTCGCTGCAGTAGCGGCCGGTCTCTCGCTGCTACACGCCGTCTCACATAACCGCTGACGTGCCGGTGCCTACTCCGCACCTACGCGTGCGCTGCGCGCTCGCTAACAGCTCCAAGCTGGTTTCTTTCATGCAGCCGGAAGACACGGCAAACAAAATTCATTCAAACATCCCAATAAATCTTAACATAAACATTAAGTAGATGTGATTTATTGTTTAAATTCTTTTCCTTGTGTTGTTTCACATTAGCTGGATAAATCACACGAAGTTTTTAACGATTTACATTATTCTGCATACCTTAGTCTGGCAATCCTATATGTGAAGTTTCACTACTGCTTTGATTCATTGCATAAGCTACAAACTACAGCCCTAACCCTCTTACACATCGAACTATGAGGACATTTAACGTTATCTTCCTTGGACAAGGCCAGATATGGGCAAACCAATGCAATGCCACGGGTTTTTCACGCTACTGACGAGGCACAAACGACCAATCGTCCGGGCTGCCGTATATCGGTGGGCGATTGTTCCTTGGTTGCTACGCAGTTACTTTTGCCCTCCCCATTTATTTTACTCTACCGCCGTGGTCATTGTTCTATCTTGTTTTCCTTCTTCTGTCGATGAGGAGGCCCCTACAACATGTTAGGTACCCTCTTCCGACAGTACCGGTCTTTTAATCTTACCATCCATTTACACCGCGATATTGCTCTCCCTTGTTGCAGTCTTGCCCCAAAATATCGGCTGATGATCCATTGTGAGATACGTACTTTGCTCTAATTAGCCGGTGATGTAAGCGCTACGGGAACTGTGTCTAGTTGTCCTTTCAGTTCAATTTGTTATCGTCAGTTTTAAAACTAACACACACGCAGCCTAGCAGCCAGCCCCAGATGGCCAGTGTTACATATTAACGTTGAGCGTTCCGACTACTTACAGCATTATTATTATACATCATTGTGTTTTTATTTTCTGTCAATATATGTCATTGTTTTTAATTATATTATGCTAGCGCTAGTGATTTATAGTTCATGATTTTCATTTTATGTAGAGTTATGTACTGCGCGCACAAAAAGTGACGCTATTTATGCATGTATGCTATTCTAGCTTCAGAGCTATTTTTTATTTCTTGAACAGTCGACATTTTCCTAGTACAGCAGGTCGCTGATAACGCCGCTGATACTTTTATTCTATGTATCGCAGGAAACCCACGTGCCTACACTAATTCTTGTTAAGTCAGACGGACGCCCTTAGGCCCGCTGAACCACGGTATCGCAGATAGCTCCAATGCACTGCCTACCCCTCAATTATTAGACAGGTTGCCTTAGCACTGTCCGCAGGTTGCTCCATTGCCCTGCAAATTATATAATCATCAATCCAAGTCTGCAGATTGCACTAATGCACTGCTGAACTTAATAGTCGAGTCACTCGCAGGTAGCTCATACGCACCGCGAACTTGTAATTACACGTCACCGAATCCTAGGCTCCTCGGTTGACCACAAAACAATTCATACATCAATTACCGTGAGACAATTTGCACTCACACTACGTCTTTGGCACTCAACCACAAATGAACTGAGCCCCAGACGCTCTTTTATTACATTTTATACAACGCCACTTTCTTCTAGATGGCAATTCCATTGCAAAATCATCGGATTCTGCCAAAGATTCAGATACCGTTCCCCAGATGGCAGCCTTTTCCGTTGCTGAACGGATTAGTTGCTTTTCACCGTCTGACAGTTCAAACTGCACTTTTAAGAACAATGTTGTTATATACACACACTGTCGGATTCTACTGACGTAGTCCCTTATGCACTTCGTCAACCGACAAACAAACAACATCCCCTGACGGATTTCGTATCCGATTCGGAAGCTATGTTCGGGAAATATTCCCTTTATTTTATTTCTTGTCAATTATTACTTCAATGTCATGTTTTATTGTTATCAATTTATAGTTATGATTCATGTTAGTACACTTTATGTTATACTTTATTTTTGTGTCATATTCGGCATTCCCTTTTAACTTTCATTGTTTCTCGACTGGAAGTATCTCTGATAGCACCTATTGGCCTTCAGTTCGTATCCGCCATCAGCTACCATTAGTCACACATTTACACAACACTTCATACGCCCAGTAACAACTTAGAACACACTCACACTGTTCATATCCACACTACCTTGGTGTAACTTGTTGATGTTACCAGACCTCTATTTTCATATACTAAGTACATGAACAAGGCTTTTATCGTTTATTCCCTCCGCTCTTCGGAAGGGGAAAGGGAAGTACGTACGTATGTACGTTATGTTCACTAGCAGTTTCTTTTAATCAACAACGTAATCAATTTACCTGTTGAACACTCAAGTTGCTCTGTTAAAATGGAATCAAACGTCTTTGTGACATCAGCTATTCGTTTATTATTGCTTTGCAATAAACTGTTACTTTTAAGTTGCACTTACAATGTCTTAGTCTCGGACGCAGAGCCACTAGCGCTCTCCGACGCTGTTATCTGAGCCCAGCACTCTGCAGCCTCAGCGCTGATAAAGCTGCGCTGCGCCGCCTCCACTGCTTCACGCCCAGCCTCTGTATTCACGAGCAACAGACTCGCCCTCGCTAACATTCATTCCCGACTTCAGTACAGTTAATCTCTCTATTGACCACTTCTGTAAGTAAAGATCCTATGATTATTGAGTTAACTTGAGTTGTCCTACCCTCAATCGGGTTCTCTGCAGCTGAAAAACCACTCAATATTATTTTTGAAATTTATGAAGTACTTCACCTGTCTCGCCGTGTCGAACCTTAGCGGAGTGGGTGCCCCTGCGTAGTGGCCAATGCGTGGGAGGTGCCTAGGCTGTGCAGGTTTACACCGCGATCACAGGATTCCTTCTCATTTTATTAAAAAAAAACTGTCTTCGTACAAAATCTCAAATTAATTAACGACACTTGGCGTTCGTCCCATAGCAGGTTGAAAAATTTTTCCAGCGAGTTACGCTTAGTCTGCGCTGCGTAGTACTGCCTCCGCGTTCAGCGTCGTTTTGCTGACGCGTGATTGATCAGCGGATACTCAGTGTTGAATTACACCATTGTCTTGTCGCCTTGCTACCCCCACGGCTGCCAAACTGTTGGTTGCCTGCCGTGATTCTACTTCGTGGCCTTCTTCAGCAGTAAGCGTGACTGAACGGGTCCATCGTCGCTACTTGCCAGGTAATTATTGCTACAACGTTGTACCCCCTCTGTCATCTCTGAATTACTCATCATTATTAAAATCTGTCTTTGGGACTCCTGACCAAACAGACGCAAAACGCTGGGATTTGGACACACAGCAAGCGCTTTCGGAAACACAAGTTAATCACGAAGTGTTGGTGCATCAACAGGTGCGCCTGACACATCTTGAGAATAACCTGTTAGCCACAACTAGACAAATACAAGTTGTAGCCGACAGATTAACACGACACTATGGTGCACTTGAACAATCCTTTAACCAAGAGTGGACTCATCTTCGCACGGGATTACGTAATTTAACTATCACATTGGACATTATGAAGACCACGCAGATTCTTTTATTTAATATACACACAGCACAGTTACACGTGCACATGTTACACTCGGCCATTCAACTCGGACTGCAAGGAAAGCTCAGTCCACATCTGTTACCCTCAGAGCCCTTCTTGCACATCCTACACAATGTGTCGTCGCAAATTTTGGCCCCTAAACAAATGCTTTATGCCGTGTGGGAAAGCAACCTCCCCTTTTACTATGCTGCGTTGGAGGTCCGACTTACCCGTAATTCGGACGGTATTCGGATGCGAATGAGGTTGCCAAT
The DNA here is from genome assembly GCF_023898315.1 of Schistocerca nitens. NCBI lineage: Eukaryota > Metazoa > Arthropoda > Insecta > Orthoptera > Acrididae > Schistocerca > Schistocerca nitens. The sequence continues at coordinate 353,865,674 of NC_064618.1, read as the reverse complement.
CACGTGCGCAAATTGCGAATACGAGTGCTATCAAATACACTTTTCCAGTCTCTTGGGCTACCCTTCACCACCATGTTGTTTGGCAGACTCAAGAATTTTTAATAGTTAGTCGGGATCGACAAACTCACGCCACTCTTTCTCGCGCTGAACTATCCAATTGCTTCCATACAACACATTACTTATGCTCCACGCTAATTTTACACACTAACACTACTGAGTGCGAGATGTCACTGTTTTTAGCTGAAACTACTACACCTCCATGTCCTCGTGTTCTAGTCTCACTTCGTCAACCAATAATTCAGCCTGTTGGCAACAGTTTTCTGTTCGCTGTTCCTCAGACTGTCACCGCCACACTGGTGTGCCACCGTTCAATGTCAGAGACTGAATCGTACCGGGTAACACTGAATAATAGTGGCCTAGTGTATAATAGTTGAAGATGTGACGTATACGCTGCTTCTATGAGGATATCAGCTCAATTGCACTCCACCTTTCATGTCACCATTCCCACATTTACCTTATACCTTCCTGAACTCTCTTTCAAACTCCATCACCATGAGAAGCTAAAGAATTTACCGAATACCAATGATTCAGATCTACTCCAATCGATCAATCATCTCCTTACCCAGGAACACAACCAAGTTGCTCTTGACCGAGTGGCCTCACATATTGCTGATTGGCACCAAACCAAGCGATTAACCACCGTTGTATTACCCAGCGCTGGTTCGGTAATAATCATTGTGATGATTCTGATTATAGTATCCTGGATACTCTGTAAAAGACGGTTTTGCAAATGTTTCACTTCCTTCCGAGAAGTAGTACCCCCCTCACAACCTGAAGGTGAATATCACACCTGAAACTACCTGCCAACCTTGGTGCATGCGATCAGGCATGACCCCCCCCCCCCCCCCCCTTAGAATTAAGTTGTAGTCTAGGTGTCAGGTCAATGAAATAATTTTGTAATGGCTTTGTATTTCTATGTAAAGTCTATGGAATCACAATTTAACTGTCGAGTCTTAACCCTCATGTAAGTCATTTTGTTTTCTCTTTAAATTTTTGTCATTTTGTAAAGTTCTCATTCACCCACTTGGGCAATTACCATTGTAATCCTAGATTTAAGAACTGAAAGTAATATTACGGGGAAAAACCCCCTTGTGACTTTTAGGCCTGGGAGCATTCTCTCACCCCCACGAGGGTGGAGTGTTTCAGTGTGCTGTGCTCCGGTGCCCCTCATCATCGCCTGGGTACCCACCACCACTGATACCGCCGACACACACTCGCAGCGTGGCGCCGCCCCACTGCCGTCGCACCAACTTCACAAGTTTGTTATTCAAGAGCCTTCTTTCAGGCCCTTCAGGCCACTTTGTAACTTTTGCACATATTGATATCACTATGTTATGGGACCCTTCATAATGATCATATATTTTTTTAAGTGGAATAATCAATTAGAATAAGCTCATTCATTTTCATCCAGAGAGCCTTCTTCGGAAGGGGAAAGGATGTGCAGGGAGGAGACCCCCCAAGAGGGATCATTGCCGACAAAATTTTATTAAGTAAATTTTCAATGCACAATGTTCGGCCGTAGCCGGCTTAGGCATACTGTGGTGGAAGGTGCTGGCCGGAAGACCATGGTCGGCACATTCCTGCCACGTGCTCCTCGGTCAGACTCAAGTCCCACGGGTTGGTTGCGCTGACGGGGGTCCGCTGCTAGCAAGGCGCGTTGGCGGAATCAACCCTCCAATCAGAGACTAATCGTGTGATCACGTGGGGACGCGGCCGGGAGCGGCGAGGGCGGCTTGGAAACAGCTCCGCGCTCTCTTAGCTTCTGACCACGGCCCCGAGTAGTCGCTCCTCTAGCCTCTGCCTCTCTGATGATCAGACGGCAACCCCTCTTGGGGCTGCTCAGCCCTACGTAGGCACCACTGTACCATCATTACAAGAATAAACTGGGTCCATTCCACTCAATTAACTTTCATTTTACAACGCCCTCCGCTCCTGACTTCTATCCTGACGAACATTTCTACAAGATTCCACAAGTGTTGAACCTGACATGTATTTGACATCTTTAGGCATCTGAAAACACACTTAGCAGTTGAGCAGTTCCCCATAATAACATTACCTGCTGCAGATGGGATTAAAGGAAAGGTATGCTAGTAAATATTTTCTCATAGTTTCATGATAAGTGTAAAAAACGTGCAACGGACAGTTTGTTGTCAGATATTGTGATTGTGTGTTTTTCAAAATAGTTTTCTTGACTACTCATCAATCCCATTAATTTCAGTGTCACATTTTCACTTTTAAGTATCTGAAGTTTCAAGTAACTTCTACTGCTTTTGTTTGGTGGTTAATGGTCAATGTTCACTGTATTGTGGCAGTTTTGGGTGGAGGTCATGCCTTGCCCACCACTTTTTACAGCACTGCCAACCATTATTGAATGCCTCATGTATCCTCTGCTTTGTTTTGCTTTTTGTTGTGTGTTGCTTGTTGCTCATCTCTTATTTTGAAATGAGTGAAAACACTGCTCCAGGTCCAGCATAGGGTTCTAATATGGCTCCCATGACAACTAAAAGGAAAAGGAGATTCGTAGCACAAAGTGGTGCTCATAAAGTGATGGAGATCGTGCTCGAGCACTGTGAGGTGGAAAAGGCAGCAAAAAACTGCTACACCCTATCATTCAGGCCCACAAGAGAACTGCCAATTACACCAGTAAAAGTGTATGAAACTATATAGAACTAGACTGTTTGTAAGCCCTCATCCAGGTGAACAACCTGGTACTCCAAGAAAGAAAACATCAGTTTTAGTCCTGATTTGTACTGTACAAGTGTAAAGCAATTTGTGGTTATTAATGGTGTTAAGGTAATGTATATCACTTATGACAAATGTTTTCATGGAAATACATTTATTAAACACTGAATAACTAGACACAATACAGCAGAAACACATGAGTGTCACTTCACGTGAGAAAGCCAGTATCGGACTGGCCCAAAGAAAGTAATTCTCAGATAAAACACATTTTTCGCTTATCTATAGTCACCACATGTTCACATTCAACAAAGCTTCTGAGTAGTCAGCTCCTAGTTTTACATTACTTAATTTTTATATTGTTTCACTTAGGAAAAGACATAGTTATATTCAAGAAGAAGTCAATGACTTTAGTAAATTAGTTATAAGGAATATCATCATGCAGTTCTAGACACAACATAAAGCAGTGATTGCTGAAGATACCGGCAGACGTCTGGCCTGGCCCCCACTGCTTCTCCAGCATTCCAAAAACTTCTTTTGGTGCTGTGTGAAAAGATAAATTGGAGGTGGGGGTACTCATTAAAAACTGTACTTAAGTCAGGATTCATATGGAAATACATAGGCCTAATGAACAAACAAAATGTCTTGCTAGGATGTGGTTACATTGTTTTTTGGCTGTATAGTTTCCTTGTACTCACGACATGCAATATGGAAGCTCAACAAAATATTTTTAATCTTTATGAATCATGGACTGACAGCAATCAGACAGGCGGCAAACTCTGGCAGAGGCCATGAGATGTAATGGGGTTTATGGCATAGGGAAGTGCGTCCACAAGAATAATAATGGCAAGTATTGGCTTGAAAACTGCTTGTGAATCAAGGAGTGCTAAACTTCTAGGCGGAATCGACGCAAGGAGATCATAATTGCCAAATCAGCTCTGAGAATTTCGAGAAATGGTTTTCAGAGATGGAGCTCCCAAATCTTCCGCTAAATTCTATCAGTGTTACAGACAATGTATTGTATCACTGTAGGCAGGTGGACAAAACGCTATCAATATACTATCCAAAGGTGGTGATGATAAAATTCTGTGAAAAAGGAATGTTAAATGCAATAGAGCTGCCTTTACCTAGCCTTTTAATTTCATTTTGATGGAATTAATTGATCTTGCTTTTGCCACTCTTATTATTTTTCTGTACTTCTTTCATATCATTTTATGATTTTCAGAGGTCCAGAATACTCCTTAAGTGTGTGGGACCTATACCAGATAAGACTAATAGGGGATATTGAACGTATACAGAGATGGGTAGCATGAGTAGTCACAGATTTATTTAATCCATGGGAGATGTCACACAGATGCTGAAGGAACAGAACTGGAAGACTCTTGAAGATAGATGTAAACTAAGCCGCGAAATTCTATTAACAAAGTTTCAAGATCCGGTCTTAAATGATTACTGTAGGAATATACTACAAGTGCCTATGTATTGCTCATAGATGGATTGTGAGGATGAGATTAGAATAATTACTACATGCACAGAGGCACTCAAACAATCATTCTGCTCGTCCCCCAAATATGAATGGAACAGGAAAAAGTTCTAATAATGATGCAATGGGACATACCCTCCGCCATGCACCTGACAGTTGTTTGCTGAGAAAACATGTGGATGTAGTTGCAAATGACAAATGCTGAGCTGAATGCATTTGTGCAGGTGAATAAACCGAGTGGAAAACACATATGTAGTAGACAAAGAGGCTAAGAGCTCAGGACACACCCTCGTTTGCCTGCCACTGTACATTTGCGACCTGAACCCAGTTGAACTTCAATGGATGAAAATTAAATGGTACATGAGGGAGAAATATGTCTCTGGCGACATGTCTGCAACCAATCTCAAGAAACTGACAGATGATGCGTTCAATTCTGTCATTCCAAATGACTGTGAAATCTATTGCAGAAAAGTGTGAGAGGTGAAACTTGATTAGGGAAACTTGGCCTAAAATGAAATACTAGGATAAAATGACATACCACTTGTTTCTCGAATACCATTATACTCAACTTTAAATCTAGTGTAGTGCACAATAGTTGGTAGTAGTGGTACTGTGTTAATGGCGTGGGCCTCTTGTGTTTATTTTCCACGCTAGAGCTCAAAGTCGTAATCAACGGGTGCTGATCTAACATCGGTAAGTCAAATAATGCTCTAAACACGTGCTTTATTATATTGTTATCAAAAATGTAAGTTAAGGTCATGGAACCGTATCCTTTTCTTTTTTTGTTGATTACAAAGTTTTGTTGATAGACATAAGCTGGTCACGCATCTGTAGTTCCGAGTACAAAATGGCTGTCCAGGGTAAAATGATCACCAGTTACTTGGGTATAATGAAACAGTGGGTCATTTTACCCATATATAGTGTGCCATTTTACCCTGTCAAATAAATCGTATATTATGAATGTTTATTGTTGTGTTTACGTATTAAAATTAATTATAACACTAAAAACAACAAAACAGTGTTAATAAGATATTGAAATTATATAGGCCTATCGTAAATGTTTTATATACAGAAATATTTGTAGGCTTAGGCTATAACTGCTGGCTGATAGTAATTGATGCAATATAATAATATCATATGCCTAACTTTAAGTATGCTGTCTGTGTTGGATCATAAAACAATAGATGCGTAACACTCAGCTTCTTTTCAGCACAAATGGCTGGAACGTACAAGAGAGAGACAGATCGTCAGTCTTTGAGTGAAGACTCAATGAAACAAGCTATTCAAGCCATTGAAAGAAAAGATATGGGATGGCTAAAAGCTTCAAAGACATTTGGTGTTCCAAAAGCTACGTTACGTCGAAGAGTTATGGGAAAAAACAAACGCATCACTGGAGCATACAAAGGCTTGGGGCGATTCATCTGTACATTTTCTAAGAGACTTGAAACATTGCTGGTCGATCACATAAAAGATTTAGAATCCCGAATTGGTCTTACATGTAACGATATACGAAAATTAGCTTTTCAGTTAGCAGAGCAAAATAGAATACCTCACAGATTCAGCAAAAAAGATGAAATGGCAGGCTGGGATTGGCTTAGGGGATATCGAAAGAGAAATCCAGACATTTCTCTCAGAAAACCAGAGACCAGTTCAGCAGCTAGAGCCCAGTCTTTTAACAAACTGCAAGTAGAAAAGTTTTTTTACCATTCTTGAACAAACATTACAGAAAAATAATATTGAACCCTCTAGGCTAGAGTATGGAATGTTGACGAATCAGCACTTTCAACAGTGCAGAAACCTCAAAAAGTGTTAGCAGCAACTGGTAAAAAAACAAGTTGGGACAATCACCAGTGCAGAGAGAGAACAGCATGGTACTGTTGTATGGTGCATGAGTTCATCAGGAAACGTTATCCCGCCAATTCTACATTTTCCAAGGAAAAGATGAAAGCAGAAGCTTTTAGAAGGAGCACCTACAGGATCACTAGGGCTGCCCAGTGAGTCTGGCTGGATGAAGGGAGATTCATTTCTCACTTGGCTTAACATTTTCAAAAGAATGCAAACGGAAGCAAAGATAAACAAGATTCTATTACTATTAGATGGACATTGTACGCATAAAGGCTTAGAAGTAGTCACTTACGCGAGAGAAAATGGCATAATTATGATTTCTTTTCCTCCTCATTGCACACACAAGCTGCAACCTCTAGAGGTATGTTTCTATGGTCCCCTGAAGACTTACAATAATCAGTCCGCCACAGTATGGTTAAAAAATCATCCTGGAAGAGTCATAACTGAATTTCAGGTAGCTGAAATATTTTGTGAGGCATATGGGAAAGCCGCTACTATTAGTAGTGCCTTAGGTGGTTTCAGGAAAACTGGAATTTGGCCGTTCAACTCACAAATATTTCCGGAGCGACAAGTTGCTGTGGCAAACTGACATTACACCATGACACATACACAAATCTGAATGCAGCGAACAGACACGTCAATGACCAGACATAAAGTTCTTAATTTTGTAAAAAAAGATTGGACTGAAAGAGATTTGAACTCAGATCTTCCCCTTCGCAGTATAGCACCATGACCAAACAACCACAACACAATGGTTATTAACATTCCTCAATACAGCACCCATTTAATCTGAACCATTCACTATTTTGCTTTTTTTTCATAGTTCAGTATACTTTCTTCCTGATTTCATGCTTGATCTGATTTCCGTTTTTAACGGGCTTTGGGCCATTAAAGCAGAAGGGGGTGCGTTGGGGGGGTTTCCCTTGTCAGCACCGGTGACTTCTTCAGAAACTGTGTGTGCAACTGAGAAAATCCTAAAATGATTTCACACTTCCTTGTATCAGCCTTTTCATTTAACGTGCCGGCCGCAGTGGTCTCGCGGTTCTAGGCGTGCAGTCCGGAACCGCGCGACTGCTACGGTCGCAGGTTCGAATCCTGCCTCGGGCATGGATGTGTGTGATGTCCTTAGGTTAGTTAGGTTTAAGTAGTTCTAAGTTCTAGGGGACTGATGACCACAGCTGTTAAGTCCCATAGTGCTCAGAGCCATTTGAACCATTTGAACCACTTAACGTGTCTCCTCTCATTCGATTGCATATGTTGTTGTTGTTGTGGTCTTCAGTCCTGAGACTGGTTTGATGCAGCTCTCCATGCTACTCTATCCTGTGCAAGCTTCTTCATCTCCCAGTACCTACTGCAACCTACATCCTTCTGAATCTGCTTAGTGTATTCATCTCTTGGTCTCCCGCTACGATTTTTACCCTCCACGCTGCCCTCCAATACTAAATTGGTGATCCCTTGATGCCTCAGAACATGTCCTACCAACCGATCCCTTCTTCTGGTCAAGTTGTGTCACAAACTCCTCTTCTCCCCCATCCTATTCAGTACCTCCTCATTAGTTATGTGATCTACCCATCTTATCTTCAGCATTCTTCTGTAGCACCACATTTCGAAAGCTTCTATTCTCTTCTTGTCCAAACTATTTACCGTCCATGTTTCACTTCCATACATGGGTACACTCCATACAAATACTTTCAGAAATGACTTCCTGACATTTAAATCTATACTCGATGTTAACAAATTTCTCTTCTTCAGAAACGCTTTCCTTGCCATTGCCAGTCTACATTTTATATCCTCTCTACTTCGACCATCATCAGTTATTTTGCTCCCCAAATAGTAAAACTCCTTTACTACTTTAAGTGTCTCATTTCCTAATCTAATACCCTCAACATCACCAGACTTAATTCGACTACATTCCATTATCTTCGTTTTGCTTATGTTGATGTTCATCTTATATCGTCCCTTCAAGACACCATCCATTCCGTTCAACTGCTCTTCCAAGTCCTTTGCTGTCTCTGACAGAATTACAATGTCATCGGCGAACCTCCAAGTTTTTACTTCTTCTCCATGGATTTCAAGACCTACTCCGAATTTTTCTTTTGTTTCCTTTACTGCTTGCTCAATATACAGATTGAATAACATCGGGGAGAGGCTACAGCCCTGTCTTACTCCCTTCCCAACCACTGCTTCCCTTTCATGTCCCTCGACTCTTATAACTGCCATCTGGTTTCTGTACAAATTGTAAATAGCCTTTCGCTCCCTGTATTTTACCCCTGCCACCTTTAGAATTTGAAAGAGAGTATTCCAGTCAACATTGTCAAAAGCTTTCTCTAAGTCTACAAATGCTAGAGACGTAGGTTTGCTTTTCCTTAATCTTTCTTCTAAGATAAGTCGTAAGGTCAGTATTGCCTCACGTGTTCCAGTATTTCTACGGAATCCAAACTGATCTTCCCCGAGGTCGGTTTCTACTAGTTTTTCCATTCGTCTGTAAAGAGTTCGTGTTAGTATTTTGCAGCTGTGGCTTATTAAACTGATTGTTCGGTAATTCTCACATCGGTCAACACCTGCTTTCTTTGGGATTGGAATTATTATATTCTTGTTGAAGTCTGAGGGTATTTCGCCTGTTTTATACATCTTGCTCACCAGATGGTAGAGTTTTGTCAGGACTGGCTCTCCCAAGGCAGTCAGTAGTTCCAATGGAATGTTGTCTACTCCGGGGGCCTTGTTTCGACTCAAGTCTTTCAGTGCTCTGTCAAACTCTTCACGCAGTATCGTATCTCCCATTTCATCTTCATCTACATCCTCTTCCATTTCCATAATATTGTCCTCAAGTACATTGCCCTTGTATAGACCCTCTATATACTCCTTGCACCTTTCTGATTGCATGTAACATAATTCTATAAATTCTCCTGTAGAGATAAGCACCACTATTGAGTGAATCAATGGAGGAAAGATGTGACACGACAATTTGAACCAAATGATGACGTCGTGGGGGATTGTTTAGCCAATTAAGACGTCATACCTTTCATCCAATCATGGAAGAAGGACTTTACTGTACATAGAGACTTCCCCTTTAATACACTCCTGGAAATGGAAAAAAGAACACATTGACACCGGTGTGTCAGACCCACCATACTTGCTCCGGACACTGCGAGAGGGCTGTACAAGCAATGATCACACGCACGGCACAGCGGACACACCAGGAACCGCGGTGTTGGCCGTCGAATGGCGCTAGCTGCGCAGCATTTGTGCACCGCCGCCGTCAGTGTCAGCCAGTTTGCCGTGGCATACGGAGCTCCATCGCAGTCTTTAACACTGGTAGCATGCCGCGACAGCGTGGACGTGAACCGTATGTGCAGTTGACGGACTTTGAGCGAGGGCGTATAGTGGGCATGCGGGAGGCCGGGTGGACGTACCGCCGAATTGCTCAACACGTGGGACGTGAGATCTCCACAGTACATCGATGTTGTCGCCAGTGGTCGGCGGAAGGTGCACGTGCCCGTCGACCTGGGACCGGACCGCAGCGACGCACGAATGCACGCCAAGACCGTAGGATCCTACGCAGTGCCGTAGGGGACCGCACCGCCACTTCCCAGCAAATTAGGGACACTGTTGCTCCTGGGGTATCGGCGAGGACCATTCGCAACCGTCTCCATGAAGCTGGGCTACGGTCCCGCACACCGTTAGGCCGTCTTCCGCTCACGCCCCAACATCGTGCAGCCCGCCTCCAGTGGTGTCGCGACAGGCGTGAATGGAGGGACGAATGGAGACGTGTCGTCTTCAGCGATGAGAGTCGCTTCTGCCTTGGTGCCAATGATGGTCGTATGCGTGTTTGGCGCCGCGCAGGTGAGCGCCACAATCAGGACTGCATACGACCGAGGCACACAGGGCCAACACCCGGCATCACGGTGTGGGGAGCGATCTCCTACACTGGCCGTACACCACTGGTGATCGTCGAGGGGACACTGAATAGTGCACGGTACATCCAAACCGTCATCGAACCCATCGTTCTACCATTCCTAGACCGGCAAGGCAACTTGCTATTCCAACAGGACAATGCACGTCCGCATGTATCCCGTGCCACCCAACGTGCTCTAGAAGGTGAAAGTCAACTACCCTGGCCAGCAAGATCTCCGGATCTGTCCCCCATTGAGCATGTTTGGGACTGGATGAAGCGTCGTCTCACGCGGTCTGCACGTCCAGCACGAACGCTGGTCCAACTGAGGCGCCAGGTGGAAATGGCATGGCAAGCCGTTCCACAGGACTACATCCAGCATCTCTACGATCGTCTCCATGGGAGAATAGCAGCCTGCATTGCTGCGAAAGGTGGATATACACTGTACTAGTGCCGACATTGTGCATGCTCTGTTGCCTGTGTCTATGTGCCTGTGGTTCTGTCAGTGTGATCATGTGATGTATCTGACCCCAGGAATGTGTCAATAAAGTTTCCCCTTCCTGGGACAATGAATTCACGGTGTTCTTATTTCAATTTCCAGGAGTATAGGTCAAACGTGCACTAAAAGCATGAAGCTGCTGCTGGGGCAGTGGAATACGCGTCGTGTACACACAAAGATTTTACAGCATAGTGAAATCCGTCCACAGGCATAATAAGATGTCTTCCAATACCAAACAGGGTAGCATTCGTCATGGCAGATTAGTGAAACACAACGTTAATGCAGTTTTCGTTAACTGCACAAGCATCTATGGAAAAGACCCAGTACTAGTACAACTTATGAACGGTAACATAGCCAACATATTACTAGGCACAGAAAGCTAACTGAAAGCACATGTTCTAAATGCCTTATTAGAAAATTACCTTGAGTAGTTAATCAATATGCGAAGCCATCATCACTGACCTGCTGGTGATAAACAAGAACTTTTCGACTCACTTAGTGTAGAACCGGGACTCAGTCAGTGTAAGGCCGTTACAGCACCACTGAAAATGGTTGCGACTAGGAAAACTAAGAAAAATAGGAAGATCCTCATGTGTAGCAAGAACCACAAGAAACAGACTTAGAATTACCTGATTGGTCAACAAAAAAACTTCATCTCCAGCACTGACAACGTTGACCACGAATGGACAAAGTTCAAGAAAACTGTACAATATGCTTTAGACAGATATGTGCAGGGCAAAGTTGTAAGGGATGGAAAAGACCTGCCATGGTTCGACAACCATGTTATATTGCTGCTACAAAACCAACAAGAGTTTTACTGCAAATGTAATGGTAGCTAAAGCCTCACGGACAAACAAAAATTAAGCGACGCAAAAGTTAGCGTTAGGAGGGCCACGCGGAATTCGTTCAATGAATTCGAAAGAAAAATTCTATTTACCGACTTAACAGAAAATCCTAGGAAGCTCTAGTGTTATGTTAAAGAACACAGAAAAGGTCGAAATATTAAATGCCCTTTTCCAAAACTGTTTATCCGAAGATGGTGACACTTTGGAGCCTCTTTTACATCATCGCACGAACGAAAAAATAACACATAAAGCAATGAGTGATAATGAGATAGAAAAGCAACTGAAATCGCTCAACAGAGGAACGGTCGCTGGACTTGATGAGATACTGATACGATTCTACGTAGAGATGAGAAAGAACTTGCCCGTCTCCTAGCAACAATGTACCATATGTCTCTGGAAGAGCAACGCGTTTCTAGCAGTTGGAAAAAAAACACAGGTCATTCCCTTTTTCAGAAAGGGCCGTCGAACAGGCGCACAAAACCATAGACCTATAGCTTTCAAGTCAGGCTATTGTAGAATTTTGGAATGCGTTTTATTCTAGTTTATTGCAAACTTTGTGGAGACCGAAAATCTCCTCTGGAGGAATCAACAAGGGTTCTAAGAACAACGGTTCCTGATCCAGAAAACAGTATAGACAGGGGCACATCGTAGATGTTGCGTTCCTTGATTTCTAGAAGCCGTTCAGTATAGTTCTGCACTACCGCCTATTGAACAAACTTCGCGCTTACGGAATATCAGGCCAATGTGGGATTGGATTGAAGAGTTTCAAGCAAACAGATTGCAGCATGTATTTCTCAGTGGAGAGAAGACTTCAGATGTAAAAATAGCTAAGATGTAATCCAAAGGAGTGTTATAGGACAACTACTTTTCACGTTATATGTAAATGGCCTAGTGAATGACATCGAAAGTTCCATGATGCTTGTTTTGGGTGATGCTGCTGTATACATGGAAGTCTCAATGCTGGAGGATTGTAGTGAGATGTATGCTTGGAACAGGGAGTGGCAGTTGAGCCTCAATATCAATAAATGTAACATATTGCATACACACAGACAGAAGGACCCATAGTGTAGGACTACACGATTGCGGAACGATCACTGGAAGTAGTTACTTCCATAAAATACCAACGAGTATACACACACAGTCAAACAACTTCAGTGAGTTTTCGTCTTCCGCTGTCGTCGTCTTCCTCAGATTTCATCTCGTTTTTTCCCCTTGTGCACCCATTCGGTTTTTTCGAATTTTTCACACGTATTTGGGTGTTTTTATGCGTAATTTTTCGGACGTAATTCTACTTTCTTACGTAATTTTTCGCATTTTTTGCACCACTATGGATTCTTGCTCCTTCCAGCTGCACCTATACAGAAAAGTTTCCTTATCCCTAGCCAGATCTCAGTTCCATATACTGTTCCTGCGTTGTTGCTTGGCTCACGAAATTCCCCCTAATGGCCTTACCATCAAATTACCTATCTCTGGTTGCCACCACTCCTTCCACAATGTCCTTCACCTGTTCCGATTCCGCCAATCCTTAGCTCTCACCAGCATAGTCCTGCAAAACCATATCAACCAAGCTCAATCCTCCTTGCAGTACCTTCTCTCCATTCGCAAAATTCTCCTGCTATGTAATCCCAAATTCCTGGAACCCTTAATACAGAATACACACGCACAGCGATTTGAAGTGGAACGACAACATAAAATTAATGTGAATAAGGAAAAAGCCCGTGTGAGGTGTATTGGAATAATCTTCAGAAAATGTAGTCAGTCAACAAAGAAGGCAGCTTACAAACCACTTCTTCAGTCAAGACTTGAATATTACTTATCAGTCTGGGATCTGTACCAGATACCATTGATTGTTATATATTACCACAATGTTGTTAGCTTTGCTAACAGTGAACCAAAATAGGTATAGACACAAACTCTTTAAGAATTCAATAAACATAATTTTAACTTTATTTTCCAACAAAGAAACAAAAATTGCCAGATCAAATTTTTGGCCCAGAACTGCAGAGATAATTAGTTAATATGTTATTCGAATATTCCATGAATCATATTTGTGATTAATGGATCTTTATCCTGTCACATATCACAACATTACCTACACAATGTAATACAGAAAAAGTGAATTTAATCTAATGTCTGAAAATATGCAGCCCACATATTACAAATTGAAACCAAAAACTTAGGAAATACAATTACAGGCTTGTGTATATTTACTCCTATATCTATATTTTATTAGCTGAGTAGCCAAATTACTATTTAAATCAGGTTAGTTTAAAATATGGTTTCGAAATCTTTGTCTTACCATTATATAATCCATCAAAAAACCTCTGGTAGTGTGAAGTTAATGACCTGTTTTTGTGCTGTTTAAGTCTCAGGGGCATTAATGTCATCAATCTTCTTCAGCTAATTAAACAGTTTCTTTCTATATCTACAAGGATACTCTGCAAATCACATTTAAATGCCTGGCAGAGGGTTCATCGAACCACCTTCACAATTATCTATTATTCCATTCTCGTATAGCGCGCGGAAAGAACGAACACCTATATCTTTCCGTACGAGCTCTGATTTCCCTTATGTGATCGTGGTGATCGTTTCTTCCTATGTAGGTCGGTGTCAACAAAATATTGTCGCATTCGGAGGAGAAAGTTGGTGATTGGAATTTCGTGAGAAGATTCCGCCGCAACGAAAAACGCCTTTCCTTGAATGATATCCAGCCCAAATCCTGTATCCTTTCTGTGACACTCTCTCCCAAATTTCGCGATAACACAAAACGTGCTGCCTTTCTTTGAACTTTTTCGATCTACTCAGTCAGTCCTATCTGGTAAGGATCCCATACTTTGCAGCTGTATTCTAAAAGAGGACGGACAAGTGTAGTGTAGGCAGTCTCCTTAGTAGATCTGTTACATTTTCTAAGTGTCCTGACATTTTCTAGGTGTCTTTCGTTAGACTTCCCCACAACAGTTTCTATGTGTTCCTTCCAATTTAAGTTGTTCGTAATTGTAACACCTAGGTATTTAGCTGAATTTACAGCTTCTAGATTCGACTGATTTATCGTGTAACCGAAGTTTAACGAGTTCCTTTTAGTACTCATGTAGATGACCTTACACTTTTTGTTATTTAGGGTCAACTGCCACTTTTCGCACCATTCAGATATTTTTTCTATATCGTTTTTCAGTTTGTTTTGATCTTCTGATGGATTTATTAATCGATAAACGATAGCGTCATCTGCAAACAACCAAAGACGGCTGCTCAGATTGTCTCTCAAATCGTTTATATAGATAAGGAACAGCAAAGGGCCTATAACACTACCTCGGGGAACGCCAGAAATCACTACTGTTTTACTCGATGACTTTCCGTCAATTACTACGAACTGTGACCTTTCTGACAGGAAATCACAAATACAGTCACATACCTGAGACGATATTCCACAAGCACGCAATTTCACTACGAGGCGCTGGTGTGGTACAGTGTCAAAAGCCTTCCGGAAATCCAGAAATACGGAATCGATCTGAAATCCCTTGTCAATAGCACTCAACACTTCGTGTGAATAAAGAGCTAGTTGTGTTTCACAGGAACAATGTTTTCTAAATCCGTGTTGACTGTATGTCAACAGACCGTTTTCTTCGAGGTAATTCATAAACCACCAAAAGCTGCGTTTTAATTTCAGAACAATTAGGAAATGTAACAGGTCCACGAAAGAGACTGCCTACACTACGCTTGTCCGTCCTCTTTTGGAGTACTGCTGCGCGTTGTGAGATCCTTACCAGATAGGATTAACGGAATATATCGAGAGATTTCAAAGAAGAGCGGCACATTTTGTATTACCGAGAAACAGGCGAGAGAGTGTCACGGTCATGACACAGAATGTGGAGTGGACATCATTATAAGAAAGGCATTTTTCGGCGGAATCTACTCACGAAATTTCAATCACCAACTTTCTTCTCCGAATGCCGAAACGATCATCATAAAAAAAATAAGAGAAATCAAGGGTTGCACGGGAAGATGTTGCTGTCCGTTTATTTTCATGATTGGAATAATAGAAAATTGTTGTGGAGGTGGTTCGATGAACCTTGTGCCAGGCACTTAACTGTGATTTGCAGAGTACCCGCGTAGATTTAGATGCAGAAACAGGCAGAACTGGAAGAATCTGATTCACTGTTGGAAGAAAAGGTCGACCTGGTACCCACTAGATGTACTTACCCTGATTATACTCCTCAATTAATTTCTGGCTGAGACGGATCAGGAGCCCTTGAATATTAATCTATTTTGGGTGCTAATTTAGTACAGCGAACTGCCACCTCTAGCAGCAACAGTACTTCTAACCCGGTTACCCATAGAGTCTCCGTGCCTTAGTGTATCAGTCGTAGTGGCCAGTGTCTAGGCAACACGTGATCAGATGTTTTAATTGGTCAGAGAATGTGCTGGCCACAGCTGCAGTATCGTGCACCGTTCATTTAGGTTGGAGTCTTCACGGTCGGATGCATCCATCGTGACACAGTACGCAGAGGCGGTGCTCTTCTCAAAAGACGGCGTGGTGCCACTCCTGGACCAATTTTGCCACCGGGGGCACCCCAGTCGCTGAGTCTCACCGCTGCTGCGTCAAGTCAAGGGAAGTCGCAACGACGGTCGCCCTGTTCAACGGTTCGTGGTGCTCCAGACGACGTCCCGCGGTCCATGTGTGCTGTTGTCTTGCTGTAAAAAAAACCCTTTCCTGACACAAGGTATGTGATGTAGATGCATGGTCCTGTACCTTTAAGTGAACACGCACTAGCCGAGTGGGGCCGTTGAGTTCGTGCATGGAATTTTGTTTTACTCTCCTGAATCTATAAATTCCATATTCACATGACAGTCGTAGGATTCCAGTCATCGCCTGCAGATATATTGTGGTACGGCAAACTGCAGTCTCGATAGGCCACATTCCTGTCACTATCTAATTCTGAAAGTTGCTCGTAGTCGCTTCACCTCCTCGCGCGAAGCATAACGCGACCTTCTCATAAGCGACCCACACAGAAAGCGATCCCTGAAAGAGAAAGGTGCTACATGATCTTTCCTTATACAGCGAATGTACACAGCGTTACTCCCACTTGCTTGTTATGGATGCTCTGAAAGGTGTATCATTTGCATATCCAACCACGTAGAACACTTAACGCCAATTTGACGTCAGCTGTATGCCACTTTTTTGTTGTAAATACGTTAGACGCAGAAGTAATTTTAGGAGACATAATTTTTTATAGAAAATCTTCACGACCCGTCCATGAGTACCGTTATTTAAGTCGGACGATTTCTTTTTAAACTAGTCAAAACGAGGACACCAGTGGAACGACAGCGAATGGAAAGAAGTAATACTGTTGAGTTAGTTTCAATCTTAAAACCTGTCGAGTTAGTTTCAGTCTTAAAAACAATCGTATTCTTAATATCATGCGAGAATTATCGGACACTAGGCATTTTTTACATCTCACTTACAAGATCGAGGCATGAGAACTAGCAAAAACACAGACCAAAACGTTGAAAATATACCAGAGAAGGTTGTAACGGAGACTGTCAATGATTTTTTTTGACCACCTTCGTAGCACGTACATACCTTTCTTTTCAAAAAGAAAAAAAAAAAGAAATAAAGCAATGTAACAGGGTGGAGAGATGAAACCCTGTTCAGATAATACGAAGTGAATTGTATAGGTAAGCAGACTGCAGCACAGCTAATAAGTTAGGATAGCATCTAAGTTGACCACGCACTAAGGCGAACGAATGTTTGAACTATACGGTTAGACATTGCCAAGAATACTATGAGTTCGCTGTGGATCTGAACTGCGCAAGACGATGGATGTTCAGGAGATATATACATCTACAGCTACATCGATACTCTGCAATCCACTTAACGGTGCGTGACGGAGGGTACCCTGTCCCACTAGTAGTCATTGCCTTTCCTGTTCCACTAGCAAACAAAACGAGGGAAAACAACCGTCTCTATGCCTCCGTATGGGCCCCAATTTCTCTTCATTTGCCTCAGTGGTTCTTTCTCGTAACTTATGTTGGAGGCAACAGAATCGTTCTGCTGTCAGCTTCAAATGCCCCTTCTCTAAATTTTCTCAATAGCATGCTGCGAAAAGGGATTCCCATTTGAGTTCGCGAAGCATCTCCATAAACTTGCATGTTGTTCGGACCTACCGGTAACAAATCTAGCAGCCAACCTCTGAATAGCTTCGAGGTTTTCCTTTAATCCGACCTGGTACGGATCCCAGACACTTGAGCAGTACTCAAGAATAGGTCGCATTAGCGTCCTATATGCGGTCACCTTTAGAGATGAACCACACTTTCCTGGAATTCCCCCAGTAAACCGAAATTGACCATTCGTCTTTCGTACCACAATCGTCTTTCCATTTCATATCACTCTACAACGTTACGCCCAGATATTCAAACGACGTGACTGCATCAAGCAGGAAACTACTGAGGGTGTATCCGAACACTACAGGTTTGTTTTTCCGACTCCTGCGCACTTCTCACATTTTTCTACGCTTAGAGTTTGTTGCCGTTCATCACACCAAATAAAAATTTTGTCTAAGTCATCTTGTAACCTCTTACAGGAACTCAATTTCGACAGCTTGCCGTGCACCACAGCATCATCAACAAACAACCGTAGACTTCTGCCCACTCTGTCCGCCAACTCAATTATGTATATAGAAAACAACAGCAGCCCTGTCACACTTCCTGGGGCACTCCCGACGATACCGGTGTCTCTGATGAACACTCGCAGCCAAGTACAACATACTGAAGTCTTCGAGCCGCTCGCATATCCGTGAACTTGTTCCATATGCACGTACCTTCTTTAACAGCCTGCAATGGGGCACCGTGTCAAATGCTTACCGGAAAACTAGAGATATGGAACCTGCCTGTTGCTCTTCATCCATAGTTCGCAGTATTCCACGTGAGAAAAGGGCAAGCTGAGTTTCGCTAGAGCGATGCTTTCTGAAACCATGCTCATTCGTAGTCATAATGTTCCTAGTCTCAAGAAAATTAATTATATTCGAATTGAGAATATATTTAAACATTCTGCAGAAAACCGATGTTAGGGATATTGGTCTGTAATTTTGCGGGTCCGTTCTTTTGCCCTTCTTATATACAGGAATCACCTACGCTTCTTTCCAGTCGCTCTGGAGTTCGTGCTGGGCGAGAGATTCGCGATAAATCCAAATTAAGTAAGGGGCCAAAACGTAGAACTCTCTTTGAAAAATCGTATTGGGATTCCATTCGGACCTGGTGACATATTTTGTAGGTAGGCTGTTTAGGGTTTTATGTTGGTAGCGCCACTTCGCGCTCTGTATGTGCTGTGCGCAGTCTGTAGCTGGTTGGACTCATTGTTGGAATATTCGCTATTGTAGTGTTGGGCAGTTGGATGTGAACAGCGCATAGCGTTGGGTAGTTGGAGGTGAGCTGCCAGCAGTGGTGGATGTGGAGAGAGAGATGGCGGAGTTTTGAGAGGTTGCTAGAAGCGGACGACCTAGACGTGTGTCCTCCAGAAAAAGGAAATTTGTAAAGATGGATGTCATGAATTGATAGGTTTATATATATGATGACTTTCGGAGATTATTAAGGTAAATAAACTGTTTGTACTCTCTCAAAATCTTTCATTTGCTAACTATGCCTATCAATGGTTAGTGCCTTCAGTAGTTAGAACCTTTTATTTAGCTGGCAGTATTGGTGCTCGATGTATTGCAGTAGTTCGAGTAACGAAGATTTTTGTGGGGTAAGTGATTCACGAAAGGTATATGTTATTGTTAGTCAGGGCCATTCTTTTGTAGAGATTATTGAAAGTCAGATTGCGTTGCGCTAAAAATATTGTGTGTCAGTTTACTGATGATCATAATAAGTAAAGAGAGAAATGAAACTTCCTGGCAGCTTAAAACTGTGTTCCGGACCGAGACTTGAACTCGGGACCTTTGCCTTTCGCCGGCAAGTGCTCTAAGTTTGGAAGGTAGGAGACGAGGTACTGGCGGAAGTAAAGCTGTGAGGACGGGGCGTGATTCGTGCTTGGGTAGCTCAGTTGGTAGAGCACTTGCCCGCGAAAGGCAAAGGTCCCGAGTTCGTATTTCGGTCCGGCACACAGTTTTAATCTGCCAGGAAGTTTCATATCAGCGCTCACTCCACTGCAGAGTGAAAATCTCATTCTGGAAAGAGAGAAATGCCTGAGTACGTTCAGTTTTGCTCAGCTGTTTGAAAATCAAATAACGTAAGAGGTTTACCAGCACAGTCATTCATAATTTTTACAAGGGGACGTTTCAATTTGTTTTCAACTCCTTCAGTTGTTTCTTTACGCCAGGGATGCATATTACTACGTCGTCCATGCGTGAGTCTGTTCGATGGTCAACCGACGGTATGTTTGTACGATTGTCCTGCGTGAACGATTTCTTGAACGTGAAATTTATAACTTCGGCCTTTGTTTCATTATCTTCGACTGCCACGCCAGATTGGCCAACAAGTGACCGGATGGAAGCTTTAGACCCACTTAACGATTTTACATAGGACCTGAATTTTCCCGGGCTTCCTGTCAGATCTTTTACTAAGGTATGACGGCGGTAGTAGTTGAATGCTTCGCGAATAGATCTTTTCACAGACGCACGAATCTCTACTAACCTTTGCCTGTCGTCATTTGCGCCTTTTTTTTGAACCAAGAGTGCCACAGCCGCTGCTTCCTCAGCTTTGTCTGAAACTCTTTATTAAACCATGGCGGGTCTTTTCCGCGCTTAATCCACTCACTAGGTGCATAATTCTCAGATCACGATTTACAATCAAACTTTGCCCATAATTCCTCTACGTCCATCTTACAGGAAATAAGTGATATTATTTCACTAAGTGAGCTGCTAACAACTGCTTATCTGCTCTTTCTAGCAGAAACACTCTCCTGACCTTCTTAAGTGATTTATTAACTTTTGTATCTGGGGAGAGCTTCACTCTGCGAGGGATTTCTGTTAACTTTTGCGATTAATGATATAATCTTTGTAAATCCTCATAGTATTTCCACGAGCATTATTCCTGACGCGAGAAATGATATGATGTCTCCCTTCAGCAAGAACTGATTGTACATGTCGCTAAGCTATCGCCCCACGCGAGGGTTAACTTACCGAAGTATTACAGAATGGAGTTATGGCACTAGACCCGAATTTGGGTTCAGATCTCTTTCGACTACGCTGGGTTATGTTTTCCATAGTTTTCATGAACCATCGAAGGCGAAGGTAAGGACTTTTCTCTGAGAAAAGCGCGGTCGAAGGGTTTCACTTTGCTCCAACCAAGAGCTCCTTCAGCAATAAGCACAATGTCTATTCGCTCATAAAATCCAACAATCATCCGTTCTGGACGATTGGTAGTTAAATTCCAGCTCCGCCATTATTATCTGTGTTTTAGTTTGAGTCCCTGAACCACTTCAGGCGAACACAGGGATGGTTACTAACCCTTTCGTGGGTACTTACTTTCCCAATCCATTTCCTTCAGGGCTAGGTCGCATCGAATTCGATGAGATGTTGATTTCGAACTTCTTTCCTTTTACCGAAAGCAGTGGAGACGAAGTTTCGAAGTCTCGTTCGAGCACAGCCATCTCTGTCATGTGTCCGTTTCCAGCATTCTCCATAGGTGCAGCCACCAGACCTCCATCGTAAACGCACTCATGTTTAGAAAAAAACAGAACGCCTTGAACGACTAGAGATAGGTCGTTCGTTTTGACAAGACATGTACATTAGTGTGTTCTGCGGAAATGATTAGAATTTCAGTCACCTCTGTTCAGCATGTGCCCTGTTGCCTAGTAAGCATAGTGTCTGCTATGGGCCCTGACAACTTGTTCCATGCGTGAGGGCATCGACGCGTAGAAGGAGTGAATGGCGTTCTGTGATATAGCCACCCATGCTAATTCAACTGATTCCAATGTTCATCTGTGGTGGTTGGCATTGGGTCACTTCGCTCCACCTGTCGTTTCACCATGCCCCACACATTTTCGACTGGCGAAAAGTCTGGTGGTCTGGCGGGCCAGGCTGACATCCTGTGACATCAATAAGACATATGTGTTCGTGCAGCAACATGTGGTCGTGTGTTGTTTTGCTGAAAATGGCGTCTGGGGTGTTATGCAAAAAGCGTACGGCTACGGAACGCGGGATGTCATTCACGTAGGTCACACTGGACACAGTGCCCTGGAGACGCACCAACTGTAATTTGTGGTTGCACCCAACACCATAATGCCTTAGGTTGGCGTTGTATGTATTGTGCGAATGCAATCACTGTGATGGTGCTCCCCCTGTCTGCGACGAACCAAAATGCAGCCATCATTTTCAAACAAACAGAACTCTGATTCGTTCGAAAACACAATCTGATGCCATTCTGTCCCAAGTGACGTCGTTCCCAACATCATTACCTTCTAGCATGTTTCTGCACTTTCGCCAAGGTAGACGACGTACTGTCACCCCTGATAGTGTACGATGTGTTACACTGTTCTACTGTTGCGCCACAGCCGATGAGGACGGAGATCTGTCCTGCAATGCCATTCGGGTGAAGTGTCAATCTTCAAGAGCGGTTGTCTGGGTTGTGCGACCTGACCCATCTCGTCGTGTTCTACGGCCTTCCGTGAACCATTCTGCACACACCCGTTGTACTGCCGAAACACTTTGTCCGACACGAGCAGCAATGTCCAAGATGGATGCATCACATGATCTCACTCCAATAATGCTCCCGCTTTCAATCTCACTGATTTGACGGTACGGTTCTCGCATACGTCTGCGAGGCACCCTGCACGTCTGCTCAGGTCTCACTGATTCATTACTTTCGGTTTAAAGCGACAACGAGAGTCGCAGGCACGTTTTACCGGTATTGCGCTGCGATATCGCTGTTGACCCTGAACCCGAGGGCCGACATGGTTCAAATGCTAATCGTTTCTGCAGAACATACTAATGTACGTCTCTAGTGGATATGAACGTCCGTCTCTAGTCGTTCAAGGGTGTTCTGTTTTTTTCTGGACATGAGTGTATTTCCCTCTAGCACAATTACGTTTGACAGGATGTGGCAAAACATTATGCGCCGTCGTAATGTATGCACTGAGACCGGTGATTGTCACTTTGAACAATGCTGTGACACTATTTTGTTGCTATGAAGTGTAAGCAGTTTACTGATTTTTGAGTATAGTTCCGTATCTCGAAGCATTCTGTTTGGGAAACTCAACCACATGCGTTATTTTTATCGCTAAGGTTCGATACACACTGTGTATCTTCTGATTCCCGCTATGATGGTATAATGGATGACAAATTTAAGTTCAGCTCAGAGTTCTAAGTTGTCACTTATGATCTGACTACGTAAGTTAATTGTATGTATAAAAATAGCCAATTATTTCAGCCTAACCGGCTTACTCGCTTTCAGTTTTCAGCAAGTATTTAAATTTTTATCTCGATCCAGACATTATAAAACAGGTGTGTTCGAAGCTACGGCGAGGACAGGAGAGAGTGTTTTAGCATAATTTTAAAATTTTTCATTCTTACTGTAACAATTTCAAAATACATCTGTCCGAGCTAATACTGACACGAAATTTTGGACTGAAATCCGACCAACCGAATTTTTGGTACGTTTGTTGTACAACGCTATGAATTTAAAACTCATGAAGTACAGAAAATTAAAATTGTAATAAGACACTGCATCATGTGAAATGATAATTGAATCAAGACCCTAAGTTGTCGACAGGCGTTGATATACATCAACGGTGACAGCTTGAAATGTGTGCCCCGACCAGGACTCGAACCCGGGATCTCCTGCTTGCATGGCAGACGCTCTATCCACCTTTTTTTTCTTTCTGTTTCATTTTGTTCTATATACTTCGTTGCGTTTGGTCTTTGCGAACGTCACAAGATATCCGTTTAAGATGATCGTTGATTCCTTGACTCAGTTTTTTATTACAGAGAGAACACGCCCCCTCTGACCGAAAACATTACAATCAGTGAGACTGGAACCACGAACCATAACAGACGCTTTTTCACAAATCAATGAAAATCTACAGAATTTTACTTGCATCACACCGCGTTAGAACACCCGTCCACATTTCCATACCACATTACGGCGCGTTTCAGTAACAACTGAAACACGCCATCCAAAAATTGTCAAATCAAAGTCAGATTTCGTTATCCGTCGCTACACTCGTTACTTGCGGCGGACAATCGTACCGAGTCCTGTAAGGGTTCGGGCAATGCGTGTACATCCAGCACAGAAGAAGGTCAATGGCCCGTTAGCCTTAACTATATTTATCTATTCTTTTGGACTTGGCAAGATTGTCCACCGCAAGTAATGAGTGTAGTTGACAGGGGCACTACGAATGTAGTGTGTGGACATTAAGTTGGAAATGTGGGTCTTACGGGGAGCGTGCAAGGGATAAATCCCTGCAGTCGCACTACCCTCTGTGCCCTCGGTGGCACAAATGGATAGAGCGTCTGCCATGTAAGCAGGAGATCCCGGGTTCGAGTCCTGGTCGGCGCACATATTTTCAACTGTCCCCGTTGATGTATATCAACGCCTGTCGACAGGTTAACGTCTTGATTTAGTTATCATTTCATTCTAAGAGAGCTGCATGGTCATTATATACTGCCTCATGTTGTGAACGTACGAACGTTGTATTTTTGGCACATTTCAGCAAGTCTTCGACTTCTTTCACATTACCGTGTTATGAACGTAAGAACGTTGTATTGTTGGTACTTTTCTTTCACATTGCTGTACACGCATATGCAACTAGTCATGTTACGAGTACGCTATACACGTGTTTATTTTGTGCAGTTCTATCTGAATAACTGAATAAAGTTGGGTCCTACAGCTGTTTCTTTTACTATCAATAACACTGTCGTAATGTTAAGCTGCTCAATAATGTAAGCGCTTAAAATGGAAATCCTCTTCCACATTTTTCCCGACTTCCTCGCTGCTTACCAATACTGGAAGAGATCAACGGAGCCTATACGATAGGAAACTTATACAGGTGAAATTTTATGGAATTTTTAGAGCCGGCCGCTGTGGCCGAGCGGGTCTACGCGCTTCAGTCCAGAGCCGCGCGACCGATACGGTTGCAGGTTCAAATCCTGCCTCGGGCATGGATGTGTGTGATGTCCTTAGGTTAGTTAGGTTTAAGTGGTTCTGAGTTGTAGGGGACTGATGACCTCAGATGTTAAGTCCCATAGTGTTCAGAGCCATTTGAACCTTGTTTTTTTTTAATTTTTAGAGAGTGAAATTTGATCAAAAAATAGGTGCATGTTATTATAACTACCGTAAAACTCAAAAGTTCGGTTCAAATCTTCCATTTATTATTGTTACTAAAGTGTAGACTAGCGTGCAGAACTTTGGACTGAAGATCACAGCAACGACAACTTACTTAATACCGAAGAAGACGGACGCATATTTTCTCCAAATCGAATGAGGGCGTTGTCGGCGCAGCCGTAGTAGTGTTGGCTGTCGACGCCTCTGACGCGTATTACTTCCATGGAGTTCCTAGTGCAACACGAAAACCTGATTTACAGGCGAAATGAAGGAAAACTCCACTCTAACTTTATAGTGAAAAAACGGCACCAATTCTTAGCTCCTTTATGTTGGATTCGTCAGATATATTTGATTTTGCGTATCGGGGACGCTTACTGGACACCAGTGGAAATTCAGCTGTAATATCGATCGTTTACTCACGAGCTCCTAGAAACAACGCTTCTTGGTCATAAATTAGACAGTAGAATTTCAAAATGTTTCATTAATCAGCTTAAAGGATTGATGTAGCTGTGCAGAGTTAGGTTGTGTTTACAAATGACTTGTAATTACAGGTAAAGTTAAGCGCATCTTGTTAACTATTCACTCGTGAATCTTCTGTTTGTTGGTGCGTGGGAATTACGTTCTGTACTGAGAGGAATATTCCCTTTGTGTCTGATCTTATAACGAAACCTCGCGAAGCAGTACTCGCGGTCAGGATGTGTGTCTTATGTATTGGTGCATTTAAATCGCGTTGTGAAATTTCACTGTTGCATAGTAGTTTACGTACAGCCGACGTTATAAGATGTGTATGTACGAGTGATGTAACACCACTTTCGTGTCTGCAGTCGCTTTAATTAACAAGATTCTTCTGAGCTGTTTAGGAATTCTGTTTATGATGTGCTAGCGTCAGCAAAACGGCTAGTAAGCGCTACAGGTAAAATATTTGTATTATAATTGATCGATGGCTTTTCGTTATAAGAAAAGTGATGGTGCGGCGGAGGACACATCGACTCGGTAGGATCCTCTTCTCCTTTGTCTCGGCTGTGGTGCTACCAGGGGAATAGAGCTTAAATCCTAAAGCAAGGTCTTCCGCTTGGACAGTCTGGTGTCATCTGTTGTCCGACCATGGGCTGGGATTCGCAAGAAGGTCGGCCACTGACGTGGCAGTACACGCGGAATTCCGTACTCAAGGACGACGTGCGCATTCTGCACATTATTGGCTTGTGGCCGCTGGCAGGTTCGCGGCTCTATCGGTTTCTCGTAGCTGTCTTCTTCTCTCTCTGTTTAGGAAACTTTACCGAGGCCGTGATCAACTTATGTACGCTACACGGATATCTGGAAGACTTCACGATGGCTTTGTCGAACGCGTCGTTCGTTATCGTTGGCGCCCTCAAAGTGACTTTCTTCTTGCGGCACGAGAGCGGCTATTGCCGCCTGGTGCGATGGCTGGACGCCCTTGTAGCTAGCCAGAGGGAGCATATTAGAGGACGTCTACAGTTGGAGGATATCTTCACTGGAGCCCAGAGCCTCGCTATGCGCCTTACGAGAGGTTTCTTCGTGTATAACCCGTTGATAGCCCTCACTTGGGTGCTGGTGCCACTGACCGCGCCACCAGAAGCCAAAAGGCTGCCTTTCCAGCAGCTCCCCTTAACGGAGGACAGCCCATTCTCCGTTTACGCACTGTCTTATGTTCTGCAAGGGGTCTCCATGATCTGGATAGGTCTAATCAGTGTGCAGATGGACTGCTTCTTTACCGCTGCCATGATCCACGCCACATCTCAGCTCAGGATATTGTCTTCGATCATCGCTGATCTACAGCTGGGAAACGGCGACCAGAAACTTCAGGAGAAAATCTCACTACATAGCATGTACAAAGAGTTGCGTCTATGCATACAGGCGCACCAAGAAATCACAAGGTATATACTGGTAGTACATTCTACACAATAATTCACTAGTATTATACACGCTTCATAGGAGTAACTACAACAAATTTCATGTTTAGGTTGGCTGCTCACTATTCCCCAGTGAGTTTATCATTTCGTGGGTCTTCTTTAACGTTGACAAATCCAACGAATACCATTGAATATTCGACTTACAATGAGAGGTCCGCAGTGATGGGATCGACTTTTAGAAATCATTTAGACGGTGATGTAGGTTAAGGACCCAGGTACCACAGCCTACAGTCATTCACCGTGGCGGACCCTTGTTTGCGAGTAATCGACAAAAAAGAATTTCACATTTTCACATGATGTGCTACAGCTTTAAACAAGTAACTTTTTCACAGATAAGTTGCATTGTTGGTTGGTTACTGTCCACTCCTCACAAGCAAGAGGTTGTGGGTTCGAATCTCTTTTGGTGCTTTGGATTTTTAATTTTTTATTTATAAGCCTTTGGTCACCCATTTTGTTCAAATAATGGGATGAAATGTAATTTATTTTGCTTTTGTACTATATCACATCAGTTTAATCATCGTATTAACTTTGTCAATTGCTCTCACTTTTTCTCCTATCTTTCTTTTGCTACTTGTAATCTTAATTCGTGTGATTTTATCCCGGGATGGTTCCTTTGAAATGGTACAGCCGATTTCCTTCCCTATTCTTGACACAGTCCGAGCTTGTGCTCCGTCTCTGATGACCTCGACGTCGACTGTACGTTAAACACAAACTTCCTTCCTTCTTTCATGTGATTTTAACATCTTATATTCCCGTCCATGTTATTACAGTCATTACTTATTTTCCCCATTCGTGTGGCTTTCGCTTTACTTAAAACCCCTCCTTCGTTTCAATATTCATCTTCTTTATTTTATCCATAGTGCAATAAGAATTTATGTCTCAATGTCTGAATGACGATTACCATCCAAGAAACTGCACTTTTTTGACACTACTGCAGAGTCAGTATAAGCAGAGTATTGCGTCATCTGTTTTTTAACCGATAGATCAAAATTTTCAAACGTTTAAATATCGTGATAGAGAAATAAAAGTAATTAAATTCACTTGTACTTAGATTCCAACTGGAAAAGGAATGACGGGAAGAAAAATGAGAGTAATTGAAAAACGTAATACGATGATTGAAATGAAGCGACAAAGGAATAGAAATAAAAAGTTACATTCAAAGCGATTAACTGAAAGAAAATAGTGATGAAAGCCTTTTTAATAAATATTCAAAAATAAAAAAGTTCAATGTAATTGATGAGATTCGAACCCCCAGTCTTTTACATGTAAGGACTGGACATTTACCATTACGTTACAGAAACTGTCTGGAATACACTACTTGTTTAATGCTGTCAACGATCACGCAGATTTAACACATTTTCTTTCAGCGATTACCTCATAAACGAGGACCCATAAGGGTGAATGGCTGCAGGGTGTGATACTTGGGACCGAAACCTACATCACGGTACAGTTTGTTTCAAAACGTCGATTCCATTACAGAGGACCTCTCCTTGTCGGCAAAATTGTTCTGAATGTATAACCGATTTATGATGTAAAAGGAATTAACAGGATTCCAGCTTTGCTACAAGCCTTCACCAAGGAATGTTTAATTATGTTCGTTATTCACTATTTTCAGCACAGGAAGACACCATTTCTGCGGTTGAAAATGGTGTGAGTCCATGCTGGATATTGGGTATATTTAACGTTACTGAAACTTTTCAGGTAGATATTGCAACGCTGCGTGCTCAGTAGATGTGAACATGCAGCTGAAGGCCATCTTTCAGACTGAGAATGGTCGACTCAATGCCGTGGGGGCCATCAGGGCATCGACCACACACACAGTTGTCTGGATAGCAGTGACTGAGACTGGTGATGTGATGGACCCAGGACCACAATCTCACAAGAAGACTGAGCATGGATGCTGCAGAAGAACTACACCACGAGGAGATAGCAATATTTTTCGAATGGAACTGACGAATACGTGGATGACTACGGTGATAAGCCAGCCGCGGGTAGCGCCAGAGTGTCAACACTAACAGTCGGGAACGGGTTACTGGAAGCTATGCGAGATCTCGAGTTGTTTTTTTTGTCATTAACAGCTAATACCACTCCAAAGACAACAGGGACTTTTCTGTAGACGACACGTTGGAAGATCACAGGAAGCTGCTGTTAGGTAGAAGCAGATCTCAGCAATCCTAGAATCATGGTGGAGGAAGCGGTGGGGGAGATACTGGATATGACAACAGGATTGACTTAGCAATTGGTAAAGGAGAGCTGAATGCTCGCCACTATGTAACTAGAAAGTAAACCGCATTTTCATACGCTTTATGACTAGGTCTGTTACATTTTCTAAGTGTCCTGCCAATAAAAGGTAGTCTTTGGTTAGGCTTCCTCACAACATTTTCTATGTGTTCCTACCAATTTAAGTTGTTCGTAATTGTAATACCTAAGCATTTAGTTGAATTTACGGCTTTTAGATTAGACTGATTTCTCGTGTAACCGAAGTTCTCGAGTTTTTAGCACTCATGTGGATGACCTCACACTTTCCGTTATTTAGGGGCAACTGCCACTTTTCGCACCATTCAGATAACTTTTCTAAATCGTTTTGCAGTTCACTTTTAACCTTCTGATGACTTTATTAGTCGATAAAAGATAGCGTCATCTGCAAACAACCGAAGACGGCTGCTCAGATTGTCTCCCAAATCGTTTATATAGATAAGGAACAGCAAAGGGCTTGTAACACTACCTTGGGGAACGCCAGAAATCACTTCTGCTTTACTCGATGACTTTCCGTCAATTACTATGAACTGTGACCTCTCTGACAGGAAATCACAAATACAGTCACATGACTGAGACGATTTCCATAAGCACGCAATTTCACTACGATCCGGTTGTGTGGTACAGTGTGAAAAACCTTCCGGTAATCCATAAATACGGAATCGATCCGAAATCCCTTGTCAATAGTACTCAACACTTCATGTGAATAAAGAGCTAGTTGTGTTTCACAGGAACGATGTTTTCTAAACCCATGTTGACTGTGAGTCAATAGACCGTTTTCGTCGAGATAATTCATAATGTTCCAACACAATATATGTTCTAAAATCCTGCTGCATATCGACGTTAACGATATGGGCCTGTAATTTAGTGGATTACGCCTACTACCTTTCTTGAATATTGGTGTGATCTCTGCAACTTTCCAGTCTTTGGGAACGGATCTTTCATCGAGCGAACGGTTGTATATGATTGTTAAGTATGGAGCTAATGCATCAGCATACTCCTAAAGGAACCTAATTGGTATACAGTCTGGACCAGAAGACTTGCTTTTATTAAGTGATTTAAGTTGCTTCACTACTCCGAGGATATTTATTTCTACGTTACTCATGTTGGCAGCTGTTCTCGATTCGAATTCTGGTATATTTACTTCGTCTTCTTTTGTGAAGGCATTTCGGAAGGCTGTGTTTAGTAACTCTGCTTTGGCAGCACTGTCTTCGATAGTATCTCCATTGCTATGGCCCAGAGGAGGCATTGATTGTTTCTTGCCGCTTACATACTTCACATACGACCAGAATCTCTTTGGATTTTCTGCCAGATTTCGAGACAAAGTTTCGTTGTGGAAACTCTTATAGGCGTCTCGCTTTGAAGTCCGCGCTAAATTTCGAGCTTCTGTGAAAGATAGGCATTATCGGGGATTTTGCGTCTGTTTAAATTTGGTATGTTTGTTTCGTTGTTTCTGCAGCAGTGTTCTAATCCGTTTTATGTACCAAGAGGATCAGCTCCGTCGTTTGTTAATTTATTTGCTATAAATCTCTCAATTGCTGCCGATAGTATTTCTTTGAATTTCAGCCACATATGGTCTACACTTACATTATTAATTTGGAATGAGTGGAGATTGTCTCTTAGGAAGGCGTCAACTAAAGTTTTATCTACTTTTTTGAATAGTGTCTCTTAGGAAGGCGTCAAGTAAAGTTTTATCTGCTTTTTTGAATAGGTATATTTTCGCTTATTTTTCGAGGTTTTGGAGATTACAATATTCAATCTCTCTACAACAACTCTGTGTTCACTAATCCCTGAATCGGTTTTGATGCTCGTTATTAACTCATGATTATTTGTTGCTAAGAGGTCACTTGTGTTTTCACAACCGTTTACTATTCGCTTGGGCTCATGAACTAACTGCTCGAAATAATTTTCAGAGAATTCATTTAGCACAATTTCGGATGATATTTTACGTGTACCTCGGGAATTAAACATGTATTTTCGCCAACATATCGAGAGTAAATGAAAGCCACCACCAACTATTATCGTATGACTCGGGTACTTGTTTGAAATCAAACTCAAGTTTTCTTTGAACCTTTCAGCAACTATATCATCTGAATTGGGAGGCCGGTAAAAAGGGTCCAATTATTATTTTATTCCGGTTGTCAACAATGACCTCTGTCTATATTAACTCACAGGAAGTACCTACCTACTTCAATTTCGCGACCAAGATAAACTGCTTCTCACAGCAACAAACACGCCACCGCCAACCGTGTTTAGCCTATCCTTTCGGAATACCGTTAGGTTATTCGCAAAATTTCGGCTGAGCTTATATCCGGTTTAGGGTAACAACTGGCACATTCGAGCGGGACAATGCAAGGCCACACTCTGCAATTTGCACCACGAATCACTGAGAAGTCTACGGATTCTTGGCCGGCGTGCCCAGTCCTCACTCACAGAACATGTCTGGGAAGTGATGGCAAGACGCAATCTTTCATACTATCCTCCACCAGCATTATTCGTGAAGAGACCCAGTATGTTTTTCAGGTATCGCTAGAAATTCCTCAAGAAGATATTCGGAGTCTGCTTACTTCCGTCCCACAGGGAATATAATTGTGCATTCGTGTCCTTGGTGGCCACACCTCGTACTAATGTGCTCGATTGCTATCAGTTCCGAAAGGAATGAAAGTTTAATCATTTAATCCCCTCATGTTCTTAAAGTTTCACAAATATGGGATTGGTGCTTCACGCTGATCATTTTCCGTTTCCGTCGCTGTATTTCACATAGTCAGGGATCTTTGGTCTGTGGGACGGTGCCGTCAACAAAACGAGCGGTAGTGTAATAGTGATCCCAATAGCCTGCAGTGGTAGCTGTTAAGTTACCGGGAGTTTTCTTAAAAGTCTAATCTTCGTATAATACTTCAACTAGTCCTCTTCGTCAGGTGCAGATTTAAAATATGCTAGCCACGTAGTAACGATCACACGGCGGAGAGATCTGATACTGCCATTCTTGGCGTGCTGAAGTACACAAAGTGCCTCATTTTACCAGCACAATGTTTCGACGGATGCTTTAGGTTGTTGGATACTCGGATCCTGGGAAAGCTTTCCTTGTTCTCCTCAGTCACTAAAGAGCAGTTTCGGCATGGTTTTTAGTTCGCCTTCAGTCGCAATTGCAAATGGTGTCTGACATCGATGTAGCGACTACGTATAGATTCTTAGGAGGACAAGGAGACTAGACGGGAAGGTAGAGAGTTACACTTTAGTACACTTTTCAGATCTTTGTCTGTAGCCAGCCCAATAAAGAAAGTTAAATATACACTGGCGGAAAAAAAATCTCAACCCCAGGAAGGAATTGTGTGACATAAACGAAAGTTAGTAGGCGTGTTTCTGAATTCAAAATATGATTTCCGTTCAAATTTGGCGCCAGTCGTTTAAGAGTGACACTAGTAGCACCACTATAAGGATGCAAATCATGTTTACTTTAAACACAAGCTGTAACGGTCGTGAGCGTTGTTTTTGGTCAAGAATGCCTTTAAGGAGACGTTACTGAGTTTGGACGAAGTCGTGTAATAGGGTTACGAGAAGCTGGATGTTCCATCAGCGATATTGCGGAAAGACTTGGCAGGAATGTAGCCACTGTCCATGAGTGTTTGCAGCGGTGGTGATGAGAATGTACAATCGTAAGAAGACCGGGCTCCGGACGGCCACGTAGCACTGTTGAGAGGGAAGACCATCCTGTTCGACGTGTAGCCCTGGTGCTTCGTACTGCATCTGCAGCAGCAATTTGAGCAGCAGATGTCAGCGCAGTCATTGTTACAAATCGGTACCTTCACGGAGAGCTCTGAGCTAGACGCCCAGTAGCGTGCAATCTACAGTCCCCAAACCACCACCATTTGCAACCTCACTGGTGTCAAGTGAGAGCTATCGGAGGTCAGGGTGGAGCTCTATTGTGTTTTCTGACGAAATCTGGTTCTGCTTCGGTGTCAGTGATGACCGTGTGCTTGTTAGAACAAGGACAGTTGAGGGCCTGCCTGCGACCAACTTGTCTGTGTGCTAGACACAGTCGACCTACACTCGGAGTTACTGTCTGGGGTGCAGTTTCGTTTGACAGCAGGAGCACTCTCGTGTTAATCCCACACACACTGACGGCAAATTTGTTCGTCAATCTGGTGACTGTTTTCGAACACCGATCACTGTTGTAACCTAACATGCTCTACAGAGAGTCGAATTGTTGTGTAGGCCTGCTCTAGCATCAGATATGTCTCTAATCGAGCACATTTGGGAAATCATTGCACGACAATTTAAGTGCAATCCACAGACAGCATTAAGCCACTGTATTGACCGACCAAGTGCAACAGGCATGGGACGCCATCCAACAAACTGACATCCGGCCCCTGTACAACAAAGTGCATACCAGTTTGCATAGTTGCATGCATTGTTCTGGCAGTTACGTCGGTTATTAGTGTACCGGTATTTCACATTTGCAGTGGTTTATCTCGAGTTACATTAACCTGTTATCTCTCAGTGAAAATCGCTTAAATACGTTATCTAGACAAATGTATTTCCAAAATTCCGTTACTCTACATTATTTATTTTTTGATGTCGCGTTTTTTTTTCCGTCGGCCTATTTCCTTATTACATTATTATATGGTAGCATTCAGTTTTTACAGCCACAGTCTTGTTTGGAAAGCAGAAAAATTTCTCCCGAAAATTAAAGTTTTTCCAAATGTGAAAAAAACTTCCAAGGTACAACATGGCTATGTAGCTAAAACAAACGTTCTATTGGAATTTAAAAGCGTTGCAATCGTGAAAATCTTGTTAATACTGTACTTCATCGCCTATCTGTTTCATTAGTACTCTACCACACAAAAGTAATCAGTAAGTGAAATCAATTTAAGCAGAACTATTGTCAAAAAACATATACCTTTTGAAACAGAAGGTGCTGGAAACCAGCACAAAGTTCCATTTCCACCACAAGAAAAACTGTTATTTCATTAAAGAAATTCGGTTCATTTTCAAGTATCACATGTTCCGCAGTAAAATACCTTTTTCTCATATTTCAAGGTACAAGATGGTGTACGACCGATAAAGTACGGTTTAACTGTCCATAACATTCACTATAGAATTCACAATATATTCCTACTAGCTCAAAAAATAATACAGCATTTAAATTTCGCGAACGCGAAACATTTACAAATGCTGCCCACAACACAACAAAACTGAAGGAAATTACGGAAACTGTATATGGCTGTCTCAAGTGCGCATTCCCTCTTGTTATTCGAAAGTCAGTCAGTAGACTAATGTACCAACTAGGAAACACACGTGTTCCTAGGTACAATATCCTCTAGGTACAATACTATCCCATACTTGGCAAACTGCTTCAGTATTCTAGTACTAGTAGAGACAATAAACGAATGAAGTAATAATAGTCCTTCTCCGAAGCTTGATTTATTCCCTGCAGAATGACTGAAACGGTAGTGAAACTGCTCAAACAAGAACTAAGCAACTTTACACTCATGGGCCCTTAATGATGTATATAATTTGTTTTCACTTTCAATACCCAGTAGAGGTTGTTGAAATGCGTAAGCCACTCGTCTACCATTGTAAACACGATGTATTTCGTCTTTGCAGATTTGTCAATCACCTCGAGAGCGTCATGAATCCTATAGCAATGATGCAGCTCGCTGTTGGAGTAATCAACGGTTGCATGCTGTTATTTCCGGCGACGTATGTAAGTACCCATGGAGTGTACTCCAGGTATCTATGAAAGAGCTGTCGCATGTATAAACTCAGTATTGTCATTGTAATATCGAAAATTTAAAATCTCGCAAGTGAAAAACAGTCCCAATGGCTTATAGATTGCACGGGAGAGTGAATGTCTCTTGCTGTTGCCCAACAGGTTAGTTTTCTCCGAAAGCTTATATTCTTTTTGGTTAGAATTGCTGCTATTCCTGAACCCTAATGCTGTAAGGAAGTTGCCGTTGTGTCCCTTTGTTCTCGTTCCCTTGGATTTCATTCAGTTAATACCGTTCGATAAAGTGACAAGGAAGAAAAGGATAGCCCACGTCTCAGCAACAGAATGGAGTAATGTCAAATCCAGCATGTACATTAGCACCATGAGTGAAATTTGTTCTAGAGATTCATTCGCCTGGAAGAGTTCTCATGTTCTTGCCGCTGGAGAGGAAATAAAGGCTCGACAGAAGTTGCTGAAGTAGTGGAATAAAGAGAAAGGACGCACACCAGAGTAGATGAGATCTAGGTGACAGTATTGTTCTTACAGAATCTTTATGAAGTTCGTAGGATATATATCATTTGCTTTAATGCAACATTTCAGACCGCTATATGGCCGTGCCTTTTAATATATGCAGATATTTCTTAATTGGCAATAATCGCTTGTAGCTTCGAAACACGTTATCCTGATGAATCTTTGCAGTTTTATTGATATATGGGTACTAAACCGTTCGTCATGTAGACCAACATTTAGAATATTTTTCTCTGCCCCCCCCCCCTCCCCTCACCCGTTAGATCAGCTTTTCGCATTGCATTGTTTGCAGTGGGCGATACATAGCAAAGTGCTTATTCATCTTCTAGGGCAACTTCACGCAAAAAGTTTCATTTCTACTGGGTCAACAAACAAGTGCCAACGATTTCTTTTTATGCATTGCCGATATGGGATATAGTACAACCGGAACGCCATAGACTCATTACGAATGTCCCAGTGATGTGTAGTGGTAGTAAAAGATAGCTGTCTTCTCTTAAAAAAGAACAGAAAACTCAACTAGCAAATATAACAGTTTGAGACGCCATATTTTTAAATTTGCTTATGTGCCTTTGCTCAGGGTTTCAGGTGTCATTTTAATTACATAATCAACTATTTTCAATTGTTTCAGTCTGAATTCCGTATGAGTGTGTGTCCTCATACGCTTGAGTTTGGCTATAGAACGTAGAAAATAAGTAAAACAGTAACAATGTAAGTTATGTTTTCTTTTTCCCCTTTGTTTATGAGTCACAATCTATATTTACGAGCGTTTAGGCGAAATGTATAATAGAAGTAGAATCAAGTAAATTTATGCTTAACAAAGAATTATAAGTCCCTAACAAACAATAGAGGAAAATGGTATAACATCTTTAGTTATATTATCTCTCTTTATATATCACCAGAGCCCGAATTTGTGTGCAGGAACAGGGATCAAAAACAAATTGCAAGCAAATACGCTATAAAAATTCGTAAAATATGCATAAAAATATTACGATTAACAAATATTGTCATCAGTCCACCGCAGTTATATTATTTGTTATTTTATTCATGGCTGTAATTTTCAGAATCTGTAATATTATTTTTTAAAGATAAAATTCAGTCATCAGTTGCAAATAAATTTTATTATGTAAATTCCTGGGAGATTTTTTTGTAACCTTGTATATTTATTTAAATATATTAACAACGATACATTTAAAAAAAATTCATTCTATTAAATTATTTCTAGAGTTGGTTAACATTGCTGTCATTTTATAGGTTTTCGTTTGTATATCCTTTTCGTTTTTCGTTTTTCTCTTATTGTTGTTCCTTGAATTTTTTTAGATGGCCATTTGTCTTCTTTTTTGTTTGGGTAAAGCATTGCAAAACAGGCATAATAATTTATACGTTGCAACGACACACTGATTTTGAGTTCAAATTTCTGTATGTCATGCACTTGTGATGCCACATTCACATTGTGTATTCTGGTTTGACCTCTTACTCTAGTTTGCACTGTTAGGTGGGACAGTATGAGGGAAAACATCAGCATGATAGATGGAGCAGAAGTGGAAGAAAAAAAATTTTTTTTACATGTGCTACAGATTATACATAAATTGAAGAGTAAAACTGTGTGCCGAGACTCGAACTCGGGACCTTTGCCTTTCGCGGGCAAGTGCTCTACCAATTGAGCTACCCAAGCACGACTCACGCCCCATCCACACAGGTTTACTTCTACCAGTACCTCGTCTCGGTCTGTCACACAGTTTTAATCTGCCAGGAAGTTTCATATCAGCACACACTCCGCTGCAGAGTGAAAATATCATTCTGGAAATTTTATTTTGCTCCACCGGTTTCGACAGACTAATTTGTTATCTTCGGAATTAGAGATATTATAAATCTTTAGACTTAAGCTACATTTTTATGTGAAGTATAAAAAGTATATTACAGAAACTTACTTAGTATTGGTTTAACACATGTCAATATTTTCTCCATTGCTCCATAGAAGCATAATGACATGGTATGTCCAAAAATGTGGATATTGTATGTGATTTTTAAACAATGATTGACAGTTCATAGTAACTGAATCTATCTATGTATCTGTTGTGCTGGCAGCAAGAAGCATATATAAAATCATACATAACAATATAACCAAAGCATATAAAGAAGTTTAATATAATATATTTGAAAAAAATATGGCATGTTGTTCTAATATATGAAGGGAATCGGCTAATTTTCATGTTTCATGTGAAAACTACCCAATTCCTTTGTATATGTAATGCCAAGGTCTAAAGATTTATAACATCCCTAATTTTGTAGGGTTCTAAAGGCGACAAATTAATTTACAACTGATGCCTGAATTTTATCCTGAAAAAAAGTATTTGTACTTAATTACTGTTGAAAATTATTGAATTGCTTTACTCTAAATCTTAATGTGAAACAAAATAAAGAATGTTTTGTATTAGAAACTCAATATATTGTTCAATACTGCTGCAACAGACGAGAAACGCCATGCTGAGGTTTTATGCAGTGGAACTTCTGCGTTTGTCACTGGAAAAGGATTGTAAAGTGAAAGTGGCCTGTCTGCGTCACAAGAGGTCACCGGTATATGAAACTCCGCATCTCTTTTTTAGTGAGTCCTTCTTGCACTTCACACGTTTCCCCAGTCAGGAGTTTTTCAATTTCACTAATTGTTTTATAGGTTGGTTTTTACCAGCAAGTCCATCCATCTTATCCAAATCAATTTTTGCGACTCCATGTGTTTAGGATGGCAGTGTTGGCAATACCTGACACACTAGGGACAATGATAGTTGCAATGAATTATTCTTTGCTTGCAATTCCTTTTTTGGCTTCCCTTAGCACTGGAAAGCAACTACCTATGTACTGCTATTTATTTTCTATATCACTTGAGATCAAACACTTTTGAACTATCTGTATAAACTCGTCTTCTGGATCTTAACTGTGTACTATTTTTTCACATCACTGACATGTTAAGCATAGCAACATGCGCTCTTCAACCGCGAACCCCACCATCTTAAAATAGACTGAGGAGATAAAGCTAATCTGAAAACTGAATCTCTAGTAGGTGCTTCAATGAAAATTTTCTTGCTCTTGAGAACAAGATGCTCATCTTTCGGATATTGTGATCTCAGAGTTTCTGCTACGCGGTGTAGCCCATGGGGTAAACACGTCAAATGTATAACTTTGGGGTGAAGAGTTTTTAATGCAGTTGCTGCTTTTACAAAGTGTGGAACAGCATCTGTAAGAAATAACAGCACACTGTAGTATTTTATACCATCAGGCCACAAAAACTAGAGAATGGTTAAAAATTGTGTTTGTAGAGTGGTTTACCCTTTTAATATCCAAATACTGGGCGTTCCATTTATCTGATGACCGCCTGTGCAGCGCAGTAGATGCCCGGCAGCGAGCACTCCGTTGCCCAGCGAGAAGATGCCGTGTCACCCGCCCACTGTTGCGGCACGGCATTACTACATTTACAATACAAGTTAATAAATTTTGTGCTCACTCATGTCACGCAAGGAGATGCTGGAACTGCCTGCCATTATTTTCCAAGCATTTCTGACATCTACTCAAGAAACACAGGATGTAATTCTCTCTGAGATATTAAGTTAATTGATTCACGGATTTATCGGTCAGTTCCAGTTCCTCTATGGTGTGAGGATTGGTTGTGTATTTCCGTGCCCCCCCCCCCCCCAAATAATGATCGCACGGAGTTAAATCAGGACTTCTAGCGTGAATTGCATGCAAAGTAATATTGACCGTATGAGCCCTTGCCGAATCCTGTTGAAAAAAAGCGAAGCTTCGTCCTGTTTCACTCAGTTAATTGAAAAACGGTCGCAGAATGTTCTGCACATATCTTACACTATCTTATTTCCTTCATATTTTTGTTTCTGAAAGTGACTGTAACTGCAACTAAATGCACGTAACGTATCCGCCAGATGTGATCCTGCGTCGTACCTCAGATGATTCAGCATCACACAATGAGGAAGGGGAACACCAGCTTCTGTTGCAACGCGGCTAAATAATTAGCTTACACGATGAAACTGCACAGTAGTCTTTTCAAGAAATTAAAGAAAATTGTTGCATGTGCCAACCAACTAGAACTTTAAATACCGTACTTTATAATTTCGCAATAAAATATTTAACGATGAATGGAAAATTTTAATTTGAGCGAAAAAAGGCATGGTTAGCAAATCTTAACAAATATGCAAGCAAAATAAATTTTCCATAAGAACTGCAACAGTGACCCCACGAAGGTGAGGACGGTAGACAATACTGCTAATGCATACATTTAGATTATTCAAAAACTCAACTGTTTTTGCATAGAAATCAGAGTTCTCGATATCACTCAAAAGATACACAAACCAGAAACCATGACTACAACCAGTACACTATGCTTGGCTGTTTCTACTTTACTTAATTCCCAGACTGTGAGATGTTCACCAGCATAGAGTTGCTTTACGTGAGAATCAGAGTAGCTTCTCCATCAATTTGCTATATAAACTGCCAGTAACGTGGTGTAATTAAAGAGTTCGTCACTACTTCACGCTTTTCGAAACAATCATACACTATGAATCGATAAAGGACAAAAGGCATCATTACTCTTGCTCACAAAACGGAATTCACTTTTTTCAGTTCATTTTCGTTTGGTGGCTATACGAGTAATTTGGTGTTTAGCGCGAAACAGGAAGGCTAAAAAAAGAATAGGTACCCATTGCTGCTTTGGATTTCGTTAAAATTTCGTCGAAAGGTTTTGAACGTTCTGTGGTGGTTCTGCCCTGTAGACCACAGCAAAAACTGCTGTCGCATTGCAATCCGAGGGAATGCGGTCAGGTTCAGCGAGGTTGCTGGTCCACGACGCCCTTAGAGGAGGGCTGAACTGT
This sequence comes from Schistocerca nitens, assembly GCF_023898315.1. Classification (NCBI taxonomy): domain Eukaryota; kingdom Metazoa; phylum Arthropoda; class Insecta; order Orthoptera; family Acrididae; genus Schistocerca; species Schistocerca nitens. The sequence continues at coordinate 353,825,818 of NC_064618.1, read as the reverse complement.
CCGGAGGGTGTGAAGAGTGTCGAAAGTTGTCAAGAACGTCGTCCTGGTGTTCATCAAACAGCGAGCTGTCGTTTCCGACGGCGAAACGTTTGAGATCCAATCCCCGCAAAGAAATGAGTGGTTTCATTGACGTCCCTTATGTCACCCAAAAAGAACATCTCGTGTCAGTTATGAGCAGCGGTGTGTGAAAGATTTTCCTCGGCCACCCATCAGACATCAGCTTGAATTCGACGCTGTCCGTCGCAATTCTGACCTCTATCGCAGACGTACATAAAGAAGGCGAGAAATACGTGTGACAGGGATGTGACGTTCTTCCCATCGTATCACACGTCCACGGTAGCGTTGGGCAGCATTTAGAGTGAAATTTGGTGCCAATGCGACATCAATAACCCATGAACTTCTGGACTCTGGCCTTGGTTTTCGCATCCGAGCCCCGACGTGACGTCGCAGGGGGCCATGCTTTTGCGTCATTGCAGAGAAAGGTTTTAGGCACCTTTGGACCAAATTTCAGACTTCTGCTTAGCAATGGGAGACGTCCCGAAAAAGTTATCCGTTAACTGGTTTGCGTAGTGTACGAATCCCCACAAAAGTTTCGCAAGTCTCAATGTGATGGCTTTCTGTCACCATATCATGAGTTTCACTAAGAATTTCTTCAGAAGAAATCACAATCAGACAATACTAAACTTGCAGCTCTCGGTCTTAACGCTGTGGCTTTCTTTTACCATATCACGAGTTTCTCTGACCGTTCCTCAGAAGAAAGCGCACTGAGAATTACGCTAAGCTTGCAGCTCTCGAGCGACTACATATGAATTCATTTATCGAAAACAAACTGTCCTGTTTACTGATGGTCAATACCGATGTACTTTCCTCTCTAGTCTACAACTAACGTTTTATAGTTTTTGTTTTAATAATTTTAGTCTGTATCCATGTGTGTGACACTGTTCGTATAAGCGAGTTGATGACGAACAATTGCCCATTGCGTCTCTTCGAATGTTTGGGGAAAAAAGTGAAGAGTGACTTTTACATACAGTAGCCATTTTAGAGCTGTTTGAGTTGCCATAATAATCAACGTTTTCCATGTTTTTAAAAATATTTTGTTCTGCCCCCTGTGACGCGATGGCAAAACGCTGAAGGTGACTTGCCTATGAACGCCTGGGAAAATAAAAGGTTACGCGGCTCTAATGAAAAAACGTGGGCTCATAGTAGGATGAAACCTGTAGGACAATAGGAGCCTTTCGTGCTGAACATTTTGATATACAATTAACCAATTTTGATATACAATTAACCACATTAGTTCTCACGTTAGCCGGTCGCGGTGGTCTAGCGGTTCAAGGTGCTCAGTCCGGACCCGCGCGAATGCTACGGTCGCAGGTTCGAATCCTGCCTCGGGCATGGATGTGTGTGATGGCCTTAGGTTAGTTAGGTTTAAGTTGTTCTACGTTCTAGGGGACTGATGACCATAGATGTTAAGTCCCATAGTGCTCAGAGCCATTTGAACCATTTTACTTCTCACGTTATGTTTATTACAACTCATGTGAAGATCAGTATATTACTTTTTTTTATGTGTTGGTCTATGCACTGACTAACTATCTCACTTAGATGTCTGAAACATTAAGTACACATTAAAAACACATCTATCTCAGAAGCAGACTACAATCATGTCATTTCAGCCACAAGTTTTTATTCTAGAAATGTTAACTTTTTCATAATTAATCAGTACGTATTTTCCTTCCTGTTGATATTACACTAGTGTATGTAGTCTGATTTCCTCGAAATAGTAACCTGAAACATCCCAAACAATGAAGGTCTCTAGCTCAAATAGATTTTTTGTGCATAAAATAAATATGTCGGAAAATCTAATTCTCAGGAAATTCAGCTCAAAGTTGTATTTGATTTGTGACTCATCTCTGTTGTCCCTAATACACCCCAGTTTCGTAATCTTTTTGGTTTACATGTTCCTGATTCTCTCTCTTTCTTTTATTGTTTCTCCTTGTTAATCTGGAGTCTTAAGTCTGTTCAGGGACCTATTCTTCCGCTTCGGTCAATCTCTTGGAATCAATGGCTAAAAGTGCCTGTCTCATATTAAAACCAGAGTATATAACAAGCATCTCTAGAACTTCACATCAGCTAACTGCCCCACATTAATGTGACATAATGACAAAATAGCAGAACTCAAACTGTAGAAAACATTACAAGAAAAACAACCATCGAGAGCCAAAGATAAGCAAGACAAACGTAAGAGCATCGCGAAGTTTATCTTCTATCGGGGTTGTGAAGTATATTTTTTCTGAAACAAAAGTGTAATGACAAATCAATATGAAATTCTTTAGAGGTAGTAAAAAAAGTTAATTATTAAATAATGTAATCCATCTCTCTATAAATCAGTGTTTGCCTGAACCGTCAAACACGTCCGTCCCTATATTCATATTTCCAAGGCAAAATGAATGGGAAAACAATCAAGTTGCGGGTTCCAATACATCTCCGCAGTTACACATAGCTACAGATAATTAATTCAGGAAGGTTTAGCAATCTAATCTTTTCATTAATCACCTGCAAAATATAGAAGGAACTTAAACATGTAATAAATGAAACAACACACTGAGCGACAAAAGTAATCTGAGAGCGATATTCGAATATACAGGTGGCGGTAGTACCAAGTACACGAGATATAAAAGGGCAGTGTATTACCGGATCTGTTATTTGTACTCGGAATGTGAAAACGTTTCCGACATGATTATGGCCACTCGTCGGGAACTAACAGGCTTTGAATGTGGGATGGTAGCCGGAGCCAGATAAGTGGGATATTCCATATCGAATATCGTTAGGGAATTCAATATTTCGCCATCCACAGTGTCAAGAGTGTTCTAAGAATATCAAAATTCAGGCATTACCTTCCATCACAGACAACGCTGTGACTGACGGCCTTCACTTAACGACCAGAGCAGTGGCGTTTTCGTAGAGTTTCCGGTGCTAACAGACAAGTAACACTGCATGAAATAACCATATAAATCAATGTGGGACTTATAACGAACGTATCTGTCAGGACGATGCGACGAACTGTGGCGTTAAGGGGACATTGTATGTCCTATGCCGCCAATGTTAAATTATCGAATTTTGTGACCCATTATCTTGGAAACTTTTTAAGACACCAACTTACAGTTTTCCTTAATTATTGAATGTACCTTTCTAGATACACTGAACTAGAATTATTACGAAATCTGTTTTCTTTCAAACACTTGATTTTTTGACAGAATTTTGTAAATAAATGAACATAAAAACAAAACAGCTCGGGATATTTTAGTTATTCTATTTCCATGTGTGTTGAATCTCACACTTGGTATGCTGTGAAAATTTCACGTCTCTACCATCAGTACTTTTTTAGAAAACGTGTCATTTATTACAAAAAACGTAGATCAGAGATATTGAGGTTTAAAACTTTTTCTGTTACAAATTCTTATACAGACTTACATTTCTGCATCTTTTATGCACTAGAAATGCCCTGGCCCATAGTCTGTGTCTTTTTCAGTGTCACAACAGCCCAGTGCTTGCCTCCTCCTTTTCTGTCTTGCTTCTTTTGTCATTTGCTGAGCAGCTAACTCTCCTTCACGTACGCGAAGCTCATCCAGTTCCCACAGTCCTTTAGCTGTGTTCTGTCCAAATCTTACCCTTAACTTTTCCAGAACCTTAATTCTTTCGTAGTTCCCACCATTAAAAGTTATTACAGCAACAGACACTGCTAATTTTAGAGCCATAAGGCCAACAAACACGTTTTAGGCCACGGCACCACACAACACTATTGAAGGACTCATTCACATTCTGGGTCTTCCCATGTAAACACTTCATTACTAGCTCAGGATTTGCCAAATCTCTGTAAATAAGTTTGATTGCCTCCATTATTGCCAAAGGAAGAGAATGTTTATGTGTAAATTCATGCAGGGAGCCGGAAAATTCAGCGTGCCTCCTACAAGGGTTTGGTGGAGGAGGACCCAAAGCATGACATGGCTTTTCATGGGTTGATATTCGATGAAAGAAAGTGCTCCACACAGCTCTTTTCATCTTCTCTAAATTGTCACGGTTATCTCTAATGGATTTCCCATAACATTCCTGTAATTTATCAATTACTTTGTCTGTTAGTCTTCCAGAACATTTTATTGTCTTGCCATCAGACAGTATCAGGAACAAAGGACCGATTTGTTTATTCGTAATGCCAACTTCTGAGACGTAGGAGTAGGCGCAATTCACAGCCTTCTAGACTGTGTAGTTCCCAAGATAATGACTGCTTAATTGTGGCAGTATATGTGTAACCTCGAAATTTGACAAATATTATTTGAAGGTCTCACAATTGTCTGATTTTAATGTATTATATACCAAAATGTTCAGAAAAATCCAAGTACATTATGGAGTAGAAAACAGAAAATGTCAAATTTCAACGAATTTCACGTACAAATTCCCCTTAATGGGCTTAAGAGGAAACGACCAATCCGTGTGCCTTTGTTAACAGCATGACATCACCTGCGGCACCTCTCCTGGGCTTGTGACCGTATCAGTTAGATCCTAGACGACGGGAAAACCGCTGTTTGGTCAGTTGATAAGAGCTGATGGTAGGGTTCGAGGTCGGTGCAGACCCCATGAAGCCATGAACCCATGTTGTCAACGAGGCGCTGTGAAAGATGGTGGTGACTCCATAATGACGTCGGTTGTGTTTACATGGAATGGACTGGGGTCCTGGTCCAGCTGAACCGATCATTGACAGGAAGTGCTTACGTTCTGCTACTTGGAGACCATTTGCAGCAATTCATGGACTTCATATACCGGATGGCTGGTTCAAATGGCTCTGAGCACTATGGGACTCAACTGCTGTGGTCATAAGTCCCCTAGAACTTAGAACTACTTAAACCTAACTAACCTAAGGACAGCACACAACACCCAGCCATCACGAGGCAGAGAAAATCCCTGACCCCGCCGGGAATCGAACCCGGGAACCCGGGCGTGGGAAGCGAGAACGCTACCGCACGACCACGAGACATATACCGGATGACAATGCGCCTTGTCATCGGGCAACAGTTGTTTTCAATTGATCTGAAGAACATTCTTGACAATTCGGGCGAATGATTGGTCACTCAGATCGCCCGACGTGAATGGCATCGAACATTTATGGGACATAATTGACAAGTTATTTCGTGCACAAAATCCAGCACCGGCAACACTTTCGCAATTATAGATGGATGTAGAAGCAACATGGTTCAGTATTTCGGTAGGGGACTTCCAACGACTTGTTGAGTATATTCCACGTCGAACTGCTGCACTAAGCCGAGCAAAAGGAGGTCACAAACGATACTAGGAGGTATCTTATGACTGTTGTCACTTCAGTGCACCCCAAAGGCGTCTATATATTTTTCTTAGAAATTACGCTTTCTGTGATAAACAAATAATATTTTGCTGCACAAGGCACTTGACAATGATTCCATATATTTCAGTCATGTAGTGATAAATTATTTAAGCGATCAATGAAAAAGTTTAAGACTGAGGAAAAGTTATTTCAGTTGATCACCATTACCATATACCTGCTTTCAATACTGTTTTAAATAAAGATTTTCTAATGAATTTCCATCCTATTGCACGGACGTGGGACTTCAGCTGATGATATAAGAAAAAAAGTACCGCCACAGCTGTATCTTGCGAATGTCTTTATTGTCTCACACGACTAGTTTCGGCGGCACATTACCGCCATCCTCAGGCCCCAATGCCATAAGGTGGACACAATACGGCGTTGAGTAGAGACTCCTGAGGAAAGATAGCCTACGTGTACTGGTAACAAGGACTCCAAAATAAATGCGCCAAGGAAATCTAACACTCTTTTGATAGTGGTGCCTGAGGATGGCGGTAATATGCCGGCGAAACTAGTCGTGTGAGACAATAAAGACATTCGCAAGATACAGCTGTGGTGTACTTTTCTCATAAAGATTCTTTTGATGCCAGTGAAGTACCGCTACCGTTAGTAGTCTGAAGTTCAATTTTGGTGCAAATAGAGGTTTTAATTATGCTTTAACCATGTTTTATTTGCTTTTAGTTTATGAGGTACATGAAAGGTAAGACTCAACAGTGGTGCTCATGTAGTTAAATTTTGAAATTATTTCTCCCTTCTGTCAAAACTTTTGTCACGTCTATGGATTTCAGTTTCCTCTGTACCTAATCGAGTATTATGACTATCACCTGAATTATATGAACATTACGTTAACAGTCACATCAGAAGACTGTCGTAAGTGGAATGTAGAATGCTCATGAAGATAGCAGATAAGTGAAGGCCTTGAAAATGTAAATAACATGGTGTATGTACGAGTCTTAGACATCGAAGCACATGACATGCAGTTCGGATTTGTGTGTGTGCGTCTTTCGCGCAAAAGGACACAACTTCCCCAACGAGACGTCTTAAAGTTAACCGAGTTTCTAGCCGAAGAGGAGCGATATTTGCTCAGAGGATCCGAAGAGAAGCACAACAAAATACACATATGCTACCCACGGGAGTCTAAACAAACTCACTGTATACGAAATTGTAAGCAGACGCCAGAACCATATTGAATGTTCTGCGGACAAAGCGGTTACTGGTCACAGGAATACTAGAGTTGTAGGAGCGGTACATATTAGAGTTACTTTATTACTTTAATGAACGTGTGTATGTGTGTGTTTGGAGAGGGGTGTGCATATATTACAAGTTGGCTCCAGAATGTTTGCTTTAGTTCCAACTAAGAAAATACTTAAGTATTTGAGTAAATATTTCTACTTAACCGCTGTTTCCATTGCCTCAAACAAGGCCGTCTTCTTGTAACCATCGAAGCAGCACTCCACTGAAGCCCTACCTCGCAAACTGATGAACTTCTAATAATATGAACGGCGTTTTGTTACCTGTCTTTGCAACTTCGCAGGCTGAAGTACGGCACTTGTGTGCTTGTGTCCACAGAGCTCAGAGAACGACGCCCTACTGAAGTGCGTGATCGCCGCTCCCACCATCAGCGCACAGCTGCTGCTCTACTGTCTGGGGGCGCACAGCGTGCGAGAGCAGGTTAGCAGCAGCTGTCTTTGCCATTTTGCTGTTCCCTTTCATTTCAGTACTGTCATTGGAAATAACATCTATCCATTAGTATGGGAGTTGTTATCCTAAAGATCACGAAATATAAATCTTGCATACAAATGGGTACGAGTACACTCAAATACCGCTAGGTACCTGCTCACATGTCCTTCTTGAAACAGTGTGGCGAGCTGCTGCGAGCTGACAAGGGGAAGGCCTCAGACGCGGCCATCCTTCTCGGCCCATATTTGGTAAGCCGTTTGTCTACGCCTAAAAGGAAAGACTCTAAGATACACTCACAGAAAAAAATCGAAACACCAAAAAATAATTACTAAGAATAATGAAATTTCTGAAATACCAATTAGGTTCCTTTCGGAGTATGCTGATGCAATAGCTCCATACTTAGCAGTCATATACAGCCGCTCGCTCGACGAAAGACCCATACCCACAGACTGGAATGTTGCACAAGTCGCACCAATATTTAAAAGAAGTAGTGAAAGTAATCCACTAAATTACACGCCCATACCATGAACGGTGATATGCAGCACTACCTTGGAGCATATATTGTGTTCGAACATCATTAATTACGTCGAAGCCGATCTGTTGATACACAGAAACATCTTCTTCGTGAAACACAACTACTTCTTTACACACATGAAGTTTTGAGTGCTATTGACGAGGGACTTTGAATTGATTCCGTTTTTCCACATTTCCAGAAGGATTTTGACACTGTACCACACAAGCGGATTGTAGTGAAATTGTATGCTTACGCAATATCGTCTGGATTCGTGACTTCGTGTTAGAGAAGTCACATTTCGTAGTAACTGACGAAAAGTCATCGAGTAAAACAAAAGTGATTTCTGGCGTTCCCCAAGGTACTGTTATAGGTCCTCTGCTGTTCCTCATCCGTATAAATGATTTAGGAGACAATCTGAGCAGCTGTCTTACGTTGTTTTCCGATGATGCTGTGGTTTATAATCTAGTAAAGTCATCAGAAGATCAAAACAAATTACAAAACTATTTAGATAAGATATCTGTATGATGCGGAAATTGGCAACTGATCATAAATAATTAATGAAAAGTGTGGGGTCATCCATATGAGTGCTAAAAATATCCGTTAAAATTCGGTTACACGATAAATCAGTAAAACATAAAGGCCGTAAATTCAACTAAATACCTAGGAATTACATTTACGAACACCTGAAATTGGAAAAAAACACATAGAAAATGCTGTGGGGAAAGCAAACAAAAGACGGCGTTTGATTGGCAGAACACGTAAAATATGTAACAGATCTACTAAAGGGACCACCTACACTGCGCTTGTCCGTCTTCCTTTGCAGTACTGCCACGCGGTCTGGAATCCTTAATAGGTAGGATTGACGGAGTACATCCAGAAAGTTCACAGAAGAGCAGCATGTTTTGTATTATCGCGAAATAGGGGAGGGACTATCACGGACAAGATACAGGATTTCGAGTAGACATCATTAAAACAAAGTCGTTTCTCGTTGCGGCGGAATATACTCACGAAATTTTAATCACCAGCTTTCTCCTCCGAATGTAAAAATATTTTGTTGGCGTCAACGTACATAGGGAGAAACGATCATCATAATAAAACAAAGGAAATCAGAGATCGCATGGAAGGATATCGGTGATGACCTGCAGCCGTCTAGAACGAAATTAGAATTATATATTAATACCTTCAGCTGCTGACGGGCGTTGATATATATCAACGGCGACAGGTGAAAATGTGTGCCCCGACTGGGACTCGAACGCAGGATATCCTGCTTTCATAGCATATGCTCTACACGTCTGAGCCACAAGGGCACACAGGATAGTACGACTGCAGGGACTATCTCGCACACGCTTCCCCCGAGACGCACATTCTCACCTTATATGTCCACACACTGCATTCGTAGTATCCCTACCCAACACACTCATTACTAGTGGAAGACATTCTTATCAAGTCCCGTAAGAGTTAGGGTAATATGTGTGCATCCGCACAGAAGAAGAAGGTCAGGGCCGGTATTGCCAGAACTATGTACTTATATGGATATGATGTCTGTTCTTTGGGAGCCGGCCGAAGTGGCCGTGCGGTTAAAGGTGCTGCAGTCTGGAACCGCAAGACCGCTACGGTCGCAGGTTCGAATCCTGCCTCGGGCATGGATGTTTGTGATGTCCTTAGGTTAATTAGGTTTAACTAGTTCTAAGTTCTAGGGGACTAATGACCTCAGCAGTTGAGTCCCATAGTGCTGAGAGCCATTTGAATATTTGCTCTTTGGGATATGTCCGAAGTTTCAGACAGAGTGTTAACGTTCTAAGTATGCAAACAATATAGTTGTGGCCGTGCGGTTTGTCTGGAGGACGGAAACCTCTGATCGTTTTTTCTGGGTTACACCCCAAGGTGAAAATATTGGAATACCACTTTCAACACGACCAAGTTTAGTAAACCGTTGCGCCTTATGGTATTGTTGGGTGGGAGACGCAAAAGGGTAGATTCAGTCTCCTAAATGGAAAGGCTTTTCTGTCCATCGCGCACAAATACACCTCCGCCAAGTGTGCTTAATTGTATCTGATAAGAACAGGTGACTGTTCCGGGTTACGGTTATAGGACACCTTCTAATATCATGTCAGACCTCCTTTAGCTCAGCGTAATGCAGCAACACGACGTGGCATGGACTTCTCAAGTCATTGAAAGTCCCCTGCAGAAGTACTGTGCGGTGCTGCCTCTACAGCCGTCCATTATTGCGGAAGTATTGCCGGTACAGGATCTTGTGCACAAACTGGGCTTTCGATTATGTCCTATAAATGTTCGAGAGGTTCATGTAGGCGATCTGGGTGGCCAAAACATTCACTTGAATTGTCCAGAATGTACTTCAAACCAATCGCGAACAGTTGTGGCGCGCCGATATAGTGCATTGTCATCCACAAAAGTCCCATTGTTATTTGGGAACATGATGTCCATGAATGATGAATGGCAGCAAATCATCGCCACGTAGCCGAACGTAACTATTTCCTGTTAGTGATCGATTCAGTAGGACCATGGCTTCGTCGGGTCTGCACCACACTCGTACTCTACCATCAGCTCTTAACAACTGAAATCAGGAGTCACCTGACCTGGCTACCATTTTTCAGTCGTCTATGGTCCAACCTATGTAGTCACGAGACCAAGGGATGCGCCGCAGGCGATGTGCTGCTAGCAAAGGAACTTGCGCCGTCGTCTGCTACCATAACCCATTAACAACAAATGTTGCCCCACTGTCCAAACGGATACGTTCGTCGTAAGTCCCACTTTGGTTTCTGCGGCTATTTCACGCAGTATCTTTAGTCTGTTAGCAATGAAAGCTCTACGCAAGCGCCGCTACTGTTGGCCGTTAGGCGAAGACCTTCGACCATTGCACTATTCGCGTTGGGAGGTAAAAACTGAAATTAAATTTTCTCGGCACATTCTTGACACTGTGGCTCCCGAAATATTGAGTTCCCTAACGATATTCGAAATGGAATGTCCCCAGGCGTCTAGTTCGAACCACTATCTTTTTATTTTATTTCTATTTATTTATTTATTTTTTGATTAATCAGTCTTCTGACTGGTTTGATCAGCCCACCACTAATTCGTCTCCTGTGCCAAACTTTTCATCTCAGAGTAAGAACTGCAACCTAAGTCTTCGATTATGTGCTGGGTGTATTCGAGTTTCTGTGTTCCTCTACAGTTTTTACCCTCTGCAGCTGCCTCTAGTACCATAGAAGTTATTCCCTGATGTCTTCACAGATGCCCTATCGCTCTGTCCCTTCTTCTTGGCAGTTTTCCTTTGCTCGCCGATTCTGTGGAGCACCTCCTTATTTAACTCATCAGTCCACCTACTTTCCAACATTCTTCTGTAGCACCAACTATCCTTTCGCGTTTAAACTCTGTTAATTTCCTTCGTGCGCCCATAATCAGCCGCGCGGGATTAGCGGACCGGTCTCAGGCGCTGCAGTCATGGACTGTGCGGCTGGTCCCGGCGGAGGTTCGAGTCCTCGCTCGGGCATGGGTGTATGTGTTGTTGACGCCATCTGGAAGCTTGGGTTTGCCCGTGAGCTAGCATGGTAGCTCGGCGTATAATAAAAAAACTGAGTGAAGTCTTCAACAATGAGCTTGAAGGAGTGTCATGTGAGGTCCACCCAGGCCAAATAACGAGAACAATAGCGAACAAAATAAGCAAAAAAAAAAAAAGAAGGGTAAGACGACCGCTCACAGCAAGCGGAAAATCCGGGCTCGAGTCCCGGTCAGGCACAAATTTTCACTGTCGTCATTCCATAACACAGCTGAAGGTTGTCCACATTCACAAATGCGAATATATTTCACAACGGCTGTAGTCGCCACAGTGCTTGTTCGTCCGGACATGCGGGTACATCTGAAGGAACTTTACATCATACTTCTGAACAACAGTCTCTGCAATATTGTATAGCTTAACTTGGATGATCTGACGAGAACCGCTGTATTCAACAAGTCAAGGTCGTTGATACCAAAGTCGTACTCGATTTGAGGCCAGCTACACTTTTACTAGTTATTCCTTCGTAAGTCACTTGCGTATAGGAAGAGTGTACAGAATGAACGAAGCGTACAGCAGCTGGGGCTCTGTGTCCGCAGGGAGAGGCGGTGTCGCTGGGGGCCTACAGCTGTGGCTGGCCGGACGCGAGCGCCGGCTTCCGGCGGGCGCTGCTGGTGGTCATGGCGAGGGCGCAGAAGCCGCTGACGCTCACCGCTGGTGGCATCTACCCCATACAGAGGGCCACCTTCCTCTCGGTAGGCGCCGCAGAGGCAACGCCTTAGATTACGATTTTGGTGATAAGGGAGACACGCACCCTCGTGAGAGTTTTCCATGAGCTGACTTATTATTGTCCCACTGCCATGTTCATTCCACCATGAACGAAACTTCGTTTCAGAAACATTAACAGAATGTACTTATATAATCAGTACATTGTTTTATGTACAGTAATTTTACGCTTGACTTGCTGATGTACTTTTCATGAAATATCTTTCTATGATATAAGAATTTTAGTCAACATTCAGTGAAAAAGATTTGATGATGGCAACGTAGTTTGCTGGAACCGGTCATCACAATAAAGGCTGTACAACAGCGATCTTGGCTGTTAGAAGCTGTACTTCTATTTCTGCATTAATCTAGATCGCTCTCTAGCTTGAAAACGACAAGCTTGTATGAAAATTCGATTGTGTATCCCGACATTCATTTTTAGGAAGGTGCTACAGATTGAGGACTATACTTCATCTGTCATAAAGTATCTTGGCATCAAATTAATACCGAAACTGTGAAGCCATTGTACATATTAGTCACCAGCATATATTTTAAACAATTACACCATTAGTACCGTAGGTGTGACGACTAACTGCGTCCTCATGGTTCGTACAACTTGATTGTCTTGACTTTGACCTCCGCACAAAAATAGTAAACTTTATAGATGAACACCCAAACAGTCAAATACCATTACAGAAACCTAAAATTCGGGCATATTTCTAAGCGCAACTGCTTTCCATTTCTGCTTTTTCATATAGATTCTATTTTTTATTATAAAGATTTTCGCTCGTTATTTCTACTGCGAAAACTATTTCTCCAAGGATCTGGTATCTAATCTTTTCATTACCTTAAATGTGAATACTTTAGGTTACGCCTGACCTTGAAAGTTATGCACATCAATAACAGTATGCAAATGACTGTGAAAAATTACGTTTACTGATCTCCACATTCCCTGTTTCAAAAGATGATGTATCCATCATGATGTAGAGTTATTGAAATTAACATCATATGGGCGACGTCTACATACCACTTCTCTGGACAGCCTGTGAAACTGTCTTTCAGGGGATAGAGGCTGAATTTCGAGTAGTACGTCCATTACATATACTTTCTATAAGTTTTATAGTCTTCATTGTTTTTGTATAATGCGTATGGAACGCAAATACGACTCTAAATGCAGCCTATAATCATTAAAAGAAAATGCCACTCATTGCCCAGGATGACCTCCGTACAAACTGCTTATATGCTTTTAATTAAATAAATCCATTTCATAACGGTAGTATAATACTCCTAATCGTTTAATCTGTACATATTATAAATTAACGTCCCGCGCCGCAGTTCCTGTCTGCGTCTTCAGGCATATCTTAGAAACGACTGTAGGGATTTTGGTATAGTTAACAATTAAACTGACATGCGCGATCTGTATATATGTATTATCACGGTTAAGTAATTATGAACGTCTAAATTACTTATCATTACCTGTTTCGTATTTAAATGCCGTTTTGAGTGATAACTCGTAGCAGTGGTGGGAGACACGAGTTGGTCAGCTACATAAGAAGTGGTATCTGGCGGGAAAAATGGTAAACAGCCACCACACTTCGGAGAGTAGCGAAGCTCGAGGACATTATGTGTCTGTCCCGGCGGTCTAACTGTAAACCGCATTCTTGGTGCAAGAAAGCTTGCCAGTTCGAGTTCCGATTCGACCATGGCTTTCTCAGTGTGCTTTTTAATCTAGTGTTTACCTCTCAGTGATGTGGAGATTCCTCAGAAAGGACATGTGGTTCGGGTTCCATGTCAGTCTGTTGATCCCTTGGGTGGATAACTGGGCTGTGTTGGAGACACGCAAGTTGCCAAAGTGGCGTCCAATTGAAAGATTTGCAGCAGGGCATTGAGCCATACGAGATTTTTATTGTCAGATTCTGAAGATTAATACTGTCTTCTTCTTCTATACAAATCATAAATTGAAGTCCACATCCATGTTGTTCTGTCTGTGTGAGAGGCCTAATAGCAAGAACTACCATAGGGGTTTTGATACGGTTTTCACTAACAAACTGATTCACTATGAACGTTTCTGTATATAATTTATCACCACTACGCCAAAGAAGTCGCCTGGCTGTAAATTCTTAGTGGTGTCCGTGTGAAGTGATCACTAAATGAGCATATAAACAGTTTTTTTTTGCCTTTTTAATTTCAGTTTGTTTGATCATCTATTTTTCTTCGAGAACGTCGACGAAGAAATCGAGTGTCCGTTTCCTCCTTACGCTCGGGTGCCGATTGCTAGTTGCTGCTAAGTACGTTCCTCTGACTGACTGACTCCGAGTGATTTTGTTCATCTATCTGTAGGTGACAATTGATGTACGTTCAACTGTTATACCGGATGAGTTGCTAAAAATACTGACAGGCTTTCCGAGTTACATCAGTGTCATGTGTTACTTCTGCGTGAGCTATCCATGGCCTTCAGTGAGTCGTTACAAAGTAATTCGTTCGTTTTATTATATTCCAGCTACTTTCCAGAGCCTATTACGATCAGAATAAGCGGAAAATTGAAGCACCCAAAAGGCATGTCTGGATGCCAATGCAACTTTGTGTGTACAAGCACACACCAGCGGCGGGTACCATAAAATGAGGTGAATAGAAACGTTTTTCAACTTTAAAAGAAAAAAATGATAATTTTAAAAAGGAATATGAAAATAAAAATTATACGAGATTATACGTCTAGTGCCTATCTTTAAAATTAGCGTTAGATTTGGGAACCAGCTCATGTATTCACAACATAAAAAACAAAACAATCTGGCGTTTCTGTTCACCCATCAGAGAGACTTGAAGGTAAACAGCAACATTAAGTAAACGAAACACGTTTTAAGCGTTCATTCAGAAAGTTTGATGTTATTGTACGACCTCCTTTTATAGCACAGAACTTATCCCAAAGATGAAAACCAACTTCTTAACCTTAGTAGATGTTTTCCTCCGAGCCGGCCGCTGTGACCGAGCGGTTCTAGGCCCTTCAGTCCGCAACCGTTCTTCTGCTACGGTCGTATGTTCGAATCCTGCCTCGGGCATGGATGTGTGTGATGTCCTTAGGTTAGTTAGGTTTACGTAGTTCTAAGTCTAGGGGACTGCTGACCTCAGATGTTAAATCCCATGGTGCTTAGAGCATATTAACGATTTTTTTCCTCCGAGTAGTGCAAGGGAATACACGAACAACACGCAAAGAAAAGCGTTACAGGTTCAAACATTATAGGAAGGCACTTCTCTGTCTCATCGCTCATCACGAACTGCCTGTCGAAAGCGCAGATGATCCACACCTTTGCTCGGTCGAGTTGATTAATGATCTTTGCCTTGATGTCCCCACAGAGTGCCCCTCCCCTCTCCGCCGCCTTTCCCCTCAAAGTGTTTGAATATGATGCGAATTCTACAAGGTGTATCAATCGAGGTCACTGGCTATTGAACGCATATTACGTACATTTGGTATGGCACATTCGATGGGAAAGGCGATGTGGCCGTCTGTAGCGCAGGTGGATGGGCCGACGTTGGTTCTTCCACTGCTGGCGATAATGTTGAATCGTCTGTAATTGGCGGGTGACTAGGATGTGTAGACGAGGCTAGCAAACTGCTCAGAGTGATAACTGGCAGAATGATCCATAGTTCACCTGTCAGGAAGAGCAGCGTAGACACTGCCGTGAAGTCTATTGTTGTCAATAGATAGAAGGTCCTAACGAGACTAGTGGCGATCGTCTTTGTCTTGACGTCTGGGACTGCATGTATTGTTTCCACGGAGAGGTCGTTGTCGATTAATTTGACTTCATCTGACTGAAAGCAACATACACTGACTATGTGTGTTCCAGGTTCAGTGGGTCATGGTCCATTCTTGTGAGGGATATCCAGATTGTTGTCATCAAGTAGTTTGTTTGTATCTTCTTCAGTGATGAGGATCTAGGATAGATTTAGTCTGTTAATGGAGACTGTCATAGGTTGCTGTTGACATCAGTATGGCATTTGTCAAAACCTATCACTTGGAATGATCCATTTTAAGGAGGCTATAAGGCTGTCCATACAGCATCATTTACTTGAAATCCATGAGTCTCTTGTGTGTGAATGGTGTTTGGGCAAGTGCGCAGATGGAGGAGGCACCAATGAATTGTAAATGTGGGTTTACACCTGTTGCTCCACTGTGGGGAGATCTGAGAGGTTGTGCAGGACTCAGTAACACAAAGTTTTGCTGGCAGTGTAAGAGTCTCACAGTAAAGGATCTCTGTGAGCGAGGTGTAGGTCATCCCTGAAGAGCATGCACAAATGTTGCGAAGCATCCATGGAAAAGCTTCAGTCCATGTGCCCTATGGGATATGAGTGCCGTCTTCATCATGCAGTGCCAACATTCCACCAGGCCATTACTCTGGGGATGGTATGCCATTGTATGATGCCAGAGGGTGGTGGAGAGTGCCGAATCGAATTGGCAACTTGATCCCTGGTGATAAAATTTGGTCAATAAAAACGTGGTATCCATTATGAAGACCTTGGCAGTTGCTTCTACCATGATATCTATCAGAGGGACAGCGTCAACCATTGACAAAAGACATTTGTACGCCTCTGATTCTGGTGGAGGTCCCATCAGGTCTAAATGCACATGATGGAAGCGCCCATGTGGTATTTCGAATATGTCAAGGGGAATCCGCATCTATCGATCCACCTTGCTGTGCTGAAAATCGAGGCACTCACATTTCCACTCACAGCAGATGACTCTGATGCATCTGACTCTAGGCCGCACAAAGCACTCAGTGACAAGCCAGATTGTCAGTCGAACATATGGATGCATGAGATGGTGTCGGTGATCAAAGAGTGATCGCTACACTGATGTGGGTTGGATCAGTTGGATCTTGTGTTGAAACACATCTCGAAGGATACTGACCTCTGACCCTGGGATTCACTGATATGCAATTTTATGGTTGGAAGGAATGTCGATGAGTGGAGTTTGAACTGTCGGTTTCCACTCTTGTTAATCTGTTAATCTTTTGCAATCCAACGTGGAAGAAATTGTCCGCAATCGAGACAGATAGTCAGCTGCAATGTTATCCACTCCGTTAACGTGTTAGATGTCAGATGAATATTGAGCCGTCAGGCCAAGACAGCGGAACTGTCTTGGGCTGACCATCTCTGACAAGTGTCATGTGGCATCTACCAGCTGTCTGTGAGGGTAAATAATGACATGACGTCCTCTACGTCTTCCTGAAATTATCATACGCCTCTTATACTATCAGTAACTCACAGGCGAAAGCTGACCATATTTTTGGGGTGCTGCTAGTGTCCTGCAGAAGAATGTGAAGCGCTGTATAGCACCTGCCATCTAATGGTGGAGGAATGCCTTTGCCGGATATGTTTCCGATGCGTTAAAGATCCAGTTATTCTCATACACGTATTTAAATGTACGACGTGTGGGTGGGTACGTTGAGGATATCTTTCAGCGTATAAGTCTCGAGATCTCACTGAATATCGCTGGCATTCTCCGAAAATGAGAAGCATATCGACTTGTTCTTCGAACGAATACATGGTTCACATTTGCTTGATTCGTCGATACTAGTCTTACCGTTCCTATTAGTATTGTATTGCGAAACCGTCCAATGGTGTTTACATGTTAGTGGCACGTTAGATGGATACGCCGTATTCTGCGAATATTTACTGTTTGCACGATTTACGAGAGAGAATTGTCAGAGGATGTGTTTCGATAAGTGCCGAAGCGATAAGGAATACCACTCAATTCATGATCAGAAAATTGTTGCATTGTACTGATACCAATGGTCATCATTTCGAACACCTTCTGTAAATGGACGTTCTTGCCACATTTGTGACCTTCGTTGACCTCCAAAGACCTTACTGTTACACATCATTGGATTCGTCTCGATAGCCGCTATCAGAAAATAAGTACCAAGCTACAGCATCCCATAAAAAAAAAGTTGGCCTTCATATTTCCGACGCGACCCCACATAGCAACAAGAAACCAACGTCATATTATGGCCCCCGTTGTCCCATGCAACATTTGTCCCACAAACTTTTCAGCTACTATCATACTTTCGGATAGTTAGAGACTCACCCTGTATTACTGAATGTTTCTCTCTTTGGATTGAATCACTTAATGCATTCAGGTAATTGTTGATGTTCTACATGTGAGGGACCACAACCTCCATTACATCATTCACTTTAGCTGACTTGGCACGCAGTGCCTCTTCATATTAGGTAATGAACAGCAGCTGTCAACGAGGCCCTGACAGATTCCAATTTCCCCCTTATGGAGTTAGTAAGAACACGACGTTCTCCTCGCACTGATGGTGCACCATCTGTTGTGATGTTGACCAGCCGTTTCCACTCCATTCCAAAGGAATCAATTGCCATATCCGCAGCATCAAAAAATGTCCTCGCCAGTAGAAGTGACCTTATGTGAAATTAAACTGAGAAACTCCTCCGCCACTTCCAGCTCGACGTTTACTCCCTGCACGAAAGTCGCCAGCTTGGCTGTGTCCGACACGTCAGTGGAATCGTAAAGTGCGATGGAAATTGCTATGAACCTGGATGCCGTGTGAGTCCACTGACGCTGTACGTCGGCAGCCATATCACCAATGCAGCGTTCCACTGTGTGGAGAGAAAGTGCGACTTGCTAGAACGTCGATATTTCGGCTGCACACACAACCCCCGCTGCCTCTACTATACATTCCTTTGTGTACTCTCCATCACAAAATAGTCTTCCACTCTTTGCGATTTTGAAAGCTGTTTTGTAGCTGACTTGTAGCGGTGGCTCCTCGATGTCATTTCCCCCCCTGAAGAAAAAACAATTGTATATTTTGAGTCGCTTGTTACTGCAAAATGTAGACAAAACGGTGATTATGTTTCATGTGAATTGGTAGCATTCTTCTGTTACTGCATATACATATTTATGTACTTATGTAGGGTAGAGAGGGGCTAATTGAATAGAGGAGCTGTATTAATAGATGTAAGCCTTTATGCATACCCCGTGACATGAACATCGATGAAACGCCATTACGTCGTGAGTGACCGTGGTTGTCAGAAGTCTTCCCTTTCCAGTGAACAATTCTGTTTAGTTTTGTGATTTCAGAAATTTATTCAAGAATGGTTTAAAGTGTAGAAGGTTAAGTGATTCAGATCTGCTTATTATGCCGTTCGTAAAACTGGGGTTGGTATTCGTTAGGAATTTCCTGCAGTGTGTGAGAAATGAAAGACATGTTGTAAGTTGCGGCGTTCCTCCACCATACTGGTTAGTATATTGCGGAACAACGTCAAGATGGCGTTTAAATGTATTTTGGGGTTATATAAATAACTGCGTGCGGAGCTTTAACAATAAGCTAGTGGAAAACTGATTGAAAATGAGATAAAATGCATTTACAAAATATTTTCTGTTTAGTAATATCATTCTAATTGTTACTTCACTGCTCCAGATGGTGAGAGACGGTGAGGATCTAAAAAAGGAAAAGAGGCAGAATGGAATGGGACAAGGTGTCGAGAAAGGAGGCAGTTGAAGCCGCTGTGAAAGGGGAATCAATATTAGAACCCAGTAAAACTTTTGAAGAGCTATTTACGAGTTTGTACCGACGTTATCAAAAGAAAATACATGAAATTATGGCAATTAGTACTCTTTTAGCAAAGAAATATGCATGTGGTAATTGTGATGGATATCAAAATATATTTTTTTAAGATCTAGAAACCTCTCTTGCCAATAGAATAATATATTAGGCAAAAAGAGGATTTGCACTCACACAGAAAGACGTGAGTATTGCAGCCTCCAAACTAGCTGTCCAGAGCGACAGCAAACATCCCAGGAAAGACACAGCGGGAAGAGACTGGTATAGTTCTTTCTGCAAGGGTTAATGATGCGGAAAGAAGAAAAAAGAGGGCTTCTGAATATAATGACGTGAGGAAACGAGTGATGGAACAGGAAAGGGCTGGTGCAGACCTATTCAAGAAGATGGTTACCAGAATTATAAGAAAAGGTTTTTGATACTGATACAGCTGCAGTTTCGACGATGTTGCACCTCTAAATAATTTTTAAGATGAGGCGATGGAATGTAAATGTTGTTTCTGCCAGGTAAAGTGATCAAGTGCTGCACCTGCACATGAAAATAAAGGTATGAGGATGCAACAGCAAAAGGGTTCCGCCTGGTGTCGGTGCGTGAGGTCGCAAGCAATTTCACTGTGGACGCTACAGGTGGTTAATACGAGAATAGGAATATTTCACAAAGGTTAATTTATTTTAATGTGACATTATCATTGTATCATTAGGTCTAATCAGTATTAAACAGAAATTAGGATTGTTTTCAGCTAAAAATCTACGTATCTTAATCGTTATGTGCCCATAATTAACTTTATTCAAACAGCCCCGACCATTATCCGAATATTCCTATTCAATTGGTTCTTTTGCCAAGTCTAGAGGGCAAATATAATAACACTATGACATAAATTTTTGAGAATATTGTAAAACCTCCTTTCACGGATAGTACAGATGTAGCCATAATCTAAAACGAAAATGTAGTTAATAATTTCCAAGAAAAAAAATTACGTAAGTTGAAATTATTCTTATAGCCTAGTTCTCCCTTCTTTTTTCCTTAAATGTTCATAATAGCTTTCCGCAGCTCGTGGTCGTACGGTAGCGTTCTCCCTTCCCGCGCCCGGATTCCCGCGTTCGATTCCCGGCGGGGTCAGGGATTTTCTCTGCCTCGTGATGACTGGGTGTTGTGTGATGTCCTTAGGTTAGTTAGGTATAAGTAGTTCTAAGTTCTAGGGGACTGATGACCATAGATGTTAAGTCCCATAGTGCTCAGAGCCATTTGAACCATAATAGCTATTTTATAAGATAAATGAACATATGGTCAGCTGTGGGCTGTGTTATGAAAGGTTTTTATTTAATTCGTGTGAGTAGCTAATTTGGACATTTTTTCATTATCAGGGACACGCATGTGTGATCTTATGTACATCACATTTTACATTGTCTAAATATCATATTCATCTTAGACTTACAGGGTCGCACGTTATAACACGTAAATACATGTGGACAGAATGCAAATCACAATGCTACATCATCACATTTAACACGGTAGTAAGTGTATCTACGAGTACTTGTAAGTGGTTTTTTTCTTCTTTCTTTTTTTTTATGGCCACCTTCATTGCATTCAGCATTCTCTCTCTCTCGTTCGTCAGAGGATAAGTGCATGTCGTCTTTGTAATGGCGTTCCAATGTATATTTTTTTCCAGTTCATAATTTTGCGTTGCCGCAATAAGCACTTTGGATGGCCTTCAAACAATACAAAAAGGCACCACAATGTGGCTCCCTCACTTTTTTTTTTTACAACTTTGTAGACAACACAGTGCTTCTGATACGGAACGTAAATCTAACTTTAACACAGCTTGAGTTACCAGTGAACTACTTCACGAGTCATAAGCCGACTGCCTACTTCTAACGGTGTTATTGCTCTACTTCCCCACCGTTCAGCCTCTTTAGCCGGTGCGCTCTGAGCGTTAGGCAGGAGTACGGAGCGCTGTTTGGCCAAGCGTGTCACAGAGTGAACAAATCATCAACTGACGGTGTCACCAACTTTTAAATTCATAATTTTAATATTAGTCCGGTTCACTACCAACCTAGATAAACAAATCTGTTTCATTTTGTTTTCCGACATGATAGCACAGAACTTTCTTGGAAGTTCGTTTTATATTCATCCCATTGTTTCTAGTCACCCGATTTTACAGTATATAATGTGTTACAAGAGGGCGGATAGCGGACAGAGGTTCAGGGCACTCTCTTGTCCTTGAGGTGGGAAAATGCCCAAAACGGTGGAAGAATAAGCAATGCTAAACGGCATGAGGGCACAGAAGGCAATAGAATCGACTGCATTACAGACACATAACGTATATTCACAGGACATATGGCCTGTACTTGAAAAAGTGTCATGATGATCTCTCCATTGATACCGGAATAGTCCCACATTCGGATCTCCGGGAGGGGACTGCCAATGGGGAGGTGACCATGAGAACAAGATTGAATAACTAACGAAGGGATAGCGTTCTACGAATCGGGACGTGGAATGTCAGAAGCCTGAACGTGGTAGGGAAGCTAGAAAATCTGAAACGGGAAATGAAAACGCTCAATCTAGATACAGTAGGGGGTCAGTGAAGTGCAATGGAAAGAAGAAAAGTATTTCCGGTCAGATGAGTATAGGATAACACCAGCAGCAGAAAATGGTCTAACGGGAGTAGGATTCGTTATGAATAGGAACGTAGGACAGACATTGTGTTTCTGTGAATAATTCAGTGTTATGATCGTTCTTATCAGAATCGACAACAAACCAACACCGACAACGATAGTTCAGGTATGCATGCTGACGTCACAAGCTGAAGATGAAGAGATAGAGAAAGTATATGAGGACATTGAAAGGGCAGTACAGTACGTAAATGGAGATGCAAATCCAGTAGGCATGGGGAACTGGAACGCTGTTATAGGGGAAGGAGTATAAGCAAAAGTTAAAGGCGAACATGGGTTTGGGTCAACGAATGAAAGAGGAGAAAGACTAATTGATCCCGTAATAAATTTCAACTATTAATAGCGAATACTCTGTTCAAGAATCACAGGAGGCGGAGATATACTTGGAAAAGGACGGGTGATACGGGAAGATTTCAGTTAGATTACATCATCAGTAGACAGAGATTAACAAATCTGATACTGGACTGTTAGGCGTACCCAGGAACAGGTATAGACTCAAATCACTATACGAGAAGCCATGGGTAGCAGAAGAAATACTTCATGTGATCTATGGAAGAAGGAAATACAAAAAAGTGCAGGAAAATTCAGGAATACAGAAATACAAGTCGCTGACGAATGGAAAAATAGCAAATGCTGATATGCTAAGACGAAATGGCTGCATGAAAAGTGTGAAGAAATCGAAAAAGAAATGATTGTCGGAAGGATTGACTCAGCGTATAGAAAAGTCAAAACATCCTTCGGTGAAAATAAAAGCAAGAATGGTAATATTAAATGTGCAATGGGAATTTCACTGTTAAATGCAGAGGAAAGGGAAGAATATACTGATGGTCTCTATGAGGGGGAATATTTGTCTGATGAAGGGAAAACAGGAGTCGATTTAGAAGAGATAGGAGATCCAGTATTAGAATCAGAATTTAAGAGAGCTATGAAGGACTAAAGATCAAAAAAGGCAGTAGCGATAGATAACAATCCATCAGAGTTTCTAAAATCATTGGAGTAAGTGGCAACAAAACGATTATTCACGTTGGTGTGTAGAATTTATGAGTATGGTGACATACCATCTGACTCTCCGAAAAATATCATCCACACAATTCGGAAGACTGCGAGAGCTGACAAGTGCCAGAATTATCGCACAATAAGCTTAACAGCTCATACATCCAAGTTTCTGAGAAGAATAATATACAGAAGAAGAAAAAAGAAAATTGATTATGTGTTGGATGAGGATCAGTTTGGCTTTAGTACAGGTAAAGCCACGAAGTGGCAATTCTGATGTGGCGGTTGATAATGGAAGCAAGACTTAAGAAAATTCAAGACACGTTCATGGGATTTGTTGACCTGGAAAACGCGTTCGATAACGTAAAATGATGCAAGATGTTCGAAATTCTGAGAAAAATAGGAGTAAGCTATAGGGAGAGACGGGTAATATACAATACGTACAAGAGGGAATAGTAAGAGTGGACGACCGAGAACGAAGTTCTCGGATTAAATAGGGTGTAAGACAGGGATGTAGTCTTTCACCTCTAATGTTCAATCTGTACATCGAAGAAGCAATGATGGAAATAAAAGAAAGGTTCAGGTGTGGAATTAAAATTCAAGGTGAAAGGATATCAACGATATGATTCGCTGATGACATTGCGATCCTGAGTGAAAGTGAAGAAGAATTATATGATGTGCTGAATGGAATGAACAGTCTAAAGAGTGCAGAATATGAAACGAGAGTAAATCGTAGAAGGACGAAAGTAATGAGATCTAGCAGAAATGAGAACAGCGACAAACTTAACATCAAAACTGATGGTCACGAGGTAGAAGAAGTTAAAGAATTCTGCTACCTAGGCAGCAAATAACGAATGACGGACGGCGCAAGGAGGACGTAGAAAGCAGACTAGGACTGGCAAAAAGGGCATACCTTCCCAAGAGAAGTTTATTAGTATCATACGTAGGTCTTAATTTGTAGGAAAAATTTCTAAGAAAGTATGTGTGGAGCACAGCTTTGTACGGTAGTGGAACATGGACTGTGGGGAAACCAGAACAGAAAAAAATCGAAGCATTTGAGACGTGGTGATACAGACGAATGTTGAAACAGGATAGGAATTCGTGGAGGTCCATATCAAACCAGTCAGGAGACTGAGGACTTGAAAAAAAAATGTTACAATAGCAATCCTCTGGACAGCTAGAATGCATAAGTATTATTCGTGTTTAGCATTGTTGCCAGGTCTGGTAGAACATATATAGAACATGAAGAGTGTAAGATGTTGAGTGATCACTTTGAAGGAAAAGGGTATGCCAGATACTTGTGTGGGGTAGCATTTTCAGCACCTGACGGTGTTTGAAATGGGCCTGACTGTGGGTCTCGATTTGGCTGGCTGGTCGAATAGCGAAAATATCCAGATTTGTGGGCATTTGGCTGTGAAAGTGGCCCAATGTCAGACTGCAGGGGAGTGTCATACAAGGCATACTCATTGCCAAGGTTCTAGTCAAATATATCTGACCACAACAAGGGAGAATTGCTGTGTTGCGCCTCAATGACATAGGTCGGAGATTAGCAGCAACTGGGTCAGGGAATTATGTTGGTTACCGTTAACACCACAACACAAATGGCTGCAGTTGAACTGGTGCCAGACCAGGAGACATGGGTTGTTGATGAGTGGGGTCAAAATGCGCACATCGATGATTAGTGTTTCAGCAGTACCATCGATGACCATCATAGATGAGTATGGTGGAGAAGACTCCTTCTTGCAATGTTTTGGAGAGCCATGTCGGTATTACACTTGGCGTCATGGTGTATGGAGACATTTGGCTATGGGTGGTAGTGTCTGAGGGATCTCTGACAGCAGAGCAGTAAGATACGGACACCCTGCGTCCAGATATGTTACCTGTCGCTCAAGGTATCATGATAAAATTTCTCCGTTTTTCAAAAAGACGTGTTCGTACACACATGATGTGGGTGTGCAGTATATTTCAGGAATCCTATTGTCGGAAGATCATTTCCTCGCAAATACTGCTTTATGGTAGGGTGTATTGTCATGCTGATGCACAAAATCAACGTCTCTGAACTGTTCCACTACTGTAAACAGTACACAATTTAGTAAAATGTGTTAATATCCTTTTGCATTTAGCGTTTTCTTAAGTACAGTAAGGGGACGACACTCAAACCACGAAAAACACCACCTCTATCATACTTAACTGTTGATACTAGACATGATAACAGGTAACATTGACCAGACATTCGCCAGATCCAAACTTTTCTACCGGATTGCCATAAGGTATAACGTGATTCACTCCAAATCAATCGTTTCCACTCACTGTCCAGTTGCTATGTTCTTTTAACCACATTAAGCGTCGGTTAGCACTGGTTACTGAAATGTGTGGCTTATGAGGAGCTGCTCGACCATTGTAGCTCCTTCCTTTCAGT
The DNA here is from genome assembly GCF_023898315.1 of Schistocerca nitens. Lineage (NCBI taxonomy): Eukaryota > Metazoa > Arthropoda > Insecta > Orthoptera > Acrididae > Schistocerca > Schistocerca nitens. The sequence goes on along the minus strand of NC_064618.1, from coordinate 353,800,295 downwards.
CACTGAACTAGCTGGACCACTGGTAGCGCGTTGCAACTCGTGAGTGCTCCCTTCCGCCCATTTCACGTGGTTTCTTACAACAATCCTCTGCAATGCTCGATGGTCCCCCTCCGTCAGTACATGAGAAATCTGCCTGGTTTTCGTTCATCTGTGGATTTTCTTCGCATTTCCACTTCAAAATCATATCACCAACAGTTGACTTGCACAGTTTCAGAACGCCTTAAATGTTCATGACGGATTTGTTACTCGGATGAGATCCAATAACCAGACCGCGTTTCAAACCCCCTATTTCTCCTGACTGACCCATTCTGCTGTCACTGCTTCTATACTGGCAACACGTCACTCCCCGCCTTCTTTTAAACTGTTGTTGTTGTTGTTGTTATGGTCTTCAGTCCTGAGACTAGTTTGATGCAGCTCTCCATGCTACTCTATCCTGTGCAAGCTTCTCCATCTCCCAGTACCTACTGCAACCTACATCCTTCTGAATCTGCTTAGGGTATTCATCTCTTGGTCTCCCTCTACGATTTTTACCCCCCAAGCTGCCCTCCAATGCTAAATTTGTGATCCCTTGATGCCTCAGAACATGTCCTACCAACCGGTCCCTTCTTCTTGTCAAGTTGTGCCACTAACACCTCTTCTCCCCAATTCTATTCAATACCTCCTCATTAGGTATGTGATCTACCCATCTAATCTTCAGCTTTCTTCTGTAGCACCACATTACTAAAGCTTCTATTCTCTTCTTGTCCAAACTATTTATCGTCCATGTTTCACTTCCATACATGGCTACACTCCATACAAATACTTTCAGAAACGACTTCCTGTCACTTAAATCTATACTCGATATTAACAAATTTCTCTTCTTCAGAAACACTTTCCTTGCCATTGCCAGTCTAAATTTTGTATCCTCTCTACTTCGACCATCATCAGTTATTTTGCTCCCCAAATAGCAAAACTCCTTTACTACTATAAGTGTCTCATTTCCTAATCTAATTCCCTCAGCATCACCCGACTTAATTCGACTACGTTCCATTATCCTCGTTTTGCTCTTGTTGATGTTCATCTTATACCCTCCTTTCAACACACTGTCCATTCTGTTCAACTGCTCTTCCTTTGCTGTCTCTGACAGAATTACAATGTCATCGGCGAACCTCAAAGTTTTTATTTCTTCTCCATAGGTTTCAATACCTACTCCGAATTTTTGTTTTGTTTCCTTTACTGCTTGCTCAATATACAGATTGAATAGCATCGGGGAGAGGCTACAACCCTGTCTCACTCCCTTCCAAACCACTGCTTCCCTTTCATGCCCCTCGACTCTTGTAACTGCCATCTGATTTCTGTACAAATTGTAAATAGCCTTTCGCTCCCTATATTTTACCCCTGCCACTTTTAGAATTTGAAAGAGAGTATTGCAGTCACCATTGTCAAAAGCTTTCTCTAAGTCTACAAATGATAGAAACGTAGGTTTGCCTTCCCTTAATCTTTCTTATAACAAGGGAACCCCCTCCATCGCAACCCCCTCAGTTTTAGTTATAAGTTGGCACAGTGGATAGGCCTTGAAAAACTGAACACAGATCAATCGAGAAAACAGGAAGAAGTTGTGTGGAACTATGAAAAAATAAGCAAAATATACAAAACTGAGTAGTCCATGGGCAACATAGGCCACATCAAGGACGATCTGAGCTGAGGAGCGCCTTGGGCCCGTGGTTAGCGTGAGCAGCTGCGGAAGGAGAGGTCCTTGGGTCAAGTCTTCCCTCGAGTGAAAAGTTTAAATTTTTATTTTCAGACAATTATCAGAGTTCAGGCACTCACACATAATCAACTTCGCTCTCCAAAATTCCAGGACATGTTCAGGTTTGCTTGGACATGTGCAGGATTTGACGGTCTACACACGGAAAAATTTGAAAACGTTAAAAACATATGTTTTGACAGAGCACAGAGAAAACTGTGCGACTGTGAAACTGTTGCATTCATTTGTTGTGGTTTATGTGACACACTCTTATGTTTTCATCACTTTTTTGGGAGTGATTATCACATCCACAAGAAAACCTAAATCGGGCAAGGTAGAAGAACGTTTTTACCCATTCGCCAAGTGTGCAAGTTAGGTGGGTCGACAACATATTCCTGTCATGTGACGCACATGCCGTCACCAGTTTCGTATAGAATATATCAGACGTGTTTTCCTGGATCAAATGTTTTCGGTTCCCGTTGGAGAGACACGTCCTTTCGTCTACTAATCGCACGGTTTTGCGGTGCGGTCGCAAAACACAGACACTAAACTTATTACAGTGAACAGAGACGTCAGTGAACGAACGGACAGATCATAACTTTGCAAACATAAAGTATGTAAACTTTTCGCTCGAGGGAAGACTTAAACCAAGGACCTCTCACTCCGCAGCTGCTCACGCTAACCACCGGCCCACCGCGCTCCTGTGCTCACATTATCCTTGATGTGGGCAATGTCGCCCATGGACTACTCAGTTTGTATATTTATTTTTTTATTTTTTCATAGTTCCACACAACTTCTTGTTTTCTCAATTGATCTGTGTTCAGTTTTTAAAGGCCTATCTACTGTGCCTAATTATAACTAAATCTGAGGGGGGTTGCGATGGGAAGCTTCCCTTGTAAGATAAGTCGTAAGGTCAGTATTGCTTCACGTGTTCCAACATTTCTACGGAATCCAAACTGATCTTCCCCGATGTCGGCTTCTATCAGTTTTTCCATTCGTCTGTAAAGAATTCACGTTAGTATTTTGCAGCTGTGACTTATTAAACTGATAGTGCGGAAGTTTTCTTACCTGTCAACACCTGCTTTCTTTGGAATTGGAATTATTATATTCTTTTTGAAGTCTGAGGGTATTTCGCCTGTCTCATACAACTTGCTCCCCAGATGGTAGAGTTTTGTCAGGACTGGCTCTCCCAAGGCCGTCAGTAGTTCTAATGGTATGTTGTCTACTCCCGGGGCCTTAGACCTCGCGAAATCTAGTGGTCTGTTCTGCATTAATAGGTATGTCCGGATACTTTTGATAAGGCAGTATGTATGTAAGAGTAGGAAATTAGGCAACAACAACTGTTTGTGTGTTCCAAGATGAACCAAAACCAACAAAATCTGTTCGTTCCCGAAGCACGTCCACGAAAACGATTTCTTGTTTCTTTGATTACAATAGTATTACGTCAACTACCGTGTCCTGAGCTAATGCCTTTCCATACCATATCTCATTTTTTAGTTTATAGATCGACTGCAGAGGACCTCCGTGACAGCTTAGGTTCAGAAGTGTAAACAACGGTGTCATTGGTCTGGGAGCAGTGGAAGGAGATGGTTTCGTGAAGGATGCTTAACGTTGCTCGGTTTTGACATTTACCTGACGAGTAAGGGCAAAGGACGTATAAAGACGATCTCATTGTGTTGTGGAAACCAGATGGCAGTTATAAGAGTCGAGGGACATGAAAGGGAAGCAGTGGTTGGGAAGGGAGTGAGACAAGGTTATAGCCTCTCCCTGACGTTATTCAATCTGTATATTGAGCTAGCAATGAAGGAAACAAAAGAAAAATTCGGAGTAAGTATTAAAATCCATGGAGAAGAAATAAAAACTTTGAGGTTCACCGATGACATTGTAATTCTGTCAGAGACAGCAAAGGACTTAGAAGAGCAGTTGAACGGAATGGATAGTATCTTGAAAGGAGGATATAAAATGAACATCAACAAAAGCAAAACGAGGATAATGGAATGTAGTCGAATTAAGTCGGGTGATGCAATCAATAATTTGACAATCAATGTTGACTGTTCTTCCGCAAGAATGGAAATTAATACAAAGTTTTCTCCGAAGAGTAAGCACTATAATATTATCAAAATAAATCCCGTACACTAACAGGTATATGGATGACCTAAGGCGAATATATGAAAGGCTTATTTCAATAGTGGTACAAGTTCACTTTTGTTCATTCTGTGATACAGAGTCCTAATGTTAAATGAGCGCTGAAAAATCTGCAGTTGAGATACCAGACACATTCAAGTACATGGCTTCTTGCTAGGGATGAACCTTTCTTTCTGTTTGTTTGGACCATTAATGTCAGAAGCGTTAAAGACAGAAACGTGGAGGTAATGGACTTGTACCACTATTGAAACTTCATACGTCCTACACTTTGTGATGCAAATTACATAGAATTTTGAAATGGTAGTGTTGCGCTTTGTCTAAGTCCGCTGCCTCTCGGTCTGTTTCAGCTCCTCAACGCGGGATACTCATACTACGCTGTGATTGGCAACTACAACAGCCGTTAACACTGCAGTGTCAAATAGCACCAATGTTTTCTCTCTGCCTGCCAACAAGGAAAGTGAGTCATCGTTGGGACAACAAGCTTCACTAAAATGCCACAAATCTCCTGTTTTGGGCCTGTAATTTTAGCCTAAGAAACTCTACATATATACACACCATGAATGATGTTCCACAAAACGACAATTTGATGTATGACTGTCACTCAGAACTATCACTTGTCACCCTTTACGCTCAAATGCATGAACCAGCCTTTAAGTTGCTTTACAATGAAATCAGAGCAAACATTCCCAGAATACTATATAGTTTATCAATAAATTTTATGTCAATTATTCAAAATGACAGTCACAATCGCATTATTTATTTTGCCGCCAACCGGTTTCAACCCGCGATGGGGTCATCTTCAGGGTAATTTACACCATTTGGTCGCTCGCTGGAGTCGTCACACTACCTGTGCACAGTTGGTAACCATGCCCAAAACTTGTAAGTAATAAGTCTAGTGTAGCCTAGCCCAAACAAAAAGCATGCTTCTTCTTTACTTATCATCATATTGCTTTAAGAGGAAACAACTGTACATGATGCACTCTTAGTGCTGATATGTTTCAATCAACCTGCCCTCTCTGATGAAGTATGCACCAAGTAATACATGAAAGAAATTTCTTCTGTCCTGTACTCTCCTAGTTTACTGGCCTGAAAGCGTTTGCAGCTACAGTTAATTTGCGTTAGAGGATTACTACCTGCTCGTTGTATCCACCACCACAAGATGTGACAGACTCTGAGGTCCTCACAGGACTTAAAGAATAATGCCCCCCCCCCCCTGGACTATTTCTCTTACTGGGGGTTTTCAGTGCGCTCTCTGTATCCACTTGCCTGAGCGAAGCAATACTTGAAAGGAGGCCACCAATATTGATCGTCAACAGAGTTAACTGGACACTGTTCAACCAGCTAGCGGTGTTTGAACATAGAGGCAGCGTCCACGAATTGGTTCAGCACGTTATACATTGCCACAGCTACAGGTATAAACAGTATAGCGTTTATGGTGAGGAGTCCTGTACAGTGCTCCTTACTTGTGAACGATTTTGCAGTAATCCATTGCTACTTCGACACTGCAAAGACGACTCCTCAGTTGCCACTTAACCATGCTGAGTTAGAGGAGTGGGAGGCACAAAGGGTCTCCAGTTTTCTGCTGATAAATTTGTGTGTTCGTTTTAATCATTGTAGTCTGATTTCTAATTTCCCCGACTTGCGTATGATGGGCATCATTCTCAATTTGAAAGACTTGGTGTGGTTTCTGGGCCTCATTTTTGCCTTGAAACCATAGCGGTTGCCACACCTGATAGACATTGTGGGGGGGGGGGGGGGGCAGGACCCAGAAAGCACTGTACATCTTAATGTGCCTTAGCCGCAGGTGTTGTGGAGCGGACAGGATGCTCCAGCTCCAGTTTTCTAGAGCCTGCGTGAGACTGTCTAGACTATAGTTTCACCATGTACGGCTCAGCAAGATTTTATATGAAGATCACTGACGCTGTCCACCATGAGGGGGACAGGCTGTCAGTGGGTGCTTACAGGTTCAGCGTCATATCCAGTCTCTGTGCTGAGGCTGTGGAACCATCTCTCGTCATGCGGCGAAAACTTCTCGTCGTACATCAGGCTTGTAAGTTTCTCTCTGCTCTCAATTCAGGAGCATATCATACTGCTCTTTGTCCAGCTGTGGAACGCATTTTCTCTTGTCATCCTCGAGCAACACGGCTGTTTGGCATCCGTGCGAAGCACGTGCAGTAGTCACTTGGTGTGGGCAAGTACAGCCTCAAAGACAAGGTTTTAATCGACTGCCATACTGGTTACTGCAGAGGTCTGGAGTAGTTTTAGATTGGATGTGGTACAGAAGAGGATGCTCTCTTGCATCTGTTTTTAATGTAAAGAAGATGATGCAATCCTGCATCTGTTTTTAATACATTATTTTAGGAAGTTTGAACAGAACGCCACAACTATATAGCTGTATTTATGGATTTCCAAAACAATGGAACACCGTTAGTTGGTCTGTCGTTTCCCATGATCATATCCTCAACGCCCGACTGCCTCAGGACCTTACTGTCTTCGATGTGGAAGAGATTTTTCTTTTTTGGATGCCAGGGCCCACGGGTATTAAGGAGAATGAAATGGCAGATGACATGATCCACAGATATTTCGGTGTGCCATCCTCCTACAAACTATCGCCTCGCTGTTGAGATACAGGGCCATGCGTCGATTGGAAGAAGGGTAGCTGAAAGTAATAGGCAGTTAACTGCGTTATTGTGAAGTGCACAACACGGCCACGCTGTACCTCCTTCCAGCCACTCAGAGGAAATGAGATATTTCTCAGTCGTCTTCGTATTGGACAGAGCCCTATGACGCATGGTTACTCGTTCCAGCGAGATGACCCACCAACGTGCGGTGTTTGGGGCGTGCAGATCACGATGCCCCACATTTCAGTAGAGTGGTTTGTATTCAGACAAGAGAGCAGCAGCTCATTTGTCCACTGCCTTGCCTCCATTTTAAATGACAATAATACGACTGTGGGGTGTCTTTTAAGGTGTTGTTCAATGTCCGCTTTGTTCCCCAAGATTTTAGGGCGACCTTTTTAATGCGTTATCAGGGAGGCTGGCTCATCTATGTGTTTCGTAAGTGATCAACCAGCCACATGTTCCTATGCGTCTGTTTTAGTTTCCTCTCGACTTACTTGTGTTTTAATTGACAATTTTAGACCGTCGGACCATTTTAGTGCTCTCGTAATGATGTGAGCTAATGTGATCGAATGGGTGAACATGGGTGATATTTAGAGAAAGTGAGTGCGATTTTATGTCAGATTTCTTTATATTTCTTTTATGGCGTTTCTACTAATTTCCGTATTGTTGCTGATAAAATCGTTGTCGAGCGTCCCTAGCACACAAACGTAGAAACACACACACACACACACACACACACACACACACACACACATACATACATACACGCATATCTCGCCATGAACTCTTCACTTGATTTTCTTCCCTTAATTCAAGCAGCTGTTTTTAACACTTGCAGTGTTATGAATAATGGAGCACCTTGACACTGCAGCAGTCAACAAAATACTGGAAAGAATCAAATGAATATATTACATTTGTAAGAAGAATCTGAAACTTCGTTCCATTATCTTGTATTCTTAGAATTAAGGTAAAGAATTCCTGTAGGGATAAGAATGACGGTGTATAAACGCTGTCTTAGTACTTGTTTAAATACGACTTGTATCACACTGGACCATGATAATTCAATATGACGATGCTTGTCTGTGAGACCAGCAATATAATGACAAGTAAGAAGATCTCTAGCCCGCCTGGTTAACCGTGCGGTCCAACGCACTGCTTTTCGGGCGGGAAGGAGTACCAGTCCCCGGCACGAATACGCCCGGCGGATTAGTGTCGAGGTCCGGAGTGCCGGCCAGTCTGTGGATGGTTTTTAAGGCGGTTTTCCAACTGCCTCGGCGAATGCGGGCTGGTTCCCCTTATTCGACCTTAGTTAAACTATGTCGGCGACGGCTGCGCAAACACTTTCTCCACGTACCCGTACACCATAATTGCTTGATGTAGCTGTGCAGAGGGGCGCTGTATTTATAAACAGCTAGTAATTACACGTAAAGTTAAGCTCGTCTTGCTAACGATTAACTCGTGAATTTTCTCGTTGCGGTGTGGGTAGTAAAATCTGTACGGAGAGGTATATTCCCTTTGCGTATGAGCTCATAATGTAGCTTCGCGCAGGAGAACGCGTCATCACAATGTATCACATATGTATTGCCGGTAATTCTAGTTATGGAATTACAGAGCAATTTACATCCAGCAGATGTTATAGGATATGTACATACAAAGGCGTGATATAAGACAACTTCCGTCGCTGTAGTAACTTTCATTAACAAGATTCTGCTGAGTTGTTCCGGATTCTGTTTATGGGGCACCGATTTCATCAAAACAGTTGGTTACGGTACAGGAAAATTATCTGTATTTGTATTGATTGACCGCTTTTCGTTACAAGAAAAGTGGTGAAGAACACATCCAATGAGTAGCACCCACTCCTCCTTTGTATCTCAAGTGGTACTGTGAGCGGAATAGAGCTTAAATCTAAAGAAAGGCCTCCCTCTTGGACAGTCTGGCATGGTAGTACAATGACTTACAATGAAAGCTATGTAAGATATGTTTGAAGAAAAACATCCAGAGAGACTTTCGGCAAGCACTGTCATATATTCCACATGGAGGAGAAGAAGAGGTTTTCTTCTAAGCGATTGTCAAGTCAGACAACATGGCACTTGATTATGTTAGTCAAGAAGACTGATAGAACATCGTTAAATCGGCGTTTTTAAAATCATTGGCCTTGCGCCAAGCTTAAAAACCAGAGTTTACGTTTAGCTTATGTGTTTTGATGTTTTAAAAGTATTAAATGATATTTCTTCTGGAATATTGTTAGATAACTGCACAAATGTAAGAAATAAACTCTTTTACGTTATGTGCATCTTCATCTTCTCCTGGCGCAATGACTGCTCCATTAAATTTCGACTATGCAGCCACATGAATTCAGCTGAATATTTCAGAGAAAAATATATGATTTTAGTTGAGAATAACAGTATCAAAAACAACGAGAAATACTAGCTTCGGATTTTTTTTTTAGAAATTAATTGTTAAGTGGACTTATATCCGTGCACTATAAACACCTTGCTTCTGAAATAGTAAGTGTTGTAATAAACATGTCCAAGAATGACAATAGCAGCTGTTACAGTAGTCTGAACTGAAGCCACACAAGTGAACCACATGACAAAATTCAGCACTGCCCAGGAGGCGGCCACAGGCAATTCAGCGGGCAGGAAGAAGTCTCCATGTTACTAGCACGTCTTGCTGCAAGCACGACTGTATCAGCGTATCCACTACGTGTATCCCTCCGCACTCCAGCAACTTTAAAATGCGACTCATCATCGTAGATGTTACACTGAGTTAAGTCACAAGTAACATCCAACAGGCAATGTCGGTACATTAGGTTGGTGCATAGTTTCATAGCGTTTTTGCTTTTCATGTTGGTATTGCGGTTGTACAGGTTTATTTATCGATGTCATTTTGCGGTTCACTGTCGCTGTTTGAGTTTACATATTATCATTTTGTCATTTGGAGATTGTGAGTGGAACTATGGACTTTAGAAAATGGAGTGCCAAGTGGAGAAATCGGAACTTGGCCGACATTCTTCTGATTGAGTTCAGTAGTGGGATGACAATAGCTGAGGCATCCAGAACATTTTCGCTGCGTATGGGGATAATGCGGTTTGATAGAGCACTGCAAGAAAACGGTTTTCTCGTTTTAAGAAAGATCGTTTTGACATTAGTCACTCTCCACATTCAGGAAGACTTTTGGTGTCTGACGAAGGTCGTTTAAACGCATTAATTCACAATGATTCACCTCATTGTACTCATGAACTGGCAAATATGATGAACCATGATCGTTCCACTATCGTACGACATTTAGATGCAATGGAGAAGGTTCAAAAGTCGGGTGTATGGCTGCTGCTCTGAGTTAATGTCATAAAAGTCATTAGGTGGCCTTATGTGCATCTCTGCTTGCTCACCTTGAATTGGCTCACGAACATCCTGTATCCTTACTGATGATGAGAAATGGTCTCTTCACGCTAAACTAAGAAGAAGAAAGGAATGACTGAGCCCAAACAAAGCGACAACACCCCATGCGAAGAGCTGTGCCCGTCCGCAAAAGGTAATGTTATGCATCTGGCGGAACAACTATGGTGTGCTGTTCTACGAATTGTTTGCCCTAGGTGTAACCACCACTGCTGACATTTTTTGTCAACGAATGAGACGTCATGCAGGCGAAATCCAGGAACAACCACCAGGAAGACTACATGAAGTGAAGCTACTCCACGATAACACCCGCCCGCGTTCTGCTAGACTGACAAAAAACGCCATACGTTGGGAAGTCATTCTGCACCCACCTTACCACCTAATCTTGTGCCCTCAGATTTTCACCTTTTCCACTCTCCATGGAACAATCTTCAAGGAAGCTCCTTTCCTGACGAAAATGCGCTCCCATCATGGCTCGACGAGTTCTTCACCTCAAAATTACGTGATTGCTACATTCGCGGAGTTCACAGAGTTACGCCAGCGTTGTAACACTATTGTCAGTGATGAAGGAGAATATAATATTGATGATTAAAGTCTCTGTTATGTATCTTTGTTGTGTTTATTAAACTTAACTGAAGAACGAAATTGGGACCAAACTGCTGAGGTCATCGGTCCCTAGGCTAACACACTACTTAATCTAAGTTAAACTAACTTATGCTAAGGACATCACACACACCCATGACCGAGGGAGGACTCGAACCTCCGACGGGGATTGCCGCGTAAACCGTGGCAACTACGAACTTACGCACCAACCTAATAGTTGCTAACTGGTGTATCTGGTCAGGTGAACTGTATCCGTGCAACCTGAGTGATACGTTCTCGCTTGTAAGATGTGCAAACTGACCTCTAGTATTTCAATAGTGTGTCACTGAAGCCATTATGCGATTTGAAACGAAGATAAAGAAGCGTGAAATATGCTGTGAGTGAAGAATAAAAATTCCATTTTTCCTTTGTAAAAGCGTTACATATCCCTAAATTTTCTGCTGTGTAGGTGTTATAAGGACCTAGTTATGTGTTTCAAGTTAGATGAAAAGCAAGTGAAAAGAATGAGAAGCACACCCTACCAGTTAAAAACGGACATTAAGACTAGTTTAAGTGCAATATTTGAACATAGAAAATTTTACCCATGTGTTGTAGTGCTGAAAAAGCATCCAGCCTGTGAATACTGTAGAGGGCTAGGAGTGGATGACCTCAATGGTGGCAGGCTTAAGTTGAGGCGACCCAGCTTCCCTCCAGTGCAGAAGACTGGCTGCAACAGGTGTCAGAGCCTAGAGGTAACCCACCAGCTGGAAGGCAATAATTCGACTGCGGTGGATTTAGAACCAGCAGGAGACCTGTCATTGGTGGACGCCAAGCCTCATGGTTTTGATTGCAGAATATATGCATGGTGTCTCACCTAACTCTGCCACCTCAAATATCTCTGGAACAACAGCAGATATTGAAAAACTGTTTTCACCAGCATGAACGTATGGCAGGGGCTTAGGAAACCAAATACTATGCGAAATTTTAAAACGTAAACAAATACTACTTTCAACACAAACTTGTGTATTTTTAAATGGATACCCCCATTATTTCGTATGCAATCAATGGCATCAAAAATCACAAAAATAATGGCGTTGGTTGCATCGCAATACGTTAATTACATCCCGAGAAATTGCGAAGCGAATTGGGCACTTGAAATAAATGAAGCGCACAGCTAGCACACATCCTGAGACTGAAGTGTGCATCTCACGCTGTCTGTGTAACACGTCCAACGGAAAGTTAGGTTTTTCAAATTGTAAAGGTATGTTAATTCTAGCGAAATGACAACTAGAACTATAATTAGAAATGGCACACTTGAATTCATTTTGCTAAACAGATTTACTAGTGCCCTGTCGCCCACAGAAACTGCATTGTTGTGCATTACATCCAACATAGAAAATACACCGACATCTTGACGAATTAAATTATGTCACGTCAACATATGATCGATGTGCTCTCCGTTTGCATCAATACTTGTTTGTAGACGGGTAACGAGAGAGAGTTGCACAGATTGTAGAGCTTCTACAGATATTGCCGCACATGGCGCAGTAATACAATTTTCCATATCCTCTACTGTCGTTGGGGATTTCTTGATACACTCTGTCTCTCACTGCGCCTCAGAGAAAGAACTCTAATGGCGTCAAGCCGGGGGACCGTGCTGTCCATCGCACAGTACCTACCCACCCCATCCACCTATTTGGAAACGTTGCATCTAGAACGTCTCTGGCAACTTTTGCATTGTGTGCGGGACATCCACCATTTTGGAACCACATTGATAGACAGTTTCCAATCCTAGATCCTCCATGAGGAGCGCTAGTCTGTGTTGAACAAATGATGCATATCGCTCTCCATTCAATGTTCCACGGTAAAAATAGGTACCTACAATACAGTTAGCAATGATACAGCACCAAACATTGACACTCCACTGTCGTTGATGGGCAACCTGGCGAATCCAGTGGGGATTCTGCACATACCAGTAGTGCATGTTCCGTAGATTCACATTCCCATGATTTGTAAATGAATCCTCGTCCGTAAACAACGTATTGCTTAGGTACTGGATTACCTTGCAACTGTTGAAGTGCAAAACGACAGAATGCAATGCGGGATTCAAAGTCATTCCCGTACGGTACTTGGTGCAGTAAGATATGAAACTGATGAAACCGATACCGGTGAAAGATGCTGTCGAGTGTCTTGCAGATGTTGCCAATGGTTCGACGTGACGCACACCGCCGATGTGGATAGCGTTTAGCATAAGTGTCACAGCTGCGGTTGCATTTCTGTGACATTCGCCATAAATTAAAATAGTTTCTAGTTTGTCTTCATTACTGAAGGCCAGCATATCGACTAGATGACGGCAGATGTAACAAGCCACAAGAAAACATGTTTTAATGTGGTAACGTATGTGAATTACGTTACAGTATGAGAGCAGTTCACCAGACCAGATTAGGAGACACATGTACACTGAAGGCAGAGCGTGCCGTAGGTGATATTGGTATGTTTACGGCAGGATACAGGCGCCAGTGCAGGCACAGTACTACATGCGAGGAATTACTTCAGAAACTGTGACGCCGTTGCTATCCTTTACTAGCCACATATTTCAGGACTTATGATGTTTAGAAACGTGAAAAAAAGTGTGTTACCACCAATTGTACCTCTAATTGTCATTTCACAACATTAAACATTATGCGCAGGACATCCATCATTCTGATACCGCATTGTTTGACACATTATAAGAAGTGAACCAGTTCAAGTAAGGTACAGCTCAAGAAGGGTCTGAACTATCCCCCTTTAGGAGTGTCATCTATGAAATATGGGCCAATGATGTGTTGTCATACAGTACTACACCATACATTAACACTCCACTGACGTAGTACGTCAATCACATCACGATTACCGGCTGCGTGAGGTGCACTATTTCCGCCATGATGAAGACACACACGGGCAGAAACTCGTCGCCACGTGTGTTGTAACTGACAATTTGAAAGTTTTTACAACACAACTTTTGTTTACGTAAGTCTACATGGAAATGACTGAATAGCAACGAAAAGTCACCATCACAAAGCCAGTAAGAATTTCCTACTAGAGGCAACAAAAGATAACTTCTAAGTTTCTCACAAGAGTCCGTGGTCACACACATACACTTAATTCAAAGTTCTATTCCGATGGCGAAGACGTAGTCTTCCGAAGAGACGTCCTTGAGGTCGGTATTCGGCGTGAACTGACGTCCGGTGATTTTTTTTCCTTTATTGGATTTCAATTCCTCCACAGAAGGGGGGCGGGCTGGCAGCAGCGTAATATGCTGCTCTACAGCCTACAGAAACTTAAAAAAAAAAATAATGAAAATAGAAACAAATAAGAATAACAGGCCACAAAACGATGGCATTGTAAAAAACTTTAAAATGGCGGTAAGTTGTGGAATTTAAAATATAAAAACACTGCGGTGACGATGCGGATGAAGACGTAGACAGGCACAATTAAAAAAACACAGCAACAGTCTGGTTTCTGTTTGCACTAGATAAAAAACACAACTAGCGACAGTATGGCAGCTGTTCGCAACACTGAATGGGGACGCACAACACAGAACATTCACTAATAACAGCACTATAAAGGTAACACGGCGGCAGATGAGGGGGGGGGGGGTGTGAGGGAGCACCAAGACCTATGACGGGGAAAAGGCAGGAGGAGAGGAAAAGAAAAAGGGGGGAGCCAATGGAGGGAGGGGACATAAAAAAAGGGGGTGCTGGGTGGACGCAAGAAGGAGTGGGAAAGGCAGTGGAGGGGAGTGCAGAAAGGACTCAGGGGAGAGAAGGTAGGCAGAGAGAGGACAGGCGAGGAAAAAACAGGATGGAAAGGGGGGGGAGAGGGACCTGGGGAAAGGACAGAGGGGCAGGTGAGGATCAGAGTAGATAGGAGGGTTAAATGGAGGGAGAGAGGGAATCATCCGGGAGGGGGAGTTGATGGAAGCCACCTTGGGAAAGGAGATGAAGGGTGTAGAGATGGAGGGTAGGGGGGACACAACAGTGAAGACGTGGCAGGGGCGGGGATTGGAGAGGAGAGGAGCAACCAGGGGATGAGGGGGATCAAGGCAGTAGGAGGTGTAGAGTATGCGGATATGTTAGAGGAATAGGAGCAGATGGGGGAAAGGAATCAGGTCATAGAGGATCCGCGTGGGGGACAGGAGGCTCATACGGAAGGCGATGATCTGGAGGGACTTATAGAATTTGGGGGGGGGGGCGGATGTCCAGGCAGGACTGGCATAACAGAGGATGAGACGGTATAAGGATTTGTAGGTGTTACCCAAGGATTTCTATTAGCCCTCGTCTTTTTACCTACTTGATCCTCTGCTGCCTTCACCACTTCATCCCTCAGAGCTACCCGTTCTTCTTCTACTGTATTTCTTTCCCCCATTCCTGTCAATTGTTCCCTAATGCTCTCCCTGAAACTCTCTACAACCTCTGGTTCTTTCAGTTTATCCAGGTCCCATCTCCTTAAATTCCCACCTTTTCGCAGTTTCTTCAGTTTCAATCTGCAGTTCATAACCAATAGATTGTGCTCAGAATCCACATCTGCCCCAGGAAATGTCTTACAATTTAAAACCTGGTTCCTAAATCTCTGTCTTACCATGATATAATCTATCTGAAACCTGTCAGTATCTCCGGGGTTCTTCCATGTATACAGCCTCCTTTCATGATTCTTGAACCAAGTGTTAGCTATGATTAAGTTATGCTCTGTGCAAAATTCTACAAGGCGGCTTCCTCTTTCATTCCTTCCCCCCAATCCATATTCACCTACTATGTTTCCTTCTCTCCCTTTTCCTACTGACGAATTACAGTCACCCATGACTATTAAATTTTCGTCTCCCTTCACTACCTGAATAATTTCTCTTATCTCGTCATACATTTCATCTATTTCTTCATCATCTGCAGAGCTAGTTGGAATATAAACTTGTACTACTGTAGTAGGCATGGGCTTTGTGTCTATCTTGGCCACAGTAATGCATTCACTGTGCTGTTTGTAGTAGCTAACCCGCACTCCTATTTTTTTATTCATTATTAAACCTACTCCTGCATTACCCCTATTTGATTTTGTATTTATAACCCTGTAATCACCTGACCAAAAGTCTTGTTCCTCCTGCCACCGAACTTCACTAATTCCCACTATATCTAACTTTAACCTATCCATCTCCCTTTTTAAATTTTCTAACCTACCTGCCCGATTAAGTGATCTGACATTCCACGCTCCGATCCGTAGAACGCCAGTTTTCTTTCTCCTGATAACGACATCCTCTTGAGTAGTCCCCGCCCGGAGATCCGAATGGGGGACTATTTTACCTCCGGAATATTTTACCCAAGAGGACGCCATCATCATTTAATCATACAGTAGAGCTGCATGTCCTCGGGAAAAATTACGGCTGTAGTTTCCCCTTGCTTTCAGCCGTTCGCAGTACCAGCACAGCAAGGCCGTTTTGGTTAATGTTACAAGACCAGATTAGTCAATCATCCAGATTGTTGCCCCTGCAACTACTGAAAAGGCTGCTGCCCCTCTTCAGGAACCACATGTTTGTCTGGCCTCTCAACAGATACCCCTCCGTTGTGGTTGCATCTACGGTACGGCCATCTGTATCGCTGAGGCACGCAAGCCTCCCCACCAACGGCAAGGTCCATGGTTCATGCGGGGGTATATATATATATATATATATATATATATATATATATATATATATATATATATATATATACTGGTTTGGCATCTACTTGGTTTGCTGAAGCATTACTTCCAACCATATGCACCAAAAGACGTCAACAGCTTGGAGGTTTAGTACCTGGGCTGCAAGACCACTGTGGCACTGTCTTTCTGCTGTATCCACATTACTGAGTTGCTTGCTCCTGGTTTGGCCTCCTATGTGGACACTGACCAGTGTGTTGCTGTAGCTGATGTTTGCCAGCTGCCATGGTCCTTTTGCAACAGCCATGGCAGCGCCACCATTCTACTCAATAGCTCCAAAACATGTTGCCAGCGCTACATTACACTACCGTTAAACATTGGTAAAAATTATATAGTTAATACCCTTGCATTTCTTATATATTTTTTATTCAGTAATCGTCCTGTGACCATCGAGATTTGCTCCTGAATTTGGTCATACGGGAATGTACCATATTTTAAGAAAATATGGCACCAAAGTAAACGTCAGGCTACTCTGTAAATCAATCTGTTACCGCAAGCTTCATTTTCCATTCACAGTCGTTGGATTCTCCAACTCTCAACCCAATTATCACCTTTCAAGCTAACTAGGGCTTCGGGCTACACTACACAACTAAAATTTCAGGGGAGAGGGGCCCCATATCACATTCTAGCCAAATACATCAGTGCTATTACCAGGTAAAACACTAAGTAGGCTACAAAGTTTTTTTCAGAAACAATTAGCTTCTTGGTTCATTTCTTTGAACATAGGTAGGTTATACATCCGTAACATGAGACACAATTTAGAAAGAAGTATGAACATTGGTCAACAGATGGCACAAGATGTTGAGTGTTGTAATACTTAAACGATACTTTCAGTCGCTGCTTGTGACTTATAGTTAATGACTTAAATCGCTGCCAGACGTGATAGGTGACACAAGGTTCTAAGAAGGAAGTATGAACTTTGGTCAACAGCTGGCATATAATCCTGAATATTAAGTGCTAGGTTACTACTTGCAGCTTCTGATTGTAAATGAAATCACAGCCAGACTCGATAGCCTGACACAAGGTTCTCAGAAAGAAGCACGAATTTCGGCCAAAACATAGTATACCGCGTTGAAAGTTACATGCCGCTTGAATCTGCTACTGGCTACTTGTGAGTGGTAATTGTTAGTGAAGTTGCAGCTATACTCGGTAGCATGACGAAAGATTCTTATGAAGAAGTATGAACTTTGGACAAGAGATGACACATTGCGTTGAATGTTAGATGCTACTTTTATGTACCATTTTCTACTTGTGATTTCTATTTGTGGCCGAAATCGCAGCCAGATACGGTACTGTAAAGTCGTTATTTCGAAATCCACAACTCTTCAAACACCGTGATTCATAAAAGATACGTGATGTCTCGGTTACCCCCAGTAACAGCTGATTATAATGGTTTCTAAATTTGGTGGAGATGATATTCCAAAGTACATTTCAATATATTCAAAATTTCTCAACAGTGTATTTGAAAGAACTGTGTACCAAACAACTGTGGTTATACATTGAAGAGCCAAAGAAATGGTGCACCTGCCTAATATCAAGTAGGGCTCTGCGAGCATGCAGAAGTGCGCAATACGACGTGCCATGGACTCGACTAATGTCTGAAGTAGTGCTGGGGGGAATTGACA
Organism: Schistocerca nitens; assembly: GCF_023898315.1. NCBI lineage: Eukaryota > Metazoa > Arthropoda > Insecta > Orthoptera > Acrididae > Schistocerca > Schistocerca nitens. The sequence continues at coordinate 353,782,474 of NC_064618.1, read as the reverse complement.
CCATGAATCCTGAAAGGCTGTTCACAAATCAATAAGAGGGCGAGAGGATGGAGATCTCTTCTGAGCAGCACGTTGCAAGACATCCCCCATGTGCTGAGTAATGTTCATGCCTGGGGAGTGTGTGGCCAGCAGAAGTATTTAAACTCAGAAGAGTTTTCCTGCAGCCAATCTGTAGCAATTATGGACGTGTGCAGTGTCACATTGTTCTGCTGGAATTGCCCAAACCAGTCGGAATGTGCAATGGACATAAACGGATGCAGATGATCAGACATGATGTATTCGTATGTGTCACCCACCACAGTCATTTCTAGACGTATCAGTGGTCCCAAATCACTCCAGCTGGACACGCCCCTCACCATTACCGAGTCTCCACCAGCTTGAACATTCCCTTGCTGACATGCAGGATGCATAGATTTATGAGGCTGTCTTTAACCTATACACATCCATCAGCTCGATACAATTTGAAACGAGACTTGTCCGACCAGGCAACATGCTTCCAGTTATCAGTGGTCCAATGTCATTGTTGATGGGCCCAGGCGAGCATAAAGTGTTGTGTCGTGCAGACATCAAGTGTACACAAGTGGATCTCTGGCTCCGAAAGCCCTTATCGGTATGTTTTGCTGAATGGTGCAAGTTGACGCTTGTTGATGTCGCAGCATTGAAATCTGCAGCAATTTGTGGAAGCGTTGCCGTTCCAAACAACAAAATCTTTCAACTTTTCACAACCAACAACAATAAATGCCTCGATCATTACTTCTATAGTGAAAATCACAACCTGCATACTTACATTGAAAATTTCTCCCTTAAAATAGTTTACTTCACTGTTAGCTTCTAATAATTTGTACATAGCTACTACTTGTAACTTCACAATAGGACTCTTTGCTTTGGCAACCTTCACCTTCTTTGCTGGTCTATATTTCATTTCAACATTACTTACATTAACTGTAGCTAATTGCATGTCACTAATACAGGGCTACTGTAAATCGTTCATTCATTTTCAAAGTTCTATCTTTTCCAAAGTATAACTTGTACAAATTTGACTGATGCATCAGTACACCCAAATAACTCAAGTTTGCACTTTGTGCAGCAGATGTCATTGTAAACGCACTGCTTTGACAAAATGGCAACAAAGCAAGAAAAGAGATTTTGTGTGCTGGATTTTTTGAGATGATTATTTGCTACAACAGTGCAGTGTGCATTCAGAAGGAATGCCATGTAAACAGAGTGTTGCGCTTTGATATTGACAATTTAGGGACTCTGGTTGTCTCTGTATACAGAAAAGTGCTAGTTGACCATGTATGTCAGATACACGTGTGTAGAGGGTGAGGAACAATTTCGTAGTTCAAAAATATCAACAACCCATGCTAGCTCTGGACTTGGAACACCATGAGGCCCCCACTGTCACCACAAAGCAACAGTTTGTAACTAAAAGAATGATTTATAATGACAACATAAATAGACTAAACTGCATGCTAGCACAAATAAAATGGTTTGAAAATAGTAGCTTTTCATATGATAACTTTGCTGCTGACTTCTATTGCTGCTTTGATACCACATGCCCAGTTGTAATCACAAAAATGAAACAAACAAAAAATGTAAACAAAAATATTTGGGTAAATAGTAATGTCACTGAAGCAAAGGAAAAATTAAGACTACTCCACAGTGCAATGCTGAATAATAGAGAGATTCCTGAGCTAAAGGAAGCCTTCAAAATATATCAAGCACACTATAAGGACTTACTCACATCGACCAGGAGCAACTATGTTGCAAATAAGCTTCAAAACTCACACAACGAAACTACTGGCATCTGGGCAGTCATAAACAGTTTTAGAACCGGCAATAACAAATCCTGTATGGACTTTACTATTAACCACAATGGCATGCTCATAAAAGACCAACTGGAAATTGCAAATATTTTTAATGAATATTTTTCTACCGTAGGGGAAGCCATAAATGACAAACATAAAAACATGCACTACAGTTTTAATGGTAATACATGTGACCATAGTATATATCTAGCCCCCACAAACTGTGCAGAAATAATGGGCATCATTAGCTCTCTAAAACCCTCTAATTCAGCTGGGCATGATGGCCTAAATACTAATGTTTTAAAAGGCTGTAGCCAAAATGTCTCTGTACCTCTGTCTGCAGCAGTCAACAATATAATAGAATCAGGCACCTTTCCAGATAGACTAAAAATAGCACAGGTAACACCCATTTTTAAGAACGGTGACAACAAAAAAAATAGAAAACTACAGACCAGTCTCAATCCTTCCTGTCTTTTCCAAAATAGTTGAGAAAGTTATATACAACAGGATTATAAACTTTCTTAACAAACACAACCTGATGTTCAAAAATCAAAATGGATTTGTAAAAGGTAAATCAACTAGCACTGCAGCTGCTCAACTAATTGAACAGGTGTTAGGGGGTATCGAAAGCAAGGAACATGTGGCAGGTGTATACCTAGACCTGGAAAAAGCCTTTGATTGTGTGAACGTTGACATACTATTAGACAAGCTGTGGAACATGGGCATTAGAGGCGCTGCTGATGACCTAATAAAGTGTTATATGAGCAATAGAAAGCAGTTTGTTCTACTTAAAACGGAAAGTGGTGTCTACAAATCAGATATCACTTGCATAAAATATGGCGTGCCCCAGGGTCCCCTTCCGTTCTTGCTCTATGTAAATGATATTAAATACTGTACTATAAATTCCAAAATTGTTCTGTATGCCGATGACACGTCCATGTAAAAAGGAATCATGTAATGAACTAGAGGCCGAGTGTAATAATGTGACAAAAGAAATTGTTCAGTTTTTTAATGAAAGCCACTTAAATGTAAGCACCAGTAAAACATGTTTGATGGAGTTTAACAAAAGTAGTTTGAATAATGAAATTAAATTACACATGGGCAACGAATTGGTAAAGAAAGAGTCTAGTGCAAAATTCCTTGGCGTAACAATCCAAAGCAACCTGAAATGGGACACACATATTGACTCTCTAGCAACTAGGTTGTCAAAAAATATATTTGCAATCAGTACTATTAGCAAGTTCTGTAGAGACACCGTAGTCCTAAAGACTGCATACCATGCTCTTTTCTCCTCTCACTTGAACTACAGTATTGAAATTTGGGGAGCAACAACCAAAGCTAATCTAGATAAGCTACTCATTCTTCAAAAAAGGGGTGTGAGAATAATCTGTGGAGCAAAATATAGGGAATCCTGTCGCAACTTGTTTCCAAAAACAGCGGTGTTAACTGTTATAAACACATACATTCTAAAAGCCATATTGCTTCTGAAAAGACTGCACCCAAACACTTATTCAGATTTCCACCAGTACAATACTAGAAATAAAGAAAGATTTTACATTGGCAACCACAGAGCAGCACTTTACGAAAAGGGGCCTCAGTATGCAGGTATAAAATTAGCTAATGCACTTCCTAGAGCAGTCATGGCTCTTCCTACAATTAAACTGAAACATCAGCCTAAGGAATTTTTAGTAAAACACCCTTTCTACACATTAGAAGAGTACCATACTTATATGAAGAACAACAAATGCTTTGTGAAATTATGTGAATAGAAATAAGTAAACACCTTATTGTAATTTTGTTGTAAATTAATGACGTATTCAGAAGAATGTGTCTTGTGTATTGTACAAATAACTGTAATCATTACTGTTTCTTTGTACATGTGCAGTGTACCATTCGATGTTGAATAAAGCTATTATTATTATTATTATTATTACCACAGCAAACTGTGAGCAATATGTTGCAACAGCAGTTACATTTGAAGCTCTATGGTTTGCAGCTTTTGCAATGATTAAAACAAGACGTTTATGGCCAACACCTTCAATTTAGCATTACAATGCAGGGAGCACTTGAAGATGAACATTCTACCTCTGAGTTGATGTTCAGTGATGAAGTAAGCTTCCACTATCTGGAAATGTAAACTATCACAATGTGAGAGTGTGTGGCTATGGAAATTCTCATGACATTGTACTGTGTGAACCAGATTCACTAAGGGTCAATGTTCTCTGTGTAGTCTCACATACAAATCTCTATGGGCCATTTTTCTTCTGTGAGAAGATTGTAACAGGTACCACTGATCATGATATGCTGAAGTTGTGTTTTTTCCTACAATTAACTGATAATTATGAGAATTTCATCTTCAAGCAAAATGAGGTACTTCCTCAACTGAGCATCAATGTTTATTGCAGCCTAAATGACCAACTTTCACATCACTGGATATGGCATGGGGTTGAAGACTGTGGCTCTGTTCTCTGGGCCTCATTACATAGTTTTTACACTCATCTCCACTATATCTCAGGTTCTGAACCCAAGCATCTAATGATGATGCCAAACATTGTCCTATCTCGTTATTTTTCTACCATGCACTATTTTGCATCAGGTCTAATTTATTATTTATATTCAGCATACATAATTTGGCATTATTAAGATTACTATTAATTTGGTCCATTTTTGCAATGAAACTTTTAACTCCTGAACTATTTTGTATCATTATCCTTACAAACAATTCATTGTTCTCAGCCATAGAACTTACTATTGTTCTACAATCAAACACACAGACTTTGATGCCTAAGTCAATGTTTTTGTCAGTATCTGTTGAAAACTTGATAACACAGACACTTTTACCTAGAACTGTCTCAGCACCAGTTGCTGCAGTTTTCTGTAGTTATGCTAACTGCACCTCCCTGTAACAATCGTGTCCATGTGCATAACTGTTTACATTCTGGATACCATCCAGCTGGTTCCTATTTGGCTTCTGCTCTGTCAAAAATGGCATTAGTCTCCTCATCCCAGAGTGACTGATGTCTTTACAATATGGCAGCATCTATTTATTGTTTCTTTATGTGGTGTCATAATTAACCTCTTCTCATTAATATTCTGTGCACTGTTATGTTTACTGTCTAAACACAGTTTTGTTTCACTTGTGCCACATAATACAGTTACATTGCTCACTGCCACTAACCAGTTTGGAAAATTTTTATAAGGTGTACCACAGCTCTTAAATGTGTGAATGGGGTTTGCTGAGTGATACACAACACCACCATTTTGGTTTCACTTTTGACCATGTCCTATTGTTGGGATGATGACCAGTTTCTTAACTTTGTAGTGTCCAAGAATCAATAATACTTGTAAGAAGTCATCAAAACAGAATGATTAAATGTGGCTCATATTTACTCCATGTCAGAGCAAACACACTGTCTTGCAGTAATCCAACAAAAAAAGTCACACAGCAATATTCCACTTAGTTCCATTCTTAATGAAAGTGACTTCAGTCATTGCACTGGACAATGAAAGTCCATTCCTCTTACCAACCACAACCCAGTTTAGTCATAATAATCACAAACTTGAATTAAGGAAATAAGTTGCAAGTTTCTGGGCTTCAACATCTATGAATTTTTGTAGGTACTGATACGTGTATTTTTACAAACATGTTGCACATAGCTATTACATGAGCTATTATCAGGGGCAGACCTGACATTGCTGCTGCTCATTTACTCGTTTGACTGAGTCTACACATCAGCTTGCAGAGAGGCACAATTAAAAGGTACTCACATCAAGCTTTTGGCCACAGCCTCCATCAGTAAAAGACCCCCCCCCCACCCCCCCACCCCATGCACACACACAAAACCCACATCTCCAGAATCTCGGGCTGGAATGCTACCTGGAGTTTCAATTGTTTAGTTATTTAAAAATTGAGGTATGAACAATTGCAATTTGGAAACCACACAATAATTTGAAAAACTGCTAGGTTAGGATTTGCTGCTCAGAATGGTCTAAAAGGATTAACCATAAATCTGTTAATGAAATATGTGGTGCTCCAAGAAATTAGAAACATTTATGGAACAATTTTATGCCGTCATGTTGGGAATACTCTATTTACAAGTTCAAGTAGCATATTGAACATCACTGCAAGTTATGCAAAAGTCTTAATTAATACAAAATCAATTAATTAAATATACCATATTGTGCATAAAAATTAAGTCAACTAAAGTATAATTGTAAAGATTGAAACCAAAAAAGCACAGAGACGAAATCTGAAACTGGAAAATATAAGTACTTCTGAAATTTACTGTTAATTACCTTGTAAGTTAATTAGTTTCACTGACTTAGTAGCACATTACTGAAAAGACATAATTACAATCTTTAAAATGAGTGGTGTCGCTAAGTCCATAAATATGTATTAGCTCACATTGCATTTGCTAAGTCATAGTGCAGTAAAAAGTTTAACTATCCATATCTTACAACTTACAGCACTGTGATGAGAACTGTGTACACTACAAAAATCAGTACATTAAAAATAATAATCTGAACAATGAACCCTAACGATATTCAGTCTAAATAACATTTTGAAAGGAATATGTTTATGCCAGGCATAAATTACGTAGCTGTATCCAGGTAGGATATAGATCAGAAAAATAATTTAGTTGGTATCAGGAGTTGAAGTCACAACAGATGGAGAAATTCCAACTTGCTCTGTGTTAGTTGCACTTACGTACAAGAGTATGACAATTCAAACTCCCATCCATCATTTGTGATTTATGTTTTCCACAGTTTCCTTATATTGCTTTTTTGAAAAGACAACAATCAATTCTCTTTCCCAGACTGAGGTTGTGCTAATTACCATGTGGATGATAAACTCTAATAATTGACATATACATATCATTCATGATGCATCTCATTTAACGTATTTCATTTGTCATTATGTCAGCTTGGCCATCTTAGATGTGATGCAGTTCCTGGGAAGGTTCTGTTCCACCTTTGCACAGTCGAAACAGGTTACCACACTGAAGAAGAGTGACACATCTTATGAAAAATTTATGAACTGATGGGCAATGAAACTAAGATCAAAAGTGACAAAGCGTGTATGAACTGGGGGCTACAGTGGCAGTGAACAGTGTCAATATCATGTGTGGCACAAGTGAAACAAAACTATGTTTGGACAGTGAACAGAGCAATGCACAGAATATTAATGAAAAGAGGTTAATTATGCATACCCCTGTCTCCGTACCAGAAGTAGAGAGTCACATTCCTTGCGTGGCCCTACAAAGAATTCACACACCTTCCACTGTCACTCTGCAATTTACTATGTCACCCACTGGTTGATATACTAAAGTGACAACTTGTGCACAGAACACTCTAATCTGTCATTGAATTTGTATTGTAATTGACAAAAGTACTTCTTATACATAGCATTTTACAGAGCTAAATAACTTCTGGTGTCCTGTTCATTAAGGTTCTATTTGACTGATAGGCAGTATTCTGCATACTGCAATTCATGTTTCAAAAATCAAATCCATGCCTTATACTCAGAAAATAAAGTGTCAACCAAACAGCACACTACTCTGCACTTACTATTAGATACACAATTCATGCATGATATTCTTAAGTACCTCCATAGCTTTTGGTGCCCAGCATTTTGTGCACCACATTAAACAAAACTTCCACTGCAATTTACATACAGCAGTCCTTAATTTGCTCAAGGTAAGTGACACAACACCACATAAATGACAATCCAAGACAGCACACACCATTTGGCACATTAAATTTAATCTACCATATTTCTCAATCTCCACACAGTGTATGGAACAACACATGTCACACATAATACTCCTTACCACCTGAACGGCATGCGACAGGTTGCAGCTCACTTTTCCCAAACTTCAGTGCCTTATTGTAACCATCAGGCTAAAAGACCAGTGCTCCTAAATCACGATAAATGATTTATACCTCTTGGCTAACAATTCCCCTTAAAAAGCACATGTATTAGCATTTCATGTATTGATGGTTGATGTCTTCAGTAATTCTAACTTATTAGATTCTGCATACAGTTCATGCAATTATCTTTTTCTCTCTTCCACCAAATGCACATGTTGCACACATGTAAGTGAAATTCTAATTAATTTTTTGAAGAGGACAGTTGTGAACAGTGTGTGAATGTATTCTTATGATAAAGTGACTGCAGCATTATTGTTGTTGATATTAAAAATAATCTCTTCTGATATGATATTCACTGTATGTTCTCATTAACACCAAGGTTTGGAGTGCAGTTTCTTATCTGTTCAGAGGATCTAGAAACTGAAGGTGGAGTAGATGTACTATGCCTGTCTGAACATCATATAGTCACAGATATAAAGGTAAATGCAGATGGATACAAGCTTTCAGCACATGTAAGCAGAGACACTCTGGAGACAGGAGGCGTTGCCATATATGTTAAAATGTTTCATAGTGTGAAAAATTTAGAAACTAAAAAATTTGGTGTAGAGCAATGTACGGAAGCATGTTCATGTAAGCTTAAACTACATAATGGTATTTTTATAATTATAACTGTGTACAGATACACATTGGGAAATTTTCAGCTATTTTTGAAAAACTTGGATTCTTTGTTGTACTATCTGTCAGACAGAGGGCAGAAAATTATTGTTTGTGGGGATTGCAGTGTAGATTTTCTGAAAGAGTCCATTAAAAAACTTGACCTTGAAGTATTAGTTGGTGTTTTCAATTTGACATCAGCAATTTTCCTACTCAGATGGTACAGATCAAGACAAATTTAATCAAACAAAAACTTTTCCTGTTAAGAATGGTCTGTCTGACCATGATGCACAGCTAACATGGCTCCATACAGTATTGCAAAACAGTCCTCCAAAATAATGCATTCAATTAACAATTTACAAATAGCAAATTTTAGGGAAAACTTGAAACAGACTGGACTGAGGCGCATAGGGAACCTGATGCTAGTTTAAAATTTAACCTATTTAATGATACCATTGTGAGTATATTTGAAGAGTTCACCTAACACAACAGCAAAATACAGTTGTAAGAAACTATCTAAAGAGATAAAAACATTGCAGGAAAAGATAGATTGCTACTTACCATAAAGAAGATATGTCAAGTTGGAGACAGGCATGATTAAAAGGCAAAAAGGCACTCAAATGTAGCTTTTGGCCACAGCCTTCATCAGTAAAGACACACACACACACACACACACACACACACACATACACACACACATGTAAGCAAGCACACCTCATGCAAACATCAGAGAACAGAGATAGAGATTCTTTGATACATAAATATCAAGATGAATTTTGAAAATTTACTCAATGATGTAGCACTAAAGAGATTTGACAATTTATAATCATTCACATGACATTTTGAACAAAGCAGATATATTGCGTGATGGCATGACTCTTCAAGAACCTGCAAATATGATCAGATGCCAAACTCATCAGTAGTTAATGGTGAACATCAATTATTAAACACTTAAGTAAGTCAGCCTTCACCACTGAGTGAGACCATTGCATAATACATCTCCTGCATACCATGTCTGTAACACTAAATTCACTTCTCACTCAATCTTTCTCCATATGTAGGCCTATCCTTAATGTGAGACAAAAATCTTCAAGAAGGCTATTCACAAGATAGTTGCATGGCATTCCTCAATTTCCTCATTGCATTCAATACCACTCTATGGATGGCACATGCCCTCATTAAATTTGCTATCAGATTCAACTCTGCAGACACAACACTTCCCAGCTGCACATTAGTTTCTGTATTCTACACTGTGAGTACTACACTTTCTAACTGTAATGTAGCACATTTCATTAGGCAAAGACTATCTATCATGTGACATCGCACAGTATTGTATACACAACACACAATGCACACTCGTGAGAACCAGCTGCTTGCAATATTATCAGAAATCTGGTTACTATATATTGCTCATTGCTCTACACACAAAAAACTCTCTGTGACTAGCATGCTTGACATTATGTGAGACACTACCCAAACTGGAAATTGCATTTTGTATGTCATACGTCGTATGTGTCGCTCCCGAAAAATAAACTAGGATTTGGATAATAACACAATCTTCATTCAACAACAATATGAAAAGGTTAGATTATACTTACCTTGTAAAGAAAACACTAAGTTACAGACAGTCGCAATGAAAAAGAGTGCTAGAAATATGCAGCCTTAGGACAAAGTCCTTCCACAGACTTAGAAAACTCACACACAAGCACAACTCACATGCCCATGGCCACTGTGTCTCCAGGCACTAACATCCATTACTCACCACATGGATCAGCCAAAATGAAAAAACTATGCTAGAAATACTCAACTTTAAGACACACTCATTCTTCAGAAGTAGAGAACTCACATCCAGTCACATAAGCAGAACTCTTCACTTCTCTCCGTGGTGAGTAGTAATCTGTTATTTCCATGTTGTTGTTATTCCATCCTGGAGTTTCCACTGTTTGAAAACAATCTTCAACATAGATACCATAATGCACTTGGGATACCACTCTCACAAAACTCCATGTAAACACTGGAATCTCCACATCACTATAGGCTGATGCGTTAGATTAATAACTGTATCATTCAGATAATCAAGTATTGCATATAACATTGCAAACGTATATGGTGTACTAGATATCTTGTGTAACTTTCCTCAGATCTGAAAGAGCTCTTATAATAGCAAGCCAAACTGAACAACATGTCTTACTCATTAAAATATTGGATGTACGTTTTAGGAGAAACTACATATACATTCTTATGTCTGTATCACTGTGGGCAATGAATTTATTTATTTACTTTTAAAGTAGAATACACTACTATGAAACATGAAGGAGCATAAAATCAATACAAGATCTAAAGTATGAAACTTGAAAGGGATACAAAATGTTCACGAATTTATGACTGAAAATTGTTGTGTGTAAGCTTAATCTATCTGAATACAAACGTCTCAAAAATGAGATTGACAGGAAGTGCAAAATGGCTAAGCAGGGATGGCTAGAGGACAAATGTAAGGATGTAGAGGCTTGTCTCAGTAGGGGTAAGATAGATACTGCCTACAGGAAAATTAAAGAGACCTTTGGAGAGAAGAGAACCACTTGTATGAATATCAAGAGCTCAGATGGTAACCCAGTTCTAAGCAAAGAAGGGAAGGCAGAAAGGTGGAAGGAGTATATAGACGGTCTATACATGGGTGATGTACTTGAGGACAATATTATGGAAATGGAAGAGGATGTAGATGAAGATGAAATGGGAGATATGATACTGCGTGAAGAGTTTGACAGAGCACTGAAAGACCTGAGTCGAAACAAGGCCCGGGGAGTAGACAACATTCCATTAGAACTACTGATGGCCTCGGGAGAGCCAGTCATGACAAAACTATACCATCTGGTGAGCAAGATGTATGAGACAGGCGAAATACCCACAGACTTCAAGAAGAATATAATAATTCCAATCCCAAAGAAAGCAGGTGTTGACAGATGTGAAAATTACCGAACTATCAGTTTAATAAGTCACAGCTGCAAAATACTAACGCGAATTCTTTACAGATGAATGGAAAAACTGGTAGAAGCGGACCTCGGCGAAGATCAGTTTGGATTCCGTAGAATTGTTGGAACACGTGAGGCAATACTAACCTTACGACTTATCTTAGAAGAAAGATTAAGAAAAGGCAAACCTACATTTCTAGCATTTGCAGACTTAGAGAAAGCTTTTGACAACGTTAACTGGAATACTCTCTTTCAAATTCTGAAGGTGGCAGGGGTAAAATACAAGGAGCGAAAGGCTATTTACAATTTTTACAGAAACCAGGTGGCAGTTATAAGAGTCGAGGGGCATGAAAGGGAAGCAGTGGTTGGGAAAGGAGTGAGACAGGGTTGTAGCCTCTCCCCGATGTTATTGAATCTGTATATTGAGCAAGCAGTAAAGGAAACAAAAGCAAAATTCAGAGTAGGTATTAAAGTTCATGGAGAAGAAGTAAAAACTTTGAGGTTCGCCGATGACATTGTAATTCTGTCAGAGACAGCAAAGGACTTGGAAGAGTAGTTGAACGGAATGGACAGTGTCTTGAAAGGAGGATATAAGATGAACATCAATAAAAGCAAAACGAGGATAATGGAATGTAGTCAAATTAAATCGGGTGATGCTGAGGGGATTAGATTAGGAAATGAGACACTTAAAGTAGTAAAGGAGTTTTGCTATTTAGGGAGTAAAATAACTGATGATGGTCGAAGTAGAGATGATTTAAAATGTAGACTGGCAATGGCAAGGAAAGCGTTTCTGAAGAAGAGAAATTTGTTAACATCGAGTATAGATTTAAGTGTCAGGAAGTCGTTTCTGAAAGTATTTGTATGGAGTGTAGCCATGTATGAAAGTGAAATGTGGACGATAAATACTTTGGACAAGAAGAGAATAGAAGCTTTCGAAATGTGGTGCTACAGAAGAATGCTGAAGATAAGGTGGGTAGATCACGTAACTAATGAGGAGGTATTGAATAGGATTGGGGAGAAGAGAAGTTTGTGGCACAACTTGACTAGAAGAAGGGATCGGTTGGTAGGACATGTTTTGAGGCATCAAGGGATCACAAATTTAGCATTGGAGGGCAGCGTGGAGGGTAAAAATCGTAGAGGGAGCCCAAGAGATGAATACACTAAGCAGATTCAGAAGGATGTAGGTTTCAGTAGGTACTGGGAGATGAAGAAGCTTGCACAGGATAGAGTAGCATGGAGAGCTGCATCAAACCAGTCTCAGGACTGAAGACCACAACAACAACAACAACAAGCTTAATCTTGTGGCCAGTATCAAATCCATGTTCCTACACATCTATGGCTGCAAAAACATTTACTTTAGCTGATTAGGCAAACCATTGTTTGAAGGTGCTCTTGTAGGTTCTGAAAAACTTTCTGTAACCACAAGAATATTCTTTTACTACCTTAGTGGTAAATGTGAACTGATTGTTCCTGTAGATTTGATAATATTTACCAATTTGATGATTAAGATCATATTCTCTACATAGGAGCAGCTAAATTTTATGGCTGAAGTTTCAGGTCACATTTCTCAATCATCGAACAACAAAATATGTTCATGAACTTTGGTGCAGACATGCTTTATTTTCCTATTAGAACTTATTTTTACAACTCTGCATAAGGCATTTACCACAGGGAACATTTTAGGTTTTGTATTTCATAAAAAAGTTTAAGAATGTTCTAATATGGATATAAAACATTTCAAGAACATTGTTCATGTAATATTTTTTCTTCTTCTATGTGTTACACATTTATCTTAATTGAGTGACTATATATTTTTGTTACACTTCCAAAATAGCAGAATAGGAGAGCACTTAATGAAGACCGCAATTCCTGGCCAACTGAAGTATGCGATACCATCTTTTGAAGTTCGCGTAAGGCTATATAATTAAATGAACATACATTATAATGATATCTGTTGACTGAATTGATGAAGTTCAGTAATCTGGAATGTATTTAAGATGAAATATAATTAATATGTCATAATAGCTAATCAATAACTAAAAATGTGTAAAAACCACTGTAAACAAATGTCAAAACCAATACTTCCAAAACTCACACATAGAAAAATTATGATAAGTTTTATTCAGCTAATCGTAAAGACACTGGATTTATTGTAGCTTCAAAATCAAATCTGTACTTATAAAGTTATTAAGATATGTAACACACAAACTATTGTCGAAAGATGTTTCATGTAATTTGGTTTAAGATTCTTGAGATTTCAAAAAGCTAACTAGTTCAAAAATTTTGAAACAAAAAGAAGAACCAAATTTGCTAAATAAATCAAATTTTAATGGTAAATTAAAAAAATCTGTTTAAAACAATGCACATTCCCACATTTTGATTGTTGATCCTTGTACGAAGATCAGTGGCAGTAGCCAAGATATGGCAGGTATTGTCTCAAATTTGGTAGGGTCTGTATTATGTAAGCTATTTGATGCAAGAAACAATCTTCTTAAAACATTTAACTGTTTTGGCCACAAAATTTTGATTTGATTAACTTGACAAGTAGCTCCTTCCATACAGAAAGCCCAGATGTTCTTAAAGGTGGATATTAAGGCAGTGAAGAGATACTCATCTCATTTTGACATAAACTACAATCAGAAGATTAAGTAGCAGATTTAATATCCATATAACCCAGTTACATTTTACACTCTTTGTAATAATATTTCATTATTGGAACTGCAGAAATTGTATTATCTTTGATAACATTGTCTAAATCTTGGATTCATTTGTCAATAATAATTTGTCTCAAGAAATACACATATTCTGTACACTTATCTTTCCTGTTCTGAAGAGTTTAGCACAATATGTGATGAAACATTAAAAATATTTGAAAATTTCCATAAAATTACCATTATCATGTGCCCAACACACACTGCCATGGAAGCCCACTTATTAAACAAAGTAAGAGACTCTTCGAGTTGTTTTAAATGTATACTGCCTATATTTAACAATGAAGACAGAATCTGCAGATGTCTAAAAGCTTTTATTTTTCTTATGATCTTATTTCTGGCTTATGAGTCCATGAGACTATGACTGCTGAAATGTTACCATGTCTGAAATGATACACGATCGCGCTACAAACACTGTTACTCTAAATTCTGGACTTCTGCTTCTTGATTAAACGTTCAGACAAATCATGTATTTTCTTCTTAATGTGGATTTCTTCAGCACTGTAGCTGTTTCTGTGGTGTTATCTGGAAGTTTTTATCTGCTTCAACTTATTACTAAATAATAGGAAGCTCTTTGTCTGAAATGAAATTATATTTTTGCTTCAGCTAAACTGTGGCACCACATCATAGGAAGCTCACATTTGTACATGCACTATGACATTACATTCATTCTGAATTGCATTAATGACAGTTTTCATAGATCTGACAAGTGATGAATCATTGTATCTCTTCTGTGACAACAGCATCACTATCAAGGTGCCCCTTTATTCAATGTTGCACATCACTCTTTGAAGCTGGTATGTCATAGCACAGAATAACTGCCAAGCCAGCAGGTTCCACAACACATAACAAAACAGCCATCATCATCCTGCCTTGAAGGTGAGCAATGTCCATCCATTCCATTGTAAATTCACAAACAGTAATGAACTTGCAAAAGTTTGACATTCTAAACTAATATGCTAGTAAAAATTCTTACACTTGCTGACCATCGTTTGTTGGCTAGATGGATGATGGGTAGTAACACATTTCTTTACCAAAAGTGATGAGTTGCACCATAAATCTCTGTCTAAATAATGTCATCATAACTCTATTAAATACCTAAATGAGAAACATTAATGTACAGAAACTTCTGGTTGAGATTAACAAATTATTTAGGAATAAAGTAATCATCTCACCAAAAGGCAATAGTGCTGCATCATCAACAGGTACACAAAGAAAGATTCACAGCTTTGCTTTGCTAACTTTCAGAATAAAATTCTTTTCTCAAGTAGTGAACACACACACACACACACACAGGGGATTTAGGCAAGGGTGGTTTTGGGAGTGAAGGATGTGCTATAAGGATAGCTCCCACCTGCGTAGTTCGGAAAAGATGGTGGTGGTGGGAAGGATCTAGATGGCATAAGTTGTGAAGCAGCCATTGAAATCTCTCATGTT
The DNA here is from genome assembly GCF_023898315.1 of Schistocerca nitens. NCBI lineage: Eukaryota > Metazoa > Arthropoda > Insecta > Orthoptera > Acrididae > Schistocerca > Schistocerca nitens. Next base: position 353,767,024 of record NC_064618.1, on the reverse strand, counting down.
GTGCTTTGCTGCATTTTGCAGCCCTGGGTGGTCTGTCCGCAGCTCATGGTCAAGTGGCTAGTGTTTCTACTTCTGGATCACAGGGTCCTGGGTTTGATTACTCCCTGCTGGGCTGGGGATTTTCTCTGCCTGGGTGCTGGGTGTCTGTGTTGTCCTCATAATTCCATCATCATTCATGGAAGTGGCTCGATTGGACTGTGTACAGAGTGGGAATGTTTATGGGCTCTGATGACCACACAGTTTAGTGCCCTACAAATCAAACATCTTCATCAAGCTGGGTCGTCCACCTTGTTTTTGGCAACAGTTTAGTAGTGGCCATTCATTCTGGTTGACACTGACTTGTACTTGCATATATGTCTTTCACATAAGTACATTCTCCTTACACAACAAAATCTCCATCATTATGTAGTTGGACATGTTCCCACAATTTACCTACAAAGGTTGCAGAATCTTATTATACATACATGGACTTTTACAATTTCAGCTTCTGATGTAAATATACTGTAAGACTAAAAAGGAAACAATCCATCACAAAGAAATTATCCAAATGGAGTGGATATCAGTAGATGTGATGTACAGGAACAGACTAACAAATGATAACATTTTTAGAAACATTGGGTGATTTATTCAAGAGAAAGAGCATCAGAAATTGTGCAAGCCAAAAATGTGTTGGTCCACCTTTAACCCTTATGCAAATACTAATTCAGCTTGGCATTGACTGATGGAAGTTGTTGGATGTCCTTCTGAAAGAGATCATGCTAAATTCTGTCCAGTTGGTGTGTTAGATCATTAAAATTCTGAGCCGGTTGGAGGACCCTTCCCATAACACTCCAAATGTTCTCCACTGGGGAGAGATCTTGAAACCTTGCAGGCCAAGGTAGGATTTGGCAAGCTGGAGAAATTATTATTATGCATGGGTGAGTAGTTTCTTGCTGCAGGGTACGGCCAGGATTGCTGGCCATGAAGAGAAAAAAATGGGGAGTAGAATACCACTAATGTACTGCTGTGCTGTTAGGCTGCTGTGGGTAACAACCAAAGAACAAAAGGTACCTCAGATCATCACTCATGGTTGTCAGGCCAAGTGGCAGGAGACAGTCTGGTTGGTAACCCTTAAATTTGCTGGTCGTCTGGGCTCAATTCAAAGCATGACTCATCACTGAAGACAGTTTTACTCCTTTCAATGAGATTAAAAGCTAAAGACATGTCTGCACATGCCCAGGACAGCAGTGAGTAACCAACCTGACTGTTACATACCATACAGCTTGACAGTCAGAAGTGGTGGTCTGGGATGCCATTTCAGTTCCTACCAAGATCACTTATGTGGTCATCCATAGTACTGTTATAGCACAGTGGAAGGTCAATGATATTCTGTGCCACATTTTGCTACCATTCATGGCAAGCCAAATTGGGCTTACGTTTTGTCAAGATAATGCTTACCCACACATGGAGAGAATTTCTGCTGCTTGCCTTTGTGCTTTCAAAACCCTACGTTGCCAGGGAAGGTTGCTGGATCTCTCCCAAACTGAAAATGTTTCAAGCATTATGGGCAGGGCCCTCCAACCAGCTAAGGGTTTTGATGATCTAAAGCGCCAATTGGACAGAATTTGGCATATTATCCCTCAGGAGGACATCCAACAACTCAATCAATCAATGCAAAACTGAATAACTACTTGCACAAGAGCCAGAGATGGACTAATGTATTACTGACCTTGTTAGCTGTGAATCTCTTTGTCTTGAATAAATCATCCATTTTTCCTGATATTGTAATCATTTGTTTCTCAGTACATGTGTAACATATTTAGTAATTTCTGTCTCATTCAGATAATTCCTTCACAGTTCATATTTTCTTTTCTTTCTTTTCATAGAATGTATTTGGCAGTGTGACTTAGGTGGCTATCCCAATGTAGTACAAACATGTATAGCTTATATGTTGGTAGTATGACTTAGATGACTCTCCCAGTGAAGTACAGGCATGTATAACTTATATGGTATTTACAACCATTTTCTACTTTTCCAGCTAATACCTTTTAACAAAGCTGCATACACTGCTGGAGGAAACTACCTCTTGGTATCTTATGTATCCTTATGTCAACTAGGTGTGACTTCAACTGAAGATGTGTTTGTATCAAAATCTACTAAGACTACCTCTGAGATACACTTCAATGGCTCAGTAACTTAATCATATGAACTCCCAGTGTTGCAATAAACCTAACCTCATCAATATTTCAGTTATGACATGAGTACTACTTAAAAAAGATAATAAATAAAGTGGACTATATTTTAAAAAATAATGTATTACAGGTTAGGATTTTTCATTTACACTAACATTTGGATTAGAATACCTGTGAGAGAAAGTAACAACCCTTTCATTACCATAGCTCTCCCATTCACACATCTTGCTGCTTTTAATAGGTTAATTGAAATAAGCATATTTTTTATAGAATGGAACAGGGGGAGAATGAGAGACCATTATCCAGAAATCAAAAAAGGAAGAAAAATAATGAATACTGGGATCTTGCAGGCACCACTATGTTTAGTTCATATATATTGTTAATTCCCATGAGGTCAGTAGCACTTAGCTACAATTTCTGCCGTTGCATTGAAAAATGTTTGGTATCTCAAGGTGCATTTTTTATTACCATCAATTAATCCCCATGCCTCAATTTGCTTATTATATGCATGAGGCACTCTGCCTTCAATTTCAAATCTGCCTTTTTGTGTTCTCTTAACCTTACACAAATATTTAAAGTTTGTACTTGTCATACTATAAAGATTAAATATAAATGCAAATACATTATACTGTGTAGCTAAATCTGACACTGTCTTTTTCATAAGTAATTATTTTACGAAATGTTAACACTAAATCATTTATGTATCATTTTATGGAAATATCAGCACATGATCTTATGCAAACACCAGATGTGTCATAAGACAACTAAAATCCAAGTTTCCAATTTTAAATTGTGGGCAAAACTCTGTTATATGTTTTTTTCAGCACTTCAGTTGAAATTATGTGTCAAAATTCAACAGCACAAGATGAGTGTTAATTGTTGATTCAACATCTGTTTCAATTTTTATTTTACATAAAATGAACCATCAATGCAATCTTCAAAAGTCAACAGAGTGGAATACAAAACATCAGTCTTACCTAAATTTGAAATATTTAGGTGCATGCTCCTGTCTGAGGTTTGTTTTGATTCAATATCTAGCTCACGCAAACAATAATTTATGGCTTTGAAACAAAATGAGATCTTACTGATACATGAAACTGTAACTACTCTATTTTTGTGACAGTAGATTCTAATTCAGCTACTTAAATAGTGATTTCTAATTTTTCTTGATGTGAGTCTATTATATGTTTAACAGGATTGATATCAATTATCACTAACTTCATATTAGTTTCAGCTATAACTTGCTTGACTTTAATTCCCTGAGCATCTATAGTTACAGTTAATTATATTTTTAAATTAGCATTAGTGCTGTTCAATGTACTACTAAATTTAGTTTTTATCTTGTCACACTGAGCTTTCATACTCGCATTTGTAGTGTCTACTCTAATAGCTTCAGTTTCAGTATTTGTGATAGTGGTATGTATCCTAGTAGTCTATTGTCCCAGGCTAATGGTTATCTCAAATATGGTTTTAAATACATCCTCAATTTTCTGGATTTTTACTGGCGTACAATTTCATTTATAATATGTTTGTAATTATTCTAGTCTGCTAACAACTGTCACATTGTATGACAACTCTGTTGGCCAAACTAATAAATTTCAATTGTGGAATCCTCTCATAATTAACCAAGAACACAAATGCTACCAACACAATAAAAAATTAAGCTTGAGTTAAATACAGCTCAACAAAGTTGATTCTATAGGATGGCATATAGTAACACTGATTATAACCAGATCACAGCACACAGTGATTGGACTGCTGCCAGTGGGTCTGTGGCTGACACTAACATTGCTCATTTCACCAAAAGAAATAACATCCATAATAAAATCTTTAAAAACAAAGCATTCTAGTGGGTACGATGAAATATCAACAAAGTTAATTAAGGCATGTTCTTGTGAGTTTAGTACAATTCTAAGTTACTTGTGTAACTAGTCAATTATAACTGGGACATTTCCTGACTGGCTAAAATATGCAGATGTTAAGCCTCTATTCAAGAAAGGGGATAAAGAGATACCATCAAACTACAGACCGATTTCACTTTTGCCAGCATTCTCAAAAATTTTAGAAAAAGTAATGTGCAGGCAGCTGCTCAACCATCTGACCACAAATAACATATTATCAAGAACACAGTTTGGATTTCTAAAGGGTTCTGATATCGAGAAGGCTATTTACACCTACAGTGAAAATGTACTTAATTCATTAAATAACAAATTACAAGCAGCAGGTATTTTCTGTGATTTGTCAAAGGCATTTGATTGTGTGAACCACAACATCCTTTTAAGTAAATTAGAATTCTATGGTGTCACGGGCAGTGCTGCAAAATGGTTCAAGTCATACCTCACTAACAGGAAACAAAGGGTGTCAGTGCAAGGGACTAGTGAATTAAGTCATCAGTCATCATCAGAATGGGAAGACTTTACATGTGGTGTCCCACAAGGATCCATCTTAGGGCCATTGCTTTTTCTTGTGTACATTAATGGTCTCTCATCAGTTACACTGCCAGAAGCAGAGTTCGTTTTGTTTGCAGATGACACAAGTATTGCAATAAATAGTATGTCAAGTGTAGTTCTAGAAAGATCTGCTAATGATATTTTCATGGATATTAATAAATGGTTTAAAGCCAACTCACTGACATTAAACTTCGAAAAGACTCACTATATGCAATTCAGAACCTGTAAGAGGTTTCCACCCAGCATATGCATAAAATACGAAGAAGAGCAGGTAGAAGAGGTTGACAGTCTTAAATTCTTGGGATTACAACTTGATAATAAATTCAGTTGGGAAGAGCACACCACAGAACTCCAGAAACGCCTTAACAAACCTGTATTTGCAATTCGAGTGTTAGCAGACATAGGTTCAATTCAATTCAATTCAGTTTATTAGCGTCCTTGTAGTACATCATCGAAATGACATAGGACTTGTCAATAAACATTACAATTTAAAATACATATACATGAAAATTTGTCACTTAGACATTAAAATTTTAATAGAACTTTTAGAACATTAACATAAAAGTATACAAGTAGGACAACAATGTAAAAAAAAAAAAAGTTAGTGATTCTCACATCAAAGATTATTTACATTCTTACATTAACACTGTTTCACACTTTAATAGAAACAGCAAGTATTTAAATGTGAGCAATTACATATATTTATTATGTCAGGGAAATTTTAACTGCGCTTTTATTGTCAACAATTCATAAACTCTTCAATACTGTAAAAACTATTGCTCAATAACATGTTTTTTAATTCTCTTTTAAATATGTACAGTTTTGGTATTATTTTTAGTTCTTTGGGGAGAGCACTGTAGAGGATTTTGGGTTGGTATAGTACACTTTGTGATACATAGCTGTTTTATGAATTTCTCTGTGGAAATCATTCCTATTCCTTGTTTCGTAGTTGTGAAATTCTCTGTTTAATGTAGAAAATTCCTCGTGTTCTTTTAAGAAACATATGCTTTCATATATGTATAAAGATGGTAGTGTCATGATTTTTAATTCTTTGAAAGCTTGCCTACAAGAGTCTCTATATCCTATACCTTTTATTATTCTGACTGCCTTCTTTTGTAGTCTAAATGAGTGTTTTGTTAGACTGATGTTCCCCCAAAACTGTACGCCGTATCTTAATAAACTGTGCATGAATGAGAAATAAACACATAACACTGTTTTAATATTACATGAGCTTTTAAGCATTCTAAGTATATAACATGTTTGACTTAATTTTTTGTGCAATGATATTACATGCTTTTCCCATCTGAAGTGTTCATCAAACCATACTCCCAAGAATTTAGTGTATGATGATTGTTCAATCTTACACTTACCCAGTTCTACTGTAAGGTTAGTTTTTATTTTATTTGTAATATGTCTGAAGTTGATCCATGTTGTTTTTTTGGCATTCACAATGAGTCTGTTTTCATTAAACCATCTGTCTGCTTCGTCTGTTGCTAATGTGACTTTTTCCTGTAAGTCAGCTTCACTATTTGCTTTAACATACAAACTTGTATCATCAGCAAACAGTACTGCCTCTGCTTCAGATAGTTGACTTGGTAGGTCATTGATAAATATTAAAAACAGTAATGGCCCTAATACAGATCCCTGGGGTACTCCATACAAAACTCTCTCGAATCTTGATGAATATGTCCTATCTGCCTGGCTTATCTCCACCTTCTGATACCTGTCTGACAGATATGATTCAAACCATTTGTGGGCAACTCCACGTATCCCATAGGCATATAACTTCCTAAGCAGTAACTTATGGTTAATGACATCAAAGGCCTTTGATAAGTCTAAAAACAATCCACAATTTAATTCCTTTCTGTTTATGGAATTTAGAACAAGTTGCAAAAAATTGAAGATAGCTTTTTCAGTTGATTTATTTTTACGGAAACCATTTTGCGCATTAACCAATATTCTATTCTTAATAAGAAATTTGTATAGTCTCTGATACATAATCCTTTCTATTATTTTTGAGAAACCTGACAACATTGATAAAGGCCTAAAGTTACTAACATCATATTTATCACCATTCTTGTAAAGTGGCTTTATAGTAGACATTTTAAGTTTTGATGGAAACACCCCTGTCTTAAAAGATTCACTTATAATTTCAGTGAGATGCGAGGCTATGTTTCTTGCACTTTGCTTAATGACTTTGTCAGGAATCCCATCACACCCACATGACATTTTATTTTTTAACTTATTTATAGCATTTAGTACCTCTGAATCAGTTACTGGATAAAGGAACATTGTCATGTCATTCATGGGGATTTTTACCTTGCTATTGGAATTGCATTTAGTTTTAATTAAATTTATGGTTATATTTGTGAAATGTTCATTAAATATGTTGGCAATCTGAAGTGGGTCCTTAACAGTTTTACTCCCACTTTTAATGACAAAGCTGTTATCTTTTCTTTTGTGTCTACCTATATTTTTATTTATTATCTCCCAAGTTGACTTCATTTTGTTGTTACCTTTCTCAATATAGGTATCATTATCAAGCTTCTTAGCTGCAATTATTACTTTCTTGTACAGGCTTCTATAACATTTCACATGTGCTTTCAGTACTACATTCTTCCTGGCTGATTTATTTAACTTTCTGAGAGTGTCTGATGACTTTCTAATCCCCTGTGTAACCCATGTTTTGGTTTTATGTTTAGTTTTGACTCTTTTTATAGGAAAGGCAACATCGAAGCAGTGTTTGTAGCTTTCAAGGAATGAGTCAAACTTTCTGTTGACATCACCACTTGATTCACTACCCCAGTTGTTATTTTCCAGAATGTAATTAAAAATTCTTATGCTGTCATCATTTATAAATCTCCTTTCTCTGTAATTGTTATTGATAACGGGGTCCTTGTAAGATGTGACATTTAAACTCAATTTGATACCCTTGTGATCCGAGAAACCAGTGTCAATTACTTCAATGTTATATTCACATTTGTCCTTGTTTATGAATACTTGATCTATGACATAAAAATGAAAAAGCTTGCATACTTTGCCTACTTTCATTCCATAATGTCATATGGTATAATATTTTGGGGTAACTCTTCAAGTCAAACAAAAGTTTTCAGAGTCCAAAAGCATGTAATACGTATTATTTGTGGAGTAAATTCACGGACGTCCTGTAGAAACCTCTTCAAAGAACTGGGTATACTAACTACTGCCTCTCAGTATATTTACTCATTAATGAAATTTGTCCTAAATAATATATCTCTTTTTCCAACAAACAGCTCAGTTCATACATACAATACCAGGAACAAAAATGATCTGCACAAGGACTTAAAAGCACTTACTTTAGTTCGAAAAGGGGTCCACTACTCAGGAACACTCATCTTCAATAATTTGTCAGTAAACATAAAAAATTTAGTTACAAATAAAGATCAGTTTAAAAGGAGCCTGAAAGACTACTCCATTGACGAATTTTTTAATAGAAACAAATGATGTATTGTATATATTCATACTATTAGTATTGTTATTTCAGCTAAAAAAAAAAATTGACATGTTGCACATCCACGAGGATCTCCTCAGCACGGATCTATGGAACGTAAACTAATCTAATCTAATCTCTAATCTGTCGTGTTGTTGGGGAACTGATGAAACTATTGTAGTCCTTTTGTAGTTCTGACTGCCAATTTTCTGAGTCATAGGCTTTAATAAATTTCTTCTATAAGGTAGTTATTGTCAATAGATTTATAATTATTATCAAGAAATTAATTCTTCTTAAATCTCTATAACTGTAGTGCTTTTTGTAATAGCTTGCGCACTGCACTGTGATTTCAGATGTCGGCCACATTACTGAAAACTACAGCATTATTTGTCAATAACTTTTTCTTACAAAATTTGTTAATTTCTTCTTGGTGGTTTTTAAACATATTCTCCTTATCCAAACTGCATTAAATTCACACCACAGAAGTATTCTCGGTCTTTCTCTAGTGTGCCAGAATTTCACTATGGTAGCAGAATGAAATGTTACCATGTCTGTAACATTGTATGTTGAGATGAAGAGTGCTGTTAGCATAAAAATTCTGAACTGCTGCTTCTTGATTAAATATTCAGATAAACCGTATATATTCTTCTTAACTTGAACTTCTTCATTATTGCAACTATATACATGATGGAATGTGGAAGTATTATCTAGCCACAACTTCCTATTAAATAAAAAACAACAGTTCTGAAATACAATGAAATTGCCCCTTTAGTTACAGTATGGCATCACTTCATTAAATGCTCATGTTTATACATATGCTACGATGTTACATACATTGTGTATGACTGATGACGATTCTCATAGATCTGATGCCTAACAAGTAATCATATCTCTTCCATGACATCAACACCATTGTTAAGTACCACAAAATGTAGCAAATCTACCATCTTTGTCCCACCTGTAAGATGTATAGCATCCTTCTGTACCAGCATACTTGCACTAACAATAACAATCTTCGAAACAGTTTGGGGTTCCAAACTAATTCACTAATAAAAATGCTTACAAAGTGGTGTTTGTCTTTCATTGACTAGGTAGATGTTGGATGACAGAGCACTTTACCAAATGAGATATGTTACACCACACAGCTTATTCTCATTTGGAGAAGGTATTTCATATGAAAAATGGGTTGCAAAACTCACAACGTGTAAGTCACCACTAACACTGAAATCATGACATAGCAGAAATCTTGAAACTGGGCACTGAACAAATGTAAATGGAAAGGAGAAGATAGGTTTGCACAGGATGAAATGAATTTAGCTATAGCATGAAATCACGCTTCAACTATTCAAAAAACTGTAACCAAAGAATTCAATGACGTATTATAATTGCTACAGAATCTGAAAGATTATGTGAGTATAAAGAGTATCATAGAGAGAGAGAGGAATTACAGCAGAATATTTAGCATATGTTATTCCAAATACACTGAAAACTTCACCACCTATTACAGATAACTGGTATTCTTAAGACTAAAGATTATGTGAGTATAAAGAGTATCATAGAGAGAAAGGAATTACAGCAGAATATTTAGCACATGTAATTCCAAATACACTGAAAACATCACCACCTACTAAAGATAAATGGTATTCTTAAGACTGTTATACACTAAGTCCACACCAATTCAGATGCAGATTGCCTGCATATGAAACTGGAACATCTCCAAACTGTTTCTATAAAATGAAATTTCTTGTTATTAAATACAGAGAGCACAAATGAAGTTTAAATAGAATAAAGTAGAGGACAAGGTATCCATATCCTGTCATATGCCTGGAATGTTTCCACAAATATATGTAGAGTACTGAGAACACATCATGTGAAAGTGATCATTCAGGACAGGTGCTGATCCAAAAGGAAGGGGGGTGGTCACCTGGGTCATGACCCTCATCCCCCCAAAAAACATTTTACTTGGTGGTTTTATATTTTTGCATGTATCCATTTCTGAATCTCTCATGTAACTTTCTGAGAATAAAGTAGCATCAAAACTTTGAGCCTCTAAAATGACAAGGATACCAGAAAATGAAAAGCTTAATGAACAAAAGATACTGTTCAGTTGCTAGCCCATGTGGCTGGTCTTTGGGGCCTCATTGGCTGCAGAGAACATTCCAGGCAGATAAAGGCAACTATTCACAATCTGATCATGCCTGCTGCCAACAACTAATTGTATCATTACCCTGTTTACCATAGCCAATATGCCATCAGTAGTTGTGCCTCCATCAAATCTGGCTGAAATGTAATTGTCTCAAGTAGGCTTTTTCAAATGATATTGTCCACCTAAGGTTTACAGTTCAAATACTTTAACAGCACTTTGATATTGAATGAACTACTATTTATGGCCAAGCAGAGTCTCATTTACTGCGATTTATGCACGGACAAATTGCTCACACTATACTCTGTTGATGTTCTATAATGTGATTGTTCAAGTGCAGCAACCCAACACAGACAAACGGATTCACAGTACTAACATGTGGCAAGAAAATCATTAACACTTTAGCCAATCACACTGTCTTTACAATAGACAGTCAGGTCAAAATGAAAACTATGTGCACAGTAAGTCATGATCAACATCAGCCAATCCAGTCTCTTGGTGATATGGCCTCTTTGAGTCAGCATGAACTGTAGGACCCCTGCAGATTCTTCCATGTCTGGTAATGTTGAGTTTTCTGTTGCCAGTTCAGTTCAGCTGTCTTCTTTAAGTCTCTGTCCCACACCTCTGGTGGTATTCCCCTTGGTCTTTTCGAGGTAAACTGTGCTCCAAGATAGTACTTGCTTTGACCACCTGCTATCTTTGGTTTGAGTGACATGACCAGTCCACTGCCATTTTGAGGTATTCACTCTTTCTATTATGTCACTGACCTTGGAGTGCCTTCCATATGCTTGTTGCCTAATTTAATACACCAAAATATTTCTGGTTTTTGGTCTCTTTCATATTTAGTAGTTGACCCACCAGATACACATGTTCTGTGACCTTCTGAAGTTGCGTACTTTCAATAGACACAGTTCCCTCTGGTGTCCATTGATTCATCACACTCTTAGTTTTATCATATTTCATTTTTAGGGCAACTTAAGAGCAGACTGATCCTAGTTCACTAACCGGAATTTGAAGTTCTTCTATACTACTTGCAAACAGTACAATATCATCAGAAAACCTCAGGTTGTTTAATCTATTTTGCAGAATTTGGGTTCTCTTTGTTTTCCAATCTAATTTAGACATTACTTTTTTGAGGAATACTGAGAAAAGTTTTGGAAATATAGAATCACCATGTTTTACATGTTTTTCGATGGGAAATTCATTAACTTCTCCAAATACATTTACAAATGTTGAGGAGGTTTTGTATAAAACTTTTATACAGGCCTGTTCCATTCCTAGCTCTGTTAGAGCCTCAATCACAATTGGGTGACTGATCAAACCAAATGCTTTTTGAAATCCATGAAGGTAAGGGAAAGAGGTAGATGTTACTCTTTTGGTCTACTAATTGTTCTGTGTAGAGTGTGGATATGATGAGTTGTACTACACCCTGTGCAGAACCCAGATTAATCAATGGGTTGGGCCAGATCAAGTGCAGTGCTTAATCTGGTAGTCAAAATTCTACTAAAACTTTGTACAGTATGGACAGGAGGCTAATAGGGAAATATTTATTTATGTCTTTTGTACTACCCCTCTTGTGCATTAGGATTGTTTTGGTTTTATTCCAATCTCTTAGTAATTTTCCACTGTGCAAACCAATTTGAAAATATTTTACCTAAATATTTTATAGATTCGTCATCCAATAGCCTTAAAATATCAACTGAATGTTTATTACAACCTTGAGCAGTTGTTTTTTTCATCTTATCTATAGCATGTTTGACCACTGAGGGGAGTATTTCTGGTATCTGGGAAGCAGAGGCTTCCAATTCACCTAGGATTAAGATATCATCATTGACTTAACTGTGCATGTTACTATAAAAATTTTCAATGAATTTGAGTATTTTTTTTCATACCTGTAATTCACCCTTGGTCTGTGTGTAACACTAATAACTGATTTATTCCAATCACAATTTTCTGCTGAGTTATCTTTAAACTAGATTTAATTGCAAGACTGGCACAGTAAGTATCATTCAGAAAAAAATACAGTTCACAGTCTCATACTAATGTTGCAGGAAACACTGTTGAAGATGAACACAGTTCATGATCCTATTATGAGTTCACAGTCAATCATTGATAAACAGTCACTGTACAAACTTTCAGACACAGAATTTAGATAAAACTTGGCACCTTTTATGATTTATGCTTTGTGTTTACTTGCTGTGTACATTGTGCAGTAATTTTAGGCACAGATATTGCTCATATCAAACCTTACATAGACTGACTAAAATGGATTCTGAGGAGTCTATTACACAAGACTGCAATAATTAGAACTAGATTTATCTATCATAGTTTGCTGGAGTCTTACAACTGAAAATTGGCATTTCTAATTAATTGACTACTGGTGAGAGATTTTCCTGAATGTGAACTTTTAGCTACAACAACAATTGCTATTGAATTATGCTGTGTATTTTGCTGAAATCCAGGAGCCCCCTTCAGTAACAATGTTTTAGATAAGAATGTTAATTATTCCAAATCTCAATAAGAGCAAATGTTACAACCATATCTTTAGTTGCTTCACTTATTCATATGTACTTTTAATCTATTTTGTTTGAAAGTTAATATTGGTTGTGTGTTTACATATGACCAATGATAATGTAGTTTTATATTATTGGTATTTTGTAATTAGCATGGTTTTTATGTAATCAGTTTAATGAGTTCCAAGTAACCAAAAAATGTAATGGATAATAGAGTTAATTTGGCTAAGCCATGAGTTAATACCCCAGATTTTGGGTACTGTGCACATACCATATAATTAATACCACTGATGATATATATTAAAAAAATTGGATGGAAGAAAACATTACAGGGAAAAGAATCCACCAGCTTCACAAAACCCTTCTTGTTTTTTTATTTCACACAGTAGAGCCAATAAACCACAGTAATTTAAGTCAGGCAAGACAGTAAGGGAAAGATGCTTCACAAAAACAATCTAAAGGAAACAACTGAGGCAATCAGCATTTACAAGCTTGTATAGTTATACCCTGCAAATTGTGTTCTCAATCACAGTAGTGAGTGAATACTGGTAATGATGAGTGTCCACTCTGATGTCTGTACTGTATAAATTATGAAGATGTCAAAGTTGTGAGAGTTTGTTGCTATTATTGTTCTTGGCCCATTTGCACTAAATGACAAACTATGACACTTAAATCATATGGCATGCTCTGCTTGCAAATGCACACTTTACTATATGAATGGAAAGTGTTCTATTTTTAGTTAATAGATGGCTCTTGCATGAATTCTAAAAATAAAAGTACAGGCCTCGTGTGTCACATGGTAGCTGACCTTAGTAAACAACTTATGTGGAGCAAGAAGCAGTCCAAAGTGAATCCACTTCTGATAATAGTGATGATAGTCATGAGTGTGGACTGGTCCATTTGAAACATGTTTGTCCTAGGATGTTGACTAAGCAAAATAAATGGGACTCAAAAAATATTGATATAACTCTATTATTTTTCCCTTCAGGGTTTACAGATGGGATTTATGAAGATTGTTGAATAAATATAAAATACATCCAGTATCTGAACTGCATATTGTTTTAGAATGTTGAATAAATATAAATTAAATCCAGTATCTGAACTGCATATTGTTTTAGAATATATGGGGCATGTTTTGGACTGATTTGTGATTAGACCAATGCTAATGTGAGAAAACAATCAAACAATAAAGACTGGGAAAAAACTAAAAGATGACAATACGTCAGTTGAAATAGGTGAGCACAAGAGATGGTCTTCAAACAGTATACTGCACGTGAAGTGGCTTGATAATGAACATGTCTGTTTTCTGTATGTTAAACATGAAAATGTTGACATGATGGAAACTTACAAAGTGAGAAGATGGAACAGTCAGACACCAACAGATAAGGTGATAAAATGTAAATGTTCACTTGCATATCAGAAGGGAATGGGAGGCATAGATCTCAACACCACATTACAGCTTTCTTTGTACTCATGTGAAGCACTGTGAAGAAGTATAGGAAGATCCTTTTTTTTAAATACATTCTAAATATGTGCAGTTTCAACTCCTTCATTGTGTGTCACTAGATCAGTGGCAAAAAAGAAACCTGTTACACTGTAGTCATGATGAATGTTGCATAGCAACTGCTAGAGAGTGCACAGATATCCAGATACTCTGTTTGCAGGAGAACATCACCTAGTACCAACCCTGTGAGACTTCAGAAAAAAATATGGGCTCGCTTCCTGATGTATGTACCCAAAATGAGATGAGAAAGAAGTAATAAAAGGTGCATTGTGTGCTACTCAAGAGGAATAAGAAGTGAAACTGCATGGAAGTGTAAAAATTGTGTTGGGATTCTACATTTGAAATATTGTTTTGAGGTGTACCATACCTGACAATCATACTAGCTGATATTTAGAACATACTAGCTTATATGTATTAAGTCTGATTTCATGGAAACATGTAGAGTACTTGAGTACAATTTCATCGTGTTAAATGAACTGAATGACACATGTAAATCTCAGTTTTTGGAATGAATGCATTTGAAATTACATGTTTCTCAATACTATAATTTCTGGGAATTTATACTGAAGCAACAGCATCTGTCTGATACTGGAGGTAAAAGGAGAGAGAGGGAGGGAAGATAGTAACAAACTGTGATCTAGTTCCTCCCACCCCACCTCTCACAGAACTGATCCCTGAATTCACTGCTGATTCAGGAGCATATTAAGTAGTACCAGCAGCATACTTATATTGGATATTGCGTTCCATCCTGAAGGAACCAGTAGATACACAACTGCCAGAGAACCCAAGCAATTGGAGGTGTTGGTTTGCAAAATGAATTTCCTCAATGGGAAATCATGTGATCTGTATAATCAACACCTTTCTACATCTACATCTATATTTATACTCCACAAGCCACCCAACGGTGTGTGGCGGAGGGCACTTTACGTGCCACTGTCATTACCTCCCTTTCCTGTACCAGTCGCGTATGGTTCGTGGAAAGAACGACTGCCGGAAAGCCTCCGTGCGTGCTCGATTCTCTGTAATTTTACATTCGTGATCTCCTCGGGAGGTATAAATAGGGGGAAGCAATATATTTGATACCTCATCCAGAAATGCACCCTCTCAAAACCTGGACAGCAAGCTACACCGCAATGCAGAGCGCCTCTCTTGCAGAGTCCGCCACTCGAGTTTGCTAAACATCTTCGTAATGCTTTCACGCTTACCAAATAACCCTGTGACGAAACGCGCCTCTCTTCTTTGGATCTTCGCTATTTCCTCCGTCAACCCGACCTAGTATGGATCCCACACTGATGAGCAATACTCAAGTATAGGTCGAAAGAGTGTTTTGTAAACCACCTTCCGTGTTGATCAACCTGGTACCCACCTTACCAACAATTAATTTTATGTAATCATTCCACTTCAAATTGTTCCACATGCATACTCCCCGATATTTTACAGAAGTAACTGCTACCAGTGTTTGTTCCGCTATCATATAATCATACAATAAAGGATCCTTCTTTCTATGTATTCGCAATACATTACATTTGTCTATGTTAAGGGTCAGTTGCCACTCCCTGCACCAAGCGCCTATCCACTGCAGATCTTCATGCATTTTGCTGCAATTTTCTAATGCTGCAACTTCTCTGTATACTACACCAACATCCGCAAAAATCTGCATGGAACTTCTGACAGTATCTACTAGGTCATTTATATATATTGTGAAAAGCAATGGTCCCATAACACTCTCCCGTGGCATGACAGAGGTTACTTTAACGTATGTAGATGTCTCTCCATTGAGAACAACATGCTGTGTTCTGTTTGCTAAAATCTCTTCATTCGAGCCACACAGCTGGTCTGATATTGCATAGGCTCTTACTTTATCAGGTGACAGTGCAGAACTGTATCGAATGCCTTCCAGAAGACAAGGAAAATGGCATCTACCTGGGAGCCTGTATCTAATATTTTCTGGGCCTCATGAACAAATAAGGCAAGTTGGGTCTCACACGATCGCTGTTTTTGGAATGCATGTTGATTCCTATAGAGTAGATTCTGGGTTTCCAGAAACGTCATGATATGCAAACAATAAACATGTTCTAAAATTCTACAACAGATCGACATCAGAGATATAGGTCTGTAGTTACTGATGGAGGCTGTCATGGAAAGCTTTGTGTAAGTGTCTTTTAATTGTCTTTATACTTGAAGAAGTTAGTTGATTTGATTTCATTAAGCTGAGCTTTCACCCCAGAGGTTACTTAAAGCCACTGCGTTCTGAGCTTGATGATGTTGTGCCATACCCCACATCCACTTTTACTGACAATGCTAAATAAAACAATGGAAACTCGAGGTAGGACTATCAACAACATAGTAAAATGTAGCTTGCTACTTACCACAAAGAAGACATGTTAAGTTGGAGACAGGCACAATTAAAAGGTACTTACACAAAACTTTTGCGACATTCTTCATCATCACACCTTTCACACACATAGGCACACTCACTTCACACACACATGACTGCCAGCTCTGGCAGCTTGTGCCAGAGTGCCATTATTCCATGGGATGGAAGCAACAGATGTGGGTGTGTGTCAGGTGTGCTTGCTTGTATGTATAAATCATGTGCTTACCTTTTACTGATGGAGGCTGTCGTGGAAAGCTTTGTGTAAGTGTCTTTTAACTGTGCCTGTCTGAAACTTAATGTTTCTTCTTTATTTTTCCCTGCATTGTTAACCATGCTAAATAGTTAGCTAATATATTTTAAAACTGTAAGCATGTGCTATACATCATAATTTTTTTTAGGTATGCCAGCCAGACAAGGGCTTTACAGCTGAAATTAGTTGCAGAAAAATATTTTTTTTTAGCATTTTATGGTGATTTTGCATCAAGAAGACCAATTTGCTGGTTTAACAATGTGAATTTTTGTAAAGGATCCTCATAAGAAACCAAATTCCACACAAAAGAATGTCATGTAGTATGTCTACTTCATCATGTGGAATTTGGAAAAAATTAAACATTGTCATCAGTGTACAGCTTGGATTGCATGAAAGAATGCATATAGCAGACTATATTTTGTTGATTTTGGTATTTATTACACTTATTTATAAATCAAATTGGTTTGCTTGTATAGCTTAATACACAGTGTGTTAGCTTTTGATGTAAAGTGTGAACCAAAGAAGTAAAATATACTTATATGGATATGGTGTCTGTTCTTTTGGACATGTCTGCCTAGAATGAAATTAGAATTAATTTAGACATGTCCAAAAGAACAGACACCATCGATGACCTGCCGCCACCTAGAATGAAATTAGAATTATGTTAATACCTCCAGCTGCTGACGGGCGTTGGTATAGATCAACGGGGGCAGGTGAAAATGCGTGCCCCGACCAGGACTCCAACCCGGGATCTCCTGCTTACTGGCAGCCGCTCTATCTGTCTGAGCCACCGAGGGCACAGAGGATAGTGTGACTGCAGGGATTATCTCGCGTACGCCTCCCGTGAGACTCACATTCTCACCTTGTATATCCACACACTACATTCGTAGTGTCCCACCCCAACACACTTATTACTCTTACGGGACTTGGTAAGTATGTCTAATTTCATTCTAGGCGGCTGCAGGTCATCAATGGTGTCTGTTCTTTTGGACGTGTGTGAAAGAACAGACACCATATCCATATAAGTATATAGTTCTGGCAATACCAGCCATGACCTTCTTCTTCTGTGCGGATGCACACATATTCCCCAAACTCTTACGGGACTAGGTAAGCATGTCTTCGATGAGTAATAAGTGTGTTGCGGTGGGACACCACAAATGTAGTGTGTGGACATAAAAGGTGAGAATGTGAGTCTCGTGGGAGGCGTGTGTGAGATAGTCCCTGCAGTCGCGCTATCCTCTGTGCCCTGAGTGGCTCAGATGAGTAGAGTGTCTGCCATATAAGCAGGAGATCCTGGGTTCGAGTACCGGTCAGGGCACACATTTTCACCTGTCCCTGTTGATCTATATCAACGTCCATCAGCAGCTGGAGGTATTAATATAACTCTAATTTCAAAGAAGGAAAAGGTCTGCATGTTAGATTAATGAGCATCAATCTTGAACACCAGTCAGTGTGAAAGTGTTTTATAGGTGGTTCTCCAAGCTCATGTTATGAAATACAGGACTGCTTGCCAATTTCCACTTCAGAAATTAAGATATACATACAGTCAAATGACAATAACACAGAACGAAGTTTGTATGATCCACATATAGATGACACACATGGCTTCCCTTCCTTCAAGTAAGTGATGGCTGTGGTGACAAGAAATGCATCCACACACTAAGTTAATACAAAATAAGTTTGTCAAATGATGAGAACTGTGACCCAGTTTGAAGAGCTAAATGGTAAGAAAGAGAGACATTTTCATATGAGATTTTCTTCTTTACTTAATTAGTTCTCAAGCAATATTACAATTAATTTTGCACTAAGTTTATTAATTACTTAAATATAATTTTTATAACATAGATTTTAACAGTATTGAATTAATTTAATATATGATGTGTAGAAACTAACACACTCCATCCATTTGTGAACTAGTGATGTAATTGTCCTGACTTAGTAAACTTAACTGTTGTTATATAAATGGAGATTGGCATAAATTTATCCAGGGTAGGGGATATATCTCTAAAACAGCTTTTTTTCAATTTTGTGGGTGGCATAACTAACTTATTATATCCCAGAGGATTTTAGTTTTCACTCACTTCTAGAAGTGTGTGAGAGTTTTATAATTTATGAAAACTGTATTCCAGATTCTAGGAGGGATGGCTGAGTTCCTTGATATATGTTCATTAGTGTAATAACATTCAATTAAGTAAAAACATTTCCAGGAAAGGAAAAATCCATGAATCACCAACATATATACTGGAACTAAATGAAGAGTACTGAAATATGCTAACTGATTTTGTGCAGATCATCAGTCCTAGTAAGATACCGGAAAGTAAAAATTTATACACTGTTATTTTTGAAAAGTGTAACACTCAGAAGTAATGGTCAGCAACAAGCCATTATAAGAGGATGTATAGAACAGCAGAACTATAGTAAGTGATTTAAATGGTTGAGAGTGGCAACAAATTAGACCTAACAGTGCCCTCTTTTGTGTGACCAGACAGGTCAGTGTTATATAACACTCAGTCAGTGCAGAGCCATCATACAAAATGGAAACATGTAACAAAGTGCCACTATGCATCACTGACATCACAGAGTGGAATATCAGCAGGTGAGAGCATTCAAACAGGGCAGAATGATTAGTCTGTAGGAGATGGATCTGTCATTCCTTGGCATAATATCTTGTACAGGGCATGCTACCTCAACAGTGAGCATATGTGGAACCAGTGGAGAGCAGAGGGCTGTGTAGAGTGCCAACAGGGTACTGGATGACCCAATATTTTCATGCCATTTGTGTGGGATAGATTGGTTGCATGCATGCTATTGTGTCAGCTTCCACTGATCAGAACCCACTGATGTTGCAGACTGCATGGGCAAGTAAACACTAACACTGGCATGCTAAATGACAAAATGTTGTGTATTTGGATGAATCCTTATTCAACTTGTCGTACAGTGATGGCTGCATATGTGTTTGACACCATTGTGGTTAATGCAATTGGGCAGACTTCATTGTGTCTCATGATTTGGAACACCACTGCCTATAAAAGGCAATCTTGCCTCCTATGTCTTGAGGGCAGTCCAAATGGCTATCAATACACCAGGAAGGTTTTGCAACCCAAGACACTGCCCTCTAGCACGCTATTCCTTATGCCATATTTCAGCTGGAAAATGCTTAGCCACATTTGTTGAGGAATGTGCAAGCCTTCTTCAAACAACAACAGGTACCACTTCTTCCCTGGCCTTCCCATTCACCTAAAATGTCACCTGATTAGATTAGATTAGATTAGATTAGATTAGATTAGATTAGATTAGATTAATACTAGTTCCATGGATCATGAATACGATATTTCGTAATGATGTGGAACGAGTCGAATTTTCCAATACATGACATAATTAGGTTAATTTAACAACATACTTAAGTTAATATAACAACTTTATTTTTTTTGTGTTTTTTGTTTTTCTTTATTTTTTATTTTTATTTTTTTAATATTTTTTTCTTTTTTTTCTTAATTTATATCTAAAAATTCCTCTATGGAGTAGAAGGAGTTGTCATTCAGAAATACTTTTAATTTCTTCTTAAATACTTGTTGGTTATCTGTCAGACTTTTGATACTATTTGGTAAGTGACCAAAGACTTTAGTGCCAGTATAATTCACCCCTTTCTGTGCCAAAGTTAGATTTAATCTTGAATAGTGAAGATCATCCTTTCTCCTAGTATTGTAGTTATGCACACTGCTATTACTTTTGAATTGGGTTTGGTTGTTAATAACAAATTTCATAAGAGAGTATATATACTGAGAAGCTACTGTGAATATCCCTAGATCCTTAAATAAATGTCTGCAGGATGATCTTGGGTGGACTCCAGCTATTATTCTGATTACACGCTTTTGTGCAATAAATACTTTATTCCTCAGTGATGAATCACCCCAAAATATGATGCCATATGAAAGCAATGAGTGAAAATAGGCGTAGTAAGCTAATTTACTAAGATGTTTATCACCAAAATTTGCAATGACCCTTATTGCATAAGTAGCTGAACTCAAACGTTTCAGCAGATCATCAATGTGTTTCTTCCAATTTAATCTCTCATCAATGGACACACCTAAAAATTTGGAATATTCTACCTTAGCTATATGCTTCTGATTAAGGTCTATATTTATTAATGGCGTCATACCATTCACTGTACGGAACTGTATGTACTGTGTCTTATCAAAATTCAGTGAGAGTCCGTTTACAAGGAACCACTTAGTAATTTTCTGAAAGACAGTATTGACAATTTCATCAGTTAATTCTTGTTTGTCAGGTGTGATTACTATACTTGTATCATCAGCAAAGAGAACAAACTTTGCCTCTTCATGAATATAGAATGGCAAGTCATTAATATATAATAAGAACAACAAAGGACCCAAGACTGACCCTTGTGGAACCCCATTCTTGATAGTTCCCCAGTTTGAGGAATGTGCTGATCTTTGCATGTTACGAGAACTACTTATTTCAACTTTCTGCACTCTTCCAGTTAGGTACGAATTAAACCATTTGTGCACTGTCCCACTCATGCCACAATACTTGAGCTTGTCTAGCAGAATTTCATGATTTACGCAATCAAAAGCCTTTGAGAGATCACAAAAAATCCCAATGGGTGGTGTTCGGTTATTCAGATCATTCAAAATTTTACTGGTGAAAGCATATATGGCATTTTCTGTTGAAAAACCTTTCTGAAAACCAAACTGACATTTTGTTAGTACTTCATTTTTACAGATATGTGAAGCTACTCTTGAATACATTACTTTCTCAAAAATTTTGGATAAAGCTGTTAGAAGGGAGATTGGACGGTAATTGTTGACATCAGATCTATCCCCCTTTTTATGCAAAGTTATAACAATAGCATATTTCAGTCTATCAGGGAAAATGCCCTGTTCCAGAGAGCTATTACACAGGTGGCTGAGAATCTTACTTATCTGTTGAGAACAAGCTTTTAGTATTTTGCTGGAAATGCCATCAATTCCATGTGAGTTTTTGCTTTTAAGCAAGTTTATTATTTTCCTAATTTCAAAGGGAGAAGTGGGTGAGATTTCAATTGTATCAAATTGCATAGGTATGGCCTCTTCCATTAACAGCCTAGCATCTTCTAATGAACACCTGGATCCTACTATATCCACAACATTTAGAAAATGATTATTAAAAATATTTTCAACTTCTGACTTTTTGTTCGTAAAGTTTTCATTCAATTTGATGGTAATACTGTCTTCCTCTGCTCTTGGTTGACCTGTTTCTCTTTTAATAATATTCCAAATTGTTTTAATTTTATTATCAGAGTTGCTGATTTCAGACATGATACACATACTCCTGGATTTTTTAATAACTTTTCTTAATATAACACAGTAGTTTTTATAATTTTTGATAGTTTCTGGGTCACTACTCTTTCTTGCTGTCAGATACATTTCCCTTTTGCGGTTACAAGATATTTTTATACCCTTAGTAAGCCATGGTTTCTTACAAGGTTTCTTACGAGTATATTTAACTATTTTCTTGGGGAAGCAGTTTTCAAATGCATTTACAAAAATGTCATGAAATAAATTATATTTTAAATTGGCATCAGGTTCACGGTACACCTCATACCAGTCTAACTGCTGTAGGCTTTCCCTGAAATTTGCAATTGTTAAATCGTTGACTGAACGTACCACTTTGGAGAACTGTTTAGTATTGCTGAATGGAGCTATGTCATATATTGTAACTAGCTGTGCACCATGATCAGAAAGACCATTCTCAACAGGCTGAGCATTTATCTGGTTAAACTTATCTTGGTCTACAAAGAAGTTATCTATCAGTGAGCTGCTATCCTTTACCACCCGAGTAGGAAAATCAATAACGGGTGTCAAATTGAAAGAACCGAGTAATACTTCAAGGTCATTTTTCCTATTACCCTCTTTCAGAGAATCTACATTGAAGTCCCCACAAATAATAATTTGCTTCCCCCTGTCTGACAGATAGCACAACAAGGAGTCCAAATTTTTCAGAAATAGATGAAAATTTCCTGATGGGGACCTATATACAGTTACAATTATAAATGTGCCTTTATTTAATTTAAGCTCACAGGCACATGCTTCTATATGTTTCTCTACACAAAACTTTTTTGTTTCTATACTTTTTGCACAATGATAACTTTTGACATATATGGCAACTCCTCCTTTCTCCATATTTTCTCTCATTACATGTGCAGAGAGCTTATATCCACTTACATTTACCTTATCCATATCAGTAACAATGTGATGCTCAGACAGGCATAGTATATCTATTTCATTCTCAGCTTCTAAATCTTCTAAACAAACCAGAAGCTCATCTACTTTATTCTTTAAACTCCCAATATTTTGATGAAATATACTTACATTATTTTTAATTATACCTTTATGAGAACCTTTCCTTATTCTAACATTTGCAGTACTCTCCTGTCTGAGTTTCTCATTGTGCTTAGGCCTAGTTCCTATACCAGTGGTCACACGGTGTTCAGAGAGGCAGATTATGTCAACTGGGTTGGGTGACTTTAATTCATCAATGCAATTACCTAGGACTGAGCTACAACTTGGTGGAAATAAAATTTCTGGTGATTGGTGAAAATTTATAATTGATAGCTGTGATTGGTGATCCAATGTGCTAGAATTGTGCTGTTTAATTTCTTTCCTAAACTGAAGATTTGTTTCAATCCTGACCTCTCGTAGAACTTGACATCTTTCTGTCTTACCTATCCTAAAAAAGGTGCTGCTCCAACACCTGTAACCACTGGTATTTTACCATTCATGGCAGTGCCTCCCCCCCTTAAATTTCCTGCTATTACCCCAGCCAGTTTCCCCTTCCCTTTCCTGTTGAGATGTAGGCCGTGCCTGGTATAGTCCCACCTACTGAGATAATCAACAGGAACCACACCAATATGAGCCCCCGCACCCGACCCAAGCAGCCGTTCCAACTCCAAATTAACTCTCCCAACAGAAGAGTCCAAATGAGGCCGGTCATGACGTCTCAGGACAGATACAAATTCAACATTGGTGTGTCTCGATGCCGACGCAATCTTTACCAGGTCACACTCTATACTGTACCCAGGATCTCTGTCAATGCTGTTCCCTGGCCCTCCCACAATAACCACGGTGTCTTCCCTGGTAAATCCTTTACAGAGTGAACCTAAATCCTCTGTCACCTGATCCAGACTAGCACTTGGTTTGAAAAAATTTGTGACCTGGTATTCTGGTCCTAATTCCTCCTGCAGAAGTTGGCCTACACCTCTGGCATGAGAACTGCCTAACAACAAAACTTTCTTCCTTTTCGATAACTTTCCTACATTCTTTTTCAATTTCGTATTGAAAGTTTGTTGTGTCCTGTCTACACCTACCTCTGCTTGAGGCTCATCAGTTTCTAACTGAAGCAACAGGTCAAACTTATTTTTGACATTCACCACAAAACTGTCAGACTTAGTTCTAGGCCTGTTCCTTCTGCTACCTGTTGCCACTTCCCACCTCTCTTTGCCCTTCTCCCTCCTTAACCTGTCCAGATCTTCCCTAGCCTGATCTAGCTCAGCCTGAAGGGCAGCAATTTTCCCCTCCTGTTCCACTATCTTCCTATCTCTGCTGCAAATCCTACATAACCACTGATGAGCCTGATCCACTTTCCCAACACCCACGCCACTGCAGTCCCCCCAGTGAAAAAAACTACTACATCCATCACACCAAACCCCGGAACTAACAATTCTACGGCAAGTCAGGCACTTCTCACTCATGGCAAAAATAATACTTTAGCTAGAATAAATCAATTAAATTACCGAAAATCAAAAAAGACGTTACAAGAATTAAGCCTATTCACAAATGTATATAAGCAAGTTTCTGATTTAAAATTCCGCTGTTTTTCTGAGATCTGTATTAAAACAATGAAGGTATACGCTATTTATTATATATTTCACTCGATGGAATGAAAAAAGGACAATTAAACGAGATACTTTAACTTTGATTCTCCAAAAACGTTACGAGAATTAGGCCTATAAACAAATGTATATAGGCAAGTTTCTGATATAAAGTTACGCTGTTTTTCTGAAATCTGTATTAAAACAATGAAGTTATACGCTATTTGCGGTAGTTTACTTATTTGTTACCCAGAAACTAGTTAAATTACCGTGAAACAAGAAACAAACACGTTTACAAAATTTAAGCCTAAGCGCGACTTCGCGAAGTTACGATCTTTTTGTGTTTTCTGAAAAAATACGCAAAGAAAAGTGAAACCTTTAATGGCAAGACTAAACGATACACTAATGCACGTATTTAATTTGTTGTCGGCGTTAAACTAAATTATATTACTGTCTAAATCACTTATCTTTCTGGAAATGGTTTCTGGCGTCACTTACTCGGCGGCAACAAGTTTGTTCAGATCTTCCTGCAGCCACAGTTAATACTTTGTAGATGGATCTACAATTGGCTTGGCAGATTGTTCTCCATCAGCATATTTAGGTGCTCTTTGATTATATGCCATGGTGTCTAGCAGCTCGGACTGCAGCACATGGTGGTGCTACTCTGTACTGAATTTCCACAGGCATTGTGCATGTACAGGTCTGCAATGCTAATCATTTGTGTAATGTTATGTCCATAATCAGTGAAATAAATTTCATTGTGACCATATCCCTCAGTCTTGATGTTTCACTTTTCCCAAAGCGTAGTGTACATTTCAAGAATGTTTGATGCCACTGAGATTGGCAAAGTGTGTAGTGAGTTGTAGTTTGTAATCAGTTACAGTCAGCATGTTTTTAAGAGTAGAATGGTTGGCATAATCCTACCTGTATGCATTCTTAGTTTGTGAATAAAATATATTTTGAATAATGAATTTTAAAACAATGTTTTGTAATGAAGACAAAAATCTAGATAAACCCGGTGTTTGCTGCTGAAGTGAATCAAAGAAATGAAAGAAATAGCAGACTATATTTCAATAATAATATTCATCTTAGTGACAATTCAGGTAATTAAAAAACAACTGTACTTTTTGTTTTCACTTGAACTGTAGACCTGTTCATTAAAAGTCCATACTATGTATGCACAAGAGGAAATCTACCAAATAAAAAGTGAAAAGTTACAAACTTTGTAACCTTTCACAACTTGTTTGCATATTGGTCTGAAATTGTACAAAATTATGAGACATGCCACATCATTGTTAGTTGGTACACCACATCAGAAACTTCTGAAAATAAAAATAAACTTTTGTAAGTTATCATAAATATTCCTATAGTATATGAATAATGACTATCCTATCTCTGCTATCCTTGTCAGATGGAATGTGGGTATTGAGGCTCATCTTTTGTTTCTTATTTCGCAAGAAGCTTTATTCTGCTTGCAGTCACTGCAATTATAGTTTTATATTTAGCAATATGCTGAGACTTGTTGATTCGCACTTTGTCTACACGAAGAAGACCTTTGATGGTATTAAAGAGGAATAATTCTATAGTGATCTGGTGGTTACTTGGGCCACTACGGTGCAGAGATGGTAGGGGCTGGTTGTGGAGTTGGAAATGCTGGACAGGGATGACTAGGAAAACTCCACTGCAAAATACAGTACCGTTTATGGTATTAAAGAGGAATAATGTTATAGTGATCTGGTGGTTACTTGGGCCACTACGGTGCAGAGATGGTAGGGGCTGGTTGTGGAGGTGGAAATGCTGGACAGGGACGACTAGGAAAACTCCACTGTAAAATACAATAGATTTTATTCGTCTTAGGATTACAACATCGGAGTGCTGTGGCGCCCCCGGATTGCGTGATCCAAGGGTGGTGGCGATGATGTCAGAAAGCTGCAGCAATGTGATAGTCAATTTACGTCCGTTTCCTGCTTTGCTGAACTAACGTGTGACTGACTTAGCACTGTGCAGCCCTGAGTGACAGCGCCATGTACATCTGCTGAATTCCTGTAAATGCCCACGGCTACTAGGTTAGAAGCTCGCCATGGCGTACAGGGGTGGTGGCAGTACCGCCCAGGCTGTGAAGAGCTGCCCTCCAAGGCAGCTTGGTGTGGCCCCTGAGGGATGGCTCCCTGTTGTTTCACTGAAGTCCTCTGTTGTGGATTTAGAATTGTGAGTACTCTGTTGGAGCTGGCTGCCCAGACTGGCGTCAGCTAGTGACTGATCCATGGTGTACTGTAAACCAAAGTGCACCTGATGTCATGGAGGGTACTGCCAGACAATGCATAACCGCACTAGCATTAGAGGGTTTTTATAGTGATTAATTGCACACTTGCATAGCATTGACCATCAATATACTGACTGATCAAGTGCAACAGGCAAGGAACTCCATCATACAAGCTGATATCCGGCACCTGTTCAACACTATGCTCGACCTGTTCCAGTAATTCTGTGAGAGTTGTCGGTTGATGAATCACATGACTCACTACTCATTCCATCATGTCCCACACGTGCTCAGTTGGAGACAAGTCCAGAGATCATGCTGACCAGGAAGTTCCTGCGCATCTTGCAGAGCATGTAGAGTTTCATGGGCAGTAGGTGGGTGAACATTATACTGTTGGAACAACACATCACCTTCCTGATGCAATAACGGCAAAAGAACTGATATAACAACATTCAGCACATATCTAGCGCTGGTTAGTGTCCTCTCCAGAAGCACCAAAGGTGAACTAGAGTTGTAGCTCATTGCTTGCTAGACCATAAGGCCTCGGGTGGGGCCAGTGTGTCTTGGATGAGTCCACCCTACGAGTCAGTGCTGACCTGGTCTAGATCGAATGTGCAGACGACCATCACTTACATGCAGGCACGATCTGCTTTCATCGCTGAAAACCACCACACGCAGTTCCATCTTACAAGTGATCCTCTGACGAAACTAGTCAGGCTCTGCACATCTGTGTTGTGGCGTGAGTGGAAGATTGGCTAGAGGTCTGGGTGGCCTAGTCCCATTGCTAGTAACCAGTTCACAGCAGTTCATGTTGACACGCCTGGACTCACAAACCCTCTTTTCTGTGCTGTGGTAGCTGTGCGATCAGCCACTGGTGCCCTTACAGTACAATGGTTGTGGTGGGTGTGTTGCGTGGACGTCCCGAACCTTGTCCACAGGTGTGAGAATGTTCATGTGACCATTGATACAAGCATCGTTGCACAACTGGCTCGTACATTCAATTCGAGTGACGATTCTCCGAAAGGACCATCCCGCCACGCGGAAGACCACAATTTGACCCCTTTCAAACACGGTCACTTCGGCTGTAGGAAGTACCAATGCGTCTCTATGGCGTGGTTGCCTGCTTGTTTCACACACCTGCATGAGCCTTCTGACTCTGAGTGTTCCCTATTAAAAGTTAGACGCAGATGGCTCTCTGGTAACTATGCAACTACGCTATCTGTTGGACGATGTTGAAAAGATTATCAGTACATATGCTATCCCTCCGGTGGCGTAAGCCGTCTCCGGATCAAAAAAACGGTTCATATGGCTCTAAGCACGATGGGACTTAACATCTCAGGTCATCAGTCCCCTAGAACATAGAACTACTTAAACCTAACTAACCAAAGGACATCACACACATCCATGCCCGAGGCAGGATTCGAACCTGCGACCGTAATCGTGTCTCGTATAGCATAAGAAGTTTCTGTTGCCATAGCTGAAAATGCTGGACTCAATATAGTCCAAGAATAATGGAGAAGTGATCAGAAAAGTTATTACCCGAAGAAAAAAATTATGAACGTATAGGACATTAAATTTTAAATAGAGTTTTTTTTCCAAGAAACTTGATCCATTATGGAGAACGTGGCAAAAAATATCCGCTAAGTTGCAAAAGCTGGTTTTTCTTAATCAAGTAATAAACTATAGCTCCGATCTAAAAATATTAAACGAGAAAGGTTTAGGGCTTAAAAAATATTTGGATTGGTTTCTTGTAAGTATCGATTGCTCCGTTGCCCGATGAGATACATCGAAAATCCGTTAAAAATCTGGTTCCCTATAACTCGTTAACATTTAACGTTCACGTTCCCATACTTTCTATTAGCTTTAAGTACAGCCCACGGTAAGTAAAAAATGAGTTTGTTTGAAAAAGTAATAAATATTACTTATTTTTCGGAATCTATGGGCCTGATCTATGAAGGTACTTGTTTTCCTTTATTCGTGAAAAAAATCAGCGGTTCTTTAAAAATTATTTTCGGAAAATAAAAAAGGAGTTAGTTAAAACAGCACTCCCAACAAAAGTGCAAGTTTTTCGAAGTCATTTTTAATCCATCCATCCATACATACATATAATAAATACCAAGTATGGGAACGCGAATTTTAAGGATTTCATAGAACTCGATTTTAAGGGTGTTTTCGATATATCTCATACTGTAAGAGAGCAGCCGATACTTGCAAAAAATGAATCGATAGATCTTTTGAAGGTCGGAGCTATAAGTTTTTACTTTTTTAAGAGAAACAGTTTTTGCAACTTGTGGAATTTTTTTGGCATTGTTCGCCATCTTGGATCGAGTAACTTGAAAGACTGTGTTTAAAATTAAACTTCCTATATGCTCATATTTTTTAATGTAATAATTTTTGCAAATTTAATATCAGGCCGTCATAGAATGCTCGGACTAATAAGTGATCTTCAAACAGTGCCACGACAGCTGAACATTTCATGCATGATCCACCGTTCAAAACGTGCTGGGGACAATTTGTGAAATGGTATCTCTAATGCAGTTCCATGTTGTATTGGGTGCAGATGGACATCATATTGAGCAATCTTTGTAACGTGAAACGTAAATATTGTATGCTTATTACTGAACACCTGAACATAAGCACCTACTTGTCTGCCGACCGACCGACTCACCAATTTCGTGGTAGATACAATAGTCACGATCGACTACACTCAGCGATTACAGCACCACCCTGTTTGTATGATTTGTTTATTTAACTTCATTGAGTTTATCTTCTACGAGATCCTGCTCGGTTTTACGCAGAAACAAAAACAGCGGTTTCCCTTGGGTGTTTTAGAGATAACAAGGCCAAAAATCGCCGAGATTAAGTTGTGGGCAAAGAAGTACTTAATGCTAGGAAAGAAATTCACTCACGTTCTGTTACTTAAACACCTGGGAGCCGATGATATTCTAAGAATGGACAAATCATACGTTTCGGAACTGCTGAACATCATCAACCCACGTTTAACGAAAAAGAATACAGCCATGAGAGACGCGGTAAGCTGTGAGGAGTGGCTATTACCTACATTACGATTTCTAGCTATTGGCAGAAGTTAAGAGGACTCAAATTCAGTGCTGCTGTATCCTCGCAATTGTTAACGAGAATGATTCCTGAAACGTGGAACGTGATTTGTAGCTACCTCCAGAAATGCATCGTGGTAAAGCAAAATAAATAAAACAAAAGACTTTCATGTAAACGTTATTAATTTATTTATGTACGCAATGTAAAAGATGTCCTGTAGCTTTCAGAAAGACTCAAAATTCGAAGAAGAAAGACTTTACATGGTGGTGGCGCACATCAGCTAATAAATACAATAACAGATACTGAAGAAACAAAGCATTTCTCAACTGTTAGAACAGTAAAAATGTCCCACACATTGCTCTTCATAGCAGAGGACTTGGATATAGGTTGGACTTTTTTAGTACTTGTCACAATGAAGCAAGCATATCTTATGAATTAACGTCCTCTTAATGTCGATAAGTGGTTCTTAGAATTCTTTTCCGGTAGTATCGGAAATAAAACCTACAGGCAGAAGTCGAAAATGTCCACGGACTTTTATTCTCGCAGTGGCACTCGAAACCATTATAAATTCGTTAAAAATTGAAAGAAGTTTCCTTTCTTGCATCCATATTGCTGTACTACTCGCACGACGTGTCACACAAACATCTGCAGCCTTTAAATTTCTTCGGCAAACCTGTCCTTGAAGTTTCGTCCACCTCGTACCCTGTCATGTCTCTTGGACCATCATTTAATCCCTACCGCACTGAGAAAAGACTAACTTTTGTCGGGCGATTGGTGCGATGGCGCTATGCACGGAACAATTTGTAGGGCGTAGAGGGGTGAGTTAGGGGAAGGTGGATCGGCTGTCGGTGGTCGTATCCGCCCGATATCCGTACAAAGATACGAGGGGCGTTCAGAAAGTAAGCTCCGATCGGTTGCGAAATGGAAACGACTATGAAAATCCGATAAAGCTTTGCACAGATGTGTTGGGTAGTGTCTCTAGTATAACCCCAGTTAGCATCACGTCGCTCTTCTCATTTCTGAGCTCGCAGTGAGTGCGTAAAGATGTCTAGAAAATAGTGTCTGCCGCCAAGTCCGAGGGCCTGGTGACAAATTTATCCTGAAGCTATGCAGCTAACATTACATAACTGCCGTGCTGTTTCTTCTTCAAGACAATTCTCAGCCGCATTCTGCAGGGGCAATGAAGATGCTCCTGCATCGTTTTCAAATGGAAATGTTAGATTACCCACAATACAGTCCGCAATTGTCTCCCCCTGAGTTTCATCTCTGGTCACATGAACCGCTGTCTTTGAAGACAACATTTTGACACAGACAACGAGGTGTAGGCCAGCGTGGAGAATTGGCGGAAAGCACTGGCGGCTGCCTTCTATGATGAGGCTATTGAAAAGTTGGTACAACGCTATGACAAAAGTCTAAGTCAGAACGGCGACTACGTAGAGAAGTAGCTGAAAGGTGTAGCTAATTGTTACAAGTAAAACATTTCTGATGTTCACTGTGGTTTCAATTTGGCAATCAATTGGAGCTTTCTTTCTGAACACGCCTCGTAGTTCGTCGGCCAGGCGGTTAAAACGCCTTCACACATCCGATCTGTCCGTAGTCGGTTGGTGCGTGTATAGGGCTCTTAATCTGTCCCTTGCGCAGAAACGCAATGTCGTTCTGAGTGTTGGGCGAGTCCGCAAGTGCAGGGAGAGTTCTTCAAAATCAGGCTTTTAGAAAAAGTAATGTACAGGCAGCTGCTCAACTATCTGACCACAAATAACATATTATGAAGAACACAGTTTGGATTTCTGAAGGGTTCTGATATCGAGAAGGCTATTTACACCTACAGTGAAAATGTACTTAATTCATTAAATAACAAATTACAAGCAGCAGGTATTTTCTGTGATTTGTCAAAGGCATTTGATTGTGTGAACCACAACATCCTTTTAAGTAAATTAGAATTCTATGGTGTCACGGGCAGTGCTGCAAAATGGTTCAAGTCATACCTCACTAACAGGAAACAGAGGGTGTCAGTGCAAGGGACTAGTGAATTAAGTCATCAGTCATCATCAGAATGGGAAGAAATTACATGTGGTGCCCCACAAGGATCCATCATAGGGCCATTGCTTTTTCCTGTGTACATTAATGATCTCTCATCAGTTACACTGCCAAAAGCAGAGTTCGTTTTGTTTGCAGATGACACAAGTATTGCAATAAATAGTATGTCAAGTGTAGTTCTAGAAAGATCTGCTAATGATATTTTCACGGATATTAATAAATGGTTTAAAGCCAACTCACTGACATTAAACTTCGAAAAGACTCACTATATGCAATTCAGAACCTGTAAGAGGTTTCCACCCAGCATATGCATAAAATACGAAGAAGAGCAGGTAGAAGAGGTTGACAGTCTTAAATTCTTGGGATTACAACTTGATAATAAATTCATTTAGGAAGAGCACAGCACAGAACTGCAGAAACGCCTTAACAAATCTGTATTTGCAATTCGACTGTTAGCAGACATAGGCGACATAAAAATGAAAAAGCTTGCATACTTTGCCTACTTTCATTCCATAATGTCATATGGTATAATATTTTGGGGTAACTCTTCAAGTCAAACAAAAGTTTTCAGAGTTCAAAAGCGTGTAATACGTATTATTTGTGGAGTAAATTCACGGACGTCCTGTAGAAACCTCTTCAAAGAACTGGGTATACTAACTACTGCCTCTCAGTATATTTACTCATTAATGAAATTTGTCCTAAATAATATATCTCTTTTTCCAACAAACAGCTCAGTTCATACATACAATACCAGGAACAAAAATGATCTGCACAAGGACTTAAAAGCACTTACTTTAGTTCGAAAAGGGGTCCACTACTCAGGAACACTCATCTTCAATAATTTGTCAGTAAACATAAAAAATTTAGTTACAAATAAAGATCAGTTTAAAAGGAGTCTGAAAGACTTACTAGTGGCCAACTCCTTCTACTCCATTGACGAATTTTTTAATAGAAACAAATGATGTATTGTATATATTCATACTATTAGTATTGTTATTTCAGCTAAAAAAAAAATTGACATGTTGCACATCCACGAGGATCTCCTCAGCACGGATCTATGGAACGAAAACTAATCTAATCTAATCTAAGGCAAAAGTATGCTTCCCGTGGTCTCCGCAGCCATTAGCTGCTCTAATAGCACAATAAAGAGGAACAAGAATTCGGGGGAAACCATGGCTATATGGAATCTTTCAGTAGAGACGTAGGAGAAGAAGAAAAATATTTATATTTAGGTAAATGACGAATAGGTTGTCAAGGGAGTGTCACACAATTTCCACGTAACACATGTTTCTCACTTTACATTGCTGGTGTTCAAATAGTTCAAATGGCTCTAAGCACAATGGGACTTAACATCTGAGGTCATCAGTCCCCTAGGACATCACACACATCCATGCCCGAGGCAGGATTCGAACCTGAGGTCGTAGCACATTGCTAGTGTCATAGTTAGCAACACTCACCGGTAAAGTTTTTACCCGTTTTTTTGTTTAATGAGTTCCTCTTCTGGCGGAACCTGTTTGGGCTTGTTCTACTTTTGTTGGTCCTTTCCTATTAGACTATTTCTATTTTGGTACTCTAGTGAGAAACTGTTGACTTTGAAAGATTATGCTTATCGAATTATTGGTCGTACTGATAGAACCTGTTAATATTCTAGCGTGCAGACTTTCTAGTTTTAGCCTAGTTGTGCGAATGTGTAAGCTTCAGCTCTCGAACTGCAACTTACCTACAGCACTGTGGCTGACCTCACTGCACTTGCCGCGCATCTGCACGGGGATAGGCCTAGTTATTTTTCGTGCAAACTCTACAATCTTGAGCACTAGCCATCTGAAAATCTTCTCACTTTTGTCGTAAGCTAGATGAATAATGACAGAGTTATGGCTTGTATCGACAATGCCACAGGATAAACAGTTTGTCATGAGAAACATAACGTATGTTTTATGTAGGGCTCTATTCTGTTATTTGTAGAACATTTGTCTACTAGTAATAACTTATGGCAACATTTAAAATGGGTGTTAACACTGCAATGACTCGGGGCATTTCTCCCCATTTTAATATTAGCTACAGATATTAATCAGTTTTATAAAGTGATTTTTACGTTTAATTTCATGAATATTAAGAACGTCTCAAAATGTATAAAACTTTTAAATAGCAATGACGCATTTACGACAGCACGTAAGATGCACAATTTATGAAGCTTCAGAAAAACGAATGACTGATTACATTATTAGTCATAATTTACAAAATATTCTTTGTTTCTTTAAGCACAGACATAGAGGTTCAAGTTGATAAAGCCATCTGCTAAATATCAATTTTATTGGGATGAGTTTTTAAGAGTAGAATATTTTCTAGTATATATGCGCTACCATAAAATTTGACACTAGCAAGATCTCTAAAGCAATTACCGAATTAAAAAGATATTTCTCACATGTTTCTTAAAAGTTTGCAACGATCGTTTTGCTGGAGAACTTTCAGAGGAGCTTTGTTGTAACTGCACCCGGCGGCAAGGCGAGTGCTATGGGAACAACTTTCAGGGAAAGGAAAAATGTGGTGTAGCAAGGTGTTTTTCTTTCAAGGAAATGACTGGAAAGTTAGTATTACTCAGGTTTTTAACAGAGTCGGAACTGGAACTGTTTCATTGCTGCTTAAAAGTCGCCATTCGTCCTCCAAAATATCAAAGACACTCAGTACTCCCAGGTCAAGCCCTCCCGCCCCCCTCCACAAACTATTGGATGGGCGCCCTTGCCTAATCTGTTGGTTAGCTAATAATCAAATCTGTGTGCGAATGACCATGCTGGCTCACGAAGGGATGTCTGAGCAATTAATGACTTCCAGTTTATCAGGTTGAGAGATACAGCTCTTCTCACCTATTAATTAGAAAGTGGAATGCCAGAATGTTTCATTAATTACCTGACTCCATCAATTCTACTGTAGAGAGTAAGATTACGTTTACAACTAGCCTGTCATTACCGTATCTTTGCATGTGGCTAGTTTAATGATTAATTTGAGAGTCTTCTCGCCGCAAGCCCAGTAGCACTACCAAGGTGAATATTCTCTTTGAACGTGATTTCCGGTGTAGCCTGTTGATGGCGACGTTGCCATTGGAGAGAATGATTTACTTAACAGAGGAGCTTTTAAATTCAGTTTGCAGTATTTTAGACGCATAACACGTAGCACGAACAACCGGTATATCCAGTGGTCGTAGTGGCTTATGTAAAACCGTTCACATTCGTGCGCCATGCGCGATCATTTACGCAATCTTGCTATGCTGCTTAAGAAGTCTCTTTAATTTTCTCTATCCTTTACTTGGCTGTCTGCATTGCAGCACAAGGAGGCTGCGTATTAAGCTCAAACTTATGAGGAGAATCTGCGTCTAATTTCCTCCGAACACTGCTTGAACGCAACCTCTAATCCTTTCAAATTTTGTAGCGTGTAATTTACGAAAATTACACGGATACATGTTAAGTTGACTACGCAGCTTATAACGCTTACTTGAGCAGCGGACGTCAAACGTTTTTGCTCAAGAGTCAATACTGACATTACGGGACGTCACCTCTGGTCGCATCAACGTTAACTGGTAATTCATTGAAGACATGAAGTCTGTAAATGAGTCCGCAATCATTTTTTAACACTTTATTTTTACAAGTCCGTCTTAATCACACAGATTTCTTACACTTACTGCCGTCTTCAGATCTGTTACACAATACTTATATTTGTAACACATCTGAAGATGGCAGTATGCCGAAACCGGTAATAAAGTTTAAGAAATCTGTGTGATCAAGACGGTCTTGTAAAAATAAAGTTAAGTGGTAACATACATAAATTAATTTTAGTCCCCAGTAGACAAGCTTAGTGGCGTAACTAATGTTTTTAAGCATTCCTCCTCTACAGATAAATTTATGAGGGCCTTGTTTAGTAATAAACCTTCCAAGAACAAACATGAAAACATTAAACATCCGCACACCATAATTCAAGTTAAAAGTGGAATAAACTCGCCAACTGGTGCTCTCTTTGTAGAATAAACAACGTCTACTGTTTTGTGGAATGAGGATACATATTAAAGCAAGCACGTATTTCCAGTTCTGCCACGTTTAGCATCCAAATTAAGAGAATGACATGTTACATGCTCATTGCTTAGAACTGCTAAAGCATTTAATTTGGATTCGGGCAGCGTGTTTCTATGAAAAATTCTGATTAGTTTCTGTCTAGAATATGATCGTTCAGCCATAGCAAAAGTAACTGGCAGAGTTAATTACAGCTGAAGGGCTCTGTAGACATCAGGGAGACTACTTACAAGAAAAGTATTTTCAACAAACAAAAATTTTGCAAGATATTTAATTGACAAAGTGTTAAATTTTTTCCAAATTATTTCGTCATAAGTGTTTTTAGGTTAATCAGTTCACGTGAAAGATTTATGGTAAAATCTGATTCGTAATTTATAAGCAGGTTCTCTGATCTTTTCTAAATACCTTCATTTTCTAACTGAAAAAAGATGAACAGGATGTAAGAAAGAAAACTAATCATTGACATTCTCTAGGCTGGTAGGAGGTGTGTTTGATTGTTGAATGAAAATACAAACATAACCGTTGGAGACTGTGGCTTGAAAAAACTTTAGTTTATCCACAGTTTTATGATTCACAGAATCCTTGGCAAATAAATTTTTCTCTGTATGGGTATGTTTTGAGGTCATCTTAGGATCAGTATTCCTAACTTTTGCTAGCACCTTCGCTACTTCTACTGCACCTTCTAGAATTTTCTTGGGGTGACTAGATTGTTTCTTCCATTTTGAAGACCCTGAGGGGAATTCTCTGTATCAGCAACAGAAGTTTGGAAGCTACGTTAATATTTTCCAAAATCTTACTTTGAAATACGAGATGTAGGACAAAATCAGTTTCTATATATTTTACTTATTTGGAAGCTTCTTCCCACCATATATTTTCATTTTTTAAAATGATGCTACATAGAGAATGCAAAATTTGTTTGAAGATCTGTTTGATTGGTAACAACGAATCAAGTCTAGAAGACTGTCTAGCTGAGCACAGTTGCTTCAGAGTCTTTGTAAAACGCCTGTCAGTTGCAACAGTTTCATTTATTTGCTATCATCGAACCACAGAAGCACTAAATAAAACATAAATTGTACTTTCTCATAAAACTGTTGCTGTTCCACTATATTCTTGGTTGGTTGATTTGGGGGAAGAGGCCCACTACATTCATGACGGACTCATTTAGTGATGTTAAAAGAAAAGAAAAAAAATTCCTTGAGGTCTATTGTTTATGTGCTGCTCCATGACTCTGCTATGTGCTGCTCCATGACTCTGCTGTCAATATCTTCTTTGCTTTTGTGTAACTTCTATGTTTTTTTTTTCGTATCCAGGGTGTAATTATAAAGTTGATAAAATGTTTTCTTGCCTTTAAAATAATATTTTTCATTAGGTTATGGGCCCAGTACACGTGTAAAGGCAAACAACATAGTTTAATTAAAACAGTATTTGAAATGAGCCTATGTCTGTAGAGAAAAATGATTGCTAGCGGTGATTATAAGGTCAGCATTGATAAGTTTGAAGGACCTGAGGACTGGGCCAAATGGAAATGGCATATTTCTATGGTGCTGCGTCGTTCATATGGACTAGAAGATATTTTTAACGGTACGCGTGAACGTGTAGAGTTGCCGCAAGATGCGACTAGTGCACAAGGACGACGCAAAGGTAGCAAGTCTTACAGCAAGTGCGCTAAGTAAACCTATTGCAGAACTCGTCTTAACGTGCAAGAATGCTAAAGAAATCTGGGATAAATTACGCGCCCGATTTGAACGTAGCAATACTCAGCATTTGAATATGTTGATTGAAACATTTTTCCGTGTTAAACGTGAAAAATGGACTTTATGTGTTGAACATGCGTGTTGTTAGAAATGCAAAAATGAATCATGTGAACTTGATGACTTCATCCGAAACATTGCAAGTGTACCATGAAAGCTTTGGTCATCAAAATAAACAACATGTGAAGAATATTTTAAAAGGAATGAACATTAATGTGGAAGATGCCAAGAACGAATTTTGTGACGGCGGTGCGGTTGGAAAGGCGCATAGGCTGCCATTCAAAACACGAACAATACGCTCTACCAGTACTGGTGAATTAATCCACGTGGATGTCAATGGACCAATGAGCACGAAATCTTTTGGAGGTAGGCATAGACACAAAAGTGAAGTATGTACTGTGCTTAAGCAGTTTTTAAATGAAGCACGAACTAA
Source organism: Schistocerca nitens (assembly GCF_023898315.1). NCBI lineage: Eukaryota > Metazoa > Arthropoda > Insecta > Orthoptera > Acrididae > Schistocerca > Schistocerca nitens. The sequence goes on along the minus strand of NC_064618.1, from coordinate 353,728,681 downwards.
CGGACATGTTGTCAAACAATTTAGATGTGATGGTGGCAAAGAATTTAAGAATAAGAATGTCAATGAACTGCTTGCAGACAGGGGAATAGAGCTTCTGATTCCTCCTCCTTACACTCCTGAACAAAATGGTGTGGCTGAACGGGAAAATAGGACCATTGTTGAAGCTGCCCGGTCAATGTTAAATCCGAGTAAATTACCGAAAGCGTTGTGGGCAGAGGCATGTAACACAGCAATCTACCTAATAAATCGTACTGGAAAATCTTCAGTGGAAAATAAAACCCCTTATGAACTATGGTTCAATCGACCAGTAGGACGACTTGATCATCTCAGAATTTTTGGCACAGGCTGCTATGTTCACATTAACAAACAATTCCGTTCCAAGTTTGATGGTAAGGCAGTTTTTGGACGACTTGTTGGATATGTTAATGACAAGGATGGGTTCAGAATTTGTATTCCATCTAAAAGAAAAGTGGTGTTGAGTCGTGATGTGAAATTTAAGCCAGAAATTGTTTGTGATTTACATAGTGATCATGTTGAATTTAAAGTCCCTCAGAAAGAATTTAATGATCCGAATTCATCTAAAGATGACCAATGTAAATCTCCTAGGCTGTACACTTCTGGAGGAAGTCAAACTCAAGAAGAAATTGGCACTCTCGATTCTAGAAAAAGTTAAGAGTCGAGTGAATCTGATGAAAACAAAGAATTAACAGAATTTATAAAAGCAGAAGCTGTTGAATCTTCTAATGAGGAGAAACAGAAGAATTAAAGACAATGAAGAAGACCAACCTGGATGGAAAGTGGTGAATTTTGTATGGCAAAAAAGTTGATGCACTTGAATACAAAGATCCAAACTGTTTTTCAGAAATATTGCACTCAAACGAGAAGGAAGAAAGGATGCAAGCTATCAGTGAAGAACTTCAATCACTAAAGAAAGAGAATACCTGGGTGCTGGTTGACTGTCCGAAGAATGCCAAAGCACTGCCAAACCGCTGGGTTCTACTGCGAAAGGTCGCAGTCATTTAACTTTCTATGTCCAGAAATTTGCATGCAAGAGACAAAGCAATAATTTCGGGTCAACAGAAAGGTCCGATCTTACTCGTCGGCTTTGACCCGTGACGTAAGCGTGTTGTGGTGTGTGACGTCATTACGGCGCGGAAAACCTAATACATGGTTTGATGTACTCTTGTTTAAAGAACATGTATACGTAATATGAAGCAATTTGATGAACATATTGATCTGTAGCGTAGCCCACTTGAGGTTAGGTTGGGAGTTTTTTTTTTGGAATGCGGCCGCGGCAGCGGCCGCCTATGATTCGAAAATATTGATTTGACACTAATGAAGCCTGTGGGGGGATGGGGGGGGGGGGCACTGCTGACTCCCTCCCCCCACCGCATAACGACATATTTAGTTTCTCCCCACCCAAAAACCCCCAATTTCCCACGCTTGTCCCGTTACAGTCATTAGGCTTTTTGTGAAACTTGTGTATTTCAGTGTTTACAATACGTATTCGATGTTTTTATATCCGCCATATTGGAATTGTTGTTTATGGTCGTTTCCGCGGTATTTGTGACGTCATGGGTCAAAGCCGACGGGTAAGATCGGACGCTTCTGTATTTCCATAATTTCATGATTTTTTTTTCTTTTGGAGGAAGTGTTAAAAGAAAAGAAAAAAAATCCTTGAGGTCTATTGTTTGTGTGTTGCTCCATGACTCTGCTGTCAATATCTTCTTTGCTTTTGTGTAACTTCTGTGTTTTTTTTTTTTTCGTATCCAGGGTGTAATTATAAAGTTAATAAAATGTTTTCTTGCCTTTAAAATAATGTTTTTCATCAAGTGACAAATTAAAATTATGTGTTGAACAATAAATCAGCATTTTGAACACAGCTTTCATTGTTGACTGCAAACCTGAGTATTTGCCACTCACAGACGCAGCATCATGAGATCCTTGATCTCCGCACTTATTCAGTTGTATGTTCATCTTCTCTAAATGGGTTAATATTTCTTTTTAAAACTCTTAGTATCATTGCTTCTTACCTCACGGAATCCTAAAAACGAGTCCTTTGTTTCAAACTCCTTTCTGTCTGGCTTGCTTCAATCAAAGTGCAAATATCTTACAACTCTAAATTGGATTATTGATACCTCGCAGGTCATGACTAAAATAATACTGTTTAATTTCACTGGTGACCTGCTCTAAAACATAATAATTTATCAGTTATATAATCTCGCTTTGAATTTGTGGGCTCAAATTTATTCTTTTTTCGTTTAAAAGATGTACCTTCGGAAGAGGAGTCCATTATATTTAAGAAAGTCCCACTCTGTTTCCCTGTTTTATTTTCACGATAGTCATGGAAAGCCATGTGACATAGAGTTGATATCCTTCTTACATCCAGTATTCTAGAAATTATAGTTTTCATTTGGTCACGCCCTTCATCGAAAAGAGTGTGATCAGTTTTACCATATTTCCACATGATATCGGTAATACACACATTTAAATGTGTAGCTCAAGTGTCATGTACATTTATGTTCTTGCTTAAACCTTATCTGTCATTAATTTGTTCATCACTCCTTTCATTTTCTCCATCTCTGAACACCCAGCACGTTACCCAATATACTGCGTTTAAAGTGGTGGAATAGCATAGCCAGAATCGTTTACTTTTCTATCTATTTTAGTATAATAATAATAATAATAATAATAATCGCCGCTAAACTATATTTTAGTTTAAGTGTCTATAGAGAAAGGACACTGATGCTTGCAGTGGCCGCTATTTACTGTTTTAGTTTAGTTTCTTCACTCATTTTAACTTGGGAGAATTCTCTATCAGTGCTAAAAGCTGCATTTTGGCTATTGCCTAACCAAATTTGTACCAGATTCATTTTCACAGCTGGTATTGCGTCCTCTATGAACTTTCAAACTGTCACAATCTTCCCTTGTTCCATTTTTGCAACTGCATTGACATACACTTTCAACTTTTAAGTCATGAGACTATTACACAGTTTTGCTTTTGTTGCTAAATTTATAGCTTATCTGCTCAAGGTGTCTTGTTGATCGTTGGAAGATTGTAAATATTGTCATCGTCTGCTTCACTTCTTAGTCTTGGAAGGTTTTTAATTTTCTTTTTTGAGCTCCACTTAAAAATTACTCATTTCTAATTGTTGTGGCATAAACTTAATGCAAACGTTTAAGAGCAGCACCTAAAAGAAAAACGAGCAATACATTTCACTTTAATTCATGCGCAGCCTATATGAAGAGAAAGTAAATGGCATTACACAATAACTGATTGTAATGTTTGAGTCAGATGCTATTAGCAGTTCACTTGCAGTGAGACACTGCACTCATCACAAACATACAAAAAACTTAAGCCATTGTTTGTATGAGAGCCTATTGTTGCCAGCAGCAACTGAAGAAGACACAATGGAGGAGGTAGCGCATTCCATAGCTCTAGCTGGCATACTGCCCACTGTTTGTGTATAAAAGTAGACTGCACACAGACTAAGGTGACCGGTAGAATCGTAGTTGGCAGGGCATGGGTGGGGAGAGCGTTAGTGGCGAGGGTTGTGGTGAGCAGCTGTAGGGGAAATGCTGAGCGCTGGTGGGGAGGTGCCATTCTAAAGTGAACTCTACGCTCACATTTGTTGTAAAGATTAAGTGGAGCCCCTCTGCGCCACACTTGCGTGGTGACCATTCAAAAAGATCTTCCTTGGTTAGCGTCTGAAAAAAGCAGTGAATTATTTTCATCTGGCTTGTTAACCACCTTAACTCTCAGGGAAGTGTCATGAGTGGCGAATTTTGAGTAAACCTTGCGTTTCTCTTGTTGCCATGTTAAAAATTGCTTCTTTTGCCAGAACACCGCGGAGTTACACAGTGTCACCTCACTAACATGTTGTGCAGATGCAGTTGCGAGAGAATTTTGATACAGTGAATTATTATTAATTTTATTATGTGAGGAACTGAAAAAAAGTAAGGTGAATAGTTTACGAAACATCATACCCACAGTACAAAATACACGTGTAATGTCTTCATTTATGTTGTTCCAAAGCCCACGACATTTCTCATATCACAAGCTATCGAAGTCCCTTAAAAGTTACGTTTCTTCATAAAAAAAATCTGTAGTTAATGGATTAAAATTGTAGATAATGACGTTTTACGTAATAACCATATGGCAAAATATTATTCTCTTTGTGTGCTACAATTTGTCAAAATCTCATTCCAATATGTGTAATCATTTACGAAATATGAGGAACTCTTGCACGACCTCGAAAATAGGTACATGTACAAAATGTGGATTAAGCTATTGTTAAGCGGTTTCTTCATTTTTCAAAAATTTCAAAGTAAGAGAAATGTTATTGATATTTCATTCTGGCTTTATCGCTGGTACACACGATAGCAAATGAGTGTAGGCCTAATACCTCAGATCAGTTTTCTTGAGACTGGTGACAAATAGATACCTCGACCCAAGTCGAAAGAAAAATTCAGTATCTTAGCGGAATTTCATATGCAGGAACATATTATGTAATATGCACAAACCACAAAAAATCATGGCGAACCCTATTTTTAACTGCGAACTTTCTCGAATTTCGCGTAGTGTCTTACTTAAATGCAAACATCACATTCACTATGACCGTTAAGGAAATGGTGGGTATGTCATCATGAAAAAATATATGAATATAAAGATATAAGTGGCGCAAAAATGAATTTTTGCTACGTAGTAGGGCGTGCACCGCGATAATGTCGTCGGCGACAGGCCGAAAGTGGGCAAATACTCAGTCTCCCCTTCCAAACAAACGAATGAACTCGCTCAGCGCCAACTTAACATTCCTTCTATTTCCTTGTTCACCACCTCTTTCTTTCCCAAGGGGTTGGGTAAGAACTATACAGAAAATATGATGCAGATATATAACCATTTTGTAACTGTAATATTTTATAATACATGCTTTTTTTTTTCAAAGTACCTGTTTGTACTGCATGAGTAATTTACACAATTGCTTTCTTTGTGCCTCGGCTAAGTAATTTCAATGAGAACTTGATGTGGTACCATGATATCGAACCCCTCTTCACTGCACTGGTCATTTATCAAAACTATTGCAGGATAGATAAGATGAAAATTTGCGTCATTGCTATTTAGATTACGATTTTCCTTCGTCACAACCAAATTAACTGATATAACCGCCCTCGTGGTCTCGCGGTAGCGTTCTCGCTTCCCGAGCACGGGGTCCCGGGTTCGATTCCCGGCGTGGTCAGGGATTTTTCCTGCCTCGAGATGACTGGGTGTTGTTGTGTCGTCTTCATCATCATCATTCATCCCCATTACGGTCGGAGGAAGGCAACGGCAAACCACCTCCATTAGGACCTTGCCTAGTAAGCCGGTGCGGGTCTCCCGCATCGTTCCCCTACGCTCTGTAAAGAAGCATGGGACTTCATTTCCATTTTTTTCCAACCTCTTTATTAACCTGCAACCAGCATTTTCCATTCTTACGCCGAGGTTTGCCTTAAATCGTCTGAAAAACAACATCCCTAGAAAACAATTTTATTATTAATTTCTCAACTACAAGAAAACTGCATTTGATCGTAAGGTATTATGTAAGGTAATAGGAATGTATGCTTGCAGCTCAACATTTTGTGTCTCGTTTCCTACAGCTGTTAATATTTTGCGGCTCTGTGTATGGAAAGTTGGTACATGCGTGTCCTTTTTCATCGCATCAAACAAACTGTTGGACAAAACGTTCGCAGACGCATCTGTATCTAGAATTATACATAACTTGCCTACATTAGCGTGTATTGTGACTGATACTCCTTCCTCTTCACCTCTCTTTGTCTCATCGGAACATAACTCCTTCCTCAAATCGTGTTCTAATCAGACCTCAAAAAATGAATAGTTGGTGACTGCAGCCTCCTAAATCCAGGGTCTGGCCGGCTAGCATTTTCCAGTGGTGGCATCAGAATACTCTCATTATTATTAATCACCCAACTATTTGAACTGGACATTCATGAGAGACAAATTGTTGTTTCGATTACTATCAAAAGTTGATTCCCTCTGCCTAACGTTATTACTTGAGACAGGGTTCATGTGACCATTTGAGTTTCCTTGATAACCATTATTATTGTTTAGATTTCCATTTGAGGGTGCACCATACTAGTTCTATCTATTCCGGTTATTACATTTACCTTACGTGTTGGGGTAGTCAGGGTTATATCTATTCCATTCCCTTTTCTGTGCATTTCCACTTGCTCTAAAGTTATGGCTGTTGGGTCTATTGGCTAGTGTTACTGGCTGTTGCCACCACTGTTGGTTGTTAGTATTTGTGCTTCAACCTGCCATAGTACTTTTATGAAAACTATGTGTTGAATCTGTGTTTCTTATTTGCTTATGTCCCTCCTAAAAAAATGAGGTCAGTGACATCAACTATGAACTGAAAAGGTTGTGTCTAGAAATTCTGCATACTCGGTTCATTACACAAACAATCGAACAACTCGTATTAATGAGTTTTATTACAAAAGACAGTTAAAATTACTTAACTTTGATATGTGTCACAAGCAAAGGGGGACAAGCAAAATAATCAGCTTCTTCAGAATAGACAAATACAAGTCTGCGCTACACAGAGATAATTAACGAAGTGGCTAACGTTGAAGCTGCTATTGAAGTGGCTGTCATCAGTCGGGCGCGGCGCTTGTGTCCTCTTCACATAGGGGCCGCTGCTGTTGCGTTGTCGTCCTGGAGGGTGGTCGATCAGCGTGCGACTGGCTGGTCTCTTCTCACTGCCTTCTGTTCCCTGTCGTTCCCTACTGGTGTGCCGCACTGACTCTATGCTGTAACAGGAAGTACTCTAAAAAATTTTCTGGTACAGCGACTAATTTCTCCTTAATGTGTGCAGGTATTCTACTCTTTAAAATTTTAAGAACATCTACATGTTACAAAGGTTCACTCCAACAATGAGTTTTATTTAGGTATTTTTCCCTAATCCACCCTGCCTATTATTAAGCGGTTCTGGATAAAAAAGTCTCGTCTGAATCATTCTTGTACTCCACATGACCAAAGTGCAAAGAGAAAATCCTGTTGAAATTGATCATAAGTTTCACAAGGTCTACAGCTCATAGCGAAGCGTCCCCTTGAGTATATCCCACTGCGTAACGAATGTTCTGCTGCTCATTTAAACTACATATTAGAATATCTTGAAAATCTGCCTTTTTATTTCTGTACAAAATACCTGGAACTGTCTGTTTTAACAGGCTGTCGTCAGTCACGATCCTCGACAGGCAATATGTATTATCATTTGTATGCAGTATAGTTTCTCGTGTCACATATGCATAATTTCCTTGCTGATAACTTCTGACATATCCCATACTCCCGTTCGCTTACATTATGAGTGATTTTTTTTTTTTTGGGTCATCAGCCTTCTGACTGATTTGATACTGTCCGCCACGTATTTCTCTTCTGTGCCAACCTCTTCATCTCAGAGTAGTAGTTGCAGTCTATATCCTCAATTATTTGCTGGATGTATTCCAGTCTCTGTTTTCCTCAGCAGCTATTACCCTCTACAGCTCCCTGTAATACCATGGACGTTATTTTGCGATATTTTCACAGGTGCCCTACTATCCTGTTCCTTCTTCTCGTTAGTCTTTTCCATATAATCCTTTCCTCGCCGCTTCTCCGGAGAAACTCCTCATTCCTTACGTGACCAGTACACTTAATTTTCAACATTCTTCTGTAGGACCACATCTAAAATCCTCATCCTCAAATTAAGACCTATGTTTGATACCAAAAGACTTCTCTTGGCCAGGAATGCCCATTTTTCCAGTGCTAGTCTGCTTTTTAAGTCCTCCCTGCTCCATCTGTAATGGGTTATTTTGCTACCTAGGTTGCAAAATTCCTTAACTTGACCTACTTCATGATCCCCAGTTTTGAAGTTAACTTTCTCGCTTTTCTCATTTCTCCTAGTTCTCATTATTTTCTTCTTTCTTAGCTTTCCTCTCAGTACATATACTGTACTCATTGGACTGTTCATTCCATTAAACAGCTCCTGTAATTCTTCTTCGCTTTCACTGAGGATAGCAATATCATAAGCGAATCTTATCATTGATGTCCTTTTATCTCGAATTTTAATTCGAGTCTTGAACCTTTCTTTTATTTCCGCCATTGCATCTATGATGTATAGAGTGAACAGTACGGGCGAAAGACTACATCCCTGTCTTACACCGTCTTCAATCCGAGCAATTTCTTTCCTCTTCCACTCTTATTATACCCTGTTCGGTCTTGTACATATTGTATATTACCCGTCTTTTCCTGTTCCCTACCCCTATTTTTATCAGAATTGCGAACATCTTGTACCATTTTACAGTGCCGAATGCTCTGTCTAGTTCGAAACATTCTATGAAAGTGCCTTTGTTTTTTTTTTTTTAGTCTTTCTTGCAATATCAACCACAACATCAGAATTGTCTCTCTGGCCCCTTCCCCTTTCCTAAAATCAAACTGATCTTCGTCTAACACATCCTCAGTTTTCTTTTCCATTCCTCTGTATATTATGCTAGTCAGCAACTTGGATGTATGAGCAGTTTAGCTGACTGAGCGATAATTCTCGCACTTGGCGGCTATTACAATCTTCGGAAATGTGTGGATGTTGTTTCTCTAAAAGCCAGATGGCATACCGCCATACTCATACATTCTGCACACCAAAGTGAATAATAATTTTGTTGCCGCCTTCCCCAATGATTTTTGAAACTCTGATGGAATGTTATCTATCCCTACTGCCTTATTCGACCTTACGTCTCCCAAAGCTCTTCAAAAATGTTCAAATGTGTGTGAAATCTTATGGGACTCAACTGCTAAGGTCACACACTAATTAACCTAAATTATTCTAAGGACAAACACACACACCCATCCCCGAGGGAGGACTCGAACCTCCGCCGTGACCAGCTGCACAGTCCATGAGTCCCAAAGCTCTTCTAAATTCTTATTCTAGTACAGGATCCCCTATCTCCTCTGTATCGACTCTTGTTTCCGCTTTTATCACGTCATCAGACGAGTCATCGCCCTCATAGAGGCCTTCAATATACTCGTTACACATATCCGCTGTTTCCTCTGTGTTTAACAGTGGAATCCCCACTGCACTCTTAATATTACCGCCACTGCTTTTAATTTCATGGAAGGTTGTTTTGACTCTTCTATATGTTGAGTCTGTCCTTCCGACAGTCATTTCTTTTTTCTCATGTGTAGTGCTAGGGGAAGAACTGTTGCTTTGCATATTTATTGTTTTGCAGTTCGTACGTTTGTTATTAATGAACGCCAGGTAAACTGAACGCAAGTTTCCTAAACTGTTTCGTTATCTATTTGTTGAATAGCGCTCTTCAAATCGGTATCGAGTTTGTTAACAATCTTTTCCTTCCTGTTGTGGCCACATGTAGTAAGAGTTGCTTCATGCAGTGGAGAATGGCAAAACAGAGGCACGCCGGCGACCGAGGCGTTGCGAAGTAGGCAGGCACAGATAGCCTGGCTGACAGCAGCAGTCTACCAACAGAGTGACGCAAGGACGCACACAGACCGAGCGCCGAGTGAAACCTGGAGAGTGCTGAGTAAGGGGAAGTGAGGCCAGCACGCTAAGTTACGCTGCAATTTACTGTGAGAGTAATAACAAAAAGCTACCACCGAGGGTAAAAAACGTCCTCCTGTCGGATATACGAGGTGCATTCAAGTTCTAAGGCCTCCGATTTTTTTTCTAATTAACTACTCACCCGAAATCGATGAAACTGGCGTTACTTCTCGACGTAATCGCCCTGCAGACGTACACATTTTTCACAACGCTGACGCCATGATTCCATGGCAGCGGCGAAGGCTTCTTTAGGAGTCTGTTTTGACCACTGGAAAATCGCTGAGGCAATAGCAGCACGGCTGGTGAATGTGCGGCTACGGAGAGTGTCTTTCATTGCTGGAAAAGCCAAAAGCCACTAAGAGCCAGGTCAGGTGAGTAGGGAGCATGAGGAATCACTTCAAAGTTGTTATCACGAAGAAATGTTGCGTTACGTTAGCTCGATGTGCGGGTGCGTTGTCTTGGTGAAACAGCGCACGCGCAGCCCTTCCCGGACGTTTTTGTTGCAGTGCAGGAAGGAATTTGTTCTTGAAAACATTTTCGTAGGATGCACCTGTTACCGTAGTGCCCTTTGGAACACAATGGGTAAGGATTACGCCCTCGCTGTCCCAGAACATGGACACCATCATTTTTTCAGCACTGGCGGTTACCCGAAATTTTTTTGGTGGCGGTGAATCTGTGTGCTTCCATTGAGCTGACTGGAGCTTTGTTTCTGGATTGAAAAATGGCATCCACGTCTCATCCATTGTCACAACCGACGAAAAGAAAGTCCCATTCATGCTGTCGTTGCGCGTCAACATTGCTTGGCAACATGCCACACGGGCAGCCATGTGGTCATCCGTCAGCATTCGTGGCACCCACCTGGATGACACTTTTCGCATTTTCAGGTCGTCATGCAGGATTGTGTGCACAGAACCCACAGAAATGCCAACTCTGGAGGCGATCTGTTCAACAGTCATTCGGCGATCCCCCAAAACAATTCTCTCCACTTTCTCGATCATGTCGTCAGACCGGCTTGTGCGAGCCAGAGGTTGTTTCGGTTTGTTGTCACACGATGTTCTGCCTTAATTAAACTGTCGCACCCGCGAACGCACTTTCGACACATCCATAACTCCATCACCACATATCTCCTTCAACTGTCGATGAATTTCAATTGGTTTCACACCACGCATATTCAGAAAACGAATGACTGCACGCTGTTCAAGTAAGGAAAACGTCGCCATTTTAAGTATTTAAAACAGTTCTCATTCTCGCCGCTGGCGGTAAAATTCCATCTGCCGTACGGTGCTGCCATCTCTGGGACGTTTTGACAATGAACGCGGCCTCATTTTAAAACAATGCGCATGTTTCTATCTCTTTCCAGTCCGAAGAAAAAAAATCGGAGGCCCTAGAACTTGAATGCACCTCGTAAATAGTGGAGCGCAGGCAGCAACAGACAGAAGCCATTAGGAAGCAGTTGGGATCTGAGGAAGGACGGAGTCCATGTTAGAATGTTCAATCTTCGTAGGTGACGATTCCGGAAGTCTGTTCCTGGTCCCAGGAGTCATCCGTTCGCCGCCAGAGGTCAACTTCAGCTCTGGAGGTCGGCCCGAATTCGGTCGGCACCATGGCTGACCAACTACAGCAAGAACTTCCAGCAGGACCGGCCACAGCACGGTCTTGGTCACAGGCGCCGGCAGGGACTGATGACCGGACCTCACGGCAACCCGGCCCCACGGCGCGTGGTCCCTCCATGACGGAATCTCGCGGACATCGCGACTGACGGCTTGCCAGCCGCCGGTGCAGCAGGCGTTGGCAGCTGACCTCACGGCGAAGCGGGTCCGTGGGCGTGCCGTACGGGGGCGCCGAGCGGCGACGAGTTCATCTCAACCACAGGGCATCCTGGCTTCAGGGAGCACTGGTGGTCTGAGGCTCCCGAGTGCGATCAGCACGTTGCACGCATTGTCGGAGAATCCACACAGCAGCAGCCAGGCAGAGGGATCCGCAGGGCTGGGCAGCGACGACGAGGGCGAAGTTCTAAAGAAAGTTCAATAAATAATTATAAAACTCCACGCCGTCTCAGTCTTTGGCGCAGCCACTGTGTCTGCTGCTAACAAGTGGTGCAGAACTCGTAACATTCCTTTCGGTTACCATCCCTTCGACTTCCGCAAGGTGAGTGCGACGTTGCTCTACCACCTTCCCTGCAAGTGTAGCATCACTGTCAAAATAACCCAACATCAGCACGATCGTTTACGTTTTGCGCATCGTTACTAATGCGTTTCAGTTCTCATTCAAAAAATTCAGTACCTTTCCATATTTTTTGTTCTTGATCGGATAAATCACAGTATGTGTTGCGTTAATCTGAGATGCTAATTTTCACCACAGATACCGCCTTTGCTAAGCTATCATGTTCTGTTTAAAGGTAAGCTCATGTGACAGGTGAGTGTTCTCTTCTGTACACTTACAAATTCTCTTATACCTTTTGCTTAACGCTCGAAATGTCTGTTTCCAAACTCGAAAATTTCTAGTCAAAGCTACATGACACTTATTCCAAATCCTTAGGCGGCATTTGTTCGCACTTGATAAGAATACTCGATTTATGAGTATGTACTGGGAACATGGTCATGTAGCCGAAGAATGGAATATACCCAAGATATCCTCGATTTATAAGAAAGAAAACAACATGAATGTCAGAGCTACAGAGGTGCAAACCTTCTGAACTTGTGCTAGAAATTATGGACTAAAATTTTAACTAATCTAAAATCGTTTATCTCTGAAATTGTGTTATCTGATGCCCAACATGGTTTATGAAAATGCAGATCATGCTTGGACTGTATCTGAACCATGACACAACTTACAGCAAAACACAGTGAATTCAATTTACCAATATTTCTACGACAATGACTATGAAATAGTATTTGATAAAGTAAATCGAAACAGTGGGAAATTTTAAGAAGCAGAGGGATCCCATCTCATTTTATAAGAGTTGCACAGGGTGTGTATATGAATAACAAAATACAGATAGCAGGCAGCAGACATAGTATGTCTGAAATAAACCAAAGAGTTAGACAACGTTGACACCTCTCAACCACCCTTTTTAATATACACTAATGGAAAAAATTCCAACACCAAGAAGGAGTTGTGCGACATAAACGAAAGTTGGTAGGTGTGTTTCTTTGTCTGAAAGATGATGTCTATTCAAATTTCGAACCAGTCGCATAAGAGTAGCGGTAGCAGCGCCACTATGAGGTTGCAAATCAAGTTTGTTTTAAATACACTCTTAGGGGCGTGAGCGTTAGTTACCTTTGAGATGATACGTGATTAGTTGCTGTTGGTCCAGAACGCCCTTAAGGAGAGAAAGACACCATTATCATCACCTCACTGAGTTTGAATGATGTCGTATAATAGGGCTACGAGAAGGTGGATGTTCCTTCGGCGACATTGCGGGAAGACTTGGCACGAATGTATCCACTGTGCATGATTGCTGACAGCGGTGGCCACGTCACTAAACACCTTTTTCCAAAGCTGTTTCACAGAGAAAAACCGCACTGCAGATCCTTCTCTAAATCCTCGCACAAACGAAAAAATGTCTGACATCGAAATAAGTGTCCAAGGAATAGAAAAGCAACTGAAATCACTCAATAGAGGAAAGTCCACTGAACATGACGGGATACCAATTCGATTCTACACAGAGTGCGCAAAAGAACATTCCCCCCTTCTAACCTTCTAACAGCCGTGTACCGCAAATCTCTAGAGGAACGGAAGGTTCCAAATGATTGGAAAAGAGCACAGGTAGTCCCAGTCTTCAAGAAGGGTCGTCGAGCAGATGCGCAAGATTATAGACCTATATCTCTGATATCGATCTGTTGTAGAATTTTAGAACATGTTTTTTGTTAGCGTATCATGTCATTTCTGGAAACCCAGAATCTACTCTGTAGTAATCAACATGGATTCCGAAAACAGCGATCGTGTGAAACCCAACTCGCTTTATTTGTTCATGAGACCCAGAAAATATTAGATACAGGCTCCCAGGTAGATGCCATTTTCCTTGACTTCCGGAAGGCGTTCGATACAGTTCCGCACTGTCACCTGATAAACAAAGTAAGAGCCCACGGAATATCAGACCAGCTGCGTGGCTGGACTGAAGAGTTTTTAGCAAACAGAACACAGAATGTTGTTCTCAATGGAGAGACGTCTACAGACGTTAAAGTAACCTCTGGCGTGCCGCAGGGGACTGTTATGGGACCATTGCTTTTCACAATATATATAAATGACCTAGTAGATAGTGTCGGAAATTCTATGCGGCTTTTCGCCGATGATGCTGTAGTATACAGAGAAGTTGCAGCATTAGAAAATTGCAGCGAAATGCAGGAAGATCTGCAGCGGATAGGCACTTGGTGCAGGGAGTGGCAGCTGACCCTTAACATAGACAAATGTAATGTATTGTATGATTATATGATAGCGGAACAAACACTGATAGCAGTTACTTCTGTAAAATATCTGGGAGTATGCGTGCGGAACGATATGAAGTGGAATGATCATATAAAATTAATTGTTGGTAAGTAGGGTGCCGGGTTGAGATTCGTTGGAAGAGTCCTTAGAAAATGTAGTCCATCAACAAAGGAGGTGGCTTACAAAACACTCGTTCGACCTATACTTGAGTATTGCTCATCAGTGTGGGATCTGTACCAGGTCGGGTTGACAGAAGAGATAGAGAAGATCCAAAGAAGAGGGGCGCGTTTCGTCAGAGGGTTATTTAGTAACGTGATAGCGTCACGGAGATGTTTAGCAAACTCAAGTGGCAGACTCTGCAAAAGAGGCGCTCTGCATCGCGGTGTAGCTTGCTCGCCAGGTTTCGAGAGGGTGCGTTTTCTGGATGAGGCATCGAATATATTCCCTCTACTTATACCTCCCGAGGAGATCACGAATATAAAATTAGAGAGATTCGATCACGCACGGAGGCTTTCCGGCAGTCGTTCTTCCCGCGAACCATACGCGACTGGAACAGGAAAGAGAGGTAATGCCAGTGGCACGTAAAGTGCCCTCCGCCACACACCGTTGGGTGGCTTGCGGAGTATAAATGTAGATGTAGATGTAGAATTACAGTCCCAAGAAGACCGCTCTCCGGACGGTCACGTGGCGCTAACGAGAGGGAAGACCATCGTGTTTGGCGTTTGGCTCAGGTGCAGGTGTGCTGCATCTGCAGCAGCAATTTCAGCAACAGTTGGCACCACAGTGACAACGAAATGTTACACATCTGTTATTTCAAGCACAGCTTCGAGCGATGCGCTGTAGCGTGCATTCCACTGTAAGTAGGCTGTTTATACTTTCTTATTGGCAACGTTACGTAGCGCTCTGTATGAAGGTCACTGGCTGTGCTGTGTGCAGTCTAGGGCTAGTTTGCATTGTTGTCTGCCATTGTAGTGTTGGGCAGCGGCAGCTGGATGTGAACAGCGCGTAGCGTTGCGCAGTTGGAGGTGAGCCGCCAGCAGTGGTGGATGTGGGGAGAGAGATGGCGGAGTTTTGTAATTGGTTATGAACTGCTATATATATTATGACTATTAAGGTAAATACATTGTTTGTTCTCTATTAATATCTTTCATTTGCTAACTATCCCTATCAGTAGTTAGTGCCTTCTGTAGTTTGAATCTTTTATTTAGCTGGCAGTAGTGGCGCTTGCTGTATTGCATTAGTGGGAGTAACGAAGATTTTTGTGAGGTAAGTGATTTAGTGATTTGTGAAAGGTATAGTTTAATGTTAGTCAGGGCCATTCTTTTGTAGGGAATTCTGAAAGTCAGATTGCGTTGCGCTAACAAAATATTGTGTGTCAGGTTAAGCACAGTCCAGTATAATTGTTCAAAGGGGACGTTTCATAAGCACAGTCTGTACAATTATTAAAAAAAAAGGGGATGTTTCATATGTCGACCCTTAGCCGAGGATACCTCACTGGAATCTTCTGATTTTTTCTTGTAGTTTGTGTAATTAGTGTAGATTTTGTTTATTGCTAGCGTGTAATCATAGAGAGAATTTCCTTTGTAGTTGTAGTCTTTCATTGTTGTACAGTAAAACAGTTGTGGCATGCATGTAGATTTGCAGCAAGTATTTCGCAGCGTAGCAATTAACTAGATATTATTTTCAGTGTTATGTTAATGTGTTCTCTTATTTTTGCTCTTCAAATTGTGTTTTTCTGTGTTGTCGTGTGAAATATTGTGACAATAATGGCGTGTGAAAAACGTAACACTA
Organism: Schistocerca nitens; assembly: GCF_023898315.1. Classification (NCBI taxonomy): domain Eukaryota; kingdom Metazoa; phylum Arthropoda; class Insecta; order Orthoptera; family Acrididae; genus Schistocerca; species Schistocerca nitens. The sequence goes on along the minus strand of NC_064618.1, from coordinate 353,712,881 downwards.
GGCTACAAAGTAAAATGAGAAATAATAGTGACGACGAGCGTAGCTTATCAGCACCACTGTGTAATGAATTAACAGACATTCAAAGTAGTAATTTGGTAATTGTGCATAGGGAAATGGAGCGGGCGGCAAACAATGGCGTGGACAGTGAAACAATTATTGAAGAGGGAAGCATTATCGATCGATCGGTCGGCAACAGCTCGCCTCAGGAATCGGGAATGACAGAACACGATATTGCAAATACTGTAGACTTAGGTTTTGGGTCCTCACCGTTTTCTCAAATGAGTCAAGACACATTTTCCGCTTGTCAAAATGTGAATGTTGCCGGTGCAAATTCACTGCTGAAAAGCACTGAGGAACATGTTTCAGACACCAGTGCATTGTTATTACAATTAATGCAACAAATGGGACAAAAGCTTGAAAAGTTAGACACAATGGAACAACACCAGAGACAAACACAGCAAAAGTTAGACACAGTGGAACAAAATCTTAAAAAGTTAGACACAGTGGAACAAAATCTTAAAAAGTTAGACACAGTGGAACAAAATCTTAAAAAGCTAGACTCATTGGAACAAACTCTTGAACAAACACGTGAAGATTTAACTACTGAGTTACATAACATTGAATTGAAATGTCAAAAAGTCTGTAATGACGTAAAAACACAAATTTGTGAGCATTTTCAACCTATTTTTTTGCGGCATGAAAATGCATTACAGAATCACGAAGCAGCCATAAAAGAACTGCAAATTATTGTTCATGAAAATCATGAGACCTTGCAGGCTAAATTTGACTCAGTTGCATCTACCGATTCGGTTACGCAACTTGCAAAAACTCAGGAAAACTTAAAGGACACAGTAGATACTCTGAAACTTGGTTCAGAAAAACACACTGAGGAAATAAGTACACTATCGGAGAAAGTAGCCGAACTTTCGGATCAGTTCACTAATTTATCTACGAAAGTAGATGATAATCTGAATGACACAAAACCGATAGTCTTTAATGACACAGAAGAGAGCGAACAAATTAGGAAACTGAAAGAAAATCTGAATCAAATTAATACGCAACACCAAAGAGAAATCCGGGAAGTACAAGATCAGATGACACAGGTAATACAAGAATTACGTATTTCAGAGGACACTCGCGCTCCAACACGGGAAGAGGGACATAGAAATACGGAACAACCACAAAATAATAACACAGGACACTTCGGAAATTATGAAAGAAATTGGCAAGGTACACCGAATTTTGAGATGGAACCGCCGAAACGACGTAACAATGACCGACATGCGACTCGCCGACATGATGATTTTGACTATAAGCTGTTCATTACTACACGTAAATTCAAAACATTTAAGAATTCTGGCAACGACATTCATCCACAAGCATGGCTCCATCAATTCTCTCATTGTTTTCCTCCCAACTAGTCGTTAGAACACAGATTAGAATTTATGTGTGGCTACTTAGAGAATGAACCAGCTGTAAGAATGCGATCGGCCATTCACGATTGTCACAGTGAAGGAGAATTTTACCATGCCTTCCTCTCAGCATATTGGTCTCAAGCTACACAAGACCGAGTAAAACATAGCATCATGATGATGAAACACTTTGAACAATCTGAATTTTCCAGTCTTGTCAAATATTTTGAAGACATGTTGCATAAGAATCAGTATCTTTCAAACCCATATAGCCCCTCAGAACTCATCCGCATTTGCTTAATCAAATTACCTGAAAATTTACGACATATTATTTTGGCAGGACGTTGCAAAGACGACATTGAAGCTTTTCAGGGACTCTTACAAGAATTAGAAATTGACACTGACAATCGCGGAACGCGAAAACATGAAAACAACAATTACAGGTCACATCCGCCACATTTCCGTGATGACAGAAATAATAACTGGACACGACAAGTCTATTCTTACAACGCAAATCGTGACCAAAACAGAAACCACCCATATGACAACCACTGGCAGAGTAATAATAGTTACAGAGAAAGATCGCATTTCCGTAGTAATGAATATGACAGAGACAATAATAGAAACAGACAATTTGGCAACCAGAACTATTATTATCAAGGGAGACAGAATAACTTCAGACGCAACTGTCCACCACACAGTTACGATTCCGGGAGAAATTCTCCACCACATGACCGACACACAAGAAACTATGTAAACTACCGACAAAACGACAGACCTGAATTCCATCAGAACTGGCGGGATTTAAACAGGGCTGGGCCCTCTCGGCAAGGCGAATTTGTAGAAGTTAGGTCTCCTAATCCCAATAACGACGCGCGCCAACAACGAAACAGACAATGACTCGCACCGCAGGCAGCCGCGTGCGCCCGCTGGCTCAGGGAAAAATAACATAGACGCTAACCTTGAGAAAAATTCCAGTATTCTTTTTACGGACGAATACCGCATGACAATTGAATTCAAGTTCAAACTCTGAGTACTATGAAGAGTAAAGGATTTCACCACACTTCACATATAGAACCGCTTATTGAGAGATAATCTGCTTTTTAACTTAGTCTTTGCTATAAAATTTTTCACTTCACGTTACTAGTATGTTTTGTCACACATAGAAACTGTTAACATGCAACAATGTTTAAAGTTAACTATCCAGTCAAGAACCAAGAGAACTTATTTAAACAGAAATTACGAATGCATTGTTATTGTGAACAGACGACACAGAGTTATTGTGTTGTATTTGTACATTCTTGCTTGTTAGTTGCACGATTACGCAACGACTATAAGGCTCACATACTTAGAACATTTACCAGTACTGCTAATGAGATTTTAATGCAACATTTTGGTTTATTTGAAAATACATTCTGAATTTTAAAGTGCTTTCTGAGAGATACCAGATAACACAGAGGTTAGTTTATGTGACAGCTACACGATTTTTATCACGATGCTACTAATGAGTGACAATTTACGATGTTGCTTTTGCGGTGTATCTGTTTTATATCTGCACAGTTTTCTGTATTATTCTGGAAAGTAAAACATGTTTTAGTAGTAACTTTTGTGGTATAGCTACAATGAGACAGCCTTTTTCGTAGCACAACAATACGTTACAGTACAGTACTTTCTTCATCACAACAATAAGCGTAATAACTAAGATATCTATACGCAAAGCATTTGACTTTTGTGTATCATGAGGTAAGTACATTGACTTCTGCAGAACTTAGCTTTCGGAGGACGATAACTACGACACTTCCACAGAGATTATGTTGCAACAAGACGCACATTTAGCGCTACAGTACACGTATTTGACTGATTAATTTTGTACTTAAAACATTTATTTTTAAAGATTTTTGAATTACAAAGAAAGTTTTCCGTGATACATTTCATTCCATTGCTGTAATCTGTAACACCTGAGGGTATAATTACATTAATCCTCAGGGGGGTACACGCTTACTTTGTGTACCATGTGTGTGGCAACCACAAGGAACCCTAGCTAGTATGGTATTTGCTTATACAACTTTACACATCGGTACCATATTTCTCTAACACACAAATTACACAGCTATCTGATCATTTAACTGAGAGAGACAAACCTTTTTACTACGGCAGTGACACATGTTTACGTAATTAAACAGTTGGATAACTTCACACTTATGAAATTGTATTCTGTCTGTACTTTGTGAACTGTTCATATTTTTTCGGACCCATTGTGATACTATGAGAGCTTTGAATGATGTATTTGGTATGGGATCAAGATTTTTGAAGTACGTTTGAGGTAGATGACACTTTTGACATGAGCAGAGAATTTTTGTAGGTTTTAAAATTATTGTAGAAAGCTACGACGTTTTTGAGATTTGACTGTGGTGTTATGATGTTATTTTTACGACGACGATGTGTATTATGCTGTTGAGGTATGTTTATGTCAATAAGATGATGCTACCATATATGAGGAATGTGATTACGTGTTTATATGTATATGAATAATGAATAGAAGTTAGGGACTGTTGACTTGTGAAAAAGGATGTTGGAAACCAAGAATCGTACTTTAAGAGTTATGAAATGTGTGTAAATGCGTGAATGTATCACAATGCCGACGAAAATTTTTTGGACACTGTTATATTTATAGGATTTTGTTTCTACAGATTTGTAACGCAAATTCTTGACCTGTGAAATATTTCTATATGAGACTGTCACTGTAGCGGAAACTGCTGTCATAAATATTTCCGTAGGAAGGTTGAGTGACCGCCTGCACGTGCGTCGTCGGAGCGCAGCTGTGTCAGACACCTGGAGAACAAGCCATTAGGGTGTGAGGCACAGGTAGAAAGAAAAAAAAGAGGCCATTAAACTCGCTTCTGAAATTCCTTTGTAGAGAGCATCGCAAAAAACGACACGGTCGAACTTGAAAACATATGATTCCACTGTGAAGCTCTTAATTTATGATATTTACTGAAATGCCTAATGAAATGACGAGAAATATTTTTATGTCTATACACCTGATTATGACTACTGTCTCTCTAGTTGAGAGATTTTTCTACTAACTTACGAAATGTCACATGACTATTGAATGATATTTTTATGCTTTGGTTTGCGTAATTGCTTATTTCATTTGATACCTGTTTTCCAGCTGTGTTACAGCATTAGTTTTATAAAATAAACTTAGATGCATTTGCTAATGTGAACACTTTCTGTCAACAGATCTATTAAATAATTATTTTATGATCCACATTCTTCGAAAAAGGAGCTCTTGGAATGGAAAGAACAATAAGAAGGGACTGATAACAATAACTGCATATATTATTTTCTTTTCAAGTACATGGTAATATTTTTTACAATAAGTTGTTGTGGTGCACCACTTTCATTACATAGACATTAAGATGACCACTTTAATTACTTAGACATTAAGATGTGAATATACATTTCCCTTATCTGCATTGTTATTTTTAGTGTAATATTTTTTTTTGTTGCTTGAGCTATGTCATGTTTAGATATAAGTTGCTGCTGCTGTTTTCCAGGCGTAGTGCTACTAAATTTCACTTTACATTACTCTAATAAGCCAGTTTTACTACGAATTTATTTGTTTGCAGCTCATTGCCTTATATTAATTGTAATATTGCATTTGCTTTGCTAATTTATGCTGCTTGCTTTGCCTTTTGTATTTTTTATCATTGCTGTTTGTGTTCATTGTTTTGTGCTGCTGCATTGCCTCGTTCCCTAGTTTAGCATCTGAGCTCAGTAGATTTAAGTTAGCTTCAGTTGGGGTACTCTATATAAGAAACTAACTATGATGAATTGGAAGAAATGCATTAAGAAGCTATAAGAAAATAGTTTGGCAAAAAAAGGGTAGTGCACAGTGGAGAAAAAATAAAAATAAATAATGAGGTAAGAAATATGTGAACATATAAATACAGAAAGCATGCTTGGATAGGATGTTTTGGTGGAAATGAATGCTGAAATAAGACGAAAGAGCTATGGAATGAAGTTTTTTGGGTTGGACTGCAGTACCAAATGTTACACTGAAAACAAACCCTATCCTTTCCTTTTGTGTTATCCCACTATGTGTTGTGTATCCTTGTGTATTTGTTTTCTTCCTGTCTCTGTGTAGTTTCATAGAATTTTTTCCTCTTCTAATACTAAGCTACATTCACTATGATGAGGAATACTGTTATCCTCAAATATAATTTGCATTAATAATATGTTATTTACTTTGTAAAGATGTTTAAACATTTATCTGTTCTGTTTTATTGCTCATATATGAAGTTGTTGTTACCAAAGTTATTCTGATCTTTTATGTATGTACTTATGTCATAATTCCTGTAACACTGATGTATATGTTATTTCGATTCTTTTGTAAAGCCTGTACTACAAATGTTATCTGTACTATTATGTTCTTTAATGATGTATTTTGTACCTTTGTAATTGTATTTTCATGTTGTAAATTTATAATTGTATAGACACCAGTTCTTCAAATTAAGTTACATTTCACTGCACACGTTTATGTTGGTCATAGTACATGGACAATATGTGAGAAGTAGGGCCTGATAGTGTTTGCACGTGTGTTAATAATTCAGCAAGGGACTGGATAACAGCATTGCTGGTTTTAAGGACAATTCCAAAAACTTTGTGAGTGCACAAGTGGTGGTTATGGACTTGCTACATTATCTGCAAGACTCTTCGATGGTGATTGTGCACCTGCACAGTCGCAACAGATGGCTGCTGGCCATCTCCACAAGGACTACAGTGGGTCTGCATCTTTGATGGCCCACCAATACCACAATTTCTACAAGGACTGCAGTGGGTCTGCACCTCTGGTGGCCGACCAATACCATACTCTCTACCAGGACTACAGTGGGTCTGCTCTGTGATGACCTACCTACCAATATTCATCAACTTCGATTGACTCTGCGGTGGGTTTGCTCTGTGTGGCCCATTACTGGTCTGCATGTCAAGAATCAGCACTATCTTTCCGTTGGAAGGACAACACTACTTCTTCAAGACTGCATGGACATCCACTACTTCCGTGTGCATTGTCTTTTACTGCTCAGACTTTGATAAAAGAAACGGCAGTTTTACTGTGATGAATGATCAGGACTGTCTTTATGGACTGTGAGAAAATTTTAGCTTTTGACCAACATTGTATCAATAAGTGTGTGCATTTACTATCTTTGTTATTGTAATTACGAAAAATTTTATCAAATCATTATTGGCCACTGCCCACAATCATTTGTAAAATTTTTTGTGGGGAGCATGGGGGCTATGTAAGTAGGCTGTTTATGCTTTCTTATTGGCAATGTTACGTAGCGCTCTGTATGAAGGTCACTGGCTGTGCTGTGTGCAGTCTAGGGCTAGTTTGCATTGTTGTCTGCCATTGTAGTGTTGGGCAGCGGCAGCTGGATGTGAACAGCGCGTAGCGTTGCGCAGTTGGAGGTGAGCCGCCAGCAGTGGTGGATGTGGGGAGAGAGATGGCGGAGTTTTGTAATTGGTTATGAACTGCTATATATATTATGACTATTAAGGTAAATACATTGTTTGTTCTCTATTAATATCTTTCATTTGCTAACTATCCCTATCAGTAGTTAGTGCCTTCTGTAGTTTGAATCTTTTATTTAGCTGGCAGTAGTGGCGCTTGCTGTATTGCAGTAGTGGGAGTAACGAAGATTTTTGTGAGGTAAGTGATTTAGTGATTTGTGAAAGGTATAGTTTAATGTTAGTCAGGGCCATTCTTTTGTAGGGAATTCTGAAAGTCAGATTGCGTTGCGCTAACAAAATATTGTGTGTCAGGTTAAGCACAGTCCAGTATAATTGTTCAAAGGGGACGTTTCATAAGCACAGTCTGTACAATTATTAAAAAAAAAGGGGACGTTTCACCACTAACACCAGACCACAAGCATCTGCGACTCCAGTGGTGTCAAGCGACAGTTCATTTGAGGGCAGGATGCAGATATGTTGTGTTTAGTGATGATGACTGCTTGTACCTCGTTGCCAGTGATGGCCGACTGTTGGTTAGAAGGAGGCCAGTTGAGGTCTTGCAACCAACCTGTTTGCATGCTACACACACTTAAGTTATGGTCTGTGGTGCGATTTCGTATAACAGCACGGGCACTCTTATGGTTATCCCATGCGTCCTGACTACAAACTTGTACGTCGATCTGGTGATTCGACTTGTTGTACTGCCATTCAAGAACAGAATTCTAGGGGGCGTTTTCCAACAGGATAATGCTCGCACGCATAGTGCAGTTGCATTCACCTGCTCAGTCGTCAGATCTGTTTCCAACCGAGCACGTACGGAACATCATCGGACGACAACTCTAGCATCATCCACAAACAGCATTAACTGTCCCTGTATTGACCGTCCACGTGCAACAGGCACGAAACGTCATCCCACAAACTGACATCCGGTATCTGTACAACACAGTGGATGCACGTTTGCATGTTAACATTCAAAATACTAGCGGTTACACCTGTTATTAATGTACGAGCAATATATTAACTAGACAAATGTATTTCAGAAATTTCATTACTTTACACTAATTTTATTTTTGGTGTATCGATTTTTTTCCTTCAGTGTGTATATCGACGATGTAACCAAAACTTGGGTATAGACAATGTTCGTAGACTACTTTTTGCCGACGACCAGCTAACTGTTAGTCAGAACGAAAATGACTAACAAGATCCTGTCTTTAATTTAAGTAAAATAGCCGGAGAAAACAATCTGAACGTATCTATCACGAAAACAAGGTGAGTGGCATTTTTAGGGCACCGTCCCATGTGAGTTAAGATTGAAATCGACAAGCAGGTCGCAGAGCAAGTTGATACATGCAACTATTTAGCGTGAAATATTACCTCAAATGCAAAAAATGAAGTAAGAAATAAGTTAGTCGTACTTAGCTATTTCTGTGGACCTTTATGCAGACTATTGAGAAAGAAAGTTCACAGAGATACTCTAATAAAGTTCTACAACCTTATCGCTGTACCAGTATTGCTCTGTGAATAAGAAAACTGGACCTTTAAGAAGAGACATGAAAAAATAATAGAAGCACGTGAAATGAATTTCGTTAGATACGTGGTTGGATATACTTTGATGAATAACAAGAGAAATGATGACATCTGAGTGCTACTGAATACCCAAAATGTAATGGACATATTAAAACAATATCATTTAAGGTAGCCAGAACGTAAAGACTGTATACCAGATGCAAGCACCTCTTAGCCATAAAACAACATAAATCAAGACGCAAATGATCTTCAGGAAGTCCAGTGAAGATCTGGTTTGACCAATTTTAAAGGAGATAGAACGGACCAAACGACCCAATTCTTGATGTAGACGATGATGGTGATGATAATGATTTGGAATCACCCGCGTTACATATGGATTAGTGTCTTGAGTTGACTCCATCATACGGAAAACTGTTTGGAGGCGGATCCACCCATAGTAGGTCCGGAATACTGGCTAAAGGTGGCTCCACCAGTGGTAGGTCTGGGATATGGTTGGGATGTGTATGTGTTCCGCGTTACATAAGATTGTACTCCAGAGGTCGATTCATCTGTGTTAGGACTGCGGTAAGGTGTGAGGGCCACTGCGACAAAACCCCTCACACCCACATACACAAACACTGCAATTGTGCTTGGTGTTTACAGTTGGATTGCACCTAGAACCAAATGCAGATTCTGTCACCAGAAGTGACTTCGTTATCGAGTGACCAGAACTGTCGCAGTCTTGCGTATATAAGAAGCTTTCAAAACAAGTCTGTCTAACAAAGTGTTCTGGGTACCTGCCCTGGCCACTGACGTAAATTCAGACAGTTTTCTTTTTGGGTGAAGTTAACTATATTACCGTATTTCAAATTCAAGTGTACCAGCGGAATTTTCTGCCTTGTGGTCGTTAGTGTTCCGGTCACGTGCCCTGGCCACTAACGTAATTTCAGGCAGCTTCCTTTCCTCGCCTGTTGTCGCTGTCCAACATGGTGCGTAATTTTGACAGCTAATACATACATAATTGTGGATTATCACGTTTGTAAGCTTTTGTGTTTGAGTTCTCATGTACTGATTGATGGCAAGCAAGACGTCGTGTCGGTCGGTCCGTGGCTGTCCCTTGGTTGGGTTCCGACGGATCAAGTATAGTTGGGCTCACCTCCTGTCTCACCTAAGTGAACGAGGGCAGATCGACCTCCCTGGAGGCTTCTGAGTGCGGTTGTCTTTATTGTATTTCCCATCGGTGTTCAGTTATCTGTTTTCAGCTATTTAAAATTTAAGGCTTACGATTATATTTTTTAAAATATTTTGTAAAATTAATTGTGTTCTTTCAGCCTTGCAATTTTATTCTTAAAATTATCTTTCAAGCTTAAACACTGCGGCCTTCTGCCATTAAGAGATTATGGTAATATATTTTAAAATTTTGAAATTTAATTGCGGCCTTCAGCCAATTGTATTGCACCTTGCATATGTTTGTTCTATCTATCTTGCCTTGAGGCTTTCCACCCAGCTGTGATATATGTTTTTTTGAATTATTTTATTTGCTATTTTAACTGTATTTTTATCTTGTTATTTTTAAGATTTCTTGTTTGGAGGCCTGCAGCCGTGAAAGACTTGCATTTGGTAAAGGTTCAGCTATGTGCCGCTTTGGTTGTAAATGCGTTATTAAATTACAATTAGAAGGTGAGACTGACCCCAACCTTATTTGACCCTTTCCACAATCCTAACTATCTGTTCTGCCTAGCGGGTTTAGCGGGCGTTTCAGATACTTATAGTTTGTACAGAAAGGAAATACATCTGAATTCATTTCATGAATCAGCGTCCGTACGTATTTTAAGACAGAACTCAAATTTTCTTTTTCTCTCTGCAGTATGTCCCAATATAGAATCTAGTCGCAACCAGATCATATGCAACTGTGTAGCAGAGCTCTTATCAGTCGTACTCTGCTGAGGGGTGAAATGATTTTCTTTAACCTCATCGGAGACTGCATACGTTGGCAGAATGGTAGTATTCTCTGCAATTTTATGTTTCTGCACTAAAAAAATCACGATTCTGCAAGGTAGGTCAGGAAGTGTTAAGATCATAATGTAATCATAGCTATTATATATTACGAGAAAACCTGAGTCTGATTGATGTAGGAAAAAACAAGAATAAAATGGATTTAAACGAAAATGTTTTATTTTTCGCAATGGCTATTAAAGCATATACAAAAATGTGTAAGAAAATAATAGTATCTCTTAGAACATCGCTGTTTTCGTCAAAAATGCCCTTACTGTAGCTAAAACTGGCCTCTCTGACACACAACACTCGAGGAAATGGTATGTCCACATTTAATACAATCAGAAGTATGTCTGCAGGAAGAGAATAGTACTCTGTGTTCTTCCTGGAAACAGATTTTACACAGGCGAGCATCGTCGAAAGCTCTGTCACATGGTGTTCTGATGCTGCTTTCAGAAGATTTGATGGAGATTTAATATTAGGTGCATCCTTTGCAGTAATTTTAGCTCCCTTATTCTGACAGATGTGACTCACAAAATTCTTACCGTTAGCAAGAAGCACAAAATAACCACATGGAAAACAACACAGCACGTTGAACCCATGGGTTGTTCGTTTCATCCTAAAATTTCAACTCTCCACCACATGGTTTCATCTCCATCACCTATATAACAGAATCCAGATTCACTTGATTTGTCAGTACGTTGCTTACACGGGGAACACCCCAACCTACCCTCCTCAGATTTCATAGCAAGACGGGCACAGTTTAGACTGTCAAAAACTGAACACAGATCAAACATGAAAACAGGTAGGTGTACTGAACTGAAAAAATAAGCAAAATAGAAACAATGAACAGTCCAAGCGCATGATGTGCAACATCGTGCACAGTCACATATTCAGAGCGTTTTGGTTATTTCGTTATGGTGTTTGACTGCGAAGGGGTAGATCCATGTTCAAATCTCTCTCATGTCACAGTTTTCTTTAACAAAATTATGATACGTCCGTTCCGTTATTGACGTGTCTATTCGCTGTATTTAGATTTGGGGCTGCATCATGGTGTAACGTCCGTTGGCAACAGCGAGGTGTAAGAAAGGGACCTCCAGACGTACGTACTTCCTATCTGTTCTACACAAGTGGCACATGTTATTGCTCTTGCTTTTTCGTTTTGGAAATTTTGACTTTTGAGTTCCTTTGTTGTAACTTAGTTAACACCTTCTTATTTGTTGTTTTCATTTCTGCGGAAGGTCGGTGTGGCATGTCGTCTGCTCTCATTATTCATCATATTTGCTTGTGACGGTAATATATTCTTACCACATGACATATTCTATAACCAATGTATAGTATGATAATTGCCGAGAATGCGGGAGGAGGAAAGAAACGTCAATGAAAGTTCATAATTCTGTGAAAAATAAATTTGGGTCACAAGCCAGATTTGAACACATATCTCGCCCTTTGCAGTCCAACATTGTGACAACATGACCACGACGCCGTAGCTACGTAAGTATGCTCGATGCTGCACATCTTGAGCTTGGACCCTTCACTGTTTCTATTTTGTTTCTTCTTTTTTTCACTGTTCAATACACCTTCTTTTTTCGTGCTTGATCTGCGTTCAGTTTATGATGGGCTATCCTATGGGTCATCTTAAGACTGAACCTGAGGGTGATGCTATGGGGAGTTCCCTTGTTAGCATCTAAAGACCAACATTCGGAGGATGCCAGCCTCGCATTGTATGTTCTGCACTTAGTGTGGGCTACCCTAACATCCTGCACATCACATGCTGAAGTGCATACTGATGCTAGTTCCAAAGACGAATGTAGGAGTATCTCCAGTCTGCACAGGTTACAAGTTTTGTACAAAAGAAACAGTTCAGTCCAACCCAGATACACTGTCAAAGATATAACTCTTCCAACACCATCAGGCATCCACTTCGTTACAGAGCGACCTGCTTTCAAAGCTCCCTATGTATGTATTCAACTCTAAAGGACCGAGATTCCGACACTTCCACTCGCGTGATTTCTGATTAAGGACTATACATTTGTTTGTAACTGCCATACAGCTGTGAACAGTTGATGGAATTGGGCCGTTTTCATGTATGTGTGTACATCGGTTTATTATGGGGATGGCCTCCCCACACTACCCAAGACCTACCGCTGTTTGATCCACCTTCAGACACTGTCCTGGATGTATCACAGATGGATCCACCCTCACCCACTGCTCCAGATGTATTGCTGATGAATCCATCTACAGACAGCACCCAAAATGTATCACAGGTGGATCCACCTTCAGACACCACCACAGGTGTATCGTGAGAGGATTCACCATGGAAAACTGTCCTGAACGTTATGCATGGTGGATCCACCTTTCAATTCTATTCTGGATCTACCTGTACCAGACATTACGCGTGGTTGATCCACCTTTAAATTCTGTTCTGCACCTGCCTACCACAGAAGTAACACGTGGTGGGTCCACATTTGAATTCTACCTGGACCTACTCTGGACCCTGGGGAGCCCACTATGACAAAGTGATGATGTCACATATCAGTACCTTAAAAGGCGGAGTATATGCCTTCTAGAGACATTGCACCATTTCCTATACCAGGAGCAGAAGGAACCTAGGATGAAATTGATATGGAAGCAGCAGGAATATAAGGAATCCATCTAACGCGGAACTGCTTTAAGTTAAAATGAATCATCAGCCTACACTATTGAATGGTCTTTTATAGTGACTGTTAGCTTATGGATTCGGATAAAACAGGAGGTTTCTTTAATAGAATGGATAAGTGCGACTACCTAACATCTGGCAGAAATGTTTTCATCTTCCTCCTCTAAAAAGAAAATTGTTGTAAAGCCTGGGTTTATAGCAATGGGAATAAACTGTTCGAATCTGACCCTTTCTAAATTTATTAAATGCTAACAGTACGTAACAATACTTCAAAAATCAGTATCCCATGTATATAATGGAGTATTTGTAAATGGCAGCCTTATTGTACTTAAACAGCAAGGACAGACGTTTGAAAACTGTTACATAAACATCTGACTCCATTGTTTTGCTGGATGGCTAAGTATTTCTTCATAAGCCAATTAAATTTAGAAATCAGGAGTGTATCTATATTCCATAGAAGACTCTTAGGAGTGAGTGGGTAACTGACTATTCGTGATAAGCAAATTAGATTTAAAAAACCAGTAAGGAACACACACACACACACACACACACACACACACACACACACACACAGCGTTACTGTACTTAAATAAGACTGACAGACATTTGGAGACTATGAGACAGCATTTCGTAAATAATTGCTTCTTCTGTGCTTTGAATTACATGCTTATTACAACCAAAACCTGTTGGAGTAGGTGTAAAATCTTACATTGAATGATTTAGTATTAGTTGACATTAACGTAAATAAATATTTTGTATATTAATAGGACTGGAAATCCTTTTCACTATCACCACAAGTATCAAGTGCTGCCTGAATGCCTAGCAGTAAGCATAGCGAGCTGATGGAAACTGCACATGTTGGGCAGAGATTCATTTCTATGAATCGTAGGGGAAGTAACCCAAACACTAACAGCTGACAGATCGACTTATGTGCGGCACGTGTGCAGCCACAAATCCCGTCTGCATGTCACCTACGGATTCTAACGCAACAACTCAGACGGACGGTTTATTTCTAAATAAAATAAGTACAACTATACATATGCGCACTGTCCACTTATCTAGTCAGAATACGATATTATGGTCAGTAACTCTCGAACATTGGGTGGGGATGGAGGAATAATGAATAATGCTGCGATTAAATCCTAGGTCTCTCCATACTCTTGTAGTAGCTCTGAATTATGTGTGGTTGCGACTGAACTGTGTAGTAGTCGCATCAATGCAAATGACTCAACGTAATATGGCGTGTTGCATATCTGTTTCTTCCTCCCTGGCGTATTTCATAAGTTTAGATCTCTTCTTTTATTAAGAAAGGATGGCATCGAAAGAGGACAATGATTTTTACATAACGATCCCGTGAAAGGTGGATATTCGACGTCGGAATTAGTGATTGCAATAAAATTTAGCTGAAATGGGAGGATCAGTTATAAAGAAGCTCCTTACTTACGCAACGGCGTAAGTGTGTGGGACTAGCTGGAAGATTTGTAATTTTATTAAGAAAATATTAGCTTTTTTGCCATTGCCTGTTTAAAAGAGGGATGCCATGACAGTGTTACTTGAAAGTGAAATAATTATAGAACAATATGAAGACAACGGACTTTGAAATCCCAGTACTAACCGCTCGAGAAGACGAGGTTCTTAGATATTATGGCAGTACAATTTGCACTAACGTCATTAATAATTTCTGCTGACCAAATCCATCTCTTTGTTATAGGCATATGGCGACAGTCCCACCAACAATCTAAAGCCATAATAAAAAACATGGATGATTATATAATACAGTGGTGATTAATGTTAATTAAATTATTAGAAAAACCAACTGAATTAACTTAACTGAATTTCAGGATATTTACGTAAATGTTGCAAAGGAAGCAGCTGATATTACTACTGCATTGTATGTCTATATAGGGCGAATCACCTAAAAACTTCTCTGAAAATATTGCTGAAATGGAAAGCCCTACTGAGGTGCGGTTTTCGCAGAAAGGATTGGTTGTCAGGGCTCGCATTTTTAGCCAATAAACAGATTCTGACAATACCCAGTATGTGTATTTTTGTGCAAACATACACTTTCTTAAAATGGATAGCGCCTATTGACATTACAAAATTAAAAATAGGGTAAATTAGGATGTCAGCGCTGTTTGTCGCAGGATTCTAGTGCTATATTTCGTAAAAGAGTCGCAGTAGAAACCTGCAACAAACCATCGACCTTCTAATTTATGCCACTTTTAGTTTGTTAATGTCAATAGGCATTGTTCCGTTTAAAAAGTGTGTGTTTGCAACAAAAAATACACTTTCTAAGTATTATTACAGTTTGTTAATTGACTAACAATACGAGCTCCTGACTACTAATCCATTCTGTGGAAACCTTACATCAGCAGCATTTTCCATTTCCGCAGTATCTGCGGTGCACGTTTTAGGTGATTCATCCTGTATATCGATGGCCGAAGTTTTGATGGAGGAATTGTCAAAGGCGAGAATATGAGAGAAAAAGCCGTGTCACCCAGGAAAGAGCTTATATTAAAGGTGATTGGTGGTCCATCTACTAAACTGTGATGTGAAGCTATCGAATAAAAAAATAGATGTGTTTTTAATATGTCTTTTGTTTTCATATAAAATATGCAACTGATTTAATACAACCCCTTGCCTATTTTCAAGCCCGTTGCGCTAAATCAGTAACATGCCTGTAAGCACTTTAAATTAGGCACAAATCATGCAGAGAGGGACAACATTCTTTTGGAAGTTTTGTGTGTCTATAAATGGATGGATTAACATCTTAATAGTTACACTAAATTTACATAGTTGACTCGTAGATAAAGTCCTGTGAATAAAGTAATGACATTGCTTTACAGCTCAAAAATTGTGATTGCCAGATAGACATACTGTCCACCCGCAAAAAAAGAGAGCAGATGAGTGCAGCAGCAACGAAAGCAGGTTCTAACGTATTTGTATTATATTTATAGTCCGTTAAATGATGGTTATATTTTAAATACTGCTAGACAAGCAGCCTGAAGCAGCTTGTGGTATCAAGCTAAATAGACAAATGTATTCTACGTTTAATGATGAGTTCTGGAAAAATACGTTTAACATTGCCAATACAGTGTTGATATGTAATTTAGCATTTCCTTTCAACTGGCCAGTTATGGAATATAATTACATTACTTCCTCAGTTATTATCAATACACTGCTAAGTTCAAAATGGTTCAAATGGCTCTGAGCACTATGCGACTTAACTTCTAAGGTCATCAGTCGCCTAGAACTTAGAACTACTTAAACCTAACTAACCTAAGGACATCACACACATCCATGCCCGAGGCAGGATTCGAACCTGCGACCGTAGCAGTCGCGCGGTTCCAGACTGTAGCGCCTAGAACCGCTCGGCCACTCCAGCGAGCCACTGCTAAGTACCAGTAGAATAAATAAAGTGGTACAGTCTTCGTGAGTGACTGAGAAGGCTGGGTGGACAGTGCACACTTTTTCGTTAGTTTTGTCCGTCCGTAAATGGATGTACTGTCATCTTAATAGGCAGACTAAATATATGCTGTTAGTTCGTAGATAAAATCCAGTGAATAAAATTATGGAATTAGTCTGCACCACAAAAATTTTGACAGACAGACATTTTTTCGGCGCGCAATTCACGAATAGTTGTAGTTGCAAAAGAAACATAAATATACTTGCTGTCTCCTACGAATGAAAAAATGTGCGTCAGACTGTTACGATAATGATAGTTGGTTGGTTGGCTTGGAGAAAAAGGGATCAAACTAATGATAGTTAAAATGAGGGAAGGGCCAACTGCCTTATTTGGAACGTTGATACTTTCATCGACGACCATGCAGTCGGAATGATAAAATAAAAAATATTAGAACTGTCAAAGCATAATTGAATGTGAATTTTCGTAAAACAGGTGAAGTCAAGTACCTCTGCATACGTAAACAAGCTTTCTTCTATACTATCTGCACGAATACTTATGGGAAAGAAAGTAGTTAAAGCTAAGTTTTTAACCGTGACACATTCAGTAGTGCCTCATAGACACGATCGCACAATTGGAGAGAGGCATATCATCTCAGGCTCGTGGGAACGGGAGAGCATCCGTACGGTACCCAGCCACAACAGGTCACACATAGCGCCTCAGTCTTTTTACGCCCGCTGTGGGCATGGGGGGAGATGGGATGGCATTGCGCATGTAAGCTTCTCTTGGTTGAGGCAGTGTCTCATGACTTGCAAGCGCTCTGGGGCTTATGTGTTCCGCAGTACGATAAGGAGCTCTGTGTGGAGTAGCGAAATTTATTTTTTTATACCTTTTCAAGGGGACACTGCAATCTGCGGTATTTGCTTGGGTTTAGACACCGTAATTATTTCGATACTATCCCTGCAGTTAGCTCACGTCAGTACAAAATGCGAAGCAGTGGCGGCAATTGTGACGGTTAGATACAGTAGGCAGCTGCAGGAACATAACTCTCCGCTGGTCTGTGGAAGGGTCCCAGCAGTTATTTTTTAAAAGTTCGAAATAAGCACATAGTGTTAGGGGAGTTCATAATGACACCAAACAACGAAAGTTAATGGGGACAAGTATATTTGAAGTGAAACGTAGGTCTGCTGCATTTTCTTATTGTAGTGTGTCTTCCTGAAAAAAGTGGCTATTTGCGAGAAAATCGACAAAATTTCGATGAACTGCTTAAAAACTATAAATACTGTCATATATCGGTGTGCTCGCAGGGTATGCGCTGCATTGTTATTTGCTACACATTTAAAGCTTGGTATTTAAATGTCTCTCCGGAGAAAGTGGGTAGTCTATTTGTGGAGTACTGGCGAGGCAGGATACCGATAAAATTTTAATTAGTTTAATGAGTAGCGTCAAATGGGCGTATATCGATAAAACGGCAGCAAAACCTATATAATGCTCGTCATTTTGAAAAATCGGTAAAATAGTCACGAAACCAATATTTACGTGCATCTTTTTAGAAAGCAGGGGTGAAAAAGCTGCGAAACCCATATTTACGTGTATATTCTTAAAAAGTGGCAAAAATCAGAGAACAGCAAGAAATTAAAAAAGAACAAAAGGTAAAAATTAGCCACGAAGCCGTAAATAGCGTTTATCTAGCAGAAAATAGCATTGGGTGTCAAACATTTGCGAAAACTTGGTCAGTACTGCCGGGTGCTATATTACGCTGGAAATTTTGAGTATCGCCTGAATTTACTGATGCTGCTGCTGCTCGAGTGAGGTACAGGTTAAGAAGACCAGTCCCTGGATGCTTGGAGGACACTAAGGAGGCGTGGGGCAGTGATGGGGCTGTCACCAATGGCAGCAGAATTGTGGTAGGGGAGCGGAGACGCCGTATTTCGGGTCATAAAGTACCATAATTAAAAATGACAGTTATCACTGAGCCGCCATCTTGCCTATGTATTACAGTCATTTCTGAATAATTATGTCCTAAATAAACAAAGCAAGAGACAAGGTGTGCAGATATTTACATAAGGGGAGCTAGGGCCACTTAGTGATTCCTTTACTTAAGAAAACAATGGGCTCATAGTTATGAAAATTGTACGCACCCGCTACTGTAGGAGAGTTATGATATTTGTGCAGCAAAATAACCGACGACGGTTAAGTAAAGACGATATAAAATGCAGCTGGCAATTGAAAGAAACGTTTTCTGGAAGAGAGAACCTTGTTAACACTGAATATAATGTTAAGTTTCAGGAAGTCTTCTCTGAAGGTATTTGTCTGAGGTGCAGCTTTTAATGTAAGTGAAATGTAGATTATGATCCGTTCGGGCAAGAAGAGATTAGAAGCTTTTTACATCTGATGTTACAGTAGAATGCTGAAGAACAGATGGTTATGTCAGATAAGTGATGAGGATGTAGAGGATCTAGCTGGGGAAAATACAAATTAATGGTACAAATTGACTGACAGCAGGGGACGGCTGTTTGGACTTATCCTGAGACATCGTAAACTTGATAAAGAAAGGAAGTATGTATATGTGAGAGGCAGCCGGGAAGGGGCACAATACGTAGAGGGAGAACAATTCTTGAAAAGGTAAACGATTTCAAATGTATGTAGCTTGCAGTAGTTAAGCAGAGCTGAAGAGGCTTGCAGAGGATGGACTAGCGTCAAGAGCTATATCAAACAAATTCTGGGACTGAAGAAGACAGCAACAACATGTATGTAAATTACTCACAGTCGCGGAACACTCCAGGATAGATATTGTCATCATGCTATATAAATCTATTAAAACACAGATTCAGCTGAACTTTTCTTTGTTACTGATATTATTTCTTAGGAAGACTATCATATGCTTCTACTTCTTTCTGCTCCCATTATTTCGTACAATTTGCAGATAAACTATTTGACCTACTGAGGAAGAATTTTATTGCAGGTAAGTTCTGTCGGAGAGATAGGAAAATGAATAATGTATGGGAATATGCCTTCAGAGAAAATACAGGGATTACCGTCAACAGAGGCAATAGGACTTCATTCAAAAAAGAGGAATCCATCATTCGGTGAGTAGTTAAAAGTAGCACAGAAACGTGGTCAACAAGGAAGAGAAATGAAAGTTGTATGAAAAGTTTGAAATTTGGCTGCGAAGAAAAATATAGAAAATGAAATGTGTAGACAGAATAAGGAATGATGTAATGTTTGAAAGAGTGAAGGAAACAAGAATTTTTGTGAAATATTTTATACAGAGGGAAGGAAATTGGGTGATTATATTCCCACAAAAACATGATATTTTTAATTGCATAAATTCACTCGAAATAAAACGTTGGATTCATCTGTTGTACCAGAACGTATTTATATTAACGTGATGCTATATGGAATATAGCTCATACATTTATGTGAAATAGAGATTGCGGAAAGAAAGGGAAGGGATAGGTGGGAACTCACGGCCTCCAGCTGCGCAAGCTACTATAGTATTGCATTGGTGAAAGTTGAAAATTTGTGCTGCACTAGGACTCGTACCCGGATTTACAGCTTTTCATGATCGGTTGGCTTAACCACTTCGGACATTCAGAAACAGTTCCAACTGCCCCGCTTTCAACTTATCGCCCGCTGCAATGCAGCGTCCCTCGTCATTTATCCCCCTACTCGCAGATTATTGATACCCATAGAACGATATTAGTGCATCTGCACTGAAACAATGCCAAGGAACCGTCACGCTCTTCAGAAATGTAGATGTTTGAGTGATGTGTTAGGCACTCGATGCGTTCCGCCGCTGCGCTATTAGCCCCTTCAGTGTCGTTCCTTGTGCCCCGTACACTTCTGTCTCAGGGGTACGTGGATACGCTTTCTCGACCGACCCAGGGATGGCCACCGGTTGAGGTGCCTTGTGGATCCCGTATTGGTGGCCGTCCGATTTTCCTCGCAGGGTCCGGGGACCCTCTGCGCTATTTCACGCATTTCCCTCGCATTTTGATCTGCGTTTGGGGGGCGCTATTAGTTGTATTTTGTATTTTTGGGGGCGCTATTCTTTTTATTTTGTATTTTAGTGGTGAGTGTCGAGGTCTCCGGCGGCTTCGGGTCATCCACATCCTGTCGCTCAACATGTTCAACAAGGACCTCTCTGAGATGTTCTACCCCATCACTGGCTGCCTGTTGATCCGTTGATCCTGGGGATGACTCTGTCGCCTTTGTCTGATCCGTGTCCATTGTCGCTCAGATCCTCTCCTTGGCATCCAAAGGTTCTATTTCTGCCCCCCTCCCCCCTCCCCCCCCCCCGACCACTGCAACGTAAGTCACTGGTAGTGTCGACATTTGTGCTGGGCCAATTGCTTCTCCCACTGGTAATTGCGCTGCCTTCCTGTGCACACATTCAGATCGTACATGTCCTTTCTTGCCACATTCTGAACATTTTCAGGGCTGCCCTTCGTACATTACTATCGCTCTACATAGGCAGAAGTGACTGTTTGCCGAGACATGTCGCTGGAGGCCAGTATTAACCTAACACGGATTAGAAAAGGGAAGGTTTGGAAACCTGTCCATTTTTTACCCTGCTACTAAGGGCTTTGCCGTATGTTTTGAGGACTGAATTGATCAGCTCTGGAGTCACTTCGAAGGAAAGTTGAAAGCTCCTTCTGGTCTTGACCCAGAACCCTGCCATTTCTACTGTTACCTCCCCACATTCCTGTCACAACTGTTGTGTTTAAATTGTTCCCTGGTTGAGGCTATGACTCGTTCACATAGACCGTGCGGCTTCTATCGACAAGTGAATCCCGAACGTTTCGTGAAAGCTTAGTTTCACCACATCTCGCAAAAACATCTCTACTTCGAAAGGCATTGGCCGTGCGTAGTGATCGTCAAAAGTAAATTACAGGGTGTCCTTAGAGTTTACGCACCACTTGGCTCGTTGCTTGGCTTCCAGCGGCGGGAACGTAAACAGCGTACGTCCGCGCAGTTCGCCTGCAACAAGAAGACTGCCATGTGGACTGCGTCCCTGAACGACTCAAGTTTTTTTCAACTTATCGCCCGCTGCAGTGCAGCATCCTTCACCCATTAACCCCCTACTAACAAATTATTTATTCCCATCGGTTTCGGACGATATTAGTGCATCCGCATTGAAACAGGCGTCAAGGAGCCATAGCGCTCTTATTGAAATATACTGAAGCGCCAAAGAAACTGGTATAGGCATGCATAATCAAATACAGAGATATGTAAACAGGCAGAATCCAGCACTGCGGTCGGCAACGCCTACATAAAACAAGTGTTTGGCGCAGTTGTTAGATCGGTTACTGCTGCTGCAGTGGCAACGTATCAAGGTTTAAATGAGTTTGAACTGCTTTATAGTCGGCGCACGAGCGATGAGACACAGCACCTCCAAGGTAACGATGAAGTGGGGATATTCCCGTACGACTATTTCATGAGTGTACCGAGAATATCAGGAATCCGGTAAAATGGCTCTGAGCTCTATGGGACTCAACTGCTGTGGTCATCAGTCCCCTAGAACTTAGAACTACTTAAACCTAACTAACCTAAGGACATCACACACATCCATGCCTGAGGCAGGATTCGAACCTGCGACCGTAGCAGTCGCACGGTTCCGGGAATCCGGTAAAACATCAAATCTCCCACATCGCTGTGGGCGGAAAAAGATCCTGCAATAACGGAACCAACAATGATTGAAGAGAATCATTCAACGAGACAGAGGTACAACGCTTCCGCAAATTGCTGCAGATTTCAATGCTGGGCCATCAAAAAGTGTCAGCGTGCGAACCATTCAATGAAACATCATCGATAGGGGCTTTCGGAGCCGAATGCTCACTCGTGTACCGACATTGGACTATTGATGACTGGTAACATGTTGCCTGGTCAGACAAGTCTCGTTTCAAATGTATCGAGTGAATGGATATGTACGGGTATGGAGACAACCTCATAAATTAATGGATCCTGCATATCAGCAGGGGACTGTTCAAGCTGATGGAGGCTCTGTAATCGTGTGGGACGTGTGCAGTTGGGGTGACGTGGGACCCCTGATACGTGTAGATACGAGTCTGACAGGTGACACGTACGTAAGCATCCTGTATGATCAGCTGCATCCCTTCAGACATACTTGGGAAATTCCAAGAGAATAGTGCAACACCACACACGTCCAGTATTGCTACAGAGTAGCTGAGTTTAAACACTTCCGAGGTCAGCAAACTCTCCAGACATGAACATTATTGAATAAATTTGGGATGCTTGCGACGCGCTGTTCAGAAGAGATCTCGACCCCCTCGTACTCTTACGGATTTATGGACAGCTCTGCAGGATTCATGGTGTCAGTTCCCTCCAGCACCGATTCAGACATTATTCGAGTCCATGCCACGTCGCGTTGCGGCACTTATGCGTGCTCACGGGGGCCCTACCCGACATTAGGCAGATGTACAAGTTTCTTTGGCTCTTCAGTGTGTATATACAATCTGTTCTATCCGACTTATCATTCAGAAGAGACATCACTCAAATATCTACATTTCTTAAGAGCGCTAAGGCATCTTGACGTTGTTTCAGTGCAGATGCACTAATATCGTTCAAACTCCTACGGCCATCAATAATTTTCCCAATTGGCAGATGAAGTGGAATTCGAGGTGAAACTATGAATGAAGAAACGACGGTAAGTGTCGGTATAGGGAAGTGCACGGGATCATAGGACACATGGACGGGACAGTGACCCCCGTGTGGGACAAACTGAACAGTGGCCTCAGGCAACGGCAGGGACACTCAGCCTGCCCTCAAAAAATGATTCCAGCTCGAGCATACAAAATATGGAAGATGAACATCAACAGCATAAGCAGCAGCAATAACTTTCACACTTTATTTGACTTACTGCATGCCGCTGAGTTAAATGTTGGCTTGCTGCAAGAGGTGTCGAACATAGACCTCCGCAATATTATTGGATATACAGCTGTCATTCATCCAGGAAAAGCACAAGTCCTTGAGACGCCAGTACTCACAAAGGAAGGAATTGTGGCGAAAGACTTGGAGTACCTGGCAACAGCCCGAGATACTACGCTCACCATACAGGACTCACACCTCATAAACGTCTACACCCCTTCAGGGTCTGGAAATAGACTCAAATGGGCGGCATTTTTCAAAGAAGAAATAGCCCAATTATTCGTGGCAATTACGACCACATTATCTTCGGGGATGACTACAATTGGGTAATGAAAAACCGGGCGCCACATTTTACAGTAGCCCTGAACTAGGCACTATAATACGGCACCTGCCTTTGATAGATACTTCGAAGCACGTAAATGGCGATCGGCCAGGATTTACACATGTCACGGACCTTTCTGCAAGCGGATTTGACCACATTTACGTGACACTAGCCGTAAATCCCCAAATTTTGCAGGCAGAGACATTTTCATTCTGACCACGCGGAGTGCATTCGTAGAATCACAATACAAATACAAGGGACGTGTAGTGGGAGGGGATACTGGAAGCTGAACGTCTCGTATTTGGACGGACCAGAATACCATGAGATATTTCACACGACATGGGCAGCTTGTGAAAAAAAGTTTCCTCAGTACGCCTCGGCGCTAGAGTGGTTGTTAAATTGTGCAAAATCGGCGATCAGGAAGGCCCATATGAGGAACTCCCGTCAGAGGAAGAAATGGTCCAACCGTACAGTGAACTTCTATTTCCAGGTTGTCTGTAACTTATTCCGGCCAGACGCATCGGAGGTCGACAATCGCAAGGGAAAACAATACGTAAAGGCCACGACTACAGCGTTAATCTGTAAAAAAATTAGAAGTGTGAGCGACTTCGAGTCAGTGTCCAAAGCGAACAACGTTCCATATATCAGGTGATTAAAGAGCGAATGGGTAGCTGGAGGTAGCTCATCAATGAACTACGAACGGCGGACGGGTGACTGCTGCTGCAAAAGCAAAAGATTGGAGCTGAAATGAAGAGATATTATGAGACGCTTTATACGACCACGCATCTGGACCGGGCGGCGATGGAAGACCTACTATCGAGAATAACTAGCAAGATCGACCAGGAGAAGAGAATTAGTTTGCTGGCTGAACTGACGAAACAGGAATCGGACGACGCGCTGATGAAAGGCCCAGAGAAGTCACCCGGACCACATGGTATACCGGTGGAAATCTACCGTAAATTTAAACGTCACATGTTACTGAAACCAGACTGAATATGCCGGGAATTGACGCTTCCAGAAAAAGACAACCCACAATATTTCAGCAAGGATATTATAATACCAGTTCCTAAAATGCCTATGGGGAAATCGTCACATTACCGTCCGTTAACACTCTTAAATAGTGATTACAAGATATTTGCTAACCGGTAACGAACACAGTCATAGCCCCGGAACAAACCAGTGTCAGCAAAGACCCCTGTATTCACGATATCCTGTGTGATTATCGCAATGAAGTTGCTGTAGCGGCCCCCTGTCGCATCCCGTGCGCCATAGTTACTCTCGATTTTAACAAAGCCAATGACAGGGTAAACCATGAGTATGTACAGAAAACCATGCAGGCAATGAATTTTCCACAACTTATCGTGACAATCATCGCACGTCTTCTGCGAAACTCGCAGTCCACAATACTGATTAACTGTCAACCCGTGGGGCCGATAGTAATCGGTAGCTCAGTTAAACAAGAATGCATGTTGTCAATGGGACTATCTGCTAATCGAACGACTGTTAACTGTGTTGAACAATCCACCCCAGGGAGTGCTAAGACAGGGTAATAAGTTCGTCCGCCGCACCTACGCAGATGATGTGACCTTTCTAGTCAAAACCACCACCGAGATACAAACGGCGATGGACAGAGTAGGGCAGTGTAGGAAGGCGACGGGAGCTAAATTGAATGTGATGAAGTTAGGTGTTCTGAATATCGGCCGCGGACTAGGGGCATCCGTAGAAGGACAGACAAAGGGGATCACGGTAATGATGTGCATGGGAGTGAAACTCACTCGACACATTCAAGGCGCTGTTGCAGTTAATTAGAAAGATTTACGTAATGAAGTACGCGCTTGTATATGTCAACGTAACCTTAGATCGCTGGACGAACTGCAGCAGGTGGCCTTGGTAAATGTTTATCTCTTATCTAAAGTAAATTATATGGCACGAGTGCTCCCACTACGCAGGACGATTGCAAATAGATTACTAGCAATCTTCGGTGAGCTTGTCAGCCTCGGCCACGTTTTCAAGGTCAAATGTTCTATGTTGACTCTTCCAATTGCAGTAGGCGGACTAAACGTCACCGACGTATATACGAAGACACGGGCTCTTTATATAAGTTCCGCCACAAGCAAAACATAGAATCATGTACGTTCCACCACATACAAAACGTGGAATCATTCGTTGAAGAGTATCGCCACCTTTTTATTGAACGAAATAGTCCCTGCCAACATTGAAGCGCCAGTAGACGTCCACCACATGGCATATGACTCAATATTTTTTGGTATATTTTTTGGTTGAATAGAGCTACGTCGTATGGGGATGCCCGAGATGCAGCTAGCCACAGCCCGAGCATTGTACAAATACCTGATTGCAGCGTACTCCAGGAACTATATAAAGGATAAGTATGGGGAGGTTGATTTGAACACCATATGGAAAAGTATCCATCATCTACATTTGACAACGAGCGGTCAATAGAAAACTCCCCACGAATTCGCGATTGCCAGCGATACATTTCGCAGAGCTCTCCCTCCCACCCTCCCCCCTCCCTCCCACCTCTGTGTAACTGTCGCGTGCAAGATACCGATGAACACCAATTTGTATGTGGAATAGCGGGTGAAATACGGAAAGGGGCCAGGAATGTCTTGGCATTTCTCCAGTGTACGACACTGCACGCCATCACATCTATTAATTTCTGAGGATGACCTTTACCCTAATGCGAAGACAAACGCCATCAAATGGTTGAAAGGACAGGTAGCATATTATATTCTCTCCAGTAAATAACGTACTGCTGGGGACTTTTGGACATATCTGAAAACACAGCACTATCGGCTTCAAAGAATTCCATATTACAGCACTACATAGCATCAGAAGACGACTGAGGAAAGAAAAGGAAGGAGAACGACAGAGTAAAATGACGTAAATACACGGGAGTGAAGGCAAGGGAGCCTGAGAAGATGAAATTTACAGGTTCGCAGGCCGTCTGGGGAAATTACAATCAGACATCATAAAAATATCTAACAGTGAAACGTCACGAATTTATCAAAACCGAGGACGATGGGCAGTAAGGTGGTTTCGTCCAGAGAGGTGGCAGTAATGCGGTAATGCTACCCTGGATAATTCTTTTGGTTTACACCATGTTATGCATTAAAAAAAAAAACGGAAAGATAGAAGCTAGCCAAACAAGGCAAGAAAAGGTGAGCGTATGGATGGGCTGTGAAGGAAGGAGGGAGGCAAGAAAAGTGGCAGTTTGTCTGCTACAGTGCGGACAGGTGCCTGTGTTCCGCGAGCGGGGGAACGCTTGCCTGTGTTATATACAGGGTGTTTGGGGGGGGGGGGGATGTCAATATTTTAAACAGTGACAGTATAAGTAATTACGAACAAAACATGAACATAGTTCCGCAAATGCTTCGTTAGGGAGGTATGGGTATTGAAAAGAACAAGAACTTTAATTCTGCACAATTGATGTGCACAACGTGAATGTATATGCTACTGGACCATGAACTGATTTTCTTTCAAACAATGCACGGGTAAATGCCATGTTAACGCTATGCAACCTATCACGTATTATGGTCATGTGACGTACGTAGTACAATCACCAGTTGTTTGCGCAGTTGTGCCGTGTAAGCCGTATTGTGTAGTACAAGCGTTGCTAACAATGCCACACGTCTACAGTAATGAGGAATACGCAGTTATGGTGTATGTTTATGGCTTCTGCGACGGAAGTACTACCGCTGCAAGAGAAAAATACGACAGGCGCTTTCCGACTTTGCGTGCAATAGGCTCTCTTCCAAGTAGAAATTTTTCATCCTAGCGTGCACGTCAACAAACTTTGCAAGAAAAGGAAGAAATTGTTGCAAGTGTTGAGCGAAGTCCCAGTACGAGCATACGAAGAATGCCCCGGCGTATGAATGTCCCACAGACACGTGTATGGGAAACATTACATGCGGAAAACCTGTATCCATTTCACATACAGCGTGTCCTAAAATCTCCACGCTGGCGGCAATGCCCAACGACTTCAATTCTGTCAATGGGTATTTGGCTGTGGTCGAGTGGTTCTAGGAGCTTCAGTCCGCAACCGTGGTGCTGTTACGGTAGCAGGTTCGAATCCTACCTCATGGATGTGTGTGATGTCCTTAGGTTAGTTAGGTTTAAGTAGTTCTAAGTCCAGGGTACTGATGACCTCAGGTGTTAAGTCCCATAGTACTTAGAGCCATTTGAACCATTTAAACTGGGTAATTGGGAATAGTCATTTGCGTCCATATATACTATTCACTGACGAAGCCCAGTTTTCACGACATGGAATAAACAACACGCGCAGTAATCATCGATGGTCACGAGAAAATACGCACGCTTTAGTGGATAGCAATTTCCACGTTCGTTTTGCCATATATGTTTGGTGCGGCATGATCGGTAACCTTTTGATAGGCCCATTTATTATCAATCACTGGCTGACGGGAGAGAGGTACCTGCATTTTTTGAAAAATTCATTTGTGGAACTATTGGAAGACGTTCCTCTAGCCAAGCGAACTGAAAGGTACTTTCAACAAGACGGTGCCCCTCCACATGTTACCTTACGTCTGCGGGACCATCTCAAACGCGCCTACGCTAATCAATGGATTGACCGTGGCGGTGCTATTAAGTGGCCTCCAAGATCACCTGACCTTACACCTTTAGATTTCTATTTATGGGGCTGGATGAAATCAGAGGTGCAGAAAGTGAAAGTAAATACACGAGATGAACTGCTTCGTCGCGTCATTGACGCTGCTGAATTGATTAGGAACCAACTACAGGCAATTGAACAAGCAACACAACATGTTATCGCTAGAACGCAAAAGTGAATTGACGTTCATGGTGGGATATTCGAACCTGTTCTGTGAACTGTACAACATCTGTACGATAAGAGTTAAAGCCGTTTGTAAAAGACGTGGCACGTCTTTTTCAAATAAATACATGTAACGTGCATGTTGTAATGAACTAAATGAAAAGTAAACAAACATTATGTAAAAATGTGTAACATAACTGTACTTCTCTGTAACATTGTTTTAAAGAAAATCACGTTACGGTCCAGTTGTATTGCGTATCCGTTCACGTTGTGAACATCAGTTTTGCAGGATTAAAGTTATTTTCAGTACCCATACATCCTAAACGAATCATTCGCGGACCTATGTTCATACAACATATTTTGTTCAGAATTACTTATCCTGTTACTCTGTAAAATATTGACCTTTCCTCCCTAAACACTCTGTATATATATATAATATGGGGGCAAAAACGGTTAAGGCAACCACTTACGAGAAGCAGTGAATACAAGTCCGACTCCCGGTCTGGTGCAAATTTTCAGCTTTTGCCATTACATTACCACAATGGCCTAAGTGGCTGGAAGTAAAAAATTCCCACCCATCCCTTCCCTTTTCTTTCCCCATTCTCTGTTTCATACAAATGTATGCATCAGCCACGTCACACATCTGTCGGACATGTCCGACCGAACAAATACCACTCAAATAGCCACATTTTTGTAAAAGCGCGACAGCACATTGACTGTTTGTTTCAGTGTGGATGCGCTAATATTGCCTGAACTCCTACGGAAATCAATAATTTACGAGTAGAGGTTGATGGATATGGAACGCTCCATTGCAGCGTGCGTAAAGTTTAGTTGGACAGGGACCATGTCAAGATGGCCGAAGCGGTTAAGGCGACAGCTCATGTCAAGTGTTAAATCCCGGTTTGAGTTCGAATTCGGCACAAATTTTCAACATTCGCCATTGTATTACCATAATATCCCGTGCAGCTAGAAATCACCAATTTCCACCCACCCCTTTCCTCATTCTCTGTTTCATACAAATATATGCACCAGCCGCATCATTACGGCACCTTTCAAATATATACGTAGCTTATACTGTCCTGTCGGCAGCGCTATCATTAAACGCGGCAGGTATCGTTAACGATCTGTCGAGCTTTCGTTGTTAACTGTGTACGTCACGAAGGTCGTTTGCACAACACTCATACGACATCTGTCTTGTCCGTTTACGTTAAATATTTCTTTGATTTTGTGATCACTATGGCCGGTTGCTAATGTGTAGTTTAAAACTTCGTTTCGAGTCAATATTTGAAACTTTTAAGCAGTGGACTCGCCTAGAATGGCATCTATGCTGCCACTTATATACAGATAAACAGCTGCTTGAATAAATATGCAGCTTTGTACAGTTCACGGAGAGAAGGACCATGCTGCCAGGTTCAAATGGTTAAATGGCTCTGAGCACTATGGGACTTAACTTCTGAGGTCATCAGTCCCCTAGAACTTAGAACTACTTAAACCTAACTAACCTAAGGACATCACACACGTCCATACCCGAGGCAGGATTCGAACCTGCGACCGTAGCGGTCGCGCGGTTCCAGACTGTAGTGCCTAGAACCGCTCGACAACTCCGGCCGGGGCTGCCAGGTTCTCGGCAATGCATAAGTAGAGAAAGGCCTCAAAAATAGATCATAGAACAATGGTTTATCGTATTTGTTTCAAGATCCAGGTGGACACCATAGTCATCTCAGATTTATTTTATTTTAGAATACTTTGAGGTTAAGTAGAGCTGTGACGAGAAATGCTGGCAGGAGTTGAACTAGCGTCATCGTCTCGAAATGCATCCCACCTAATGGCGTGGCACAGTTATCAAGATACTAGATTCGCATCCAGTAGGACGGTGGTTTAAGTCCCTGGAGGGCCCTCTAGATATGGATTTTCGGTCATTTCCCTAAGACACTTAAGGTAAATACCGTATGATTCCCACGGAAGGAACAAAGTCGGTTTATTTCCTTATCCGTCTCCCGTTCGACAGTACCTTGTACTCCAATATTCCTTTCACTTGCTGGTAGCGAAGCACAGACTTCGCACAAAATGTGGTAGCTTTCTTCCTAATTCATTCCGAAGATTACTACTACGATGAAGGCGCTTATATGGATTAGTACATACACATTTGGATTCCCCTTAATAATATCCATCCTACCGTGGTTTAGAACAAGAACTTGCTTATACCCCTCTGCTTTCTTGTCTAAAGAAAAATTATCTGTCTCTTTGACAGTGATACGATTGAAAACTAAATGCATCGGTCAACTAAAAAAATAACATAACCATGATCATGGCCTATTGTTATACGTATTCAAGATTTTGTGGCCCCATACATCATACAGCAGATACTTAGTCTCCACAGCATTATGAAAATGTTTAAGTAGTATACAGTGACGCACTGTATAACGTTTCTTATCATCATACTTCTATTCTGCAATGTGCATACAGTACTCTTGCCCATCTGGATTTACAGCTTTTACTTTTCAGGGATAGCCTGTCACCTTATTAGTACTCTGATGAAAATGGAAAGTGAAATTCCATGAAGTATGAGCCCAATGTTTATCAGACTTAGTGGAGATGTTCATCAAGTAACGGATATTAGACGTTAAATGA
This sequence comes from Schistocerca nitens, assembly GCF_023898315.1. Lineage (NCBI taxonomy): Eukaryota > Metazoa > Arthropoda > Insecta > Orthoptera > Acrididae > Schistocerca > Schistocerca nitens. The sequence goes on along the minus strand of NC_064618.1, from coordinate 353,681,741 downwards.
AACAACTAGTTTACTGTTACCAGTCAGTGTTTATTTATCTACTCGACGCGTTTCAAACACTCAAACCTTCATCATCAGGTGGATTTGCATTTGGTGGTATGACGTGTGTCAGTGTTACAAATTTTTGGAGAAAATTGTGGCACTGTCTAGTGGGAGAGACAAAACACTATTTCAGAACATGGTTTTGGGTTTCTTTTTACAAAAAACTAAACGTATATCTAACAGTAAAAATAAAATAAATAAAATAGAATACCTCCAGTGGTCACATGTTCCATTCACTGTAGTAACACACCACATGTATATTGTTATATTTTGCAAACAGTGACTGGTAACAGTAAACTTGTTGTTTCATTTAATATTCCAACAACAGTCATGGTAAAGCCTAGCCAAAAATATTCGCATTTAAAGGATATTAGACGATCAAACTTTCATTCCAGTCAGACCTGATGCCCATCGTCAAAATGGGTATGAGATGTTACCCCACGGGTGGGGATCGACAGTAATATTCGTTGTGACTTGGAGACTGACAGCCTGCGAACGTCAGCTTGAAGAATTTCTTGCCATACTTGAAGCACATGCTGTGTCAGTTCATGAAAATCTGGAGACTGCTATGAAAGCATGTGTCTTCACATCGCGTACCAGACATTCTGTACAGGTGACACATTAGAGGATCGTTCAGTCCAGTCAAGGATCCGTGCGTTCCTCATGGCGTATGTGGTGTGAACTGCTGTGTTGAGTCTTGCATTATCTTCGTGGAAACTTCATTTGATACGTTGGCCATGAGCGCCAAGATAACAAGGTTTACCATTCTTGCCATTGAGTGGTGAGCATTCCGCCTCCCTTCAATAATGACAAAATCAGTCCTAATGTCATATTCAGTAGTTACCCAGAACATTCTTTCTGAAGTCTAAGGAGTATGGATCTAGAGAATCGTTGCTTCCTGCGACCTCTCAAAAGGTGGTCTACAGACAAGTTGGCAACTAATTGATCGATACAGACGGAAGCGAGACTCATCGTTCAGCTCAACAGAATGCCGCTCAGTGTCCCAGTTGACTCTGGATCTACAAGTCTTTTGTTGTCAGCCGTAAGCGATGTATGGCAACTCGAGATTTCAACTCAACCTCCAGTAACACGTTCCTGACGATTCGTGGTTACACTCTACGCGCTCTGTACGGGTATCAGCTGTAGTCATCCATCTATTTGTCAGAGCCAGTCGAACAATCCTGTGATCTCGTGGTGTAGTCCTTCTGCCTACTCTTCTTGCCACATTATTGATCTGAGTCGATTACGTCGCCACTCGTTCTACAGTCTTTGCACTACAGTCAAATGTCTGTGCAATCTCTGGCTATGAAGTTTCCATGCCCCTCATACTAAGGGTGTGACCTTTGTCAGTGACTAGAAGATGGCAATAAGCTGCACGTCCATGTCCACGTCCACAGGACATACCGTGATTTCCACCTGAAAAGTTGCAGTAACGTTAGGGACACCCGAGAAAAACTGCTTTTTTTATGTGTTGAAAATAAGCTTATATCAAGTTGAAATTTTTATCAACGTATCCCACAGGTGTGTAAACACTAGACTATCAGTTTGGTAGCGTTTTGTCATGGTGCTCATGGCGTAACACTTTTAGTTGCTGTCAGTGCTTATTATGTTCACTCCATTTCCTATGTTGTCCTAAATTTTATTGTGTAGGCTACAACGGTCATCTTTTTCCTAACATCAAATCAAAAATTCTGTCTTACCTGTATGGTTACACTAAAGTAATTCTGTAACATAACTGTTGCTGTCTTGTTCATTTGTAACCGATAATTCATTTCAATGAAATACCGATGTTATAGTACTAGCGTTACGAAATTTATCCCGGATTATGTTTTGTTACTTACAAACCAGCTTATCTTTACATATTTATTAACAAACTTCGAAATTATTGTTTGTACGTTCATATTTAAGCTATCACATTTTAAACACTTAAAATGTTTGGCTCGTTACATAGTATTACAGTGTATGAAAATTTCAATTTTATAGATTCATAAGACTTAACAGCTTTGAATACTATTTCTTCTCATGTAACTCTACACTAAAAAAAAGATTTCTTTACGACTTATTAAAATGATGCGTCGGTAATATTCATACCATTCAGCATTTGTTTTCTTTAGAATTGGAGTTACTATATGCTTCTAGAAATATGATGGTATTTCCGCTGTCTCGTATACCTTCCTCAAAAGGTGCAATAGTTTTGTCATAGTCGACTCCTCAAAGGATATCAGCAATTGTAAGAGGAAGTCGTCTACCCCAATGGCGTTATTTCGAATTAGGTCAATTTGTTCTTCCTGCATGATAGCTCCAATATCTCCGTCACCTACTTCCTCTTGCCTTTCGACAACTGAAGCGCCAAAGAAACACCAGATACATACAGAGGTAAGCGCCAAAGAAACACTAGATACATACAGAGATATGTAAACAGCCAGAATATGGTGCTGCTGTCGGAAATGCCTATATAAGAAAACAAGTGTCAGACGCAGTTGTTAGATCGGTTACCGCTGCTACAATGGGAGCTTATCAAGATTTAAGTGAGTTTGAACTGGTTTATAGGGTACTGGCGATGGGCCACAGCATCTCAAAGGTAACGATGAAGTGGGGATTTTCCCGTCTCACCATTTCACGAGTGTACCGAGAGTATAGGAATCCGGTAAAACATCAAATCTCCTACAACGCTGTGGCCGGAAAAAGATCCTGCAAGACCGTAGCAGACGACGACTGAAGAGAATCGTTCAACGAGACAGAGGTGGAACGCTTCCGCAAATTTCTGCAGATTTCAGTGCTGGGACATCAACAAGTGTCGGCGTGCGAACCATTCAACGAAACATCATCGATATGGGCTTTCGGAGCCGAATGCCCACTCGTGTACCCTTGACGACTGCACGACACAAAACTTTACACCTCGCCTGGGTCCATAAACATCAACATTGGACTGTTGGTGACAGCAAAAATGTTGCCTGGTCGGACGAGTCTCGTTTCAAATTGTACCGACCGGATGAACGTGAATGGGTATGAAGACAACCTCATGAATCCATTGGCCCTGCACGTCAGCAGGCGACTGTTCAAGCTGATGGAGTCTCTGTAATGGTGTGGGGCGTGTACATTTGGAGTGACGTGGGACCCCTGATACGTCTAGATACGACTCTGACAGGTGACACGTACGTAAGCATCGTTTCTGATTACCTGCATCCATTAATGTCCATAGTGTATTCCGACGGACTTGGGCAATTACAGCAGGACAATGCGGCACGTCCTGAATCGCTACAGAGGGGCTCCAGGAACACTCTTCTGAGTTTAAACACTTCCGCTGGTCACCAAACTCTCCAGACATAAATATTACTGAGTATATCTGGGATGCCTTGCTACGCGCTGTTCAGAAGAGATCTCCACCCTCTCGTACTCTTACGGATGTATGGACAGCCCTGCAATATCCATGGTTTCAATTACCTCCAGCACTACCTCAGACATTAGTCGAGCCACTGCCACGTCGTGCTGCGGCACTTCCGCGTGCTCCCGGGGTCCTACACGATATTAGGCACATGTACCAGTTTCTTTGGCTCTTCAGTGTATAACATCTCCGTCAAGTTCATTTCCTCTTCGGTGTATAACATCTCCGTCAAGTACATTTCCCTTGTATAGTGCCTCTAAATTCCTTCCATCTTCCAGTTTTCCGTTCTCTATTCAGAGCGTTGAACGACGTCAGATCAGTGTAAAATTAAAATAACTGTAGTGACGCAGACCACATACAGTCCACAGCGCCACTTTCAGAGCGCTGAACTTCGGGTACTGACCACAACGGCAACCGCCACGCAGCAGCGAAGTACTTTCACGCTTCAAGCTATTACCACGGGGCAACACCCGCATCAAAGACACTGACCATCTTTTGAGAAACCACCGAACGTCACAGTGGTACGTCTTTCACGTGATCAGCGCCAGGCACAGTGTTGAAAACACCAGACCAGCAGAGATCATGAGCACAGCACAACCTTGACAGATTAGATTAGATTAGATTAATACTAGTTCCATGGATCATGAATACGATATTTCGTAATGATGTGGAACGAGTCAAATTTTCCAATGCATGTCATAATTAAGTTAATTTAACAACATACTTAAGTTAATATAACAAATTTTTTATTTATTTTGTGTTTATTTATTTATTTATTTTTTATGTTTTAAATACTTTTTTGTTTTTTTTTTTCGTTTTTTTTCTTAATTTATATCTAAAAATTCCTCTATGGAGTACAAGGAGTTGTCATTCAGAAATTCTTTTAATTTCTTCTTAAATACCTGTTGGTTATCTGTCAGACTTTTGATACTACACTCCTGGAAATGGAAAAAAGAACACATTGACACCGGTGTGTCAGACCCACCATACTTGCTCCGGACACTGCGAGAGGGCTGTACAAGCAATGATCACACGCAGGCACAGCGGACACACCAGGAACCGCGGTGTTGGCCGTCGAATGGCGCTAGCTGCGCAGCATTTGTGCACCGCCGCCGTCAGTGTCAGCCAGTTTGCCGTGGCATACGGAGCTCCATTGCAGTCTTTAGCACTGGTAGCATGCCGCGACAGCGTGGACGTGAACCGTATGTGCAGTTGACGGACTTTGAGCGAGGGCGTATAGTGGGCATGCGGGAGGCCGGGTGGACGTACCGCCGAATTGCTCAACACGTGGGGCGTGAGGTCTCCACAGTACATCGATGTTGTCGCCAGTGGTCGGCGGAAGGTGCACGTGCCCGTCGACCTGGGACCGGACCGCAGCGACGCACGGATGCACGCCAAGACCGTAGGATCCTACGCAGTGCCGTAGGGGACCGCACCGCCACTTCCCAGCAAATTAGGGACACTGTTGCTCCCGGGGTATCGGCGAGGACCATTCGCAACCGTCTCCATGAAGCTGGGCTACGGTCCCGCACACCGTTAGGCCGTCTTCCGCTCACGCCCCAACATCGTGCAGCCCGCCTCCAGTGGTGTCGCGACAGGCGTGAATGGAGGGACGAATGGAGACGTGTCGTCTTCAGCGATGAGAGTCGCTTCTGCCTTGGTGCCAATGATGGTCGTATGCGTGTTTGGCGCCGTGCAGGTGAGCGCCACAATCAGGACTGCATACGACCGAGGCACACAGGGCCAACACCCGGCATCATGGTGTGGGGAGCGATCTCCTACACTGGCCGTACACCACTGGTGATCGTCGAGGGGACACTGAATAGTGCACGGTACATGCAAACCGTCATCGAACCCATCTTTCTACCATTCCTAGACCGTTAAAGGAACTTGCTGTTCCAACAGGACAATGCACGTCCGCATGTATCCCGTGCCACCCAACGTGCTCTAGAAGGTGTAAGTCAACTACCCTGGCCAGCAAGATCTCCGGATCTGTCCCCCATTGAGCATGTTTGGGACTGGATGAAGCGTCGTCTTACGCGGTCTGCACGTCCAGCACGAACGCTGGTCCAACTGAGGCGCCAGGTGGAAATGGCATGGCAAGCCGTTCCACAGGACTACATCCAGCATCTCTACGATCGTCTCCATTGGAGAATAGCAGCCTGCATTGCTGCGAAAGGTGGATGTACACTGTACTAGTGCCGACATTGTGCATGCTCTGTTGCCTGTGTCTATGTGCCTGTGGTTCTGTCAGTGTGATCATGTGATGTATCTGACCCCAGGAATGTGTCAATAAAGTTTCCCCTTCCTGGGACAATGAATTCACGGTGTTCTTATTTCAATATCCAGGAGTGTATTATTGTACCATTGTTTCCATAAAAATAAGGAAAGTTAGTTTAGTGTAATTTTATTCCTTTGCTCTGACGGGTACGGTTGGGTTGAAAGGGATTTACTTTCCGCTAATCATTCACATGTATTTATAAATATTTCCGAAGTGTACAAGGGAAATCTATGTAATGTATAAATGTAGTAATGAAACTGTCATCAACACGAAAGCTCGTTCGAACACCGCAGTAATTTACTAGGTATGGTCTTGTTGCTTTCTCGTCCTTATAACAGATTTAGCGAGTCTGTTACAAGTGGCCCTGCAGTTTAACATAGAATACAAACCATGGAGTGACCTCGAATCTGTCACATTAAGGAATCATTGTCGAACGTGAAAGAAGTGATAAGTGTAAAAAAAAGTCTTTAGCCCAACCCAGCATTGAACCGGTGGGCCTTTGAGATGTCTAGGCTGACACTTACCCTCTGAACTCCCGAACAAATTTGAAACGATAAAATGATTTACACTTTCATTAGTTACGTAAAGAGACCGTCTAACATTAATAATGTTAAGAATTATTTGTTTTCTTTCCAAAGTGATACATGGTATATTTATGATCATAGTGAAGCTCTTCACTGCACGGCACTTTACTTCAGAGCGTCCCCGGGTAAGTTAGTGATAGGATGGTAGGCGTATGGTGGCAATGGTGAGGGAGCAGGATAATTGGAGCTTAACTAACTGTAATATTTTGCTATATGCCCCTGTTGTTGAGATGTAGACTTTTCTATTCTTATCTAACTACAGGTACGATTTGCATCAGCTGAGTAGGTAATTTCAGTTTTTAGTAATTTCTTAGTTCGATAGTTACAAAATCGTCTTATTATCTTAGAAGTTACATGACGAAGTAATTTTTCTACGGATTTTGGATGAATGCGACTAATTATCTACTTCACTGTGCTGTACAAGGGTCTTTATTATCGGACTTATTAAGTGCACATTTACATGACGTTATTCCTACATAACAGAATTTTTCGCTTTTTCGCTATTTCGTAGTATTTGCGTGCGTCTATAAAACTGATCATGTGACGGTAAGAATGTTGAGACACCTGGCTCGACATCACAGGGGTGACCTTACGGAGAATCTACGCAACTTTCTGGCTAATATTCCTCCACCTGAGAACCCAAGGAAAGTTCCAAGACGCAAGGGGCCATTTCATAGCGACATATTAGGCACTTGTTCTGTAAGCCAGCCTAGCTTAGTTGGACAATAAAACTTTACCTTCTAAAATGGCTCTTTTCAGGAGAAGACCAATTAAAGGATATATAAGACATTACACAATAATTTTTGTGCGTTAAATTTATTGATAAAGTAATAAAATATATGGATGATGCCAATAAAAGCACTTATCGCTCAACTGATCGGTCGCATTGACAAGTCTTCCATTTTTACGATGAAGAGATAAATCGAAAGATATAGGAAATTTATAAACCATGATACAGGTTAGTGGTATCAAACAAACTGACATCGAAGTCAGGTGGAAGTCACATGCGCTGAGGGAATCAATTTCTCTGCAGTGTAGAAGTATTTCAACATATGACTAAGTGCGGGACGAAGGCACGAGCGTTCGACGTCGTTATGATTCGATGTTATTCTCTGAAAACCTGAAATATAACTTGAACTTTTATAAAATTTTATGTCCGTGGTCGTTTAACCATTGATATCGACGTTGCTAAATAATGGATGCTGTACATTTACTGGGGTTTCTGTTTAATACAGATCACAGTGTATGCTAACAACAATGCCATGACACCCAAACCGTCATATACCGTTGCCTAGCAATTACTTCCGTATTCTCTGGAGTACCAGAAGTGCCTATACGAATTCGCTGTCTGAGTTATTGAGTGTCAGAAGCTTTAGTTGTGAGCTAAGTATTGAAGTGTTGTATTTTGTGTTTCGAGAACATCTAGCGAAACATTTGAAAGTTCTTGAGGAGCTTTGGAAGCTTTCAGCGAAGCGAAAGCCAAGCTTCAGAGGCGAGGAGCGTTGTGCCAGCAAGAGGTATGAGACATTAATTTAAGTATCACCTATTTATTAATCGTAAAGAAACGTTTGCTGTTAGAATATCGTATAAGCTTGTAAATGGCTGACTACATAGTGAAAAAGTACTGGAAAATTTATGCGGGTGCTGGAGTGTGGTATCATTTCAGAACATGCAGTTATTGGCGGTATGCCATGTGGAATAGAGCATTGTTTTACTTTTTTTTTTTTTTTGCAATTTCAAATGTTGGATGTTTACTTGTGGAGGCAGATTTTTCTATATTGTTTTTGGCGAAGTTCCTGCCCTTGCATTATGTATTTTCAGATTAATTGCTTAGTTCTACAATGAAGACGGTGTAACCAATCTTTCTCTCTTGTGGATTACTCACACGTACTCCCTGCGATGTTGGAGGTCAGTGCTGCTGGAATTTTGTGCGACGAAAAATTTATTTTGGTAATCTTACCAAGTCCACTGCATCGTATTGAGTAAAGCTGGCACCATAGCAAAACAGTTCTTCTCTTCTGTTGCTCAAGATATGTGAATTATTATCTTGGCGTACGAGATGTGTGAGAAAAGCAATGAGACTGATTTATAATATTCCAAGGTTTTATTTCTTTCAATCAACAATAATGTCCACTGCAAAGCAGTCCCATTCGGCAGCAGTAGGCCGGCGAAGTCGTTGTTCCCTGGTATTGGTAGAAGAATGAAAGCCTTCAACTGGTGGGGCCTTTACCATGTCGATGAAATGCTCTTAAATGTTCTCCAGAGTCCCAAAAAGAGGTACTTTTGAGACATTTTTCAATTATGGAAAAATAATTAAGTCACATACGTGACTATGGGGGGGGGGGGGGTGGAGGGGGCTGGGGGGGGGGGGGGGCTGTAGGACAACAGGAATGCCTTTTGAGATCAAAAACTCCGTGATGGAAGTGGCCGTGCGGCATGGGACGCTATCCTGATGCAGCATGCAATCTGCAATGTCCGGTCACTCGATTCACCTCTTTCCTGAGCTTCTCAACAACATCGCTGTAACACAGCTGTTTGACGGTTTATCCTGGGTAAACAAATTCTTTATGCAAAAAAGCAAATATGTCAAAAACGCAAATCAGTTTTTCTTTGATCTTTGATTTGCTCATTCGAGCTTCTTTCGGTGGAGGATGTCTCTCAGTGTAGAACTCCTTACTTTGCCTAACTCAGAAATCCAGGATTCATGACCTGTGATTACACGACTGAACCATTCGTGGCCATGGGCAATCCTTTCAAGAGGACAACGCACAAATTTTTGCGACTGTCCTCCTGCTCAGTTGTGAGGTCCCTCGGCACCATTTGGCACAAATCTTTCGTACGTGCAAGGGTACGGTCTAAATTTGACGTATGGTGAAAGTGTTTAATATGTCATCCACCGTCTTTATTATTACACATCAATCTGATTTTACAAGAGAACACATGAACACATGATCGACGTATTCGTCGGTTTTAGTAGCTGATGGTCTCCCTGAAGGAGGTTTATCTCAAAGTTGTCTCGGCCTTCCAGAAATGATTTGTGCCACCAAGAAACTTGGACTATTAATAAGGAATGTTCCCCTTAGGATTGCTTCAGCTTCTCAAACGTCACACTCGATGGCGGAATATTGCTCTGAATTCCGCTCTTCCACATTTGTAACACGCTACATCATTTTCGTAACACTCAAACAAAAAGACAATCATAACTTCGCTGATGGCGCTTTCAAAAATCACGTGACTGCTGTACTGATCTGAAACCCATACTCAGCACATAGAAGAGATGACGAAGCTCTACACAAGTGTAACAACAAGGCGATGCCAGATCGCTCGGTGTGTTGTCAGTCTCATTACTTTTCTCACGCGCTTCGCATTGTTAACTATTAAATCCATTGGGATTTTGTCGTCTGTTTGGGCGTTTTCATTATTTAGATACATCTGGCTATCTTTCAATCCCAAACAAATATATTTCGTCTTACATAGATTAAAATTTAACTCCAATGCTTGTTCGACTATTGATATCGACGTCCAGAAAAAATGATGCGCTCTGCAGTTACCGGGGTTGCTGCTTAATGTTGATCACAGGGTATGCTAACGACAATTCCATGTCATCTAAACCGTCGAGTACCGTTGCCTAGCAATTACTTCCGTATTCTCTGGAGTACTCGAAGTGTTCATACGAATTCATTCTGCGAGTTATTGAGTGTAAGAAGCTTTAGTTGTGAATTAAGTACTGCAGTGCTGTATTTTGTGTTTCGAGCACATCTACCGAAACATTTTAAAGTTCTTGAAGAGCTTTAGAAGCTTTCAGCGAAGGAAACGCCTAGCTTCAGAGGCGAGGTGCATCGTACCCGCAAGAGGTATAAGCTATTGAATTAACTGTTGCATATTTATTGACCATACGCAATCATCTGGAGTCAGAATATCGTAAAAACCTATAAATGACTGAGTGAGTAGTGGAGAAGTACTGGAAAATTGAAGCGTGTGGAGGAATGTAGTATTACTTCAGAACATGCAGTTATTAATGGTATTTAACGTGAGATAGCCTTTGTTTCAAATTTTCATGGAGTTTCAGAAGTCATGTGGCTACTTGTAGAGGTAGACATCTATACCAAATTTTTCTTAAAGTGCAAGAGATTTCGTTGTGTATTCCCAAATTAATTGCTTAGTTTAACGATGATAACAATATCAAGTGCTGTGTCCGATTCTATTCGTCTAGACGTGTGTGACGTCATGACTAGACGTTGCGAAAGGTGTAAGCGGCCTGTTATTAAATGTTATCTGCGTTTGTGTCAGTTACTAGTATAATCTACAAAGTTTGTAAAATATGCTTTCTATTCCAAATATGTCTTGATATACGACTGTGTTGTTTGTTGATGGGGGGGGGGGGGGGAAGGGATCAGGGAGGAGGGGGGAGGGGCAACTTGGGACCACAGGTTAAACTGTCGATGGAGAAATTAGTTGCGACAGGTTAAATTGTCAATGGAGAAATTAGTTGCGATTATATTTTTGTTTTGTTTGCTGACAAATATTTACTTGTTTCTTTCTGTATTCCGCACGATTTCCGAGTGTGAGGGCAGGCACTACCTTAAGAGCGGAAGACAATATTTTGCAACTGAAGTGATTAGGTACAATTATTACCATACTGATCGGTTCAATTATTTAGCTGTATTTGCAATGTCGGAGACTTGTGTGTGGAGTGCTTAGCAAGGAACCTAAGTTCATTGCTGAAATGGTCTTGAGATGAACGAGTGGTAATGTTATTCGTAGTTTTTAACTTATTAATAATTGGCCGGTTTTTTCTTCGAATATGACGTCGCTGAGGGTCTGCGTATATAGAGTCGACTCTTTTATTGTTACCGCTGGCTCACCTTTTCGGTGTATTATTGTTTTGGTGCTGTGGTACATAGTAATTGTTTAGATGAATGGGATCGAGTCTTTGGTATTTATCAGTCACTTACATGTTTTCGGTTTTTCACCTGTTTACTTTCGTTTATAGTGTGATTCCAAATTTTAGTGTTTATTTTCTCACTGTTTATTCTGGAAGAATTTGTGTGTGTTACTTTTCGATTAAGTCGTTGTAATGTGGAGTTTTCTCTTGTATCACTGTTCCCGCTTAAGCAATAGAGTTTACTCGAAATTTACTTTCTCTTTCGCTTTTTTCGGCTTATTCCGAAGAAATTCATGTGCGTCTTGTTCTTTGTGTGTGTGTGTGTGTGTGTGTGTGTGTGTGTGTGTGTGTGTGGTATTGCTGTTCTCCGTTGATGTACAAGGTGATTCACGAAGATATGCAAATATTTTAATATATTATTCTACAAGTAAAACTAAAGAAAAATGTTAATGTAAACATAGGTCCGCAGATGTCTAGTTACGGGGTTACGGCTAAAAAAAGATTATGCCTGAAATTTAGCAACTTCGCTAATATGTACTGTAACGTCTAGTAATAAACAAAGACAATATATTGTGTAATAATGAGAATATTAGATGTGTCATATTGTGTCATTGTGTAAAATTATGTATTTTTTCCTTATTATTTATTTCTGAGAACGTCTGCGTCGGCGAGTAATAAGACCGACACAGAAGATAAATGTTGTACAGAGATCACAAAATGAATTAGTATATAATGCATGATGTAAAGTAAAGTCTTTGTCTTCTTAATCTGGAAGCTGTGAGAGAAAGATCTCCTGTTGTTGTCGTAGAGAGCGAGAAGGTAGCATTCTTTTGTCGAGATTGGGAATTGTACGCCATTACGTGTGCATTTACACAGGTCTGTAATTGTTGAGATATTTAGATGTTTCAATAGAGTTGTTTAAATGAAAACGTGTATTATTTAATTGTTAAAGCTTGCTTGCCTATTATCCCATCCTGTTAAGATATTTTTCAGTTATATAAAAAAAATTATTATCTGTGGAGCTGAGCTGTGTGGAGAAGGAAGAGCCGCTGCCGCGGCGTATTTAAACGACTTACAATATCGTCGAGTATACCGCAAGGAAGCGGTAAAATAATAGTAGAATAATACTATTTCTTTTAGCTCCCAGACTGGCAGTGAAGATCAGCAGATTTTATGATGTGTTGCAGGTTGACGCGGGCTGCTGATAGGATATAAATTACAGTGCAAATAATTTAATGTACTTACCGAATCTGATAGGAATCTTGCTGTGCTCCGTTCTGATCTGGCTAAATTTTATAGTGATAACGTAATTTTCTTTAATGAGAGTCTCATGTTCTTGGGCTAGTCGTGGTATGAAACAGCATTCTAGTAAGAAATAAAATCCACTGCAAACTTGTGTTTTTGAACGATTGTACGAACTGTAACATCAGTGATCATAAAACAGTAATTTCAACTTTGAATAACTATGAAGTAGGAAAGATATATTGATCCTTAGCATGGGTTGCAGTTACTAAAAATCGTTCTTTAAATTGTAGGCCAGATCCAGAACAATAAGACTTCCATAGAATCATTTTATTTTACTAAAAGGTAACGATGATAAAGAAATTAAAGGCACAGCATTGTTAAAAGAATTTCTCGTCACTCTTTCCATATATGCGTTGTTACGCTAATAATAATAATTAAAAAATAAATAAATGAACCAAAGAGACTAACAATTTATAAAAACAATTAACGAAAGAGTAGTCAGGACGGGAAACTGTCGCCCAAAAACGTGGGGCACGAATTTGCAGTGGCCACAATTATAAAATTTTATGTATTTTTCTTTCAGTGTCTATTGTTATGTATGTATAGATATATAGGTATTTAGTGTTAAATGTATGTATGTATATCATGATCTATGCTATGTATTAATGAATGTGCAAACACTCTTTCATGACAAAACGCACTACTGCAAGCGAGTCTGAGAAGACGATCCTGATAGTACTGAGAAGCTCTAACGACTACGTAATCCGGGGGGCAGCCGAACCCCGAGATAAGATAAATTAAAGGTAAGACTACAGTGTAGTTGTCCTGTTGGTAGAAGTTGAGCTCCAGTGGAGTAATCTCATATCGCTAGTGGTGTGCATATTGTACGTAGTTTGATGTTAGTATTTGTGACAGGACAAAGTGGTGGTAGATAGTAATTTTTAGTGTGCAGTGTAGTGTATATAAAGTGATGTATTTTGTGTGCAAGGGGAAAAACTGTTAGATTTTGTGTTTTAGTAAGCAATTTAGGAATATGGTTAAGTTGCGTAGTCAACGTCCAAGCAATATGGATACTGAGGAACAACAATTAGCTAGTGAAGGAAATGTGGAACCGGGTGCCTCAAGTAGTACTAGTACTCTCTTTGAGGATATAACAGGCGAAAATGGGGGGGCAGGGGCACAGGAAGTAGTGCCTCCGCCCACTAGTCATCAAGTCGATGTAGATAAAGAAATTGTACCACCACCAGAAAAGCAGGAACCAGAGAGTGGTAATCTGCCTGGTGGGTATTCAATTCAGGCTATATTAGAGCGTGTGCTAAATTACCAGGCAGAATTTGCGCAACAGCAAGCAGAGCGAGATCGCCAGCAAGCTGAGCGAGATCGCAGGCTAGAAGAGCGAGATCGCCAGCAAGCTGAGCGAGACCAGCAACTTGTGCAATCGATAGAAAGTATGAAAAAAGAGATAGCAGATATGAAAAAGAATTATGAGTCGATACCTAGGGCCGTGCAGGAGCTGACTGAACAGGTCAACAACCTGCAAGTAGCAAACACTAACATGGTAGACGAAATAGGTGTATTAGCCAACAGAGTAGAAAAGCTCGAAATAGATTCCACACAGCTTGTAGAGCAGAAGTGGAATGAACAGGCAAATAAAATTGAAACAGAATTTAACTCATGGCTAGAAGTGAAGGAGAGTGAGATTGACACAAATATTAAGTCTAAAGTAGAAGCAGCCATAGCAAATAGAGATTCTGAATCATTCAGTACCGCAGTAAATAGTCAAGTACAGAATGATGTGCAAACAATTAAACAAATACTCAGTGAGGATATTCCGCAGTGGCAAGTGAATGTTAACAAACGGATATCCGAACTGGAGAAAGGTTTAGCACAAAGCAGGAAACATGTGGAACAGGAACCTCTGTCGCCAAAAGCCCATGGTTTTGGCAACGCACAGACTTATATGCGATACAACAATGGGGAATCTGTAGTCGATAATGCGAAGAGCTGTAGCTCTGGTTCGGAGCACACAGCATATGTCCCAGCAGCAAACCCATGTAGTTCAAAAATATTAGTGGAAGAAAGTTTAATTAAAAATAGGCAATTTCAAACATTTACTACTGAAAGGAAATCAGTACACCCAGTAGTATTCATAAAAAGCTTTAAAAATATCTTACCCAGTGTATGGAACGAAACACAGAAAATACAATACGTAATGTCGTACATTCAAGGTGACGCAGCGCTATGGGCTACAGAAGTAGCAGACAGCTGCAAGACATACGAACAGTTTGAAAGGGCATTTTTGTCAAAATATTGGTCGCCTTGTATACAAGAGCGACTAAGAAAAGAGGTATATAATCCCGAACCGTACTCACCCCGTCTTGGGAATTTGAGGCGGTATTTTGAAAAATATATAAACAAAACGCGCTACTGGGACGAGCCTATATCACCAAAAGACATAGTAAGACTACTAAAATCACATTTACCTATTCATATCAAGGAGAAATTAATACATGTACCAGAAAGCGACATGGAAAACTTCCTGTCGGTCCTAGATTCCATAGACTTGATACAGGAAGACGCAAAATCAGCGTGCGATCACTCGCGGAATAATGGGTCAGGATGTAAACACGATAGAAATAGTAGTGCACAGAACCACAACCATGGAAATGGTGGGGGTGGTAGCAAGCGACAAGAACAATCGCAAAATGGTAGTAACGGTAGAGGCCAGAACGGGTATGGACAACCAATTTATAACAAAAAGCGTCGATTTGACGACAGGTACGAATCCGGAATGTCAGGGACCAACCGCTGGAAAAATGCGCGAGGTCAGTGGCAGAGCAATTATAATGAGAGTAATCGAAATTGGCAACAGAATCAGCGTAGAAGCCCAGGACGACAGGCTAGTGACCGGTATGACAACAATAGACCACCACCGCAAAACGCGCCTATTGCGCAGCCGTGGCGGCCTACAAATCAGAATATACATATAGTGGAGGTCGCGGACAATAACCGTCCAAGTACCTCACAAGTAATTAATCCAACAAACTAGAATCGGCCTCGATATGCTCTCCATCGACGGCCGAGGGATGGAGTGAGAGCAACTCGAGTAATAGTAATATACCTGGGATACGCATGCTGCGATACAACGAAGGTGTTAGTATGGATAAAGAGCTACTGAATGAGCCGCACGAATGTAAGAAAGATAATAACGAAAATGTGCAAGCTATTATTGAAGCTAGAATCAATGATGTTGCAGTGAACATAATTATCGACACAGGTGCCTCAGTAAGTGTGATGAGTATGGAGTTATTTAAAGCACTGGGAAAGGGACATAGTATTCCGACCTTCCCGGTTAACAATTGTAAGGTGTCTGGAGCCATTAGTGCACAGAGCCAATCAGTTAAGTACCAGGTGCAGGTGGAGATTCATAAGGAGGGCGAAGCCATAGTGAGCTCGTTCCTCGTGGTTAAAGGATTAAAGGTGGCCTGCATTCTGGGAGTAGATTTTCTCCGAGAGAGGGACGCATTGATCGACCTCTCCGTAGGGAAATTAAGCATAATTAATAGGGGTAGGAGGATTGAGTTATCTATGATAAAATCGAAGGAGGTACTTGTGCCGTGCTGTAATCGAATCAATATCAAAGGTAGGAACCCTTGGGTACTACAACTCGATAATTTTTCACATGCAACAGACCTCGATTACCCAAATTTAGAGGACCAAAATTTTGAGACAAATGTTGAGGCATTTAAAACCAAAGTGCACGAATCTGAAGGTTTAAATGATACACAAAAGCAACAGTTGACGCAGCTGCTATCGGAATATACTACGGTATTTACCGACCGACCAGGAATAGTCAAAGGGTACCACTATCACATAGAGGTGATGCCCCATAAAACATACTGTCGCGCAACCTACTCCATCCCTTGGTCGAGGAGGGAATTAGTAGCCAAAGAGATTCGAAAGATGTTAGAGTGGGACATCATTGAAGACGTGAAGTTATTTATTCAGTGACATATCACATATAAAGAGTAATAGTTGTAAGAAGATGTTAATTGTGTTTTAGAATATAAGGATGTTAGTATTTAAAAAGAAATTTGTATGTAATGAAGCTGGGAGGAAGTGGAATCAGAAAGTGAGCAATAGCTTACACAGGACAGATTTTGTTTACAGACAATTAGTCATTAAGATATTATGTGATTATTAAACAATGAACAATCTTCTTGTTGACAAAGTGAGGACTAACTTCTTGAATCATTTTATAAAGAATTAATGTCTTGAACCATTTTCTATGTGTAGTGTGTAAGTGCAATTAATGAGGCAATCTTATAGAGTAAGGTAATTGCTGTAATTGTATTAAGATAAGGAACCCTGAGAGAGAGAGTCTTTACTAGCCAAACATTGACTTTGCAATATGTAACAATTATGTGATGTGATGTTTGCTGCCAGTAGTGATTTGAGAACGACACTGGAGCAGAAGCTAATTAAAAACAACCCGTTCCGTGGAAACTCCGTTCTGTATGTAGCAATGCTTCAATTGAAGCCTGTGTACTGGGTACACGCCCCTGAATGTTCATTACGCGATACGGGAGTTAAGTCAAACAATGCAGAACCTACACTGTAGTCATATAGGAGAAATCATTAAAAATAATGTTAGTGATGAATGAAGTATTTATTGAGCAATATGCCCAAGTCAAGCTGTCATGCACATGGTAAAATCTGTATGATAGATGGGTGATAACCAGGCAAGCTACACTAAGGAGGAAAGAAAAACTATGTACAAAAAATCCACACACCTTTAAAAAATTTTACAAAAGGGCTGTATACGCCTAGTAACAATATGAAAAGTGTGTTGTGATAAGGTAAAAACAAATAAATGCTATGTAAATGAGAGTGACTATGCAAAGAACAGTTAAAAGGTGTTAAAAAATAAACTGTGTGCATAAACAATTAAGTACAGGACGGAATATTGTGTGTAGTAGGGACAGAAAATGACTGTTGTATCTGCACCAATATATACGTCGATAAGTCTAGTGTTGAGTGATAGACTGTCCTAGTGCAGTGATCAACGAACAATAGACAATGTATAAAAACAGTAGTTATTGGTCCGTTCAGAGTCGATTTAAACGAACATCGCTCGGCGGAGACATGTAATATGAGTGTAACGAACCATTTTCGCGTGTTGAAAGACGCTCTGGCAGTGCATCAACCGTGAAAGTGAATGAAAACGTGTAGTACAATGTGCGTGTGACGAACTCTGAATACCAGTGTCACAATGCCACAAGAAACCTGTTATCACGCCAAAACATCCTGTGCATACCAGTGAAGCGACGGCTTACTGAACAATAAACGCTTTTAACAAATTGCCTCTTCTTCCACAGCTAGTAATCTGTGTCCTTAAAGACAGTACACCGTTGTGGAATATTTGTTTCATGCGCTACGACGGGGAGCCATGCGGAGAAGCAGAGACGAGTGCCGTGCCGCCATCCAGCCGGTCGCGGTAAACCACTGCCACTCGCCGATACCAGCGAATGGTTCAGCGCGGTTTGCGACTGCGCAGGCGCCACGCTAGCACGACGTCGATGTTATTGAGAGCCGGTCGTCGAACCCAGCGACCGTCGGTACGAGGCGTTCCAGACGACGCTACTCAACAATTGCTTCGCGCCGCCAGCTCCATACCACATTGTTGTCACTCAAATGAACTATGAACTATGTGTTTAATGTACTAACATGAGAAGTGTTTAATGGACACGAAAAGACGTGATAAACATTTTTTTTGTTGTTATCCAACACAAACTCAAAATATTCATGGATTTAGTGATGTATCGATCTAATATGTTTTCGTCATGTTGATGAAGGATACTCGCACGAATGCTAGACATTTTAAACCAACTGTCGCGAGTAAATGCAAGGACGATTCATTATACTATTGTAAAAATGTGTAATAAGTGACTTACATTACAATCCAGAACACAAGTATTATGTTGATAACAAAGAGACTAAAAGTGTAGCATACTATCACAAATAGCCTTTGTTATATGTGAACATTGAATAGAGTTTGAACTTTTGGTGAGATGACCATGGCTCCGGCGCAGTTTTCCCAGGTTTTCTGATCGCACGTAGCCCGAATGGGGGAGCCAAATAAATGTAATGACCCTGGGACTAGGTTGACGGTCACCTCGCAAAGTGTAAGAACAGTATACAAAGTGTAATTAAACCTACAGTGTAAAAGAACTGAGTAGTGTAAAGTGAATGTTCCAACAGAAGTAACAGACAATAACTAAACAGACGTTAGTGGCAGCATATTGCCGAACATTTTCAACGTTAGTCAATTGCTGCCAGGGGGCATTGTAACGTCTAGTAATAAACAAAGACAATATATTGTGTAATAATGAGAATATTAGATGTGTCATATTGTGTCATTGTGTAAAATTATGTATTTTTTCCTTATTATTTATTTCTGAGAACGTCTGCGTCGGCGAGTAATAAGACCGACACAGAAGATAAATGTTGTACAGAGATCACAAAATGAATTAGTATATAATGCATGATGTAAAGTAAAGTCTTTGTCTTCTTAATCTGGAAGCTGTGAGAGAAAGATCTCCTGTTGTTGTCGTAGAGAGCGAGAAGGTAGCATTCTTTTGTCGAGATTGGGAATTGTACGCCATTACGTGTGCATTTACACAGGTCTGTAATTGTTGAGATATTTAGATGTTTCAATAGAGTTGTTTAAATGAAAACGTGTATTATTTAATTGTTAAAGCTTGCTTGCCTATTATCCCATCCTGTTAAGATATTTTTCAGTTATATAAAAAAAATTATTATCTGTGGAGCTGAGCTGTGTGGAGAAGGAAGAGCCGCTGCCGCGGCGTATTTAAACGACTTACAATATCGTCGAGTATACCGCAAGGAAGCGGTAAAATAATAGTAGAATAATATTATTTCTTTTAGCTCCCAGACTGGCAGTGAAGATCAGCAGATTTTATGATGTGTTGCAGGTTGACGCGGGCTGCTGATAGGATATAAATTACAGTGCAAATAATTTAATGTACTTACCGAATCTGATAGGAATCTTGCTGTGCTCCGTTCTGATCTGGCTAAATTTTATAGTGATAACGTAATTTTCTTTAATGAGAGTCTCATGTTCTTGGGCTAGTCGTGGTATGAAACAGCATTCTAGTAAGAAATAAAATCCACTGCAAACTTGTGTTTTTGAACGATTGTACGAACTGTAACATCAGTGATCATAAAACAGTAATTTCAACTTTGAATAACTATGAAGTAGGAAAGATATATTGATCCTTAGCATGGGTTGCAGTTACTAAAAATCGTTCTTTAAATTGTAGGCCAGATCCAGAACAATAAGACTTCCATAGAATCATTTTATTTTACTAAAAGGTAACGATGATAAAGAAATTAAAGGCACAGCATTGTTAAAAGAATTTCTCGTCACTCTTTCCATATATGCGTTGTTACGCTAATAATAATAATTAAAAAATAAATAAATGAACCAAAGAGACTAACAATTTATAAAAACAATTAACGAAAGAGTAGTCAGGACGGGAAAGTACCCATCGAAAACTGTAGGAGGTTAAAGTAAAACACGATTTCCATTTATTTTGTCGTTATTAATACGATGAATGTAATGAAACATGTCCCAGACATGTATCTGCAGTCGTTTTCCAGAATATCCAGGGAAGCAAAGAAGTAATTTTGTAAAATTTTTAATTCATTAACTACTTGACCAAATTTCTTTTTTTAAATTCCAGACAATTGCACGAAGTTTTCAACAGAAGTAGTAGTGAATTTAATTGTGGAAAAATGATGGTAATAATGTTAACTGGAACGGTATTAATTTTTCAGATAATGTGCTTTTACTAATACCATAGCACACGTGAATTCATGTTAAACTGGCAACAACAAAGCTCAGTGTTAAGGAAGTTGTACAGTGTACGTACAAGGTTAGGAAACGACTGAAAAAACTCACTAACGGTTGCCAATAATGACAAACTTTTCTGCATTCTCAACGAAAAGTAAACAAATTTACCTGTATAATAATCTTTGCTTCTCTGCATGTTCTGAAAAACTATTGCACATGCACCTCTAGGACATGTTTTATTAGATTCACCAGACCAGCACTTGCCCGCGAAAGGCAAAGGTCCCGAGTTCGAGTGTCGGTCGGGCACACAGTTTTAATCTGCCAGGAAGTTTCAACTACAAAATAAATGGAAATCGTGCTTTACTTTAACCTCATACTGTTTTGCGATGGCTTCATATTAGCAAAGTTGCTAAATTTCAAGCAAAATCTTCTATTAGCCGTAACTAAACTTTTGCGGACCTATGATAAACTTCTTTCTTTAGTCTGCATGTCACCTTGTATATAGGTCCAATGTACACTATGATACCACTTGTGTGTTATTTTTTAGTATTTTCGGAGGTTTGTTGTGGAATAGTTCCTGTCTTTTCAACTGTACTCGCATTCGGGAGGACGACGGTTCAATCCCGCGTCTGGCCATCCTGATTTAGTTTTTCCGTGATTTCCCTAAATCGCTCCAGGCAAATGCCGGGATGGTTCCTTTCAAAGGGCACGGCCGACTTCCTTCCCCGTCCTTCACTAATACGATGAGACCGATGACCTCGCTGTCTGGTCTCCTTCCCCAAAACCAACCAACCAACCAACCTGTCTTTTCCGAAAGAATTTGTGTGTGTGTTTTTGTATTATTTTGTTGTTTTGTGGATGTGTGTCTGGCACTACTGACCTCGTTTGATCTGCGTAGATTAAGCGAATTATTCGAATCCAGTTTTGTGTTTTCTTTATATTTTCTTTGGGCTTATTCTACATGAATTCGTTTGAGATATTATTAGATTTTTTGGTTAGAATGATCTTAGAGTTATTAAACATTTTTTTTTAGTTTATTGCTGCCCAGAAACCTCTCATTCCTGGCGCTGTCTCGTTACTTTGATTTTACGTGCTCTTCCAATACCTTCGAGTGCTTTTTCATCTTTGTAAAGAACTGCATTATGCAACACGCATCTGTAGCAGTACATTTTATTAGAAACTATCGATTCCGGTGGGGGATCAGACCGTCATCAAGTCCAAAAACGATTACAGCTATGAACTTACGTAACTGAAATAGCGGTTTCGGATTTACATTGTTCCATCGTTGATATTAACTGTATGTACGTTACATTACGTCCATTTAACGTCATAGACCTTTTTCCCAGTGTTATATACATACAGATAATATCAATGCTCGAGTTATGTAACTTTGATAACTGCCATTGGAATTACGCGAAAGCATAGCCGAGACGATTTTCGAACCAGATGCCGGCCTCATTCTAGACCGAAATCGATGGTCTCTAATGGAATGTAAACAACGACTCCTCTATAAAATACTTTTTTATGATTATTTTCGACCGTAATGGTCTATCTTGTGATCGTGTGAATGTAATCGGATTGTTAAGTGTTATCTGTGGTTTTCGTCGTAGACTCTGTCTCCTTTAATTACATACTCTCACAATGAGCGCGGTGTAACAGAGTTTCCTGTGTTGTCCATTACACATACATACTGCCTGTGATCATTGTAGGGTCATATTGCTGGAATTTATTACGTGTACGAAGAAGAACACACTTTGTATACTGATTCCAATTGTGTAGATTTAAATTACTTAAAATTTTATTGCAGTTCTTGTTTAACTATTGATATCGACGTTCCTGTACAATGATGTGCTCTGCCGTTACCGAGGTCGTGTTTAAGGCTGACTACAGGGTTTGCTAACAACCTTCCTATGACACCTTAACCGTGGTGGACCGTTGCGTAGCAGTTACTTCCGTATTCTCCCTAGTACTTAAAGTATCGAAACGAATTCGTTCTGTGAGTTATTGAGTAAAGGGACTTTTAATTTTGACTGAAGCGTTATAGTGTTGGATTTTGTGTTTCTAGAATAATTGACGAAATATTTTGAAGTGCTTGAGATGCTTTAGAAGCTTTGAACGGAGCGAATTTCCTGATTCAAAAGCGAGGTACAATGTACTCGCCGAGAGGCAAGAGCGATTGATTTATTTGTCACCTACTTATTTACCGTATACTTCTGCATTTAGAGTATCAAATAATTTTTTGTCGAATGAGTATGTAGTGGAGAAGTACTGGGATACTGAAGCACAACGATGTAGAGTAATGTGATTTCGCAACATGTTATTAGTAATAGTGCTGCCTTTGAAAAGGAAAACACTCTTCGATTTACATTCCAGGACTTGTTTCAATATGTCATGCAGCTTCAAAAGGTTCCAGTAATGCTTGACTTTTAGAGACAGATTTCTCTATTGAGTTCTTGAGAAGTGCTAGAATAATGTATTCTAAAATTTATAGCTTAGTTTCACAATGAGAACGGCGTCACCTCTCTCTCATTTTCTGCTACATATGCACATGGTATGTGTCATTGTTGGTTCGTGCTAGTGTAATTTTCTGCCGTCTGTGAAAAAGAAAACTCGTAAATAGGTTCCAGTTGCGTAGGATTATACTGAGTTGACATGGCAGTATAGCAAAAATATTATCTTTTCCTCTTACTCAAGGAAATAGCATGAATACCTTTGAGCACCGTTAAACATTAAAGATATTAGGTGCTTATAAGCAATTCTTCTGTTATCTTCCTTTTGAAGTCACCGTTGCGTAGCAGTTTTCAGTCGCAAAAGTTGTTCATATGTCATGCAGATTATTGGTTAGCTCACTTGATGATAAAGAATGCTTTTGATTTAGGGTTACACATAAGTAGTTGATGATTCTGACACAAAGAAGCATCAGTGCAGTAAGGCGAGAATACATTGACTCGGTAACATGGATAGCCGTAAAAATCGTATTCTCGTCATAAACCGCGGAAGAGTTTTTGATTTAAGCCGCGAGGTTATAGCGTAGTTTATTAATTAGTGACTTTATTCCACGACCAACACAATGAGGTACATACTTGTAAAACAAATTTATGTTCCTTCCTTAGAGTCAGATAGTTATCAAATCAAACTGTAACAACTGACCAAATCCAAAGTTGCAAAAACTAAACTACTAGGTGCGGCTAGAAAAAAACCGGACTGATGCTGAAAAAAACATTTATTTACAATTATTTACAATTTCATGTTATCTCCTTCAATGTACTCTCCTCCTCGGTCTCTACACCGCTCCATACGAATTTTCCACTGTTCATAGCAATGCTGCAGATCATTTTCGGTAAGTCCATACATTACTTCCGTCGCTTTTTCTTTTACTGCTTCAACAGTCTCAAATCTAGTTCCTTTCAAAGCTGACTTGACTTTAGGGAAAAGAAAGAAGTCACAGGGGGCCAAATCAGGTGAGTAGGGTGGATGATCTAAGATGGGAATATTGTGTTTTGCCAAAAACGTCTTCACTGACAACGCACTGTGAGCTGGGGCATTGTCTTGGTGAAGGATCCATGACTTTTTTCTCCACAAATCGTTCCGTTTTCTCCGTACTCGCTCACGTAGGGTAGCCAGGACGCTAATGTAGTAATGCTGATTCACTGTTTGTCCCTCTGGTACCCAATCAATGTGCACAATCCCTTTGATGTCAAAAAAAAAAAAAAAAAAAACAATCATCCTTGCCTTGAATTTCGATTTTGACATTCGTGCTTTTTTTGTCGTGGAGAACCAGGAGTTTTCCAATGCATCGATTGGCGTTTAGTTTCGGGATCGTAAGTAAAAAACCACGATTCATCGCAAGTAATAACATTTTGTAAGAAGGTGGGATCACTTTCAAAGTTTTCCAGGATGTCAGAACAAATCATTCTTCGGCGTTCCTTCTGTTCAATTGTGAGACAGTTTGAAACCATTTTTGAACACACTTTGTTCATGTTGAAACTTTCATGAAGAATCTGCCTAACACTTTCCTTGTCAACTCCTGTTAACTCAGACACTGCTCTGATTGTTAAACGGCGATCTTGTCGAACAAGTTTACCGATTTTTTCAATGTTTGCATCAGTTTTTGCTGACATTGGTCTGCCAGTGCGAGTGTCATCACTGGTGTCTTCGCGGCCATCTTTAAATCGTTTAAACCACTCAAACACTTGTGTTCGCGATAAACAATCATCGCCGTACACTTGTTGTAACATTACAAACGTTTCACTTGCAGATTTTCCTAGTTTGAAACAAAATTTGATGTTAACACGCTGTTCTTTCTGTACACTCAACATTTTCCGACGCACAGACAAAACGTCAACTACTTAAAACAGACGCCACGGGCAGACTGAGTGCAGGAGGCAGATGAAACTCGAGCAGTAGGCGGAGCGAGAGTCACGTGACAGGCCACGCGACTTTCAGCCTTATTGCATTCGTTTTATTGTTTCACCAGTACTAGTCCGGTTTTTTCTAGCCACACCTCGTAGGTGTATATCTGAAACTAATGGAGTGTTGTACTTCTGGCTAATTACTGTTCCGTCTAATATATATGCTTCCAGATAGTTGCTATGAAAAGAAATTTATCCTCTCCAAATAAAAGTACCGCGTAATGAGCACGCCTTTGACTGACTGCTAAGAACTGTTACAGGTCTACAACTTTGCTTCCACCGTTTTTTTCACGACGTTCAGGGCTTTATTGTGAAAACCTTACAAAAAATTATGATTCATAGTATTGCCCATCGCTGGCCACTACATTCCCCCATCTTTCGGATGGCATACGAATCCAGTGGCAGAAGAACTGGGCGTCTTTTGTGGGGATACATGAATCGATTCAATATTGCACTTGTTCATACGATCGGAAGTGCTGGTCAGCCAGACTGTATGCCACTGATCGAAAAAGGTGGTAGTCAGAGACAGCAATGTATGGAGAATACGGCGGGAGGAGTAGGACTTCTCGTTTCAACGGGTTTTGCGACATGGGGTCGAGCTTTGACCTGCTGCAAAATTACCTTTACGTGTCTATCGCTGTATTGTGGCCGTTTGTGTTTCAGTGCTGGGCTCGAACGCATCAGTTGCTTTCGATAATGATGTCCTGTGACTGTCTTCGTCTGTTTCAGTAGCTACGGAAACGTTCTGTCTTCCACCGACATGCCGGTCTTTGACAGCAAAATCACCGTTATTAAGACGTTGAAAGCATTCTCTGCACGTTCTTCCACTAATAGTTCCCTCAACATTGGTCCTGCTTAGCATTTTAAGAGCCACAGCCGCAGATTTCTTCATGTTAAAGTAGAAAATTAAAACTTCCCGCAAATGGCGAGAAATGAGTATGTAAGTTGACGTTCTTAATCGAGAATAACTTTATGATGCAATCAGAAATCGACTAATATTTTTATGGCATTATGTTTACATATGCCTAAACTTATTGTATTACACCTACGACCAACCACCCGAACCCCACTTGCCGCTACTGCCGTCTATTGAAGAACGGCAGAAGCAAAGTTGTAGACCTAATATTTTGATTCATCCACAACGTATTTTTGAAAAAAGAATTAAAATAACTAATTATCGACTAGTACCCAATGTATAAGCTTAATCAAATATATGGACTGTATATGTAGGTTATTTCACTGACAGCTGCTTTTATCATATGTTACGTTTACAGAGGTGTTGTCACGGTCCAAGGTTTTTCTTGCGATCCAGTTGTGAGACACTGCTGTAAGACTTACTCGTGGACACGGTCTGGCCATATCTAACGTGCTGTTTGTTATCGTTACAGCAATGTTCCGACGCGTGAAGAAGTTTTTCTCCCGGTGTGTGGGAGGGGAGAAGAACTTGCTCGCTGTTCGGGGTACTGAACAGGTGAGCCACGTCACGTTTCATCACTGGTAACGTAACATGGAAAGCAGAAAAGTCTGAGAGCTACCTGATTGTACATAACATGGTCAGTAGATACTGCAGACTGTCGCGATTTACTGTAAATGAATATTTGATTTGCTAGAAACATCCCATGTGTCACGTCATTGTAAATAACACGTCTCAGATAGGCAACTCTGCTCGAGTGATGATTGTGACGATTATATAAAGTACCAGCTAACTACCTAACTCCGTCCAAACAGGCCTCTGAAGTTCCAAAGGTACCGATCGACCGCCTCGTCATCGTCAGGCGATATACGTCACTGTATGGAGGAACATGTAGTCAGCATACTGCTCTCCCGGACGTTGTTAGATTTCGTGATCAGATATAAATACCGGCAGCTATGAATGTCACTGGTGGATGGATGGTTCAAAATGGTTCAAATGGCTCTGAGCACTATGGGACACAACTGCTGTGGTCATTAGTCCCCTAGAACTTAGAACTACTTAAACCTAACTAACCTAAGGACATCACACACATCCATGCCCGAGGCAGGATTCGAACCTGCGACCGTAGCAGTCGCACGGTTCCGGACTGCGCGCCTAGAACCGCGAGACCACCGCGGCCGGCGGTGGATGGATGGATCTGATGATCACTGGAGCTCATAAACATCTTCATCCTAAAACTTGAGCTTTTCTCCAGACCTACACAAAATTTTTATAATTTGCCAGAGTCGTTTCGACTTCAAGTAAAACAAAGAGTTGGAGTCCTCTTAATTTACTTTTGCCATCGCAGAGCGCCGTAAAATATGGAGTATAAGAATTCTAATACTACATGCTTCACAAATCTAGTGCT
Source organism: Schistocerca nitens (assembly GCF_023898315.1). NCBI lineage: Eukaryota > Metazoa > Arthropoda > Insecta > Orthoptera > Acrididae > Schistocerca > Schistocerca nitens. The sequence continues at coordinate 353,654,710 of NC_064618.1, read as the reverse complement.
CGTTTAACATGAGTATGAATCCATTAGAAGTGTGTCTTATTCGGATGGGAGAGAGGGTGACTTCAGTATGTCAGAGCGACGTGTATGAGACTTTGCCGCATGCTTGACCATTCATACCATCTTCCAAACTCGTATGTTCGCTGTGTCTCGCTGTGTTCCCTACAGCCCTCCTTGGCTACATTATCTGCTTGCTCTTTCCCCTAGATCCCACTGGCCCTAGCTCCTCTCCACCGTGTTATTAGCACATTATATTCGCATCAGGTAAGATAATGTTGATAATCTACACCGAACGCTGAATAAACAATTTTAACAACTGTTATTTAGGGCCATTAAATTTAACACTGAACTAAGACATAGAAAGTTGATTCTAACCAAATGATTTATCATTCCAGGAAATTAGATGTGGTGTTTGTTAACACTGAACAAATAATGTGAGGGGCTTGACAATAGAAACATCCCTGGCAACTTGTAGAGAATTATGTTGAACAATATTCTAGAAGCAGAGCTTTACTTATAATGCGACCAACACGAACGACTGGTTGAAGACGACATTGCAGACCATCTGGTTTCTCAGCCAGTTACCTGCTGACCGGGTTTAATATGAGATTGACAAAACTAATTGTACGGTGGAGTCAGAGAGCAGAGAAACAGGAACTGTTAGCAAAACCTGTTACAGTCCCACTTACTTTCGTTGCCTGAGGAAGAACAAGGAGGAACTCGAAATAAAAATACCGTGGCTCGGGTAGTTCCACTGTAGCCCTCTGTCGTACCTGTTTAACTCATCGTTCGTAGGATAATGGTTGTGAATGTCGGATGAACAGAATTCTAGCTGATACTCGGCCAATCAGTGAATACTCACTATCACTAACTCTAGGCCAAAAATTCGAAATAAATATAATAATTTGTAACAGATGTAAATGTAAAGAACTAGTGCCATCTCCAATATGTTAAACATGCTCTACATCATCAAACTGATAAATTCTTTTCCAACAGGAGTGTCAGTTCACCCTGGACTCGTTTTTTGAGGAGATACTGCAGAAGCGGCTGCAGGAAGAGAAAGAAGTCCTTTCTGTTTCGGTGAGTGTAAATTACAACAGTATAAGGAATAGTAGCATTTGGTTTCAAAGTGAATTTTTCGTATTCTCACGACATGATAACTTACTCTCGAATATGATACTAGTTACTGATCTGCTTCCGGGCATTAGGCCGAATTGTTGTGTTCATTTTGTGCACAATACTTCGACGGACGTCCCAGCGATCAACTTCATGTGCTGCGAACTTTGCGGTAATGAGTATTCGGTGATTGGACTCAAACCAGTCAGGGAACGTAACACGACCTGAAGATGATGAATCGGTCAGTTGCTGAAATGTTGATCATAAAGCAGGACCAACAACACGGCATAACCTCAGAAGCACATCAATTACCAGTTGCACTCATAAAATGTTAAATACAATGGGTTATTAGTTATTTGTTAGTATTAATTGTTGCTGAGACATCACACGACTGGTGTTCCTTGGATACTGCGGTGAATTACTATATGTTTAATAATGATACCTGTACACTGCTAAATTTGTGATGAATGAAACACTTCGTAACACTTTTATGTGTTAGGAACTAGGAAAAATTTTGAATTACTCCACATGTCGGATAACATAAAAGTAATAAGTTCTTTTCCAACAGGAGCGTCAGTTCACTTTGGACGCGTTTTTCGAGGACTTGCTGCAGAAGCGCCTGCAGGAGGAGAAAGAAGTCCGTCCTGCTCCGGTTAGTATCAATTCGAACAGTGTAAGAAATAGTAGCACTTGGTTTCACAGTGAATTTTTCGTTTTGTCAGTACACGATAACTTACACTCGAATATGATGCTAGTGCTGGTCTGCTTCCGGCTGTTACGCCGTATTGTTGTGTTCATTTTGTGCACAATACTTTGACGGACATACCAGCCATAAAGTTCATGTGCTGCGTACTTTGCCGTAACGGTACTTGCTGCTGGGATTCAAACCAGTCGGGGAACGTCACCCTGCCTAAAGAAAATGTCTCGGTCTGTTATTGAAATGTTGGGCATAAAAAAAGAACAACACGGCATAACTTCAGAAGCACATCATTAACCAGTCGTCCTCAGAAAATGTTATATATAATGTGATATTAGTTATCTGTTAGTATTAATAATTGCTAAGACGTGAAACGAATTGTGTTACTTGTATACTAAAATTAATTACTACGTACTTAATTTCGATACCTGTACTCTGCTACATTTGTGATAAATTTAACACATGGTAAAACTTTTATGTGATAGGAACTAGCAAAAATTTTGAATTACTCCACATGTTGGATAACATAAAAGTAATAAGTTCTTTTCCAACAGGAGCGTCAGTTCACGCTGGACGCCTTCTTCGTGGAGTTGCTGCAGCAACGGCTGCAGGAAGAGGATTAAAGTCGTGCTGTTACGGTGAGTGGTACTTCGATCTCTGCAGAGAACAACAGATTTTGGTTTCTAAGTGTATTTCTCGTTTCATGGTCACATGGTAGCTCCCTTCATAAGCAGAATTTTCGTAGTTTTTTTCTAGTGCACAGTTTTACGATTTTTAATACAACTAAAATGCTGTCAGGTTAGGTACATCGCCATGGCTACAAAAATCTTGGTAGCCCCAAAAATTTTGGCGGTACCCATAATCTGCTCTTCTTTTATACCAGTTGTGAACTGTGTTCAGATACGTAGTCGTCTCACGACATACATTTCTTTTCGTTCTAGTATTGGTAGGATATACTTAAACTCAAGAATGAGCAGTGCAATATGGTGGCTACACTTTCATATCATGTAGAGCGTTTCAGAAAAGATTCTTCCATGTCCCCTCCCGCCCATAAAATAGTAAAGTTTTCATCACAGTTTCACCTTTGGTGTTCTACGTGTATACTTGGTACTTTGATCCCATTTTTTATGGTGCACGATCGATTATTTTTCTGTCACGTAATTATCCACGAATCTCTCCGAATTTAAACTGAACATTTCCACTACTTGTTTTAAGAAACTGTACTATTTTGGTATGGATGCATATACCAACAGCCACTGTTCTCTCCGTTCCTTAATGAGTCTAACTCAGTTCAGGATAATACATCAGTCGGCTTGGGATATCGACTATCTCAGAAAGCAGAGGTTGAAAATAACGCTTCAGTGTTAAATTTATTTATTTTCATACGACCGGTTTCCTCAGGTGTCGTACTGGAAATAGCAAAAGACGGGAACTAATTTTCACACGCCACAACACACATAAAAAAGAAAAGTGATTTTTTCCTAAAATGTTACAGAAACCTTTAAAAAACAATATTCTGACACTTGTAACAACTATCTACCATCATGGTACAACAATTTTGTAGAGCATTTCACCACAATAGACCACACTCAGGGAGGCAAACATTCATTTCTGGTAATTTTTACGGATAAATTCGTATTTGCGATAGTTAGTATCCTAGTGCTGATGAGTTGGGGCGACAGAAACATCCCTTCTACAGATACAGAAAACTAATTTTTAGCATTCAGTCCTACGATAATGAACTTTTCTTTAAAGATGTCATATCAACCCACCATAATAGGGTGACGTTTTTAATTTTGAAATCTATATCTGTCATCAGATCACACCAGTGTCCTCCGCGCCCACCATGGAGGTCTGTACTTCACATCGAGCAGCCCTAGAGAGCCGCCATGTCAGACGCTGGACGTGTGGAGGCGTCGCCGTCAACACGACGTCTGGAGAGAACCGTATGGCTGCCAAACTGTTCGACCGAGATGCCGTGTCCAATAACACCTGAAACCACAGTTATTAATCCAATAAACCTTCGGATTATTGAGATAACATTGTCTCATAATTTGTTTTATTTGGAGTGGCGACGTTGTGGTAATGCAGGGGACTCGCATTCGGGTTGACTGCGGTTCAAGTTCTCTTCCGACCACCAAGATCTAGACTCTTAGTAGATTAAGGCAAACACATGAATGGTTCCTTCGGGTTAAAACTCGATCGATTTTGTCCCCAATGCGAGCTCCATCTGTCATTACTCCTCCGTCGATGGAGGTGGGCTAGACCCGAATAATTCCTTCTTATCTTTATTTCACCAAGAAACTGATGTGAGCAACATTAACTAATAAAAAAGAAAACAAAAAATACACAAAAAAATCCAGGACCTTTCTGCTGACGGTTCACCACTGGAAATATTTGGAGCCCACGGACTACCGTTTAAAAATTTCTTAAGTTTACCTGCAATATCATTAGCACTAAGGATAATACTTAAAAGACTAGAGTGACTAAAAATCGCTGCTTTCAAGAATAACAAATTAGTTCCTGTAAATTCGATATTTACACTTCACCTCCCTGAGCCACATGTAATATAGCGTTACATAATACAGGAACTAAAACGTAATCAACATTTGACGCCCTCAACAGTTAGATAGTATTCACTCATTAACGACTGTCTATACTTGTACTACACTGATCAGCCAGAACATTATGACCACATACCTAACAACCAGTACGTCAACCTTTGGCACGGATAAAAGCGTTGACGTGCCACGGCATGGCTGCAATGGGGCCTTAGTAGGTCACAGGAGAGAGTTGGCACCACATCCGCACAAACATATCACCTAATTCCAGGATATTCCATGGTGGGGGGAAATGAGCTTGACACCACGTTGAAACACATCCCAGATTTATTCGATCGGGTTCAGCTGTGACGAGATGGGACGGCCAACACTTCAACTCGAACTCAGCTCTGTGTTCCCCTCCTGTGCCTGAACTGATCGACAGTAGGTCGGTGGTCATAAGTCTGGCTGATCAGCATACGTGAATATGATATGATAGGTACGTGGACACAGCACCTGCTAGTAACAGGAGCGTGACGAGTTGCTTTGCAAGAGCCACACATAAACTGAAGACCCTTAGTGTTTTCACAGTAATGCTCCATTTCATTGGACTCCATTGGGCGAATAAAAGTTGTTTAGCATGTGGATGCAACGTCATACCAGTAAACGACGGAGTTAATGCTACGAACGTATGCTCAACCTTGAGAACTACTCAGAATTCAGAGAGAGTTCATGTCCACTGCTGATTATATCGTGGGCACTATACCCCACGATTTGTTCTAAAGTTAAATTTTACCTTCAGGACTATAGTAATGTTAGAGAGGAAAATGCTGTCACAGGAGGCAGATGTTTACTTAAAAAAAAATTTCTATTTCACAAAAAGTAAAGAAAAGCCTTTTGGAAGATATGTGGGGGCTATGACACGAGTCAGATGCGTGGCATATACGTCTGGATCATCTTGACGTTAGGATTTTGTTACAGTCTGGAGTATTCCGTAACGTTCATGGCTGTATTGCTAACTACAATATGAAAAAATTTTGTCCCATAAAAAATAATGAAAAAGATTAAGAATATTTTGGGAATTTTAAGATATTTCGTTAGGTAACAATGATAAAGAATTTACTTCCCAACTTCCTAAGGACTTTACATGAAATAATAACGCAAACACAATAGAAGCAAACGTCATATAGTGATGGTTTGTTGCGTAGTAAATATGAAGATATCAGGATAATATTGTTATTATTTACAGCACTTTTCGTAAGTTGTAGCTAAGATTATTCTTCATTATATAGAGAAAAACTGATTAGAATTATATTTTATATCACACAGCTTTCAAGATGCCTAGGACGTATAGGCGAAACATTTTTGATACACACATGTAAATTCAGTAATAAAAGATGGAATATTCTCTAATGTCTATGATAAAGCACAGTTTAGTTCATGGTAGCTTCTAACTCTAGAAAGAATACACAGAAAGTCTAATTGGCAGCTAATAACTCCCGACCTACAACATAGAAAACTAGAATAAAGCGATGTAACGTAAAATTATTAGGCAATACATTACTGCAGTTGATAGTTTACAAATAAGGACAAAATGTAAGGTGAAGCAAGTAAGTCTTCTGCCTAAAATGCGGTCGGTATTTTGCAATTCGATAACGGTATCGTAGTGTGAATTGATTCGTCACAATTTTCTAATTAACTCTGAGAATGCTATTGGCAACACTGTGCTTAAGGTCTTGCAGACCTGAAAATATTTTTCCACAATTATGGCATAGCAAAACTATCTACTGCGGAATACAAACAATCTTTCTCTCATACTCCATACGCCTTTTTTACCGTGAATGCCATTTGACTTGCACATTTCAATATCTCTCTTCCGTATAGTTACAAAAACTTAGGTATACAGCTTCTAGATTTAATTTTTCTTGTGGTTTCGTTGAGTAGAGTGCTAGGTACGTGCCACTTTAACGTAATTTCTAAAAATATTACCACCAGAACACATAAGCTGACGAATTTTAGCTTATTATTTATTTGATACTCTTAAAATTTAATAAGCTCAACTCGAAACACGTGCGGTCTAACCTAAGAGGCTAACCTATCGGGAGGACTCTGATCTCTTACTTCAAAAATGGAAGTTGGTGAGGGTAATATAACACAGCACACGAAGAAGCAGAATTTGAAAGGTACTGAATGCCCTATTTGAACAACGGATGGACGAACATAGGTATCCGGTATTCCGAAGATGTTCAAGTTCTTTAAATTTCTGAACAGTTGATTTACGATAATTGAAGGCTAATGAAACGACATAGAAATGGAAACTTAAGAAGACTTAAGCGGAAGTTTAACTTTAATGGGAGTGCTACTATGGGCACAAGAATCAGCAAAGCAATTGGAAGTGCAGTAAAGTAGCTGAATTAAAACCAAAGTCATGGTTCACACATCTCTATTGCTGTTGTAATTATTCATATAACGATTCATTACCCTTTTGTGGTGTCTCAGGTGGATTCGATACAGATTTGTTATTCGGCAGCTCTTAGAACTCGTTACATGAGATCAATTCAGTGTTGCTTGAGAACGTTCCGTCTTTGGATTAATCAACTCAAATACAGTCTTAGTTTCAGATGGCTACACTTATTTCTATTACTTCACTAGAATCGGAAAAGATCTCCTGCAGCATTGTTACTTAACAACACTATGCTCTCATAGTACTTCGTTATGTCATATACAACTGCTGTTCAAACAAAAAGTTCCTATTTCCTTCACAATAAATGTATTGTTGAGACGTCTTGCAGTCAAGTGTCAAAGTGTACCGAATTATAGAGTAATTTCCAAATCAACTGCATTCTGGAGCACTGCTATTTGCCGTAGTCGGATACTCTCAGAGAAACTCTGAACGTGTTGCAAGGAAAGCTATCCAACCGCAAATTGCAAACATGCAGCTACTGAAATAAATACAATTCGCCTGTATCACATAACACACCTCATGACAAAAACCGCAGTAATCGCCAACAGTATTTGTATTTAATTCACTTTCTGTAGTAGTAATTTCTAAAGCATATTCTTTAACCCATAAAGGGACTAAAATAATACTCAGTTCTATCGTCAGCTGACATCCAACGAAGTACGTGTTTTTCCTCATCCAAGTGCTTTTATACATTTCATACAGTATAACTAAAACGGGAGATCATCGTCGGTCGTTTTGTAAAAACATTTTCACACACGTCTTCCGGCGACAATCCACGAAATTACCTTCAAAGTCTAAATCACTTTCCACAGTATGCGCTCTCGTAAGTAATTCGTCCCAGGTGGGAGTATAGCAAGTCGACAATGCACTTGCTTCATCTCACTCGTCTGTAGAGCACTGCCGACAGTATTCACTATTACATCGCTGTAAACGCAAGCTAACTAGTCGATATCTGGTGCCATGGCATCCACGCTCTCGATATTTATTGCTTGCAGATGACCTTGGAAAAGACCAAATGGAGCGAGCTGATGTTTGCCTATATAATTTAAAAGTATGCTTAAATCTGGGGCAATAACTGTGAGCTTCTATATCGTTACAGCACCACAGTACATCGCTCGAGAATTTCAACCGATAAATTTACCTCACACGTTAAATTATTGGCAACCTGCGACATAATAACGCATTACGTCTTTACTAAAATGATTAACAGCTGTGCCCGGCCGTGACGTGGTCTGGAGATGACAGTCGCCGCTGTGTCAGTCCGTCCACTGTTTTTAGCTGTCTTCTGTTAAGTCAATTGAGACTGACGTACAGTCCTAAGGCCAAACAGGAGCGCACTGTCCCGGCCAGACGTACGACACTGTGTCACAAATATGGTGAATTACTGGGGTAAACGAGAGCCTCCGGTAACACCTGTCCACTTTGACCAATGACATCATCACAAGCCTCAAAATGCAACACAAATTTGATTTAAAAATGGCTATCAAGACGTCATAATCACTAGTATCGATACAGAGAGCAAGAAATTGCAGAAATGGACAAAACACAGTAATATGTATTCACCAAAATATAAAAATCATATTCGTAAACATAGAAATTCTGAATAATAAATATTGGGCCTGACGAGGAAACTTGGCAAATTGGGGAGAGAAATTCTCATATGAAAGCTACGGTATCGTGGAAATACTAAAGTATACAAACCAGAACAACAAGAATAATACGATGAAGAATAGACGCAGAGGTTGGCAACGAAAAAAGCAAAAATAAACCATCAAATTAGATAGGTTAAACTGGTATCGAAGAAATCACACTACATATACAACTAACTGAAAAGCCAGACACCAGCACAGGAAACCTAAATGTAATATCGTACAGAAGGCGGAAAAGCAATACCAAAACACATCGCGAAAGTTAACGTAATATGGCAACAAGCTTGACCGGTTACTCCAGTATCGATACAGAGAGCAATAAATTGCAGAAATGGACAAAACGCAGTAACATGTATTCACCAATATAGTTCAACAGAAAATCGCAGAATCCCTGAAAACCACTCGTGAATACTTCAGGTACCACATAGAGGTGAGTTGGTACCCACTAACCTGTATCTGGCCACTTTATTCTGTCGTCTATGCAAATGAACAAATTCTGGTACACCTTGTACATTAATTTCAATTACTGACATGGCGTTCTTCTCACTGTACGTTACAATAACCGGCCTTCATTTACAACAATTTTCGGGTCAACAGAAGCGTCCGATCTTACCCGTCGGCTTTGACCCGTGACGTAAGCGTGTTGTGGTGTGTGACGTCATTACGGCGCGGAGTTTGATTTGCGATTGTGGCGTGTTTGTAGATGTGTGTGATTGTGGTGGCCAATCTAGTTTGTGGAGCTGGAACTTTTTTGAGGTAAGTTCCGTTTTTTTTTTTTTGGTTATTTATGTATGTTTTGTCTATTGGGTATAGGTTGGAAACATCCGATCTCACGCGTCGGCTTTGACCCCTCACGTAAGGGACCTACACATTGATCTGTAGCGTAGCCCTGAATACGAGGTTAGGTTGGGAGTTTTTTTTTGGAATGCGGCCGCGGCAGCGGCCGCCTACGATTCGAAAATATTGATTTGACACTAATGAACATGTATACGTAATATGAAGCAATTTGATGAACATATTGATCTGTAGCGTAGCCCACTTGAGGTTAGGTTGGGAGTTTTTTTTTTGGAATGCGGCCGCGGCAGCGGCCGCCTATGATTCGAAAATATTGATTTGACACTAATGAACATGTATACGTAATATGAAGCAATTTGATGAACATATTGATCTGTAGCGTAGCCCACTTGAGGTTAGGTTGGGAGTTTTTTTTTGGAATGCGGCCGCGGCAGCGGCCGCCTATGATTCGAAAATATTGATTTGATCAATATGTTCATCAAATTGCTTCATATTACGTATACATGTTCTTTAAACACGTATTGGTATTTGGTCAGTTTTGTGCTGTTGATTTACTTCGTTGTTTTGCGTGGTTTTGAATGGCGGTCGGTCGCTACATTTCTGTATATTTAGTTTCTCCGCACCCAAAAACCCCTAATTTCCCACGCTTGTCCCGTTACAGTCATTAGGCTTTTTGTGAAACTTGTGTATTTCAGTGTTTACAATACGTATGCGATGTTTTTATATCCGCCATATTGGAATTGTTTATACTCGTTTCCGCGGTATTTGTGACGTCATGGGTCAAAGCCGACGGGTAAGATCGGACGCTTCTGTATTTCCCAATTTTCTGAAGACTTACGTTTTAGGTAATTTTCGAAATATCAGCTTTCCTTATTTCAGTGATATTACTATTACTGTTCACTAAGTTATTGATTTCATTCCATTACATGCTGGGTCACATTTGAAAAAATATGTGTCGAAGTTCACGTAAATTATAATCACTGTGTACTCACGTTACCAAGACAACCAAAGATAACGTTTAAACTCTAGTCGATTAGGAGCGTAAGCGGAGTACTGCGTAAACTCATATTTCTCTTAAGTAACCAAACTTGTGTACTCAATAGTATCCGCACTCCATCAAAAACTGAAACGGTCTCTATTAATGTAATGCAAACAACAAACATAGCATAGGCTGACACTACCAGCGCCCCCTAAGGAAAACAAAACAACGCTCCGCACACGTATGACGTCACCCGTCACAACACCAGTACATCACAGCTCAAGCCTGACAGGCGATATCGAAGTCTCAGGTTGAGCCAATTACTGTTTGTCATATCGCCAGCAATCTGTCTTTCCCAAATCAGTTTATTTTACTTTTAATTCTGCAGCTCGGCACTGCAATGACTGCTGATGCTTCTCTCGTGCCGACAGAAGTTTGTCACCTGAAACAACCACCAGTCTTTGCAGCTGATTCACTAATCCGTTTCAACCTGCTGGCGATAGACATCTCCATGTTTGTAGGAAGGGATGCATCTGATGAAAAATATATGTCCCGCTGAAACCCATAGGGCGAGCCATGCAATTTTTGTGACTCTCTTAGTTTTCGCTTTGGTTACATGTTATCGGAAGGCTATGTACGAATAATTTCCTATCTGTACTCACCTCACGACACTTAGCGCTAGAATTTTGTGGCTTTTTCGCTGCGCAAAATGCTGCTGTTTCTCAAATCATTCGTGGTGTTACCAACTTACTAATAAGTGAATAATTCAAGAAACAATAGCCCAAATTAACTTTTCCATTCTAACATAAATGCTCACTTCTAGTATAAGCTTCCCCATCGAACTACTTCCTTACTACAGTGCAGAGCGATGAGAAGTTATGTGTGGGCAGCCATAGACTACCTTTACTGCATGCAGATTTCTTGTGCTTCTTGAACGGAAGTCACATACAGGAATACATTCAGCTCCTCTTTTATCAGCACCTTCTCGTAAGAAGCTGGCGCAGTGAAAGGTGCTAAGCGACTAGATAAAAGGGCACGTCAACCTAGTTGCCAACAAAACACACATAGTTATTGGCCTGTATCACTGATGGCGTTCCGTTCTAGAAATGTGGAACATGTTTTACGATGACGCATTACGACCCTCTTCGAGATCGAGGAAGATATTCTACAAAAATCATTATGGGTTCCACAGACAGACATCCAACGATATTCAATTCGTTATCGTCATCCATAAGATCCAGAGCAGAAGTGAATGGGACCCGGGCTAATGCTGTTATCCTTGACTACGCACTGTCGCACTCTTGTTTAGTGAACGAAGTACGAGCCAGTGGCGGTTCGTCCTGTGACGAATGGAGCAGTGGACCCCACAGATATATTCAACTAATAGAATTTTACGTGCATGTAGATTTAGAATTTAAAATCATCCATTCTCCGGCCTCTACGACAGATAATTATTTAGTTATATAATGAAAGCCTCCGACGACGTACACAGTCATCCTTGAAACTAATGGGCAGCTCTCACTTGCTCCGTTCGGCGCATGCGCAAAATCTGGTTCTGCACCAACGAAGACCGCCTTCCAACCGCTTAGTTTGTCACCGAGAGGTGGCGAAGGGAGAGGGAGCAGTAGGTGTCTCCTGTCCTCAGCACTGGAGGAACTCTCCGCCTTGTGTCCACCATGAC